>NW_028168731.1:0-600000 GCF_964237585.1 Gallinula chloropus
GATATTTTACACTTTGGTTAATCTGACTAATACACCATTGGAGTGTTCCCATTGTTTTATGGCAGTCTTCCAAGCTTCAGCTACTCTCCTTCACATCGGAAAGAAGTATTGATTATTTTTTTTTAGTCTCAGTTTATCAAAGGTGTATTATCTGGTGCTGGTTTAATAGTGTTTGTGTTCCCTTCTGTTACAACAAGTGTATCTCTTGAAACTTAGGGAAAACAAAAGGACATAGAAAAAGCAAAGGGACTTTTTTTTACATTGACTAAATTGGGTAGCATGATCAATGTGTCATTTAACTGTTGATCTGTAAATTAAGGATCTAGATTAAGCTAGCTGTCTAGATTCTGTACATCCATGATAGAAAGACTCTTCCATGGGACAGATGATAGGCTGAATGACAGATAGTAGGGGTTTTGCTGACTCCATCCTTGCAGTTTGGATCGACATTTAGCTGGCTAATCTCAGGCTGAATGAATTCAATATGCCTAAATTGGTGACACTTTCTAAATAGAATTATCCTTTGTACCATTTCAAACATTGCATGTGTTTTTCCTATGCTCTGTTAATTCTTTATTTTCTCTATAAGCCATTTTAAACTCATGCCATTTTATTTTGATGTTCAAGTTATAAAACTAAGTAATCTTTCCAGTGATCACTTTACTGAATTCAATAATTAAGTTTCCTTTCAAACTAATTGCCTATTTTTGCACTTTGGTTCCTCAGCTAAGAATCACAGAAATAATTCAGTTCAGAAGGGACCTCTGGAGGCTACCTGCTTCATAGATCTAGATACAGAGATGTATGAGTGCAGTGGAGAATCTTTTTTTCTGAAATCAAATCAGAAAAAAACCAAAACAAAATTCAAGAGGTATTTTGCTCTCCCTACCCAGGCGTCACAAGAAGGGAAAAGAGAAGGTAATCTTTTTGATCTGTTGATCTAGCCTGTCATAAAAAGTATTACTCAACTCATCCTTAGTGATTGATTTGCTCTACATTGCACTAGTGCAGCCTCATCTTGAGTACTGTGAGACGTTTTGGGCACCACAGTACAAGAGGGACACAAAACTATTGGAGAGTATCCAGAGAAGGGCAATAAGGATGGTGAAGGGTCTGGAGGAGAAGTCTTACAAGGAGAGGGTGCAGTCCCTCATTTTGTACAGCCTAGAGAAGAGGAGATTGAGGGGAGACTTCATCACAGTCTATGGCTTCCTGATGTGGGGGGCTGAAGGGGCAGGCACCGATCTCTTCTCTTTGGTGACCAGTGATAGAACCTGAGGGAACTGCATGAAGCTGTGACAGGGGAGGTTTAGGTTGGATGTTAGGAAGAGCTTCTTCACTGAGAGGCTGGTCAAGTACCGAAACATGCACCCCGGGGAAGTGGTCACAGCACCGAGCTTGACTGAGTTCAAGAAGTGTCTGGACGATGCACTTAGTCACATGCTCTGACTTGGCTGGTCCTGTGTAGAGCCGTGAGTTGGATTTGATGATCCTTTTGGGTCCCTTCCAACTCAGGATATTCTATGATTTGGAGAAGTAGGCATAAGAATCTCATGTTCCAGTTCTTCAGTGTTTCCAAATAAGTAGCACGTATATTGCTATAGCACGTATCAGTACCGTGATCTATGTCTTTAATGCCTCAAAATGTTAATTTATTGATTTATTCTAACATCATGCTTAAGTTATAGTAAGAAAGTGTATTTATAGGCAGAATTTTTGCCTGTCAGCTTATAAAACCTATAAATATTACACGTAAACCAAACATGCAAAATTTTAGAAACAAACATTGTCTGCTTATCTAAATCACAATTTATTGTATTGAGAACCTGACTTGGCAATTTAAACCTTAAAATTTATTATCTGTGGTTTATTTTCTGTCTAATGAGTTGGTTGGAAGCAATCTGTCAAATCGAATACTTTGAAATTAAATTTACTTTATGCATCTGCTTTTTGGTAGCTACATCACAGCTGTGAATGCAACAACTGGATGAATGAATTGTGATTTAGCGGCATACATTTCAGTAAGAATCTCAAAAGAGATCACAATGTATGTAGCAATAAATGTCTTCTACAGCTCTGATAAACATGACATCTTGCTGAGTACACTGCAAACTGCCCTGAGATGTCTGCAACTGGAATTATCAGATGAAACTCTAAAAATGAGAACATTATTTCTTGGCTGAGGAAATGTATATTCTAAGAGATCCCTGTTTATAAAGACAATAAAATCTGGTCTTTCAGCCTGAGAAAGGTTTTCAGCATCTGCAAATCAAAAAATCTGGCAAGATTTTTAGCTACTGTCCAAGATGTATTTTTGGATGTTAAAAGTTCTGAAAGTGCAGGTCTGTATTCTTGTTTGAAAAATGGAAGATTTGTCTGACCTTTAAATTATGCAGTTCAGATAAATGATGTAGTTCAGACTAAAAAGATTAGACAATGTTAATGAGGATTCCATTTCTTAGTGTTTGCACCTATAAAACAATTGTCTTCCTCTTCAATAGTTGAGCGGTGAATTATTGCTTGAAATTGATTAATATGTTCACCACTCCCATTATCTATTTGATTCTTCCTCACAGTAAAAATTACTTTTATCATAATGTATGCACACTACTGCATGATCATTTATACGCCTCAGGCAGAATGGTTATATGATTTTAGCCAATTCAGATTATTATTTAACTGCCAACTGATACAATTGGGAACACATACAATTCATGTGTGGTAAGTGGACCAAGAATAGAGACAACTGTACTCTGTCAGTATACTTCAGTAAACTGAAATTATCAAATGCATGGTTCAAAAAGCAAAAAGAAATAATTAACCATGCAAAACCAAAATCTCTGTCAAACATTTATATCTGCTGCTTCAGGAAAGATGAGTTCACAGAACTCTTTTTTTTGAAAAAAATACAGACTTAAATATCATATTAAGATAGAGATAAGCATTTTTTCCTCACCTCTGTTTTTATGTGTTTAAAAAAAAAAGGTAGATGAGGTACTTAGGGATATGGTTTAGCATAGGGAAGGAATGGTTGGACTCGATCTTAAAGGTCTTTTCCAACCTTGTGATTTTGTGACTCTAACATCTCCTTTTCTGGCAATGGACAGTGGAACTTATTTGCAGATACACACGTCTTGGTTTTGCGTGGCATGGTTTTGGCAGCAGGGGCTACACAGGTGGCTTCTTCAAGACACTGCTAGATGCTTCCTCTTAGATCCAATGCCAGCTGTCTCCAAGACGGACCTGCTGCCGACCAAGTCTATGGTGGCAGTGCCTGTGAAATAACATACATAAGGAGGAGGAAAAAAAAAAGGAGCAGCAGTTGTTGCAGCCAGAGAGAGGAGTGAGAAAATATGAGAAACTTTGCAGTCACCAAGGTCAGTGAAGAAGGATGGGGGAGGAGGGATTCCAGGCACTAGAGCAGAGATTCCCCTGCAGCCCCTGGAGAAGACCATGGTGAGGCAGGCTGTCCCTCTGCAGCCCGTGGAGGTTAACAGTGAAGCAGATATCCACATTGAGGCGTGTAGAGGACCTCATGCCAGAGCAGGTGGACGCACCCCAAAGAGGTGTGACCTTGTGGGATGTCCACACTGGAGTTGGATCATGGCATGGTCTGTGGCCCCATGAAGAGAGGGCCCAAGTTGGACCAGGTTTGCTGATAGAACTTGTGACCCTATATGGGACTCTGATGAAACAGTCTGGTCCTGAAGAACTGCCCCCCATAGAAGATACCCATGCTGGAGCTGTTCATGAATAACTGCAGTCTGTGGGAAGGACTCACGTTGAAGAAAGTCATGGAGGACTGTCTCCCATGGGTGGGACCCCATGCTGGAGCAGGGGGAGAGTGTGAGTCCTTCCTGTGAGGAAGAAGGAGTAGCAGAGGCAGATTGTGATGAAGCGATGAAGTGACTGCAACTCTCATTTCTGTTCCTGGGAGGAGGAAATTGTGAGTGTAGAAGGAAGAGGTGGAGGAGAGAGGTGTTTTAAGGTTTGGTTTTATTTCTCATTGCTCTCTTTTGCTTGGCAATAAATTAGATTACTTTTTTCTAAGACGAATCTGTTTTGACCATTATGGTAATTGGTGAGTGATCTCTCCCTGACTTTGTCTCGACCCCTGAGCATTAAGCTATATTTTCTTTTCCCTGTCCAACTGAAGAGGGGAGTTACGGAGTGGCTTCGGTGGTTACCTGGCATCCAGCCAGGGTCAAATCACCATAACCCACTACCTAACAAAACATGGTTGCAGCGTATTGAATAGTGGATGGATCCACTGGAGCAGTTTGCCGGAGTTGAGACAGTGGCAAAATGATTAAGATGACAGCAGATGTGCCTTTAGAAAAGAACGAACTATTTATTTACATGTGTGAGGTGACAGATGAAGGTACCCATGTACCTTAATATCATGTATGTTTCATGCCAATTCTGTTTTGTATAGCTTTTGTCAAGAGAGTGAAGAGATCTTTTCGATATGGGGGCTGGCCAAAAATGCATATGAATGAATTCTGGGTATTTAATCATGATTAAGAGAAAGTGCAGTGCAAGTACAGTATTCAGGAGTATGGTGAAACAAAGTGTAACAATACAGCAGTTATGATGCAGAGAAACTGAAAAACACATGCTTTGAGATTGCCAACACACCCAGCAAAACTGAACAAAAATTAGTCTGTAGTCTAGAAACCTAGATTTCCAAGTTTTCATCACTTGGAGTTTTCCAAGCACTGCACAAGATGTTTTACTCTGAGTTAAAAATCTGCCATTGTAATTAAATATTTTAGTTATTTTTTTCTCTTTATTAATGTGTTAATGTCATATATACACCTCTCCTTATCACCTGTCTTTTTAGATTACTTGTTCCAGTTCTATACTATGTTTCCTAACAGTTACTTTTTCCTTGTGTGCACTTTTTTTTAGGAAATAGTTTTGATATCATAGTGAATGGATGTTGAAGTAGTATATGTCTACTAGCAGACTATAGATGTTAATATAGCTAGTGACAGCAAGGCCAAATATGGCTTCTTAACTGATTAGGAGATGGCAATTATAGTCATTTATATATTTATTATTATATAGAAATTTGCAATTTATTATGCATATATTACTAATTTTTTATATCCCTTTACACATATATACACATTACACAAGTTGTATGCTAGCATTTTTGATAATCTGCTTTCCCTTCTTTCACCCTAACAACCAAATTTTCTAACATAGTGAAAATGTCAATTCTGAAATCTCCATATTTAACCCAATAGGATTCTGGTAGATGCTACTGTGTGTCATCTACACACATCTGTTGTACTGTTATGATGAGTGCTTCTTCCTGTCCGCCGTCCTCCCCCTTCAAACTTTATTTCCCATAACTCTGCTCTCATATAACTACTAGTGTTGGTGGTAATGGATGTGTTCAGTCATGATGGCTGCATTCAGCTCAAAGTGTATTTCGGGGAGTCAGACAACACAGTAGTGTCACATAAATGGTAAGACCCTGATGTATGGCTGAGGGTGGACACCTGTGTTTTTAACCTCTTGGGTGCAATTCCCACAATTAACCAAGGACTAATTTGAGCAATATGTCCACCTAACCATAATACTGATCAATGTCTGATGCAAGCCAAATCTGGGAGAAATTAACATCTATAGTTGTAAATCATAGTTGTAAATATGGCTGGTCAGTCATCTTACATCATACAGTGAGCAGCCCAAGAGCCCTTTGAGCCCTCCCGCATGGCAGTGGACTGCACAACTGGATCTCCCCTTGAGCTGGGAGTCCTTCCAAGGTTACACCCTCTGCAGAAATCCCTGAATCCTCAATATCATGAGATTCATTGCTGCAACAGGTCCTCCTGACCAATAGTTTGCCAAACTTGGTAAGCTTCACTAAGGTTATGTCTTCAATAAAACTCCCCCAAACCCATCACAAAATCTCCATAGAAATTGCTTTCCCCTTTTCATCCTTTCAAGCCTAAGGTGGGTCTATAACTTAGACTTGATCATGGTTTCAAAATTATAACCTTCTTCTACTGCTTCCTGTTTTTAAAAGAAGCAGGAAAAAAATAATGGTCATTAGAAAGGACCGACTGTACAAACAAGCCTCTTAAAATGTATTTCCTTTTTCTTGTATAAGCTTTTTTCCTTTTTAATGAGAAAGAGCATATCCTTTAGAAAGTGTACTTCAATCTGTTGTGTCAACTGATAAATTACCCAGGCTATTAAAAACACAATGTTCTATCTTATGCTACAGTTTGGCCTTCAGACTAGATTCTACAGCAGGTACGTTATTATTGAATTGGATCTAAGTCATGACAGTAAGACAGAACTACTGTTAATATATTTTACTGGGGGGGGTTTATACAAATTAAGTTATAACTACAATACTTATAAGATCTAGCAAAAAAAAAAAAAAAAAAAGAAAGAAAGAAAGAGAAGCAACAGAAAGAAATCCTGCCTCTGTGATTTACTCTGTTAAGGATCATGCAAGCAAATCAATAGATGGTTGATATTTTAGTAATTCCAAACTCTGTCTATATTGCCTTTTTTACATGTAGTTAAGACTTAACAACCAGCAGACCCAGTTTACCTTTCTAGATTGGTATTAACCCCATGTGAGGTATACAGTGATAGAAAATAGTATAAATAGATATGTATTTTTTTAGGATATAATTGTTTTCTGTCCTGAAAGCTAATTCTATTTATAGCTTCTAATTTTTCACACATTTGCCTGACTTTCTACAAATATCTATTACTTATAATACTGGTAGGAATATTAAAACTTTGGAATGAGATGACCATCCATTTATGAGGCAGGTGACTCTTACACATTACACTTAATTTATTTTTATGTTTTGTTTAACTTATGGCAGAGCAAAGCTATATTCCTGTGGTTAACTGTCAGCATAAGACATTAAACTTTGACTTAAAGCCTTCCAACTTTCTGCCACATCACTTGGCAAACGGCCCCACTTATTACCTCATACTTAGTCTTATAAAAATGTATCTTATTCCTGAATGTCTACTAATATTGGATAAGCTTTATTTGTTTTAGATCAAGTACCTAATCACAGAGAATAATAACAAAAAATGCTATCAAGGAAAACGGAGTGATCAAATTCAGTGAGAATTTGTCTCCACTTAAAGTTCCTTATATACTACCAATTAATTTTTTCTTTTAGAGGAAGAGACTCCTAAATAAAATGCAAAACTGGTTCACTTCTTTGCTATAATGTCCTCTACAACTCAAAGTAATCTATCCGACCCTATGCTCTGACACATTACTGAAAGTACTAAAAGTCTAGAGTATATGTTCCTGATTTTTTCTTTAACAGTCTTTCTTTATATGTACCCCTTCCATTGTTTAGTTGTCATTATATCTGATTTTTTTCCTAATGATTATATTTTGTTTTTCGTGGCTACAAATTAAACTGCATCATCCTTATTCAACATCCTGAACAATTCATCAGTCTATTTCAAAATGGTTTTAATGAACTTAGATTATTTTCTTAGAATGTATGGAAATGTTTAAATTTCTGCTGAATTATCTTACTAAACATCTATTTGAGTTACCAGTATGTATTCAGAACAGAATTATGAACACAATTATAACTTTTTTTTAATGCTGATTTCATGGATCACATCTGAGGAGCTCAGCAAGCTCATAAATTAGAAAGCGATACATACTCTTTGAGTAAAGATTTTCATGCCTGTAAATGCTACAAACATGTTCATTTACTCTACACCATTTCTCTGTAATTTGCTTATGAGATTTCAAGCCTTACTAAGGTAAAAATAAAATTATCCTTCAGACCCTCTTCTCCTTCCTTGGTCAGTTATCTAGAGAAAATAGGAAATTAGATTTGTTTGGCATTATTTGATGTTGATAAATCTCTTAGATGTTTTGTACAATCTTATTATCTTCTTGGTGTTTACAAATGAAGAGTTTAATAATCTGTCCTAGTATCTTTTCAGGTACCAAAAATGGCTGTAATTCCCAGCAGTAAATTCACCACATACATTTTATCTTTTTAAAACACAGATACTGTATTTTCTTTTTTCCCCATCTCTTGAGATTTCATTCTTCCTTTGTGAATTTTCCCTAATACCTGTCAATGGCTCAGGAATGGTTTTGATTGCCTTCTTTAAATACAGCAAATTTCATCAGAACCTGCTATCACAAATACCTTTATCTACATAGCCTTTTAATCTTTCTTCATTCAGGCCCATGTTTTTAAGAAATAGCACTTGTTAACTTTCATCAGTGAAACTACTCTTTCAAGAATGATAAAAAGAAATTGACCTTTTCAGTCATTCCTCCTTTATCTGCTACTTGTTTACTTTTCCCATTAAATAGTTATGTTATCCTTTGTTGACAACAATTAAGAAATTATTTTTACTGTTGTACCTGGTACTAGCTTTAAGTCTCTGTCTTACCCCCACCCCTTAAATTAATAATAATGATTTTAATCTTATCCTGATTTATACATTCTTATCTTCATTTTTGATTTCTTTTTAGCGTTGGGTTACTGAAGACTTTTCACGCAGCCATGAAGGTATGTATTTGTGCATATATAGTTACCTTTCTTCCACACCCATTCCTGCTATTGTGCATCCTGGACATCTCAGTTGCCCTGAAAATCCATTTTTAATTTTTTGCATTTTTACCTTGGAACAACGGTTTCTAGAGTTTCCTGAAGGTTTTCTTGCCACATCACTGCTGCTGTCAGTCCTTTCTTACTTCAGAATCATGGACTCTTATAATTTAATTTCTACTTTCACCCTAATTGCCTTCCACTTTCAGATTATCAAATATATTATCAACCCCAAAATGCTAAAAATGCATATGTCAGGTCCCCAAAACCTGTAAGATTGTTATGGAAAAGAAAGTTTTAGTTTCTTTACATTTACCTTCTGTCTTTTTATTCTTCTAGTTAAATTTTCATGCAACTGTCTGTGGCAGTGAGGGCTAGCAGCCTGCTTTTTTGTTTTTTTAAAGTGAAACTTGAGATTTTCATCAACCATTATTCTTAAACAGCAGGGCTTTAGTAATGGTCATCATGAAACTTCACAAAATTATGATTTTATGTATTAAGTCTATTGACTACTTGTGAAAAATAGGATTGCATGAGTATTGGCAATCTCTTGCTGCTGTGTTTGTGATATTGAAAAAAAGTTATTGAAAACTCCCTTTCTTCAGCTTTTTTTCATTTCTTACACTAAAAACGTTCTATCTTCTCTTCTTTTGCAAGAATTTGTACTAAATTATGTGTCCTAAGGCTTTCAATAAACTCAGATGGTGAAAGCAGTAATAGTGACATTAACCTTTAACATGGCATAAAATTCAAAGTAATTAAATAAAACACATGGAATAGTAGTAGGGTCTAATTTGCCATTGTGTATTATTTCATAAAAATCAATTTTGTGGTCTAATGAATATAAATATCTCTATGTTATATTATGATGGTGTAAAAGTAATTGTCCCCTACTTGCTCTTGTAAGACTTTATATTTTTAATGTTATGCTGTAGTTCTAATAGATCACAAAACAGTGAATTTGTCCTGCTCTATAAACACTGTGGCCAACAACTTCTGATGAGTTTGATATTCACTTTATGTAATGGATTTTAGCTTTATTTTAAATTAGTAGTCAAGCATTTGAGGGCTTACATCCAATAATGAATCCATCAGTTGGAATAAAATGTTGTTGAAAATGGATTACTTGGTAAAGGTCATAAAAATATGACTAGCCTGCAATTTTTATGTGAATTGTTACTAAGGTATCAGTTGTAATTAACACAGTAAATGCCAAGCAGCTTGACATACAGGCTCTGTCTTTACTTCCTTCCTCCCTTCCATGTAAATATCTGTACTTCCACTACATTATGTGCTCAGTCAGCAGGTTAAAAAGTAAGATACAACCATATATAATTCTTCAGTATAAATCCCCAATTCTACCTGTGGTTTGATTGATCATATTCAATCTGTTTTACTCTCCAATTGTCCTGTGTATTGCCTCAACATCAAGCCTTTCAAGACAGCACTTCTGGTGCTTCTTAGACATTTTCATCCAGTGGGACAGACCCCCTTCTGTCCCAGAACATTGTGGTTTCACCTGTCTACTGATGTAGTGCTCATTCAATAATGAAAATATATTTATACAGCCATTTGCAAACAGCTTTCTGTAATGTGCAGTGATACATAATTCCACAATCTGTGTCAGATGAGTAGGTTAACTGGTGGATTCTGTATTATTGTATTTTCTAGGTTTTTTTCAGATATTTTTGTGGGTTTTTCATGCACAAATTAAGAGAAATTTCCCATGTAATTTTTTAAAAAAGAACAATAAGCAGGAATAAAAAAAATCATATTAATAAATCATAGAATATTATGAAGAGTACTTTGCTACTCCAAAATTAAAAGTAATAAAGTGTCATTAAGTAATAGATCCAGTGCAGTTGCAAGCAGGAAATATAGGAAGAATATATCTTTATAAAAATATCAAATGGAAAAATATCTCACAAACAAATTTATCCCAGAGGGATAAAGGTTTTTCAGTGGGATAGAACAATTAGAGCAGAAAATTTAGAAGTCGAAACTTTCTCTTTCTCTTTCTGCCTCCTGCCTTCTCATTCAGGAAGAACTTTGAGTTACAGATTTTACTTACAATATATAACTTAAGGAAGGTTTTTTGCTTGCACACAGCAGTAGAGAACAGTGTCCTGATTGACACTTCCTTGGGTCTTGCTTATCTCCTGACAGCTCTTTCTACAAGTGCTGCTACCCTGCTGAGTCCATCCTCTCCTAGTGAGAATCAAAGCCCCATCAAACTGAGTTATGGGTTGCCTCCTGTTTTAAAAAGCCAGGTCAGGCAAATAGATTTAGAAACGAACCATGTGATTCATGCCACTGCTTTGGGGCCTGAATAATGCTTCTAGGTATTTCATATACTACAGAGCGATAACAGCTTATTTGTCTGTTGAAATGAACTCATAACAGGAATTAATTGATATTAACTTATTCTAGTATTAGAGCCTGTTAGGCATAAAATAAGAAGGGCATTGTTAAATTCTGGGTATTTCTCTGACATCTTTTTTTAAAACTATTTTATTATTGTTACTTGATAACCTGTAAGATTAACTGTGCAGATGTTGAAGAACCTTTACTTAATGAGGGAAAGTTTTTGATTTTTCTTCAGAATCCAAGATATCTTTTTTTTAAAAAAAAATAAATTGCTGAATTGGAACAATCATACTGTTTCACAGTATGGCAGTTACATGAAAATGAAGAGTCTTTGCTTTCAGTTCTCTCATTCAAACACTGAATTCTGAGTTCTTCTAAGCAGTAGGCAAATACAACTTTTTTTTTTTTTTTTTTACAAAGGGGAGTGTTTCATAATTTTCTTCTAGACCCAGAATTAATTTGAGACAGGTTCTAATATACATTGTACAAGAAGAGTAAGTGCAAGATATACCATGGGTCTGTAATTCTTTAAACAACATTAGAACAATAATATTTGAATATCTCATGCAACAAATCACCTTAAATTTGGTCACCAAGAGTTAAGGCTAATTTTATCCGTATTTTAATATGCTTAACTACCTGGTGGTGTTCTGAATATAGACCTGAATTTAACAGAAAACCTGAGACTCTTAGTGATGGTAAAACTCACATATAAAACCAAGCAGGCATTAAAGTTCGCATGAGTAGCTGGGAATTACTTCTGAACTTTGAACCCAGTATTGTCGAAAGTATAGCTGTGTACAGATTTACAAGGTCCATTCAATAAAAACAAAAAAAAAATTGTAAAGGATTTCATGATCCAAGGTTTGTATCTTGGAAAAGAACACCGTATGTCTACTGTTCTAGGTATAGGCTCTATAATGGCAGAACAATGTACATTACAGGAACAACAATCTACATGATTACAGCAAGAGGGCCAATGAAGTATAAATGTTTTGGTGTCAGTCTTTTCTGATTTGCAGTGAAACTTCACGTGCAATAATAGTACCTTCAGATTATCATTATAATATTCGTAATCACAGTCACAAGAAAAGACAGCTTGGTGGCTAACGACAACCCAAAGCAGAGGATATATGGGGATATTTAGGTGAATTTAGATGGAATGCCTATTTCATATGGACATGTAGAAATGATGTACTACAAAGTTTTTAATTTGTCTAGTAGAACAAAATTTATGGCATATGTTTTTGTCCATGTATTCTTCATTAAGCTGAGGTTTTAAGAATTTTTGTTTAAAAATAGCGGAGAAACGAGATGCTCTTAAGAGCATCAGTAGCGCTCTTGGAAAAAGCCAGAGCTCTTTCTGTTTTGGGTTTGCATGGCAAAGTTTTGGTAGTGGGGGGACTACAAGAGTGGCTTCTGCAAGAAGCTGCTAGAAGTGTCCCCTAAGTCCAATAGAGTCAGTGCCATCTGGCTGCAAGACAGACTTGTCGCTGCCCAAGGCGATGATGGTAGCACCTCTGTGATAACATATTTAAGAAGAGGAAAAAAACCGCAAGTAGTGCCTTTTTGCCAATGGAGAGGGGAGTGAGAAGATATAGGAAACTTTGCAGACACCAAGCTCTGTGAAGAAAGAGGAAGAGAAAGTGCTCCAGGCACTGCAAGAAAGATTCCCCCGCAGCATGTGCAGAAGACCGTGGTGGAGCAGGTTGTGAAACTTCTAGCAACTTTTTGCAGAAGCCATGCCTGCAGCGCGCTCCCCCCCACCCCATCCTGCCCCACCAGAACCTTGCCATGCAAACCCAAAACATATTAAGATGAATTGCTATTGTCATAGCAATTTGAAGAAGTATCAGTATCATACTGACACCACATAGGCTTTGTGAGTCAAAAAATTATCAGGGGTAATTTTTTCAAATGCTGCAAGATCAGCGATTAGATACAATGGACTGTGAATTTCTCATAGGAGAAGAAAACAGACAAATTCCCAAAAATTCTTTATTTAGAGATGCTCTTATGTCTTGGCCGGAGACACAAGATATTAGGCATTCCCCCATGACAGTGGAGAGCTATAGTTGCATGGATTATATAGCATAATACATTAACAAAAAATTAGTTAATTCCTTTACAGTTCATGTTGCCACTCACAATCTACACGCTCTTTAACAAAGAGCGATTATATGAATTTAGAAATGTATGTGGAGTTAATGATGAATTTCCATTTGAAACAAGTCATGCTTGTACCAGGCCCAGCTATGGTGTGAGGATAGAGTCTATTTTGTTTGAAATAAAGCACTAAAGTTAGAATCCACGGTAACTGGATTCATGACATTCTTTCTGTGTGGCTGATCTTCCGATAGCATCCTTCTGCAATGCAAGATGTCTCTGTTGACGTCTGATCAGAGTGCCAGATATCTTCCTGAGCAGATTTAGCAGTCTGGCATTTCTTTTTCTGACTCTTGGTCACAGCCATCTGAACCCCCGAGCTGCAGATAGGACAGGAGTTAGAAATAAAAAAAATCTACAATCCCATAAAAGGTAAAAATAACTGCAGATAGTGTTGCTGTTGAAATATGATGTTTGCTGTGTGTGACAAGAAGTAAGGGGACTAAGTGTCATTTTCACCAGGTGTTTTTGATGGATTTCGTAGGCTTGGTAAAAGGTGGTGCCACAGTCTACTACTTCATGTCAGTCATACTGTCTATCATAGCTTTTTCTTCTCTACCTTGACGGATATTTAAATGTTATCTTTGTGTCTTATTCTAACAGTACCTGTCACTGAAGGAGACTAGCCCCTCTTGAAAATCTTGGCCAAAATCAGCTTACTCTGCAGCTTCATTCTTGTATATCATAGAATTAGATGTTTCACTCAATTTATAGTGGCAGACCAACAACAATATGAGTTATCACTTTGCATTATGAAATTAATATTCCTTCCCACATTAAATTTCTTTTCAGCCATTTTTACAATTGTCATTTAGCTCCAGCTGGCAGGTAAGCACCACATGGCTGCTCACTCACCTCTCCCCCCAGTGGGATGGGAAAGAGAATGGGAAGACAAAGGTAAAAATCGTGGATTGGGACATGAGTTATTGGGACAGCAAATGGAGAAGAAAATAACAACAGTACTTGGAATAAACAAAATGGGTGATACACAATGCAATTTCTCACCTGAAAATTACTATACCCTGAGTGACTATACACCAGACCATGCGGAAGCCCTGCTCTTCCCTTCCTAGCCCCTTTTATATGCTTGCCATGACATCATATGGTATGTAATACCCCTTTGACTAGTTTGGGTCACCTGTCCTGGTTGTGTCCTACCCCAATTTCTCATGAAAATTAACCCTATCCTTGTTGAAAAAAGGGACAATAATTTTTAAGAATATAGTTTTATTGTCCTAAATGAGCAAAACTTCAGTGCATCTGGGCACATTAATATAACTTATTTATTATGATTGCCTACCAACTACTCTTCCTATGTAAAATGTGTATTATAGGGTCCTAGCTACAGCATGTAGATCTTTTTTTCACAAAAAATGAACTCAAATAATTACTTCATACTGATTTGTTTTTAAGACACAGGGGCAGTAGTTCATCTTTGTACAGATAGTGGTGCACCATTTAATTCTTTGCTCTAAAATATATATATATCGATTTAAAAATCCAAGTAATGTTGTCTGAGATCTTGAAGAAAGTTCAGTTAGTGTTAGTATTTATTTTATGGAGCTCATTGTGGTCTTAGACACAGTGTAAGACGGGTAGTCATCTGGTGTTGTAGAAGAAATGAGGGCTGAGTTCACTCCTAGTTTCTATTGCATTTCTAATTAGAAACACTGTGAGTTTTAATCCACTTTTGAGAATGATTAACATCCACGGCCCTCCCTCACCAAAAATCTTACTTTCTTCCAGCCATTAGATTCCTTCCAGTCTCCGAACACTTCTTTGGCAGCTGCTGTAACCTGTTGCCCTATCTGATGCACCAGCAAGTGGCAGCACTAGCGTACTTGCCTGCAAAGGTTTTTTCTTATGTTTAGAGTAGCCTGAATCTTTCTGTTCTTTAGGTGATTACTGCAGTAATTGACCAGATTATCTTGGTGTGTGAATTATTTCCTTGCACTATTGAGAACTTTATCTTCCTCCTTCAACAGACCAGAGAGATTTTACTTATACTGTAATTGGTATGTCTCAGCAGGAGGTGGTCACAAGGCTGCGGCATATTCATTTTTCCATTAGCTCACATTAATAGCAAGATTTGTCCTTAGATTTGTGGATGAAACAGCAAGGTTCTGATGCAAAGGAGTTACACATAGTGGGACTGATGACTCCTGTAGGATACAAAAGATTTGTCGAAAACCTAGTTTATTGCCATCAAGAATAATTCCAAAAAGACAATGATAATTCAATGGCTGGTGGACACCATTCTCTTTCATGGCTAGAAATGGTGCTGGATTTCCTCGGGGGCCTGCTTTGGTCAGGGGGTTGAATTCAATGATCTCTGGAGGTCCCTTCCAACCCCTAAAATTCTGTGAATCTGTCATTAGACACATACGTCTTTGTATGTGTTAGTATATGGTTACAAGAGACTGAGTGCAGGAAATTTATGAGGATAAACACCAGTAGAAAAACTTATAGTTTTCATAAAATATTTTACTTTCCTCTTTCATGAGATCTCAGATTTTGTTACCTTGATTTCCCAAATTGGGACATTAAGGGATCTGTAAGGAAAGCATTTTTTGTGAATGAGGTCTCTAAGCACCTATGCCAGTCAGTTCATGTCCTCTCATTATAGACCTAGAGAGGTGTTTAGCTCATTCTAAATTAGGAATTATTATCTGAGTATCTCTCTAGACTCAATTCATTATATAGACTAATATTGCATTAGCTTAATTCAGGATCCCAAAAGTAAATGTTTAGTATAATCTGAGATAACATAAATTGTCAGAGAAATATGACAGATATGACGTTGAAAGATTACACTGCTGTAGACTGACACCTAAAAACCAAAGGAATACCTAATTTCAAATGGTAAAACAGATCTCTCTTTATGTAAGTGACTCAAGTTGACCTCTTTTAACTAAAGGGAAACATATATAGCTCCCTTCTAGGTACCTATCTATATCTACATGCTTAATATATTACAGAGATTAATAAGAACTTAGATCATCAATCCTAAAGTAAAGCAAGAGCACATCTTATAATAATAGGTACTTCAAAGCCAGAAATTGATCAGGAATTTTAATAGGATACAAGTTTGTTTTGGTTTTACACACATTATCACAATGGGTCCTAACAAAATAAGAAGCCAATTTATCATTATTACAGAAACAAAAGATTAAAGACAATCAAGACATGTCTCTTCTCTTAATTTTAAAAGATCTGAAAAGATGTATTAGTGCCTGTACTTAAAAACTTAGATAACTTTTGGGGGTTGAAATCTTCTAGAATATAGAGACTTGGGCTTGAAGCAAAAATTAAGCTTGAAGGCTATAACTCAAAATTCTTAGATATAAAAATGAAAAAAACAGGGTTTACCCCAGATGTCCGTTTCTGCAGAAGTTCTTTTCTGTTCTAAGACCTTTGTAATCAAAGACAGGGATATGGGATTTTTTTCCTGATAGTTTGCTACCATTTGTGGAAGTTGACTGTTGATGTGTGAGTGGCTGACCGGACACATGGGTGAAGTAATTTGTTAAAAAAGGCTCCATAATTTGTACCTCCTTTTGAACACTTTGGCAAACAGGTAGTAGAAGCTAGAAATTTGAAATTTCAAATATAATTAATGAATTATAGTAGAGCTTATTCTCTAGATTAGGTACTATCTTGGGTTTTCCCAGGTAAAGACTTCTAGATCTGACTGAGGAGGATGAGAAAAAGCCAGTCAAGTAATATATTCATGGCCTGATAGAAGCTCTGAGAGGAGGTACAGCAGAGCTGTGAGCAGGCAAGTAACAATAATCAGTTGTGATTTTCCTTGATTGAAATTGAGAACAACTTCAGTGCAGCAAGAAAAAGGTAAAATGGTTCCCAAAATCTGTAGTGTTGTACAAATCTCTGTCTTTGGTGAAGATCAATCAGTCCTGGAGAGACAAGAGTTAACCCTGAGAAGGAACAGCAGTGCTATAGTCATATCTTAGTACTGGAGCTCATTCTAGGAGGAGACCACTTACAGGAATTAAATACAGACCTCCTCAGCAATGTAAGTACAATACACCTAAATACATAAAGCTAACCTTTGTGGCCCAATTAGGATCCCAAACAGCAGGGTTCCCCCTCATTATTTCATTCTGGACAGGCTCCATTATTGTGCTACTGCTGTTCTCATCTGTGCTATTCTCTGCCCTTCCTGTTCATTCTCTTTCAGTACAAAGTGAAACAGCATTCAGCTGTAGTAACAGTTCCATTAGATTATAAGGCAAGAAGAACCTACTGTGACTATCTGCTTTGACGTCCCGAGTTAGTTCCTGCTTAAATGTGAGCAACTTTTTTTTTAACAAGCACACTGCATAAACACAAAACATTATCTTCACTCCAACAATTCCCACAGTGATTTCTCCTTGGAAATTCCCAAATGATTGCAAATAGTTACTTTTCTTATTTTCAAAATTGTTTCCAGTTGGATTTTTCTGCTTTCAAATTCCATCTATTTGATCTTATTACTTTCTGAACTGCTCCCCAGCTGCTGTACCAATAGGGCAGCTGGCCTACAAATAGACTGGTAGCATAGTCACAGCTCTCTGTTGTGGACCAATACCCCTTGGTTCAGTTCCCACACTGAGGTCTGAATAGTAATGGAGTCTGACAACAATCCATAATGCAAAGCTGTATCGATACATAAGAAAGCTGAGCAGCAATGGACCCTTAAGGTGACTGTGGTTGGCTAGATGCTAGGTGCCCACCAAAACCATGCTATCATTCCCCCCCTCACCTGGACAGGGGAGAGAAAATATGACATAATGCTCAGAGGCAAGATAAGGTCAGAGAGAGATCACTCTCCAATTATGTTCATGGCAAAACGTATTCAACTTGGGAAAATTAATTAATATGTAACCCATCAAATCAGAGTAGAGTAATGAGAAATAACACTTACCCCCACCCCTCCCCTCTTCTGGGCTAACTTTTTTTCCCAGTTTTCTCTGCCCTCTCCCCCCAAGAATTACAAGGGGAAAAAGAAATGGAGTTGCAGTCAGTTCATCACTTGTTGTCTCTGCCACTCCTTTCTCCTTGGTGGGAAGACTCCTCCCATTCCTCCCCTGCTCCAGCATGGTGTTCCTCCTTGTCGTGGTTTCATCCGGCTGAGGGCCAAGATCCACGCAGCTGCCTGCTCCTTAAAGGAAAAGAGCAGGTTAAAGGGAAGGGTGTGTGTGTGTGTGTGTGTGTGAGAAGTAAGGGAAGGGAAAAGGAAGGGGCAAATAACCCCAAAATCAAGAAATTAAGAGGCCCGTGGGTTGGGATAAGGATAGTTTACTAAAATAGCAGAAAAATACAATGTAACAATGCTAACAGGACTTCAAAGCAAAAATATATGAAGCTGTTGATACACAATGCAGTTTCTCACCAAACCACACAACTCGGGCTGTGACACCCAGAGCCGTCCCAGAACCCGACCGTCCCCCAAGAACCGCGCATCCCGGAGCCGCCCCAGGCCTTCCTCCCGTCAGCCCCCGATATCCTGGGCAGGACGTAACTGGCGTGGAATACTCTCTTTGGTCAGTTCGGTCACCTGTCCTGGCTTCGCCCCTCCTTTTTCATGAAGAGCTGAGAAAGTCCTTGACTGTCTGACAGCAACTAGAAACATCAGGGTGTTATCAGCACTACTCCCATTTTACTCTCAAACACAGCATTCATCCGCTGTTACAAATGAAATTAACTCCATCCTGACCAAAACCAGGACATTCCTGTAGGTGACAGACTTTCATGAACTTTTCCAGTGTGAGTACTTCCCATAAACTGCAGCTTTTCATGAACTGCTCCAGTGTGGATCTCTTCTATGCCCTGCAGCCTTTCATGACCAGGCTTCTCCAGACTGGGTCCCCCATGGGATCACAAGTTCTGCCAGGATCTTGTTCCAGTGTGGGTCACAGGCTCCTTCAGGTGCCTATACCCACTCCAGTTTAGGGTACTCCACAGGCTGCAGCTTGGTATCTTCTTCAGGAGGACAACCTCTCTTACCATGGTCTTCATCTGGGGCTGCAGTGGAATCTGCTCTGGTGTACTGCTTCCCCTTCCTTCTTCACTGGCCTAGGTGTCTGCAAAGTTCTTTCTCTCACATCTTCTCACTCCTCTTTCTGGCTGCAAAAATGCCACTCCTTTTTAACTGTGTTATCCCTGAGGCACTACTACTGTTGATGATTGGCTCAGTCTTGGACAGTGGCAGATCTGTCTTGGAGCCAGTTGGCATTGAGTCTATCAGTCAGAGGAGAAACTTCAAGCAATTTCTCGCAGAAGCCACCCCTGTAGCTCCCCTGGTACACAAACCTTGCCATGCAAACCAAATACAATGACTCACCCAATCACTGACAGAAAGCTCAGGTTGCTCATTGATGCCATGGCTCTAGTGTCACTGGCAGTATGCAGTCATCTTGCAGGAAGAGCTAATCATGCTTAAGCCTTTTCTATAATGGTAAGAGTTGTGACTGCCATTGGCTCCACAATAGAAGTGTGACCTTATGGAATCTTATTTTCAAGAATAATATGTGTAGCATCTAGTCTGTGCTACTGATATTGTTCAAAAGGCAGGGTGCCAGGAGGCAGGGTGATCCACTAGCAGTCTGAACTTAAAAGGAATATTATAATTTTCCCCAGACATATACTTTTTCAAGGATACAGTACTCTAATAGCAAAGTATGGCATTCTTCTTCACATAATGAAGCTTGATCATAAAATGCTTTAATAGATTGGGAGATACTCGCTGAAAATATTTTAAAGATGTATTTTCTTCAACGACCTTCATAATACTTGTGATAAGTTGAATATTATTTTTTCCCATTCAAGAGATATTTGCAACTTTCTTGAAGAAAGAGTAATTTAATTGTTTATCTTCAAGGATCTTAAGTAGTGTTTTGAGATTTTTTTAATGCAAACTGAAATTATTTACACATTCCAGTCCAATTCAGAATCATCATGAATATAACTACTGAAGTTCAGAGGAGATTTAAAGACTGAACAGTTGCAAAACCCTCCAAATATCATAGACATCAACAGACAAAGAAATTGCTTTGTGTAGTATTCTAAATCTCAAACGTAATTCAGGAAAACAATACCAAGCAAAAACAAAGGCTTTTTTCTTTTTTCATGTCCTGAAGCATCATGCCTCATTTAAAATAAAATAAAATTCAAATTTATTTTAGGTTCTGTTGTCTCAATCCCAAAAGTGGCTGATTTTGCTCATAGCATACCAAATCTCAGGTGTCAATCTGAAGTTCTGTCTTTATCAGGGAAAGAGAAGTCAAGGCTTATTTTTCATAAGAGATACTAAAAAGCAGAAACAGGTGCACAGAAGTGTAATATATACTTGATTTTATGCTAGTAAAGAATGATTCTAGTAGCAAAACTGCTTAAAAATTCCACACAAACTGGACAACCATTGCAAATTAAAATAGGAAAATTAAAGTCACAAGCATGTGTCTGCAATTTTCACTGCACAGGCACCATAAAAGAAAAGGTTTGAAAGCACAGTACAAGTTGTGACACCATTATTCAGAAAGGTCTAAACAATATTTTACAGGTGCAAAGTTCTAAGTGTGATCTTCTATGTCTTTTTTCACCCTGTGATGTCAACTATCAGTAATAGGATCTACCTCAAAGCTTTTTTAGCACCATAGGATTTCTTTCTGCCCTACTGGGACATCTCTCTGATCTTGGATAGCCTTTGGATCACAGTAGGGATGAAAGATCTTGAAACGGAATGAATTAATGAACAAGTAAACTTTAAAGTATTCAGGCCTTTGTGTCTTAATATGACACAAACTACTTGTTCCAAAATTGCCCCCAACATGAATAACTTTTCTGTCATTTTCCTGTGCTACAACCCAAGTATCTACTCAAACTTACAGTTTTATGCTGATAAATTACTGCATTCAGTTCTCTTAAGAAAACTTATCCATCTTCAGAACTTCATAATGTCTCATGAAATCTGCTGAGGCTTAACATTTCTTTTCTCAGAAGCCATAAAGGAGTCTTTTGTTATTAATAACTATTTCTCCCTTTAGCATTTAATATTTCTGACTTAAAAGTAAGACTTATTTGGCACTTCAACTGCACAGTTTGAAGATGGTCTGTGAAAACGTCATTTATTGCTGTCCAGAAGTCATTGTCAACAAAATATCCAATACTCATGAAACCACAGCTCCTATAAAATGTAATAGACAGCTAGAGGATTTGTAGCTCTCTTGTAACTCTTGCTTGAGATCCTTTCCTAATAACTACTTATACGTAATCAGATGGACTTTATACAACCTCATCTAGTAAATGTGCCATGTGAATGTTTTTCTATTATTGACTCCATAGCTTGCAAATTACACAACAGTTGGTAGTAATTCGGTGCAAAACCAAATTACTGTTCTAACAATAGAAATCTCAATGGCCTTGACATAAGTCATTGCAAAGTACAGTTGAGCCTAGATCTAAAGGACTGCTTTAGAGACAGAAAATTGTTTTGTTAGACTGGTTTCCCACTAAATTTTTCATTGCTTTCTTTGTTCTGGAAAAAGAAAAAAAGGGGGAAAAAGGGAAATTAATTTTATAAAATAGTTAGGCTTTTAAATTTATCCTCCTCCAATAAATCCTTTACTATGTTGCGTTTACAGCTGCCCAGAAAGAATATTTTTATTTGCATCTCAATATCAAGTGCAAAATGTTTTGTCACACAGTTTATAGAGGGCAGCCAAATATATCACACTGCTTTGAATTACTTTCAGGAATTGAAAACTATGTTTGATGCTTAGGAGAGTAATATGGGTATCTGCAGTTGTAGTGTTATTTTGTTTAATTTTACATGATTCAAGGTATTTAGTAATGATTAAATGGAATAATTTTTTTCTGCAAATCTTAATCTCATCTTAATGGATGAGATTTCAAATAATATATAAGCCAAACAATATCCCAAAATCAACAGGTTTTGCAGAAAGACAAAATGAGCTGTCACCTTGTCACACAATTTATGATATTCATTGCTGTTAAGGCATGTATTCAACTCTTGTCTATTTCTGATTCTGAATTGTCTGTAATTTTAGGGCTGCATTTGTTGTTTATGATTCTGTGCTCAGAAGCAGTTGGCTAGTTCTGTTCACTATTTTTGCCATTTTGTCTTCCCTCAGTTTGGCCTGAATTTTAGTTTTTATACTATAATATGATTTTTGTCTGTAGAGTTACTGAAGTTTAGAATGTTAATTTGTTTTTGTATGGTGACTGAGAAAGCATATATCACACCACGTGTTTTCAATATAATGAGTCAAGCTCTTGGCTGGAATTATAGTTCAATATTAAACTCTATCCAACTTCAGTGAGACAAAGGAAAGCTTTTTGTCTGTTCACTTAGCTACCAAATTATTGCAGTTACAATCCTAAATATTTCCTAGGCTTGTGAAGAACAGCATGAGACCGAAGCCAGATAGCAAATATTACATTTGAGAAAGATTAGTCAGCGAGGTTTGTCCTATTATGTGATTGTTATCTGCTATATGTGATTCTAATTTTTTTCAGCATCCAGTTTATTAAATTTGTGTGTACATAATTATTTTAAGATATATATATTAATATTGACACACATTTAAATTCCAACAATCACATTACGCAAACTTTTCCAGGTTATACTATCACAGAAAAAAACCCCAAAACAAACCCTTAGATGATTTACGATGTTTGGATTTCATATATTAAATTTCAGCCAAACTCCTGATATTTACATTATGTAAAAGTATATAGAATCATATACATTTTATCATATATCAAGAGGACATGCTATTTTCATAGAAAGTACCATACTTTACTGTCTATAAAAATAACACTAAAAATAAAGAACTGCAAAGAAAACAAACACAGTGTCTTATAGTTGTGCAGGTAACACCTAGACCAAAATATAATTATTGCCCTGTCTACATGTTTAGTTTTGTTTGGCTGGGTTTTGGTGCAGAAGGGAGACTGCAGGGGTTGCTTCTGCAAGAAGCAGCTAGAAGGTCTCTGCAGGCCCAAGAGAGCAACCACCAGCTGGCTCAAGGCCAGAGTCATTGTTGACCAAGGCTGAGCCCATCAGCAATGGTCACAGTGCCTCTGTGAACCACATTTAAGAAAAAAAACACAAACAGCCACTTTTTTGCCACCAGAGAAGGCAGTGAGAAGACGAAAGAAACTGTGCAGGCACCAAGACCAGGGAAGGCAGGATGGGAGGATGTGCCCCAGATGCTGGAGAGAAAGATGCCCCTGCAGCCCGTGGAGAAACCCATGTTGGAGCAAGTGTACCCCATAGCCCATGGAAAAGGCCAAGACCCCACCTGCAGCCTGTGGAGAGGCCCCATGCTGGAGCAGGTGGAGACATACAGAAAACACTGTGACCCACATTGGAGTGAGCCTCTGCCAGCACTTGCAGTCCGTGGAAAGACACACATACAGAGATGAGAGAGAGCAAGATGAAAGAGATTCATGCTGGAGCAGGTTTTCGAGGGTTGGAGTGGGGGTGTGTGGCCAGTAAACCCATGGAGGACCAGGCTGGAGCAGTCTGGGCCTGAGAGACTGAGAGACTTTCTATGATTTATGACTGCATCCCATGCAGCTGGTGAAGAGCTGAAGCCCTGTGGGAAAGGACTTGTATTGGAGAAGTTCATGGAGGGCTTTCTCCAGTGGGTGGGACCTCATACTGGAGCAGGGGAAGGGTGTAAGAAAAGCCCCCTACAACCTGGGTAAGAAGGAAAACAACTTATGAGGAACTGACCAAAACCCCCATTCCCTGCCCCTCTCCATGCCATAGTGTGGGGGGTAGAAAGGAGCAAAATCAGGAATAAAGTTGTCTGCTGAGAAGGGAGGGGTGGAGGGTAGGTGCTTTGAGATCTGGTCACACTTCTCATTTTCTGACTCTGGTTTCACTGGGTGTGCAGTGCAATGTAGTGTAATTACGTAGTTTTCTTACCTTTCTTCTGTGTTGAGTCTGTTTTGCCCATGACACTAATTGCAGAATGATCTCTTCTTGTCCTTATCTCGACTCCTAAGCCTCTCAATATATATTCCGCACCCCCACCCCCCCACACACCCCAGCTGAGAAGGGGAGTGATAGAGCGACTTTGCTGCCTCCAGCCAGTACCAAACCACCACACTACACTAAATACTACTTGGAGTTTTTTTGCTTTAATATCATTGTGTTCTGGCGAAGTTAGAGACTGAAGTAAAGTAGGCTGTACTTACCCGTGCTAGAGTTGTCACTTGCACTATTGTGATAGTTGTAGTATTTCAAATGGTTCATACACTGGCATTTATTATGTAATTAGTTCTTCATATTTATGTCACTGTGGACCTTGTTTTCTTCATTGACCTCTCATAATATATTTTTGTTAAATTAGAAAGTACAGGTAGCATCTTCTTTCCAGTTGTAGAAACCGGATTTGCTCTTGTAGCTTTATCTCTAACTTTCAATAAGGCATGAGGTCAGGTCTTTTGCTCAGTCAGAAGCCTCATGTTCATGTTTCTGAGTGACTAGCAAAACTTCTGTCCCAGAGGGAGAGAGAGGAACAGGTTTCCTCCTTTAATTTCACTATCCTACCTAGCATCACTTTTGGGAAACCATATTTGCAGTCATGCTTCTCAGGATACGAGAGGGGTAAATACAGACAACGCTACTACTATGATTAAGCAAATATAAATGCCTATTGGGTAGTGTCACATCGTTACCTTTTGCTGTGAATGATGAAAGAAACAAGTAGAAGAATTTATATCCTCTGATGTAAAATGGTGACTTTTGTACTTGTAGATGTTAGGATTATGGTCAGTACATAAATTTGTCTCTGCCTCTCCTTCCTCCTCGCACCTTTTCATTGCTCTACCATGGTCCCCTTCATGGGTTGGAGTGTGACTGCCTGCCTTACCATGGTCTTCTTCGGTACCTCTGCTCTCATGCCTGGATCACCTCCCTCTTCTCTGGTGTCTGCATAGCTTTTTCTTTCATATTTTTCCCTCAGTCCCCTTGTTGCTCTGCATTGTTATCTACCCACCGCAGGGCATGGTGTGGACTGGAGCTGGCAGGAACTGGCTAGTCTGGCTTGGGGCAGCCCCGGCCTCTCCTCAGAGAGAACATTACAGTCCCCACTGCCACCAGCACCTGGGCACCTGACCCAATATGGTATTATATTCATAGAATGATAGAATAATAGAATTTTTAAGGTTGGAAGAGACCACTATGACCATCAAGTCCAACCTTCTGTCCAGTACTGATATCCAGCAGTGGTGTACTGCATACTGGGTAACAACTACACTTTTGAGGAAACACTACCACCATGTCAACTAAATCATGTCCTGGACTACCATGTCTGCATGTTTCTTTTAAAACCTCTAGGGATGCTGACTATATATTACAGAAAACGTAGCTAAAATATGCAAAGATTTTTAAAAAAAATAATATTTATAACTTAAAAGAATTAAAGTTCTAGGAAATGTGTTTTTAAATTATGCTGAAAGAAAATGTATTTTTGATACTATGTATTTTTGATACTATGCATTTTGTAACTATGTATTTTTCCCTCTTTTTTCCCTGACTTGGTAATAACTTCATGAAATTGCTTTTATTTATCCTATTTGATTTTTTAATAAATAAATAAATAATGCTAATTTTTTTTTTCAAAATATATATACAAAACCCTAATGAAAATATTTTCAAATTCCAGAATAGTAAAAGGTCAGAGTATTAAAACAGTAACATCATCAGTCAAAATACCAGCTATATATATCTTTATGTAAATGCTTCTTCCTTATTTCAGCAGACACTGCTTCAAATGCTATAGATTACTATATTATTTTAGTCAATGCAACTAATGAGATATTTGATTGTATTGATTGGATTTTTTTTTCTCTTCATAAACAATCAGTTTTTATATCTCTACAGTTGGGATTTATATCTCAGTTGTAACAACATCCTAGCAGACATGAACCTTAATTGCCTTTATGCTTTATACAACATTTTGAATGAAATCATAGTCTACAGTGAAATTATACATTAGCCACATAGAGAATGTACTTAGGTTAGTAATATTTTTTAACAGTAAGAATTGTATATTTCCTTTCCAGATGTTACAAGCCTGCCTATAGCCAACTACTCTGATTTAATACACAAAACTCAGGGCTTGCTTTGCCTTTGAATAGTCTAGTTTGTTACAAAGGAGAGGCAAAAGCAAAAGAATTTGTGGAAAATTATAACTAACTAATAACTTGTCCTATAATGCAAAATTTTCAACTGAATTAAACAACATATTAAAAAAACATAATAGACTATTTGCTTTGATATTTCAGTGATAGTCTGCACAGCAATGCCAACATTGTCAGGATAAGAGAGCTGCATTTCTTACGGGTTAGTGATAGGTATTTTTCATCTGAGAGATTGTGGGTATCCAACACTTAAGGAAATAAAATACAAGGTAAAAAGGCCTGATGTCAGAAGCTATACACTGTATTTTTAATGTCAAGATATTTTTTGTGTTTGCATAAACACACATGTATGGATATGGATATGTGGATATATGTTTGCATGTACATATGAATATATATTTAGATAATTTAGAATTTGGCAATAACTTATAATAATGTAAACATCTATCCTAATAATAATTTAAATAATTTTAGTTTTAGATAATTTAATATTAAAATACAATTATTGCAAGGTAAAAACAAACTTCTTAATATATGCTTCTTTTTTGACTGTTTTAAATCAGGGAAAAAATGAAGAGTCCTCCAGCATTATAAAAAATACTAATTTACTTCATCTGATTTTCATTTCCCAAATAGAAATGAACTAAACATCTTTAGAAGTAAAATAGCTGAAGCAAGCAGTTTGTTAGGTTTGATTTATTTATTTCTATTTTAAACAAAACCTACAGTGTGCTTGGAGCACATTAAAACTCTTATAAAATTTAAAATAAAGATGATTTATCTTTCTAGATTTTTAAAGTTACAACTCACATTTATATTCCACTTGATAAATGCTAGCCAGAAGATGCTCAATATTTTTCTAAACTTAGCTGTCCCAATAGTGTTCAATTTTGAAGAATTTTAGTCCAGGATTTGATTTGATCAGTTTATTTTCATTTCTGATGTGCAATTCATTATTGATATCTACTTTTTTATTATTTTGAAAGCACACACACTGAATTTATTTAACAAACTCAACAAAATGAATAAGGAATAGCCATTAACTGTTAACCTGGTCAAAATAAGGAATATTTTTATAAACACAAATGGACCGTCATGCTGTCTTTTCTATTAGTTCACGTAAATCATCAACCATCATGTCTGATTCTTCCTAAGACACCTACTAATGTATTCTATCTTTTCAAACCTCCTTGTGTTTACATTAATTATCCTCCCAAAACCTGATTTTAGTACTGAAGTTATCCACAGCCATAGGCTTTTGCTTACTTATGCACTATCTGAATTCTTTGTTCAAAGCTGCACTGAACAATAAACACCACCTTCACCATTTAATATCACTAGGTCTGTGAAGAGATAGTAGTTGTGACAGAAACTTTCAGACTGACACTTCAGTGGAAGAGTAGATGTAGGGTGACAGCAGACAAGCAACACTCCTAAGAGACCATAGAATGTGATAGCAGATGAATGTGGGGAGAAAAAAATTAGATGTTGACACAAAGTAGAGTTGGGAAGAAAATTATTGGGAAAGAAAAGATTGACAGCACAGGCATGGCTTGAAATGAGTGTAAGGACTTTTGTAAGGTGTTGTTTTGTGAGAACAGCAATGGACAGCCCAGAGAATTTAGAGTAAAAAAAAATCTTTATGACCTGAAGGGGTAATTAGTTGAGTAGACAGAATTAGAAGAGCAGGGTTAGGAAGAAATGTTAAAATAAGATGACTTTCTAGGTTTGAATATAAGAAGACCTGAAGGATGCAGGTAGATGATGTTTTGCCAAGCAAGGCATTCTCAATGTTGATAAAAAAAGAATGGTAGAAGTGGTGGTACAATAGTATTATTGTTGTGTCAGCTTTTTAGTAAAATTGTATGAACAAAATGACTGCAACAAAGACAAACCCTCACAGATAACAGTATATTTTAAGCAACTTATTCTAGTTTGTTGGTGAAAATGTTACCTACTGGGATATTCCTGCTAAAATATAAAGATCAAGCCTACAGATTAAATAATTAATGTAACACCTATGTGTACAGTTTCTTATTTTCATTCAGTGCCTATCAATAGAGATGAGTTTCTGTAAAATATAAAATGGGAGGTATCATTGCCTTTATTTCTGACATGGTAACCCTGGTTCTAAACTTGGCATAAGAGAAACCATAACAGCGTGAAAAGTTTTACCAAAGGAATGAAGAATGGCAACACTATTATAAAAAAAGTTTGCTTTTTTTTCCCCAAAAGAAAAATATGCAGTTTTGAGGTTTTTTTCTCCAGCACTTCAGTTGTACTTGCTATGATGCTCAATAAACTGCAGCTCCTAACTCCTAAATCCCATAAATCTGCTAATAGTTCATGTAACCAGTATGGCACCATTTTCCTGAGGGGGAAACAAAGAGTGGCACTAGCTAAATGATTATTTGTCAGTCTGCTAGAATAACAATGTGTTATCTGCTTTGGGCATACCAATAATGTGAATGTATTTTAAATAGTTAGATAAATGTATTTTAATTCTCAAGAATTTACCACTTTTTTCAGGTCCATTTCTTATTCAGCTGCTGATTTCTCAAGCATCTCAGAAATGCTTTCTGTATGTGATTCTTTTACAGTTATATTTTCTTATAACTATTTTTTTTCTCAGCTATTTAATGAAATTGCACATTATACTGAACCATCTTGCTTATAGGCTGGCAATTTTCTCTTCAACTTTTTCATTTTTGTGTCTCTGTCAAAGTTTGTTGTTTCGTTTCAGATGAATACCTTGAAGTACCGTTCATGATGACATTCTGCAGGCCATACTTATGTTAAACAATATCATATTCCTTGAGCAGTCTCATTATACTGAGTAGTTTGGTAGGGTATAATTTTTCTCAGCATAAGTAGGAAAAGCAGATTCTTGACTTAAATTGAAAATACTAGGCAATGCTGGAAGAGACTTGAGTTTTTATAGTACTGAATTTTTTTTATAGTACTTTATCTTCACCACTGAAAAAGACCTGTTATCAAAATTTCTCATAATCTATGCATTCTTTAAAGATTTTACAGTCTTTAATGTACTTTTATCTTAGTACAGTAAAAAAATGTTCTTAATGTGTGTGGAAAAACCTGACACTTGGAGATGCAAAATATGTCTATATGTTTATATAGACAGATAATATTTTAATACATTCAATATATTAAAATATAAATATAAGGTTTAATATTTAAGATACTATAATAGTATATACATTCTCATACAAGTAGATTATATATAATAAACATTATATAATATATAATATTTTTATATGTGTGCATATATATTAAAATATTATTGCTGGATTGGAATATTAGAGCTGACTGGAAAAAATGAATCCTAATGCCCATTTTTATAAAGGGTAAATAGGTCAACCCTAGGAAATACTGACAGTCAGCCTAGTAAGATCATGGAACAGATTGTCCTGGAAGAATGTATAATATATGGATGATAGGGAGGTGAGACATCAATCATGGTTATACTAAGGGCAAATCGTGCCTGGCTAATCTAGTGGCCGCCTTTGGTGGAATAACAGCATCAGTGGACAAGGATGATCTGTGGATTGGCATCTGTTAGGCCTTACATATGACCCCCCCACAACATTCTCCCCTCTACATTGGAGATTAATAGATTTGATGGATGGACTGTTAGATGGATAAGGAATTGGCTGGATTGCCAATTGTGACCAGCAAACTGAGTGGGGTGATTCTCCCCCTATCCTCTATTCTCTCTGAGACCCCACCTGCATCCAGATCTGGGGGCCCCAACATAAGAAAGGCATGAAGCTGTTAGAGCAGGTCTAGAGGAGGGCCACAAAAATAGTCAGTGGGCTGGAACTCCTCTGCTGTGAAGAAAGGCTGAAAGAGTTGAGGTTGTTCAGCCTGGAGAAAAGAAGGCTCCAGACTGAGCCTTCCAATATGTAAAGGACTTTCAATGTTGTGTCCTTTCAATATATAAAGGGGGACTAGAAGCGAGATGGAGAAAGAGTTTTTACCAAGGTCTGTAGTAATAGGATGAGGGGCAACAGTTTTAAACTAAAACAAAGTAGGTTTAGATTGAATGTAAGGAAGAAGTTTTTACAGTGAAAGTGATGAGACACTGGACAGGGTTGACCTTTCAAAGAAGTTGTTTATGCTCTATCATTGAAAGTTTTCCATGTGAGTTGGTGTAGGGACTTTGAGTAACATGTTCTGCTGGAAAATGTTCCTGACCATGGCAAGAGCATTGCAACTAGATGATCTGTAAAGGTTCCTTCCAGCCCAAATTACTCTATGATAACTATATAATATATCATAAAAATCTACTTCTCACAGCTATCTAATCCTAGAGGTATTAAACTTCCTAACTTCCCTTTTTAACCCTAACTTCCCATGAGACATTGTATTCTGTTTCTGCATATATCCAGGAGCAACCTTATATTGATAGAGTGGCCTTTTACCTTTCTCACCAAAAGTTTAAGCTGATCTATACACCAGTGTTCCTCCTTACCTGATTTTCTGGAAAGCTTTGAAAATGCTAATGGATTTGATTTCCATACAAAAAGAAAAGGGAATATACCAAAATATACCCCCAAAAAATAGGGAATTCCCATAAAATAGTGAAAGATAGAGAAATAGACCACCAGTAAATTAAATGCCAGTTGTTGTGGTTTAATCCCAAGAGGCAGTTAAGCACCACATAACACTTGCTCAATCCCCTTCAGTAGGATGGAGGTGAAAATTGCAAGGGCAAAGCCAAGAAAATTTATGGGTTGAGATAAAGAGAGCTTAGTAGGTAAAGCAAAAGCGTGCACACAAGCAAAGCTAAACAAGGAATTTATTCATCACTTCCCTTTCTGCACGCAGGTGTTCAGCCATCTCCAGGAAAGCAGGGCTCCATCACATGTAACAGTTACTTAGGAAAAGAAACATCATCACTCTGAATGTCTGACTTTCCTCCTTTCCTTCTCTCAGCTTTATATGCTGAGCACGATGTCATATGGCACAGAATATCCCTTTGGCCAGCTGAGGTCAGCTGGCCTGTTTATGTTCTCTCCCAGCCTCTTGTGTACTACTTGCCAGCAAACCAGGGTGAGAAACAGAAAAGGCCTTGACACTGTGCAAAAGCATAGGTATGTTACAATACTGTTTTTGTCACAGAGCCAAAACATAGTATCACAGGAGCACCTGTAAAGAAAATTAACTCTATCTAGCCCAAACCTAGTACAGAAACACAATGCATGGAGATGAAGATCTGGACATCTCTCTTCTATATTTTCTAACCCTTGCAATACAGCAGCAGGTTGTCTTGCACACAAGTTCACTGGAGGTATCATGTTTATGCAAGCCAGTGGTTTCCATTTCTTTCTGTGTTGTGAACCCAGTTGGATATGGGAGATCGGAGTGCAGCATGAGACTGGTGATCTGAGCTCCTAAGCTCATCCTTCAGAATGCTCAATTTTATTTTTTTTAAAAGAAACCACCCAACAAACCAAGAACAATATAACAAATAGTATCATCTAACATCCTTGCTCTTTAAAGAGTTCTTTGGAAAGCCCAAAGAGGTACAATGAAGTAAAAATAAACCTTGTTGTGAAAAGTCTTATCATTGATATTCTTAACCATAATATTAATCATGTTTGTAGACAGGTAGAAGATCCTAAATAATAAAAAAAAAAAAAAAAAAACCCAACACTTTTAACAAGCTACTTTTCTACTTCCCCTTTTCTCTCCCCCAATGAAATACTAGTGAACGTCTTTGCAAAAATATTGAAGTCCAATGTATTACTGTAAGAGTCCTTGTGGTAATAGTCTGAGACACTTCAAATAAAACCATAGCCACATGGAGGAGTTTCTTAGGGCATGGCATGAAGCTGTTCACTGTCAGAGACTGGTGAGAAATGGAGTCACTAGAAAAAAACAAAGCAAACCAAAAAAGTCCCCAAACAAACAGCAGTACACTGACCTCCTTCCTCTATGGAGCGTAATTTCATTGCACAGGTAGTTCTTTGGTTTTCAATAGTCTATCATATTGAAGAAGATCTAAAGTGTCACTTAAAACTATAAATCAGAGGGAAAGATCTATTCCCATTTCAATTAGAGCTGAATAGACTAATTAACTTTCCAGTTGCCATCAGGTTCTTATAACAAACCTGTGTCTTCCTTCTTGTGTTCATTTATTACATAAACTCAGTCATATTGCTCTTTGACAATTTTCTTTCTGAACTCACTTACATATTTAGAGTTACCAAAGTAGGGCATACACCCTCTTTGTCCAGGAACATGCAGGAACACCTTTCTGCCTTTCCTGTCTCTGGAGGTAAAAAAAGAAATGCTGGAGTCCTCTCGTTCATTGTACAGTACTTTAAATAACAATACTGTCTAAAGCTATTGGACTGTAAATAAAATAGCAAAACCCCTTCAACATTTTGCAGGTGTTTCTTCTCATTTCTCACAGTGGGAGTGAAGGACACCGATGACTAGGTTGTGTCTTTGTTTCCACTGTTGGTAAGAGGCAGTCTATAACTTTGGGTGTGGGAAGATGTAAATACCTAACTATAGATTCTATGCGTTACCTGACTCAAAGGCCAAGGACCAGCACAGCCATGGTCTGGTTTGGGAAGTTATCCCACAGATTTTCAGAGATAATAAGAATTCTCCAGTCGCATAGCTTCTTGTTATCAGGTGATAATTATGAAGTAGATATTCATATCGTTGTGCTTACAAGTAGTTGAGGGGTGGGTGTCAGGAGGATGAGGTCAGTCTTCAGTGATGACCAAAGACAGGATAATACGCAGTGAGCACAAGCTGGAACACAGAAACTTCCACCTAACAGTGAAGAGCAACTTCTTTACTGTGAGAGTGGCAGAGCACTGGAACAGGCTGCCCAGAGAAGTTGTTGAGCCTTCATCTTTGGAGCCAGTCAAAACCTGCCTGGATGCTGTCCTGTGCAACCTGCTCTATGTAATCCTGCTCAGGCAGGGGGCTTGGACTATATGATCTCCAGTGGTCCCTTCCAAGCCCTATCATTCTGTGATTCTGTAAAAACAGGTGAAAAGAAAAAAAACCAAAAAACATGCCCCTGAATTCTCCCTCCTTACAGTTCTAGTGCCCAATAGATATTGAAGGAGCCTCCAATTACAACCCATTACCTAGCATCAGTCAGCGCTTCTGAAAACTATCTGAATGCTCTATTTTTCCCAGAGTACTATATTCTTTACTGACCTCAATTTAAAACAACATTCAGTAAACAATAGGAAATTTTAATTAAGTTGCAATTTATTTTGATACCATATTTCATGCTGGATGGTCTACTACCAATAGAGGTAGCAAAAATTAGACCATCACTGAACAAGATTCAGTTTTCATATGTATGTTCTGAATTTGGCCCATTATCATTTAAATTTTTAAACTTCATAAAAATGGTAATTTATTTACTGACGTGAATTCATTACAACAGAAAATCAGCATTTCAGTCATTCTGTCCTTTTCCAAGGTTAGTGGGAGCTGGTGATTTCACATACTAATAGATTCCTGCAAGTAATTAAAATGCTCTTTTTTATGAAGATCAAGATTTAAAAGAAAATTATTTGAGTAATTACTTTTCCTGATGAGTGCAGTCTGTGTTTTTCCATTGTTAAGAATGAATAGAGTTGATAACACAGGGGTATGCAAGATACCTTATATATTGACAGCATGTTTTCATTAAACAGAACTTTAAGCTTTTAAAGAACTTTGTACCTGTTCTCTAATCCCATCTTTGAGGAATATTAAATAGTGTATAGGTTAACTATACTTTAATTTAAAGAGTTAGCACAGATTTTTATTTTAACTAATATATCTACAGAAAAAAGCATGTTCCACAACCTTTTTTTCCTGTGACTTGTGGTCTTGCAGCCTGATCCCCTTGGGGAATAACCCTAGATGCTCTGTGCAGACTGTACAGAATAGAGAGAGCCAAAAGTTGGGACTTTGCCCTGGCTGCTTATCCCCTAAGCCCTGAACAATCATGAAGAAGTTGTTACACTCTATCTTTTAAAGAGAAAACTGAATAAAAGTTCCTTTCTGTCCCTTTAGGACACAAAGAATATTTTACCACTTTTTATACTCATGAGAAAGTGAACTCAGTACACAGTGGTCAACATTGTGAATGTTTGACAGCAGCAACGAGGTCACAAAAGGCACAGGGAAAACATAGAGGTAAAATTGGGAAGCTTTTGGGCTGTTAGACCTCTGTGAAATAGAACCCTGTGGAAATAACATGAAGTAAGGCCAGAATAGCCTTTAGTGTTTGCTACCAACTTAACTACCTGGTTTTTCTGTGGTTTTTTTTTTTTTTTTAAGAAGTGTGCAAAAACTATGATTCTGCCTGATCCACGTATCTTTGTCCTTGTGTCTACTTCATACCCTTTTTAGCACCGAGATCATGTCAAACCACAGCTGGACCCTTAATATTTGTAGTCAATATATTTTCATATATTTTCATTAAAACTGCAAAATATTAATAGCAAGCCTATGATAAATACTCGTAGCAAAAAAGCAGGATATTTTTTAGGTATACAAAAGCAACTTTAACAATTTTTTCATATGGTAAAGTGGCACTTGCACATTTCCAACATTTTAAGTTCAAAAATAAAACAAATATTACCCTGTTGAGTCCTAGTCCATTAAAATACACATTTTTAGAATTTTATTATGGTAATATTTAACATGGAAATCACTTATTGACTTGGTCTTCCTGGAGATATTTTTTAAATTTTATCAAAATTATATATTAAATCAACTAAAAATACCTACTTAAAGGAATGTGTAGGAATAAAATAAATGTTGGTCTTCAACATATATACAGTTCTAACAGCAAATAACACAATTTCCCCTTTTCATAGAGTGTTAAGTGCTTTCATACCTAGTTTGTAGGGATTTTTTCTAACACTGAAAGATAAATGAATGGTTGGTAAGTCCCTTTTTATGTGTTAATCATGACATTTCATGTTTGAATGTTGTTTTGTTCTGGGACTTTTTTCTTGTTTGTATTTGGTTTATGGTTTTTTGTTTTGTGGTTTGTTGGGTTTTTTTAAATTTTATTTACCTATGTAATCTTATTCTCTCAAATTAGAATGAAATGCCAGTTGTATGAAGTTGACTTGCTGGGGTTTTTGGGCATTTTTTTGTTTCTGATTTTTGGTTGGGCTTTTTTTTTATTTTACACAAAACCAGACATATTTTTATTTTATATGTTTATTAAAGGTCTTAAAATGTTTCCCTCTTTTCTGATCAGCAAAAAAAGTGTTAAGGGAACCAAGTAAGGAAATCACTTAATTCTTCACTGACATTTTTAAAGTTCACAACACTCAGGAGAGACTCCTAAGGATTGAAAAGCATCAAAGATAACTTCATTATATTCCTTTAAATGGTCATGAGGGAAAACAGTGAGTTTATAATTTCCTGGGGGTAAAGTCAGGAACTCTCATATGAAATGTCCGAAGTAAAGTAAACCCACAGAGTTTGATTAAGAATAGCCAAGACAGATTCAGGCAGGACAGGTCCTGTTTAACTAACCTGCTAGAGTTCTTTGAAGATATTACTGCCACAATAGGTAAAGAAAATTCAGTAGATGGTAGTATATTTAGATTTGTTGGAAACACTTATCAAGGTTTCACATCAGAAATTAATGGCTCAGGCAAAAGTTTCATTAAATGGAAGAGCAAATGGAAGAGTAATGTAAATGTTATCCTTGATACAAACTGTTTTTCAGCTTGGAAGTGGCTTATATTGGGGCAGCCCAATAGGTCCTTTTCCAGTCTGTTCAGACTTTCTGTTTGTGTGTTAAGAGCAAACACACCAAGTGGTGTGTTTGGTGCATTTGGGAGCAAAGTCCAAGTATGGGGATGATCCTTTGATGGAGGAAGAAGAAATACGTAAGGAAAAGTGAGAGACAGTTAAACCAGATTTGAAAAGGGATTACATACTTCAAACAATTAAGTTTTGGGTGCTTCTAGCCTGGCAGTTACAGTTAGCTGTGGAAAAGGTAAATACTTATTTATTCAAATTCTGTTTGCTGGCCCCAGATGTAACAATGAAAATGAAAAAAAATTCTTCCCAGTTGCATTTGTCATCTAAGAATAATTATAGATTCTTCTCATTGTCTGGCTTAAATAGCAAATGGAGGTTTATGTTCGCTTCAGAAAGCTTTGAAGGCCTCAATGAAACATGCTACCTGATGAGTTAACAACCAACTACTTTCTACTTTGCATAGCCATTTAAAACAGTAGAGAGCAGTACTGCTAGCAACAAATTCTAACAAAATTGTACTTGCAAATTCTCCTAGAAAAGGCTGGGGATAATTTAACTAAAGTTTCAGATATTTAGCAGAAGAAAGAAAAAGAGGAAAAAGGGAAGGAGAAAGGAAAGCAGGAAGTGTCCTGGCTCTGGTCAGGCCAGAGTCAGCCTCCCCAAGCAGCCATCCCAGGTGAGCTGAGTTAGCCTACACAGTTTTCCACACCACCTAACATCACTTCCACATAAAAAGGACTTGCCAGAGAATGCTCTGGGATAAAAACCAGTTCTGTTTTCAGTGCCCACCTTGGGGCTGAAACCCATGACCCTTGGATTGACAATTCCATGCTCTACCACTACTCCAGCCTTTCCATCATTTTAGGTAGTGTGGCAAACAGCCTGGGCTAATTCAGCTCACCTGGGATGACTGCTTGGGGAGGTTAACTCTGGCCTGACCAGAACCAGGACAGGAAGGAGGGATTTTTCAAATGGATGGTGAAAACAAAACATCAATAGAACTTGAGTAAGACCAGTAGAGAGTTCTCACATCCCAAGAAAGCACTTCTATGTAATTAGAAATGTCAGATGAGTTTCTGTACTGCTTTCTAAATTATACCATTATGTAATTTATGTAAACTCCAATTATGAGTTTTTTCTTTTTTTTTCTTTTCCTTCTTTAATTTATAACTAACGTTGTGGTAGCTCAATTCATCAAAAAATATACTTTAAGTATTCAAATTCATCTCCTGTGCTTAACTGCATATTATTTGAAATCAAGATGAGTTTAGGGTTGCAATAAATTGTTTGTTATCATGTTATAGAATATTATAGACAGAAAATATTTTTCAGTTTTGCAGTTCTGCCAGAAGGTGGTACTAGCAGTTTCTACATTTCTTCATAAATGTCTAACTTGAGTATTACACATTCCTGTCATAGCAAGTAATTTGTTTCTACTCTACCAGAAATAACATATTTATATTTGATGTACTTGCACTCAAGGGCAGATTTTAATTCAGTTACTATTTCTTTCAGTGGTGATATATGTAAAGTATCCCTTCCAATGTAGAGTTTAGAATCTGTATGGTAAATGTTTACATCTATTAGTCAGCTTTCAATAGAAAGATAATATTTGAAATATATGTACTTTACTCTTTTACAGCAGCTGAATCTTCAAGATACAGCTCAGAATTTAGTCTAAAAATTGTTTTTAGCAGTGTGTGCTGTCAAGATTTACTGAAGTGAGTCATTCAAGTAGTCTTCTGTTTAACTCACTATACAAGCTGTTAGGTCTTGGAAAATTACATGTTGTTTTGCTGTGTAGGGTTTTTTTTAGCATATGGATACACCTGAAGAAAAATTCCTTTCCCCATTCTCCCCTCCTCCCCCTACTTGAGAGACAGTTGGTTTTAAATAACTGCAGGTACATAAAAATAGTGACTACAGAAAATATTAATGCAAGGCAAAAAAAGATATCTACATAAGGGCAGAACACCTGATCTGTGGCAATACTAGCACTTTTGGTCTAGATGCAAGGAAAAAAAAAAGTATTTTAATGCAGGTTAGTTGGTCTTAATGAACTGTGATAAATAACACTATGAAACAAAAGTAATTAAAGCAGAATGTGAAGTTTCTTATCAAATGTTCTCTGATGTCCAAAATATGAAGTAAGGTAAGGTTTTGGTATAAGTGAAAGATATTTTCCCATGGACATGTCAGATAAAAATGCAAAAAACAAAACAAAACACCAAACCCCAGAAATTACGTAATTCAATGGCATATTGCAATAACCTTAACGAAAGCACTGTCTTCAAAGGGCTGATTTAACTCATAGATTTGTGGCCCCTGTAAAAAGCTATTTGTCAGCTTTTCTCTCATTGCCGTATTAATATGTACAATAATCAGTAAAATGAGGTAAAGTGATCATGTTAAAATGTACCCATAGTTAGGTTCAGCATTCACTGCCACATTATGAAGAGGTCATGGATTCCTAAGTTGAAAGACAAAGTGAAACTTATGTACATCCATAACAATACCTTTAATGTCTTGATCAAGAGAATTATTTCCATTGTTAGATAGGTTCTCTTAATAGTCAATATCAGTTCTTGCTGTTATATACATTATGGCTTTTTATAGATAAACAGATTGTATCCAGGCTGTTAATCTCTACAGGTGTTTGACAAAATCTGGAAAAGTATCTATACTGAATTTTGTGTACTCTTCTGTATTGCATTGAAAATGAATGACCTGTGAAGGGCTACTTACGTGCCTGTGAACCATTGTCTGTCAGTAAACAAAAAGCTTATTTGCTTTTTTAAAAAATTCCATCATTGCTGATTATTCAAAGAAAAGAATGCCCTGTTCTCTCAAGAAACCTCATAGGACTTTGCCTTCTCACCTGTTCAGTGATCAGCTGTTCAGTGATCAGTATATTTGATGGGGTAACTTCCAGGGCCGTGTTTTATATTCATAGATGGCAACTAGATTTTGTTTCTTGTTTTGTTCACATATGGTTCATGGCCTGAGTTGCAAACTTTGGAGGATCCTGAGGTGTGAATGAACTCTAGCAGGCTGATAAGGTAATCAATTAAAGAGTTGACATGAGACTGGTTACTGCAGACTTTATTCTTGTCAGAGTGAATATGCTGCAGAATTTCACAGTGCATGGTGAATCTTATGCTCATACTGAAAATATAGTTGTTTGAAGCAGATGGGAGAATGTTTAATTATAATGTACACATGTATGTTATATATTTCTTTTCCAAACTTCTTGGTTGATTTATTGTCATCAAGTAATAAGACTGCTAGAGGCAGAAGTCTCTTAATTTCGGGGGAGTCGCTCTTTCCGTGATTGAATCAGAACTTGAGAGGGCAACGTTTATGTTGAGATGGTAAAGGAGTTAAGCATGGCAAGTCACTTTTAAACAACAAATTTTGTCCTTTCTATGACAAGATTTCAAATGGACAATGTGATATGGAAACATGTGAAATGGAACATCTGAAAGAACAAGCGGGTAGTCCTTGAGAGCACCATCAGCCCTAACCTGTCCAGCCTCCTCAGCGCTCTCCTCAACATGACATGTCCCAGGACCTCAAGTCATCATCCCTCTGGGGCCCAGTGATTCCACAGCAGGGATGTTCTCCAGCTCCCCACAGTCCAGGGCTGGGGTTGCCCTAGTGGCCCCTGGATGCCCTACTCCTGCCTGTGAGGTGAGATAGGCCCTGGCTTCCAGTCCCTGCCCTGACAGACCAGGGGGGCGCCCATTGCTCCTGGCCCCAGGGATCTCCCAGCCACTGCAGACTCCCAAGAAGTGCTGACAGACAGCTCAAGATGCTGTGGAGTGACACATTTGTAAAAACAATTTCTAAACCAAACAATTTCTAGAAAAACATCTCATTCTTTGTTTTTATGTCTAAATAGCTGAAGATCTCCAGAACACTTTACTTTGAGGCATTGTGTGTGATGTGATATCTGGATCCTATTTCCAAGTCTCATGTTATTCCAAAGTCATGCCAAAGCTGACAAAATGAATCACCACTTAAAGATAGCTGGAAGCAACAGAAATTCAGGCAGCAAGATTCATTTAACACTTTGATCCATAATAGCTGTGCAGACTGAGTCATGCTGACTATTATATTACTGCAGAAAATTCCATTATCCATTAGGTTACTTGCATTTTCCCCACAAAAATCTGATTATATCTATATCTATATAATCTATATCTATATCATGGGCTCCCTGCCCATGGATGGGAGGGTTGTAACTAGATGATCTTTGAGTCCCTTCCAACCCAAAGCATTCTATGAGTCTATATTTGTCTATATCTATCACCATCCATATCTATCTATATTTATATTTACACCTACACATACATATGTATGAATTTATACGTATATGCATATGCATGCATACATGCATATATCTGCATGTTTATGCATTGATATATAAGAGCTTAATATATTTATTGATATATAGTGTTCTACACCTTTAGACTGTAACATACATTGATTTTGTTCTAAATATGTAGGAGATTGCTTCTGTGTTTATATCTAGTTACCTAAATATATATATAGGTATGTATACATCTGCAAACATAAGAGTCATTAAAAATACTGTGCATGAGCTACTATTGATTTAAGGAGATACTTGGTACTCCTGAATCTGCTGCAGAAGGGCTCTGATTGCATGCAGCCTTTAGGGGAGCTTCTAGCATCACTAAATGCTGATGCCTGTTTTAGAAGGGGGTGTTGTTTAGACTTGTTTTTATTGGATGTGTTCTTTTGTTCTACGGTAAGGAAGATTCACTGGCTTAATTTCTATACTGATTTGATTAAAAAACTGCAAAGTTTAGGCAGGTTACTAGAAAATCAGAAGGCAAACAAATTTATGATTTGTAGTAGTGCTTTATTTATGTAAAGCTGATTTTCTGGAGACTAGTCACAAATACGTAAACATAAACCTGCTGTGTTGTAGGAAATCGCTCGTAGGAATACACACCACTAAATGTAAGATAACATGAATATCATCGAGAATAAGGCTCCTCCTGAAAAATTCCTTACTTAATCTTTTAGAAATACCTTCACTGTCTCTTAAACTTAAATTTTCTTAAAATATTTGCAAAATCCAGCCTCAGTATTTTAACTGCATTTTACATGAAGAAACTAAAAGGCATTTATACTCAAGGTATTCTTAACAGTTTGTGTGTCATACTTCTATAGTTCTGGCCTATGAATTTCTTCTCTGAGATGTACTATTCTAAAATTTTATGTTAACTTATTTTTTTCATCACGATGTTTTCTGTTTACCACTGTCTCTGAAGAAGAAACGTCAATTCTTACCTTGTTTTCTGTTAATGTATTCCTTGTTTGCCCCAACAGTAACATGGGTTCAGTTTTTTATGGTTGCAGCTTAGAAAGATATAGTATATACATTTGAGACAAAATGTAAAATATTCCAAAATTTTAGTAAGATAAAGCCACACTTGTTTTCAGAAGAATATTTAAATTGAAAGGTACACAACTGATTTCTTATTCCTGAAGAAGAAAAAAAAAAAAAAAAAGATGGACTAGTGCAGCCCAGCTTTGCAGTAGCTGTTACATGTTACACCTAGTTATGTAAGTAACATCATTGGATGAAATATATCTGATTATGAAAAACTACATCAGGAATTTCCTGTCTAATTCTGTGTTCAATAGTTTACGTGGAGTTTGAGAAAAGAAAAAATCCCACCTTAATCTTTCTCACAGTATCATCTTGCATTGAGTATTTTTGTTATCCTAGAAATGTTTTTCTATGTTGTAATATAATATTACATTGATGTAATATTGTTGTAATAAATATACATTGTAATAAAAGTACATCGAAAGCTAGAAAAGCATGCAAGCATTCACTTAATTTTTAAGTATAGAAGCAGTCTGTGTATTTTGGATTAGTGAATTAACTCAAAGGTCTACTAACATCTTTGAATGGCTTAGATGTTTGCTGCATTGTAGTAGTTTGTATCTAATGGACCTATTATGAGGAGACCATTTGATCATTTTTCCATAGCATTTCTTTATTAGTTTCTTACTATATGTAATTTTTTTTTGCTTTGGTTTTTTTCCTAGTAATTCTCGTTACAAAAACATTAATTACAACAAAATCTTCTTATATTCTTCAGCACTATTCTTAACTATCTTAAATAAAAATAATCTATGAAAAATGGTTTTATTTCAGTTTAAAGTTTACTTAACCCACTCAATAATAAACCTGTTGGTACTGATTTTCTTTTTTTCTACTTGACTGTAGACAGATCACTAATGTGTGATTATGAATCACCAAGAGAAAATAGTGTACATTCACTGTTTATTACAATTAAAAGTGTTTTCGTTCTTTATTGGATTTTGTTCAATGAAGAGAAAATTCTTCTTGCTAAACCCCCCTCCAGAAACCTAAATGTTTTTGTCTTCTATCTTTTAAAAAAGCAAGTGAGGGCATGGAAAGCAGATCTGACAAAGAGCTCTGGCAGCTCGAGAGCTTAGGAAAGCAGTTATATTTAAATTGTCACTATAAATATTTAAACAACATTAACATCCTTTTACCATTACTAAGAACTCACCAAAGATTAATGGACTGAAAGTGCAAAAAACACTCAGCAAAATAAGAGCATACTTTATTTTGGATCTATGCTGTAGAAATTGTATGAGGTAAACGTGTTTCATAATGTTGGCTTTGGCAGGAGAAAAACACTGTTGCTGTCAATGACTACCAACTTGAAGAGGAGAGAACGAAAACCTTATTAGATGACATACAGGTTATTCTTATTTACTTTACTCCATTTAACAGCAGATCTACCAGGCGGGTATTTTCATCTTACCACCACTTAGATCCCAAAGTCAAAATTCACTTTGCGCAGTCAGGACTTCTGAATCGTCTTGCATACTGCTTCTTTGTTTTGCCAAGGAAAATCTAGGGGCTTTTAGAGGGGTTCCTTTTGGGGTTTTGATTTTATTTTTCTCTTGAGCAGGAGTCTATATATTTTGACAACTATAATAATTGTTAGATGTTTCTAATTAAATAATTAATGTACATAGGCCATGCTAGATATAGAAGTACAACTGTGGTCTTGTTTTCTGAAAGATTCTCTTCCTGCAGGCTCAATGTGTGCTAATAGAAAGTGTCTTTCAGTGGGTGCCATAAACACTTGAACAAATCTGTAAGCGTACTGGTCCAAGCCACTGTGCAATTTAGGCAGCCACAGAGACAGTTTTCTCAAAAGCAGGAGTAACAAATTAAGTAAAATCGCAAATAAAATAAGAAATTAATAGGGACAGGTAGTCCAATTATTGTCCGTGAAATGTTAAACACTTTAAGGTATGTATACTTATGCTGATTATGGTAAGGGACTAGAGGAAGAATAAGTAAAGAAACCTGCATTTTTCTTCCTGGGAGGTATTACAGAAGAACAAGTGAAGCATGAAGTATTCATGCAGTAGGAGCCACATACTGTGGCAAGGCACAGAGAATTCTTAATTGATTGAAGTAAGGAGCAGGCTAAAACAGTTAAAAAGCACAGCTTTATCCATTTAGCTCATGTTTTTCTGCCTTTTTCAAGGCATCTGAATTTTCTTTAAGTACATAACAAAAGCCTGCCAACATCTCATTTCATGCTGCATTTGTAAACGACTCCTTTAAGGCCAGAAGTAAGCAGTTACTTGTTAGCAGAAATCTCATTTAGCTGTCAGTAGAAAGGTATCCTAAGAGCATCTAATAAAGTAATAATATTGAATATAGTGTTTAGAGGTTCTGCATGTAAAATAAGATTGAATAAGACACAAGGCTTTAGTGATCAAGCACTTAGTTCCTTTTCAGAAGTTTACAAATGGGCTTAGAAGAAAATCTAAGTATTCTGTAACTGCAGAAAAATATGCAGACTGTCCTGAAATTATGGAAATTAAAGTTTTTCTCATAAATTATTACTGTTTTGGCAGAGACTTCATCCTATTTATTAAAGATACGTCCTGTCCTCACAAAGACTGAAGTTATCTACTGTAATTACAGTATTGTGTATTAAAACCCACTGTTTCATCTGCATTATTTCAGTTTTCAGGTTTGTTTTGGGGTTTGGGGTTTTTTTAATTTTTATTATATGTATTAAAGTATGTTTTCTAGAACAACAGCTTGGGAAGAGGCTATGTTACAACTATTTTGTCCAACTAGGTTTCACCTCATTTAGTGTTAGATGCCCTTAGTGTAGACAAGCATCTGTCTGCCTCCTTTACGGTCAATAAGAAGAATCATCCAGCAATTTCTGGACAGCTATTTGAAGGAGTATCATGCTTTAAGATTCGGTTTGCTTTTTTTTTTTTTTTCTCATGAAGTCTTGAAAAGCTGAAATCAAAACTCAGTAGCTTTGGTGACTATTCTTTATTGCAGGGCTGGGCACACACGGTATTGCTTCTCTTAATGTGTGTGCTGTTTAAAGTAAATTTTCTTATATTTATAAAAGCAACCTAAAACTAAGTAGAAACTTAGCAAAACATGAAAATGATTTTAATTTGTTGAATTTGCTGTCTTCTTTGGTTTAATTATTTTTTTTTTAATTTGAGTATCAATTGAACTTTAAATGGAAAATGCTGCCTTGGTGCAAAATATGTCTTAGGATATAGCATTTCTATATTCAGTGTTTGATGTGAAACATGTTAACATTTATTTCAGTCCTTTGTTTCAAAATCATAAATATTTTCATTCTTTCAAAATAATGTGTTTCAGAATATTTCTTATTAATGAAATATTTTTACCAGCTGTAGATTTGCAATTATTCCAGGACAGAACAAACAGTTGAAACTTACGCTTTCATGGCACAAGAACATGATTTTATATCTGTCTCTACCATTTACATGTAGAATTAGTCTTATCCAGTAATGTGTAACAAAAACATGTTTTCAGTTTCATAGCTCTTCAACATTATTTTTATGCCATATGCCTTCTATTATTGATATTTCACCTCCTGCTCCCAGTTGGTTGGTAATGCTCTGTCTCCATCAACTGCGAGTCAAACTATAAAATAAAAATTGATTAGATTTCTCTTTTGTTATTTACTTAAACTTAGGAGGAACTTTCTCTTTATCCTCCTTCAAATTTCTACCAAAGGGCTTCCTTTGCTTTGATGCTTATAATAAATTTGTTAACATTTGAATTTCTAGTAGGCTGAAAACATTGATTTTCATAATGTCATATTTTATTGTTTACTCCTTCCCTATTTTCTTGTATCTCTGACACAACCGCAGGTCACAGAGTTAACAGCTTTTGATTTGTGCTTATAAAGGAATTTTCATGAGAGTTTTACTTTCTGTAGAATGACATTTCAAGGAAACAAGCCTAATTCATAATTATAGCTATACTTTCATACTCTAGTCCTTCTCCTCTCTACTCCATTTTCCCTTTCTTTACTACCCAGCTAAAATGTTATCACTTGAAGATAAGTCATTACATTAATCCTCATAGCAAGTCTGCAATACCAAAAAGGTTTTTGAAAAATATTACATTTAGTCTAGAAAACATTATATGTGTTAGCAACTTATTTTATATAAGAAAAAACACAAAACTGAGGGAAAAAAGCAAGCATTTAACATACTGTAGGTAAAACACCGCTTATATGAGTTGCATTATCATGTAATCCTTTCAGCTGAAAGCTGAGTTGAAGCATTGAATATGTTAATAAAGTGCATGAATAAATGTGGATATGACTGTTTTCACAATATTTTGAAGCTTTTCTCTTTTATATTCACAGGAATATTTGTGAATTTCTATACCATTTTATCATCCCTTTTTCCTACTTATTTGAAGTTAAAAACGTCTAAAAATGTTCATGTAGCTACAGTATGTAAGCGTAGGCCTGGATTCCTTTCATGTTCATGTATGAGATGCCTTGTGTTCTTTCTGAGTCTTATTTTTTGTCCTTGATTGACAACATTAAACAGCAAAAGTCAGGGGACATGGGAGAACACAGTGGATCTTGTCTGATTCTATCAGACATTAATCCTTGTACAGAGAAAACTTAAGCAAAGATGCTGAATGTTCAAATTGTTTAGGAGACCACAAAGCCTCTTGGAAGACTGACTGAATGTACTTGTTCAGTCTAATGTACAAGCTAAATACAGAATCATAGAACAGCCCAGGTTGTAAGGGACTTCAAAAAATCATCTGATCCAATCTTTTGTGGGAAAGAGAGGTTATTTAAGATTATCTATCACACTTTACACATATTGAAAGCCTACAGTGTTGGGGACTCTACCACATCCATGTGGAGGTTGTTCCAGTGAATGATCATTCTCACTGTAAAAAAAAATTAAATTATTTAATGACACCAGTTTAATGGCACCAGTTACCCCTTGTATTCTTGGTGACTCCTTGTGAAGAGAGAGCACCCATCCTCTTTTTAGTGACCTTTGAAATATTGTAATTCTGTGATCAGGTGTCCCCCCGGAATCTTCTCTTCTCCAGGATGAAAAAACCTAACTTTTTTCTTCCCCCATAAGGCAGGTTATCCAGCATTATCTTAGTGGAAACAGAAGAAACAATTCCTATTACCAAACTATAGACACCTGTATACTTGCTGATCTCCCTAGGATTCCCATTTAGCCACCAGAAAAAAGAGACGGATATCACCCCAGAGAGCAGTTTGGAGGCTAACGAGACTTGTATCCCAAATTGCCTTTTGAAACTGCTGTTTTCTTGCTAGATGCATCTACAGGGGAGATTCAAGTTAAATTGCTATGATCCTCTAGATCCTTTCCTGATCCTTGCCAAGTTCCATTTAATGCCTGTTAGTGTTTTAACTTCTTGCTCTTCTGCTGAAGACCTGTCATAAAATTATTTTCTGTGACTCAAATGCCTCAAAAATTGCTACCTGAGGAGGGAAGAATAGAGTAGGAAATTCATTTACAAAGAGAAAAAACCAGAAAGTATAAACTGAAAAGCATGGTACTGCTAAAATGGTCACTTTAGCTGAAGCTCTCTAGAAATGAAAAAGATATTGGTAAGATGTTTAAGAAAATATATTACTTTTTGTAAAGGAAACTGAAATTGCTGAACAGAAAGTTGACTGAAAGATAGGTATTTCTAGACATACACGCATAAATATTTATGTATATGTGCAAATGCATACATATATAAACAGAGTGAGGAACTATCAGGTTGTATTAAAGAAAATTTGAAAACATTGCACTTGAAGAAATAAATCAATTTCATATATACATTTTTAAAACAGGAAAGGACTGAAGCATTAGAACAAATAAAACTCCTAATTCAAGCTGACAATTTGGAGGACTTATGGAATGCATGGTCCAGTTCACTTCAGCATACCTATCTTGAATGTCTAAAAATTGTTTGCCTACTCTAACCAGCTGCCTACAATGTTATTCTAGTAAATGGAAACAGGTATTTTTAAGACAGGTGGCACACCTCACAATATAGAAATTCATATGAATACCATCCCCAAATAAAAATTGTTTTGCAGGGCCCTATTATTTCAAACACACTGCTTGAAGTCCAGTCTATTCATATATAATATTAATACTAAAAATACTAAAACTGTTAAATGAAGAGCCCAATTCAGAAGCCAATTCAAATGTTTATTACTACAAACTAGTACTGCTAAATTACTTGATTGATCAAGCTGAGTGGTAAGGTTAATGTGCCAGAGGGATGGGATGCCATCCAGAGGGACCTGGACAGGCTGTAGAAGTGGGCCCAGGTGAACCTCACAAGGTTCAGCAAAGCCAAGAGAAGGGTCCTGCAAGTGGGTCAGGAAAATTCCCATTATCCATACAGGTTAGAAGATGATGTGCATGAAAGCAGCCCTCAGGAAAAGGATTTGGGCATACTCGTGGGTGAGCTGGACACTGGCCACCAATCTGGATCTGCAGCCAAGAAGGCCAACAGCTTCCTGGGTGATGTCAAAATACGTGTGGCCAGCAGATTGAGAGAGGTGATGCTGCCCCTCTGTTCTGCTCCAGTGAGACCTCACCTGGAGTACTGTGTTCAGCTTTAGAGCCCTCAGCACAAGAAGGACATGGACCTGTTGGAGCACCTCCAGAAGTGGGCCACAAAAATGATCAAAAGGCTGGAGCACTTTTCCTATAAAGACAGGCTGAGAGAGTTGGGCTGTTCAGCTTGGAGAAGAGAAGGCTCTGGGGTACCTTACAGCGGCCTTCCAGTACCTGAAAGGAGCCTATAAGAAAGCTGGGGAAGAACTGTTCATGAGAGCATGTAGCAATAGGATAAACTAGTTTTTGAACTAGAAAAAGATAGGTTGGATATTAGAAAAATGTTCTTCAATCTGACGGTGGTAGATCACTGGAACAGGTTGCCCAGAGAGGTAGTGGAGGCCCCATCGCTGCAGACATTCAAGATCAGGCTTGATGGGGCTCTGAGCGACCTGATCTAGTGAAGATGTCCCTGCTTACTGTAGGGGGGTTGGACTAGAGGACCTTTAAAGGTCCCTTCCAATCTTACACATTCTATGACTCTATGATTATATATCTGATTCTAATGGCAGGGTAAGAATCCTTGATTGGTGGTGTCCCCAGCTCTGTTGTGATCTACCTGTAGACCATGAGAACTAATCAAATCCTTTGCTTAATATTTTGTGTCATGGTTCTGCACATCAGTGACCTTCCTACCAGAGTACCAATGCAAGGATGAACAGTAGACAAGTAAGTTTACCCTTAACATGTAAAAAGGAAATAAATATGTTTTGTATGTGCAACCTGTGAAGTACTCATGTATTTAAATTTAAATGTAATCTTTGATTTTTCTGGACCTGATTGGCCTCTGCAGACAACATAAGTCATCACTGATATTTTTCATCTGCTCCTTTCTTAAGGTTTTTCTTTCACAGCCAAATAATCTATTGAAATTTGGGAAGGTTTTCTAACTTTCAGCTATTCCTATTAAATTCCTGACTAAAATAAAGCTATTTCAAAACTCCGGAGGTCCCTGACTTGATGTTTAAGCACCATTTCCTGATCTGAAATTGCTAACTTCACTCTTATAGCACACTGTGGATACCACAAATAGTGAGGAATTCAATGAGTCAGTTGTATGTAATCACAACTAAATGAAGAAGTTGATAAACCTCTATTCCAAGATTTTTACAGTGATTTTCTATGTAACGCTGCATGAGGAAAAAAACCCCACAAAATGTGTTTAATTAAAATGTGTAAGAATATCCCATAAGCACATACTCGTATGGATTGTATTCTTACTTCTATATTAACATTAACTATGTAAAAAAAAAAAGAGGAATGAGGCCATAAAACACATCCTGGTGAGTACAGTAACAAAACTGTCCTGCAAATAAATTGGGGCACAGCAGGAAGGACTCTGTGTGTAAGCAGCAAGCTCTCAAAATTGATCATGTGTCTTGCTGAAAGTTAATGGAGCTCTCTCAGTATAGAAACAATATAGTCAATCATTCTTCGTAGAATAATTAACTACTGACTAAAGTTGGAATGAGTTGAATATATTTCACGAGAAGGACAGAAAGACTAGCAGAGTTGATGATCTTTCTGGTCTTGTAAATACCAGCGGGAGATGCTGAATGTCTGTATTGAGATACTGTGCACCTAAGCAGGATACAGTGTTAAATTATTATTACGCTGTTGTGGAATTTGAAAATGTAACTCTGCCTTCTACATATGTTGATACTGCTGGAATTTCAAATCATGTATAGTCTTGTGGATGTTTGTAAAATCCAGATCTGAATTTCACTTATGTAGTTTAGTCATGATGAGTAAACATAATCCTTCAAAAGTTCTGTTCCAATTATTTACAGTCTACCCTCTGATAATTTAGAAATACAGCTGTCAGCATGTCCGCAGAAAATCAAACAACCGGTAATAATCTTGAGCTGTAGTGGAATGAATATGACTACAGGTAAATTTAAAAATAATCTAAGACAATGAATGACAAACTCTTTTGATGACATACATATGCAAAGAAATGGGATTTCATCCTGGGAGCCACTGAAAGAAGCATCAAGTCCAAAGAGAAAATTGTAGTCATTCCTTTCAGCAGGTGTCATGAAATCAATCCAAACATGTAGAAAAGATGTCTCAGTGCTGTTAACTGGATGAAAGCCAGGCTGAAACTGGTTACGTAAATCATACCTTTATGGTTTAAGTAAAATACAGTTGAGTGGCAACTTTTGAGTCACCTTTGATAATAACAGTAGTTTTGGAAATTACCTAGCAAATTATCAGGGCCATCTCTTAACCTGCTTTCCCAAGGATGGGTAGTAAAGATTTTTATTTTTATTTTCATTTTTAGTAGCATGGGACAGTTGTGAAAATTCAGACTCTTGAAATAGTGATAATGGTTATTAAAAGAGCCCAAAATAATGACAGCAAATAGACCAGAATGAGCCTGCAGGGCTAACAACACAGGTATCAGTTAAAAATGTTGAGCATTAAGAAAGGGCAGACCACAGACATTGCTGGTAAGGCATTGGAAGAATGTTTAGCTTTTGTCAGGAGCCAGCACTGTGAGGGTAAAAGTGCTTCTGATTTAGTGGGATTAAGGTGTGGTTTGTGTTCTTCTGGTAAGAAGAAAACTGAAAAGCAAACTTAGAAGATTCTTCTATAATATGATGTACCTGAAGCCTATCTTCCTTGTAGTGCCACATGCACCTCAGCTACATGTGATTCATCAACATTACATAGTGTATTTGTTGATTAGCCAGGAAAATGTGAGTCTGAAGTTTACTTAGGTAGTTTAATGCCTTTGCTAAGATACTCTTTCTTGTTACAGTGAGTGATATGATCTCACAGCACATGCCTGTGACGGAAGCAGGCAAAAATATTTATTTTTTATCATCAACTAATTAAGATATACATCATAGCTTTACAATAAGAAGGAAACAATGATGTCAAATACCTTATCAGCTAGCAGACTGTGTTGTAAAAGACTTGAACTCGAAAGCAAGTATAGGCTTAAGCTGTATAAGATATGATACAGAAGTTTGTTTCTGACATATAGAGATCATATAGTATGCAGTCATCTTCATGCTGAGGACAGAGTAACAGACTGAATATCTAAAATAGTAGTAAAAAAGCTATCCGAAGGCATGACAATATCTACAAAGGTGTCCACAGCATTACATTATTTTATCTATACTTTTTCTATAATAGCATTCTCTAAGCAGTTTTGATTATCAAGTCTACAAAGTTCCCAATGGAAGGGCAAATTTAAGCCACTTTAATTTTTTTTTTAGTTATAGACTTTACAGATCCATAAAACATGGCACAGACCCTCAAAAGGTCACATTTCACTCATTAACTACCACTGCATAAAATCTTTTTTGTATTACTTGAGAAAAGTGGGTAGTAGATAAGAAAAACTAAAGATGTCTAATCCCATTTTGAGAATTGAAGAATCATAGACTGGTTAGGGCTTAGACCTTAAAGATTATCAAGTTCCAACCCCCCTGCATGGACAGAGACACCTCTCACTAGACCAGGATCTTGGGGAAGGCTTTTAGTGTTCATTGTTAAAGCATGTTTTATTCTTGGACTAGGGTTTATTTAATTAATGGTATTAGAAATGTTATTATTGAAAAGGAAAAAGTGCTCAATTATGTAAACAGTTTTTTTCAAGACATGCTATAATTGTTTCCTTGTTCATTCATTCTTCCTGATGATCTTGATACACATGCACTTGAAAGGACTTCTTGGCTTAGTAAATCCTTTACCAATATGAAACTGTAAGTCAGAGCCTTCAGAGGCTTCCAAAGGACATAAGAAAGGCATAGTTCTCTGCAAGAATGCATGGGAAAGAGTTCCCAGCTTTTAAATTACCTTTCCTTGTCGTCAAAATGAAAAGGAGAAAAAGCCCAACAACTTACACGTCATTGCCATCAAGAATGGCATGTTGCAAAATAAAATCTGAAGGGGTCTTTGGCTTTTTAATACCATCAAAAAGAATTTTTAAGTTAAAGAAAATGGTGTCTGAAACTTATAAAACCAATTTCTTTCACTTTTCTCTAATTTTCTGCACTTTTAGAGTAAAAAATTTAGGTCGTGAGCCAGCAAGGTCAAATCATGAAAACTGAAAAGTTTCTTTTTCTCTTTAATGACTTGTGTTTTGTATTTAAATGGCCTTGTGCTGAAATCATAGAGGGTCTTTTCATTGACTTCACTGAACAATGTTTGGGCCTTGAATTAGAATAAAAAAGCAAAAATGATAGCACATTATAGGAACAACAATTGTATGAAAAAAAGCAGAAAGATTTTTCTGTCAAGGTAGAGCAGAGAAAATTATAAAGGCTCTTTTAGAAAAAAGAAATCAGTGCTTTATATACCTTTCTTTTTCATTTCCTTCTGTTTGTACAGGCATATTGCATATGTTCCGTAAGTCTGCATAGTCATACTACGAGACTAATTATGTCCTTGCATTAAATAACCTAAAAAAAAAAGTCAACCTTAAATACATAAATGCCAACACAATACATCTTATTGTGAATGCTGTTTATTTAATAGTTTGCCCTGAAGTGCGGAACTGTAGTTATACAGATTTCTAGATCATTTAAAACATGCAGTTCTGCCAATAATAAGTTTAGTTTCACCACCCTTGAGGGAGTCATTTCTTTCAATTCAACACCAATTCTTTTTTGTGTTTTAAGGTACTGAATTTGCACTACAGTTGTTATTAGTTATTAGAAAATTATTCAGAGGCATATTAAGGACAGTATAAAGTTTTTAAAACCCTTTCATGTTAAAGCCAACTAAAGTATGTAAAGCTTTAAAATTTGAGTGACAGTGCAATTATGAATATGAAATGCAGAACAGGTGGGGTCTTCTATAACTAAGGGAGTGTTGTGTTTTAACCCCAGCCTGCAACTGACTACCATTCAGCTGCTTGCTTACTCCTCCATAGGAGTGGGATAGGGGAGAGAATTGGAAGCGTAAAGGTGAAAAAACTCATGGGTTGAGATAAAGGCAGCTTAATAGGTAAAGCAAAACCCACATCTGCGAGCAAAGCAAACCAAGGAATTCCATCACCATTTTCCATGGGCAAGCAGGTGTTCAGCAATCTCTGGGAAAGCAGAGCTCCACCACACATAACTGTTACTTGGGGAAATAAACAGCATTGCTGTGAATGTGCCCTCCCCCAACCCCCTTCTTCTTTCCTTGGTTTTATATGCTGAGCACAATGTCATATGATGTGGAATATCCCTTTGGTCAGTTGGGGACAGAAGTCCTGTCTGTGTTCCCCACTTTTTTCACCTGGCACAAAATTCCTTTGTAGCATCAGTGATCTCCAGAAGAAACTTAGGGGTTCACTTAAGTACAAAGCCACCTTTATGTACTGACTGTGAGTTTTCATGATTCATTAGAGGTGTTTATGTAGTATCTTTCAAAGCTTAAAATCACAGACAAAAAGTACTCAAAGTAGCTGTCATTATATAGTAAATCTGAACACAATAGACTTTGTAAATTCCAATTAGTTCGTTAATGACTATTTGTTCAGAATTCCTTGATTACAGCATATGAAGTGCATGGTTACACTATGAAAATTCTGTCAAATGCCTTTTTATCTATAACTGTCTTTCTTCTTAATCATAAGCACCTATTTATGGAATTATCATCACTTTCCTCCAAAATATAAACTGGCTGTGCAAACATCATGCCAGGAAGAATAATTTTGGTCTTTGGTCTTCATATTTATTCTTTAGAGTACATTTAAAACACTGTAATATATCCCTCACCATGCCCTGCCTTCAAATTTAAAAATAATTAATCTGGGGGAAAAAAAGAAGTCAATTAACACAAATGAAATTCAGACAAAACAGACTGTAGTCTATAGGTGGCAAATCGCTGCAACTGTGAGGGAAATGAGAAAAGTAAAGTGATATACAGCTGTTCAAGACAGGTCATTTTGTAAACAGATAAGGCCAGAACTCAGCATCTTCTCTCAATTGCAGCAGATGTTCTAATGTTAGAAAAAGGCATTTGAGTGTAACAAGCTGTCTCACAGTTGACTAGAAGAAGGGAGTTCTAAGAGTTTGAGTTAGTTTTCAGACATGAGCCTCGGATGCTAACTGAGACATGCTACAGCAGCCAAGATTTCTGTATGACTGACAGTGATGATGCAGGATTGGTGGAAAGCTGAGACTTTCCAGAGTGGCATCTAGAAGTTTCTCTGTAGCATTTATAGTTTTGATAGATGCCTAAGCTTAAGTGACTGAATGACATTGTGGTATCCAATCATGTCGGTGGCAAAGAGATGCTGTTTTTCCTATTAGATGATGTGAGGAAAAAAGGTCTCTGTGTGTGCTGTGGAACAGGTTTTTATACACCAGGAAAAGAAGTGAACATACAAATTGTGACTATTCACTCCGTGGAACAAACATCCCAACACTGTCTGTGCTAACAATTTGAGAAAACATTAGATTTGCTTACCTAAAAGTGTTTACCAGGGCCTCTGTGGCATTGAATACTGTGTTGTGGAGGTGAGAGACAGGGCAGGTGCATAGGAACTTCACACACTTCACACTCTCTGGCATAAGCAAAATATGCTATGTTCTTCACCACCCATAAAATTGTTGGAAAGCTCTTATGGAACAGAATGTTTCCAGGCAATAATGCTCCTCACTGGTCATGAAATCAGGTAAACCAACCTTGACACCTAGGCATTCTACTGTGAGTGTACTAACATGCAGGACAACAGTGTGAATGTGTTTTAGATTTTAGGGTGTGTATGAAAATTTGCTTAACTGTAAACCTCTTTTTTTTAGGAAACTCTACAATGTAGAATATGAATAATTCAAGAATATTATCAAGGGAAGTGAGAATCTGATATGAATGTCTGGCAGTAATATCTTATTGACATAAATAAAAACCCGACACACCCAAATCTACTATATTTAATATCATCAGTGCAATATATTTCTTTGCTTTCTCCTATCCTACTTCCAAATTATGTTGTTACTGTTTGTCATTTTATTCTGTCTGTGTTTGAAACCTCCCTGTTCCCATTCTGTGCATTTACCTAATTCTTCTGTTGTCACCTATATATATCTCTTTCATAGAAAAGCAGGACAATAGCATGCTTGTACCATGTTGCTGCCAGCTGACTGGGAAAATTCAAAAGACAGCTTCAAAGTAGTATGGATGTGGGCTTGTTTTGTTTTGTTTTGTTTTGTTTTGAAGTACCTCCAGATTTTTTTATCGGAACAGAAACACAGTAGGATTCTTCTGCTTATAAAACAGCCAGATACTGAATATACAGAACTGTGTCTGCAAACACAGTCGGCCTGACACCATTTTCTCATGTATGTAGCTGTTGACTTCAGCAGATTTTTTCCTGACTTAGGTAAGAGTAGCTGAAAGCATATTCCAGCTCAGTGAGCTTATGAAGCATGTAAGGAAAGAAATGTAGACATCTAAAAATCTCACAGTTGATAATTTATTTCTTCTTTTTCTTTATTTTATCTCTTTTCCCCCTTTGTTCTCTTCCCCCCTGTGATCACTGTGGTTAAGCCAAATTTTTTATTTAGACCTTCCATTTTTGCAAAAATAAGAAATTTTGTTTGGTTTTCATTTGGTTCAGTCTCATGGTACTCTGACAATAAGGATTATTAATGAGATTTCTTCAGCAAGTCTTGATCTATGACTGCCATGTCAATCAAACATAAAGGATATATTTTAGTGGGAAATAAGTTTTGAATATAGATTAAAATGTTTTATGGAAAAACAGATTTTGATATTTTATTAGCATAAATCTGATTTGAAATGCTACCTAATCTCTTCTAATACCTAGAAGAAGATACTGAAAAGAGTATCAGAAATAGCATATATCGAGAACATGCCATTGCTTCCAGCATCCATCAGTCACATATAGTTTTTCAACCCACGTGTTTCACCTAGACCATTGTACTTAACTGTAATCAATTTCTGGTTTTCTCATATGAATTTCCTAATCACTTCTTGAACCATTTTATACTTCTCAGTTAAGAAAACACTCCTATGAGAGTCAGTTATACAATTTAATTATGCTTTGTGAGATAGAAATTTATTTTTTTCTTCACTCTCTTGCTTTAAAATTGCCTCATAGTTCTGATTTCATATTCTTCTTGGAATATGAAAAATAACAGACAGTAATAATTTATTGACCTTTTCTGTATAATCCCTTACCCGATAAATATGTCTGTCATACAAATGACCATTCATTTCTTTTTTCAGGTGTTCTAAAGTAACAAAAAATTAAGTCATGTTTCATTATCTTGTAAAGCTACTCAAAAGCTTTTCCCTCTGTGATGGAGAACTGTAGAACTAGTTCTATTTCCAGAATCAGATCTGGACATAAATATATCTCAACAATCTTACATGATAGCACTTATGAACCATGTGCAGCATTAGGTGGAATGATTATTCAGGAGCCAAATCAAGCCTAAAACTTCTTAGAATGTAAGAATGGATCTGAGCACTTCTGGAAAGATGAGAAAGATATTTTCATTTCATGGGAAAGCTCAGAGATAATATTAACACTTTAACACAGATATTTGACTCATCATGAATTTATTAAAATAAGCTTTGCGGCTATTAAATTATTTTTCATTTTTAGGACTAAGATTCTTCATTAAATTTCTTTCGGATAGACTAATTACTAGTGGCCAGTCTGACTATAACACAGTTCAAGAGGCTCACTGATTTCACTGTTGCAGAAAAGCATCAATACTTTACTCCAGCATCATAACAGCATTGCATTTTGTATGTTTGATTTTAGGTAAAGGGTTGTTCTGGTGGTTTGGCTTGGTAATTTTTAAATTATTTTTTAAATGTTTAAATTAAAGTTTTGTGTGTTTTTTTCCCTTTAAAAAAAAATTATGATTGTGAAACAGAAGTACATAGCCAGGACTGCTGACCCCAACTGACCAAAGCATATGACGTCATGCTCATCAACAAAAGCAGGTGGAGAAGGAGGAAGGGAGAGGGACATTCAGAGTCATGGTGTTTGTCTTTCCAAATAACCAATACCTGTGATGGAGACTTGCTTTCTTGAACATCTGCCTGCCCATGGGAAGGGGTGAATTAATTCCTTGTTTTGCTTTGCTTAAAGTTGTGGCTTTTGCTTTACCTATTAAACTGTCTTTATCTCAGCCCACAACTTTTCTCACTTCTACTCTGAATGAGCGAGCGGCTGCATGGTGCTTAGCTCATGGCTGAGGATAAATCATGACTAACCTATACAAAGGAATCTCTATTGAGCTGATCTTGAAGAAGATCAAAAATGCTGTCATTTTTCCTTCCAAATTTTTTCACCAGGATTTATAGATAGGAAAGTATTGAGCTGATTTTCTATATACTGGTTTGTGGTTTGGAGATTTTTTTCCAATTGTTTGAAATGTAAGCTTAATTTTCTTCCATTTATTTTACTTTTCTTACATTTCAGTCTTTTTCTTTCATTCTTATGTTCTAGTCTTTTTCTTTCATTCTTCTGTTTGGTGTTCAATGGGTATATAGAAATTGGAATGTCTTGGATTTTTTTTTCTTTTCATTACTGATAAATATTCTAAAATTTGTTCTACATATTTTGCAAAATTGTAGAGGAAAAAGTTTTCCTTTGCTTCTTATCCTAATCCATATAGTTTATAAATTCATTGGTAAATGAGGGGGGAAAAAAAAGAAAAAGCACAATGACTTCTTAAACAAGCCTTAAAATGTATTGTGAATGTACCCAAAGGAAACGATAAGAATATGTATATAAATTCTGATGAACAGCAAAGACATAGTGGGAAGAATAGGATACGGAATTTTAGTTTTAAATACTATACTGTGAAATTCAAAATATTTTGAATGAAGCATTTTCAACAGGGAAAAAACCCAGACTATATCAACCACACTGAAGTATGATTGAGTGTAAAATATATAAATAATATTTTTCTCTGCAATTTCTTATGTTATTTCAACACATCTATAATTTTATTTCTATATATTTTTAATTATTGATATATTTTTTTCATCTATCAAAAATCTTCCTATGTTAAAGTACTTTCCTTTCTTTCTACAACCTTTAAAATGTATTGTATAAACTCATGTGCCCAGGGAAATGAAAGTTCTATGTTTGGCATTCAACTCTAAAGAAAAAAAAAAATGTTTTTTTATTCTTCTTTTGGTTGCATGTTATCACCCACACAACATTGTGGCAGCAATTGTTAGGTACATCTTAAGTTCAGTATGTTTCTTAAACTCACTGTTTAGTGATTATTTTCAGCAGACTTCTATTATTCTGTCTTGACAGCCAGTTTCTTCTTGAACTTTTCTCTGTTAGTTTTGTAAATGAAAATATCACCTTTAACCTTTTGAAATGTGTATTACCTACTCACCTTTACACATTAAGAATTTTTTTTGCCTTTCTTGATCGTTCTATTATCTTTTAGTTCAAATCAAGCTTTTTTTAGGTCTAGCTAGGAAGATGTTTTAATTGTAACCTCACATCCTTCAGAGATACCTATATTCCATAGATTAATAAAAAATAGTAGAATAGAGCAAATAGAACAAGATAAAACTAAAAGAAATATTATATCTTTCATATTTTTCCAAGGTGAACCTCACCTCAAGCAATGTTCCTCCCTCTGCTGAAAGCCTTGTATGAAATATGAACATGTTTGTGAACTGACATGTATACAAAAATATTTTTTGTTTAGAATTTATTAGTGACATAGGAACCATGTATGATGCTTTTTCTGTTACAATCAATAAGTCTAAACCTCATCTTAAATTTTTTCTCAGCCATTGGAAGTCTTAGGTTGAAAAAATGAAAATGTATAATTGAATTATACTGTCAGTATTCCACTTCTTAAATAAGAATGATGTTTGTTTGTTTGTTTGTTTATTGAGAGAATCACAGAATCACAGAATTGTAGGGGTTGGAAGGGACCTCAGGAGATCATCGGGTCCAACCCCACTGCCAAAGCAGCTCCCCAGCTCATATTGCACAGATAGGCTTCCAGATGGGTCTTGAATGTCTCCAGAGAAGCAGACTCCACCACCTCCCTGGGCAGCCTGTCCCAGGGCTCTGTCACCCTCACTGTGAAAAAGTTCTTCTGCATGTTGGTGCGGAACTTCCTGTGCTCCAACTTGCAGCCATTGCCCCTTGTCCTGTCTCCACAGACTACTGAAAAGGGGCTGGCTAATTCTCCCTGCATCCCATACTTCAGATATTTATAAACATTAATAAGGTCCCCCCTCTCAGTCTTCTTTTCTCTAGGCTGAACAGTCCCAGCTCACTCAGCCTTTCCTCATATGGAGAAGCATTTAATTGTTGCTGCCTATATACCTCTGGTTTTAGCTAAACAAAAAAACCCAACCAGATAAGTAGTTTAAAAGAATTAATGTTATGCATTAAATCAAAACCCTGGTCTTTCACTTGGAGCTGACAACATTTTTATGAAAAAATACCCAGAGGAAAAAATTAAGACCAGGTTGCTTTTTTTTATCTGAACGAAAAAAAATCAGTACAATGCACAGCTATGTGACAGACTTTGAAGGGACAGAAACAATAAGATGTTTGAATTACACTAAATTATTAAGAAGGAGTGTTTAGGAGGGTAAATGTGACTTTCAGTCAGACAGCTGGACTACTTGGCTGAGGGAACTGTACATCAATCAAATGATCATGTCAGTTATTATGTCAGATGCTGAGTTTTTTTCATAGATTATCTCATTCTCTAAATTTCTTTCACTCAGTAAAATTATATAAATACATAGATATATAGATTAAAAATAAAGAATAAATAAATTAAAAGTAAATCCATAAATACGTAAAAAAACCCCAAAACTTCCTAAAATAACAACAAGTCAGTTGTTTTTCTCACTCCAAAATGAAACAAAAAAGGTGGGGTTTTAAGCCATAAGAAAGCCCAATGCTGTTGTTGAATGTTATGGACATGAAAGAATCTGTTGCTATGAAGAAAGAATGTCAGAGCTAAGGAATATGCCAGAGGCTAAAGATGTTTAGATCAATGTGAATATTTAATTCCTTTTCCTTTTACACTTTAAGAACACTGCTGCAAATCCTGTCACTCCAAAATGTTTAGAATTATAGGATCATAGAATGGTTTGGGTTGGAAGGCACTGCAAATATCAACTAGTTCCAACCTCTCTGCCACGACAGGGATGCCCTCCACTAAACCAGGTTGTCCAAAACCCCATCCAACCTGGCCTTGAATGCTTCCGGGAAGGGACCATCCACAGTTTTTCTGAACAATCTGTTCCAGTGCCTCACCACCCTCACAATAATGTCAGTGTAAGTAGACAAAATAGGCCTAATAGAAAGGACTCATCAGACCTACTTTTAGATGTGTACACAATGTAGACATTCAATCAACAGGAAAAAGACCAACACTTCATAATGAGATGCACCTGACTATACCACATATTGACTCAGATGTCCGTAGGAACAAGGTAGCTGTCTGAATTTAGTAAGATGAACCCCACCTAACATGTTGATTAGAATAGAACTTGATTTGGAGGTTTCAAAAATGCCAACCATTTTTCTTAGTGAATATCTTTTTGATATTGTGAGAGTAAACTATTATATTCTCTCTGCTTATAGTAAACTATGGTATTATTAAATGTGAGGTGTTTTTTCTGTTCTGTCACCATCATCATTGTTCTCATTTAAAAATAACTCTCCTCTTCAAGGAGCATCTGGATGGTACTCTTAGTCATATGGTTTGGTTTTAGGTAATCCTGCAAGGACAAGGGAATTGGACTCAATGATCCTTTGGGTCCTTTCCAACTTGAGATATCCTATGATTTTATGATTCCTCTCCTCTGACTTGTGTGCATTTTATTTTACCTACTATCAAGAGAGGATGATCACATGGTAGTCTGTGGGCAGGACAATATGGTGTGAATAAATTTTTTATAAAGGAAGTGACTGTATCTTCAATACTTCTTCAGAAAAGAGAGTTCTCCAATTATGCACAGACATTTTCTATACCAAAAGATTCTTTTCTTAGTCACTACATGGGCAGTGATTAATGTTTCATCTCAGGGAGTAATCTCTACTCCCAGATCAAGGTATGAATTTCAGCTCATACTGTATGAAATACCACCTGATTGTGGATGCAAGCCCAGAACACTTAGGACATTTTTTTCAACATATTTATTTTCCAATTCAAAGTTTCTCAAAAACTCATCTGTTCATGTGAGAGTTTGCTGGTTTTCAGTTTTTTGTTGGTTTTGTTTGCTTCTATGCAACTTTTATAGAACTTATAAAACCTCCCTATCCTGGTTTCAGCTGGGATAGAGTTAATTTTCTTCCTAGTAGCAGGTATAGTGCTATGTTTTGGATATAGGATGAGAATAATGTGGATTAAGGACTGATGTTTTGGCAGCGGGGTGGGCTGCAGGCACAGGGGCAACTTCAACAAGAAACTTCTAGAAACTTTCCATATGTCTGATAGAGCCAATGGCAGCTAACTCCAAGACAGATCCACCACTAGCCAAGATGGGGTCCGTCAGCCACAGTGGCAGTGCCTCTGGGATAACATAGTTGAGACTGTTCCCTGTCAGCCTGTGAAGGATAATAGTGGAGCAGATTTCTGTCTGAAGGAGGCTGTGATTCACTGGGAAGCCTGCACTGGAGCAAGGATCTGTAGCCTAAAAAAGAGAGAAGCCCACACCTGAGCAGGTTTGCTGTCAGGGTTGTGAACCTGTGGGGGACCCACACTGAAGCAGTCTGGTCCTGAAGGACTGTACCCCATGCTGAAGCAGTTCATGAAGAACTGAAGCCTGTGGGAAGGACTCATGTTAGAGAAGTTCATGGAGGACTGTCTTCTGTGGGAGGGACCCCATGATGGATCAGGGGATGAGTATGGGTAGTCATCCTCCTGAGGAGGAAGAAGCAGTAGAGACAATTTGTGACTGCATCCCCATTGACCATCCCCATGGGCCTCTTGTGGGAAAGGAGGTAGAGAAATTGTGAGTAAAGTTGAGCCCAGGAAGAAGGAGGTTGAGGGGGAAGTGTTTTTCAGATTTGGTTTTATTTATTATCCTACTGTGATTTGATTGATTAGAAATTAAATTAATTTCCCAAAGTCAAGTCTGGTTTGCCCATGGTGGTGATTGGTGAATGATCTTTCCCTGTATTCATCTCCACCCACAAAGCATTTTGTCCTATTTTCTGTCCTGTGTTCAGCTTAGGAGGGAAGTGACAGAGCAGCTGTGGTGGGGACTTGGCTTCCGGTCAGGGTCACCCTACCCTATGTTGCTAGGCAACGCAACTTAGAGTCCAATAAATACTTGACTCCAAGTCAAGTACTTTTTAGCTTCTCCTCCTGCTTTGCCAGTGAGGAGGCTGGTGGTGCACACAAACCTAGGGACACAGCCAGGAAAGCTGACCCAAAATGTCCAAAGGGGTATCCCATGACATATGCACAGTATATGAAGAGGGGGTAGCTGGCGGAAGCTGGCCGTGGGCATAAGCATTTGTGCTGTGCATCACTTGGTTATAATAATAATAATAATAATAATAATAATAATAATAACAACAACCACCATGATTATCTTACTTTTCTGTCCTATAAACTCTCATCCATCTGAGGGACAGGGAGAGAGCTAACAGCTGTGTGTTTGTTTTAGCTTCCTGCCAGGTTATTCCACAACACTATCTTAAACCATACAGACATATTTTCAGGTGAAAATACCAGTGGGATAACATTGGAGTACATTACACCGAAGACAGATGCGCTCTTGGTTTTATTGCCAGTTAGGCACTGACCCCAGAGCATTCTCTTCATTGAACTGAATCTACGACGTGCTTCAGGAGGAAAAGACTGGCATTGTCCACACAGAAATATGAGTGCATTATAATTAACTGAATGTACCTGATCATAGAATTGAGATCCAAGAATGATTTGGACAGTTTAATTATTTGAGAGTATAGAGATAGCCAAGGTGAATATATACATTTATGACAGGGTTGGGTATTTTCTTTACTGCTTAAGACACTTACAAGAAAGAGTTTTGAAAAAACACACAGTGAAATCATAAATACTTACAGAATCTATATATTTGTTATTTTTTATTTTCCTTTGATTTTCTCTAGTCTGTGGCTTTTCACAGTTAAGTAAGTTGCAACAGATATTTGGACTATTTTATATCAAAGTAGAAATTATTAAATTCTTAGATTGTTTGGGCTATTTATAAGTTTCTAGAGTATCATCAAGACTTGTGGTTAATATAAATTCAATTTAATGGGAACATTATGCCTAAACTCTCCTTTCAGTTGCACAGAAAAAATGTTTTAGTTTTATATGTGAATGTACTGTATTCAATTATTTTACAGATAACTGTATATTAACAACATACTTAGCTGGGGAAAAAAAAAGTTATAGTTTCTCCTGTAGGATTTTAGAATCAATCTGCATTCTTTAGTTCTTCATGTACATCATCACCCGTAAATAGTGATCCTGCAGACAGGACTACAATTGCCTGTCTGCAAATTATACCCTAAGGCTATGATCCTCTAAACTGACTTTAGCATGAACTAATGTCATCTTGCAGGAAACACAGAGAAATAGAACATATTAACTCCAAATAAACTATCACAGAATCTTAGCCTGCTTTTTGCTTTCCTGGTTTGTCGGGGTTTTATTTGCAAATTAACTGATTTCGGTAGGATTAAATATTCACTGAATAATATTCCTGAACTATTTTTCCTACACAGAATAATGGAAAAAAAATCTTACAATTCACTAGTCAGTATTTACGTGCATGTTGCCATTCCCCCTATCTAAAGGACTGAAAATGCTCGGAGAAGAAAAATTAATATTGAGGAGCAAAAATTTTTTGCATGACTGCCCTTAATCTCCAATAAGAGTGAGATGGGTAACCACACAGGTGAACATTAAAGAACATAAATATAGTAAAAAAATGATAAGGTAGCAGATACCTGATAAAATATAAACAAGTAAGTTATTTCCCATGATTCAGTTAATACAGAGTAGCAGCCTATAGATGTGACCATTGAAACAGTCCAATATACAGTATTATGTAGGTCTAATGGGAGGTAGAACTAGACCACTAGTGCAGAACTTGGCTGTGTATCCACCTTAGCTTGGTTATCTGTAAAAGTATTCATTCAAAAGAAATGGCTTTTCACAAAACTTGTCTCAGTTGGGCATGATTTGCAGAATTACTGTTCACACTGCAGAACAGCTAAATAGATATGGAAACTCACAAAACCTTTGTAAATCTGGAACTATATATCCTTTGTTCGCAAATTCATCTACCATTGAAGGAAATACCTATGAGAACTATAATTTGTTTTCTTTTTTAATCTTTCATTTTTCTTTCCTAACAGGTAATTCCTAACAGGCTAGTGTTTCTGCAAACTTAAGATAATACACCGCCTGGCACAAGTATTGTGAAGGTTACCTAGATACTTTTCATACATTTTGTGCTGGTTTTGTCCTGGGGTAGAGTTAATGTTCTTCATGGTAACTGTTGTGGTGCTATGTAATGGATTTGTGCTGAAAACTGCTGCATGAGCTCTTTCCTGTTGACTTTCTTCAAGGGCTGGTCGTTGCTCAGGACAACGTCCTTCTTCTGGGTCATTTGATAAAGAGGGCTTAACAATCAGATTGCCATTTGGAATATGCATTCACCAGAATCCCACAATGCCTAAAAAAAGCTCACATTCCCTTTTTGCTACTTGGTGCAGACATGGCTGCTATATTATTAATCACATTCACTGGGATCTGACAGTGTCCATTTTGCCATTTTAATCCTAAAAACTGTATCTCTTGTTCAGGTCACTTGACCTTACATTGTTTTATTGTGAAAGCAGCTCTCAGAAGGATTAAGACTATTTTCTTGCCTTTGTCAGAGACTCTTCTTCTGTGTTGCCCCAGTGATGTCATGAATTTATTGAAGGTGCTCTGGAGCTTCACCTTTTTGCAGTGCAGTCTGAATTAGTCCACGGCAAATGGCATTTTCACCTCCGGGGCAACTGATTCTGGTGTACTGGACACTCTTCCAAGTGAAAGCAATCTGTGGCCTTCAGTCGGCCACAAAAGGGTTGGAGAAAAACATTTACAGTATAAGTTACAACATACCACTTTGCTGCCCTTGATTCCAGTTTGTATCAAGGCCCTAGCATGTCTTGCATGGCAACAGTCTGCAGCAGAGTAACTTCATTCCACTCTCTGATAGACTTTCTTGTCCATTTTTTTTTGTGTGTATAGGGATGACTGATACCAGTATGAGTTGGTTCTCTGGTTCACATGCAATGCTTCTTTGCTGGGATTTGAGTAGCCACAGTGCATGTTGCAGGGATTGATCACTGCATGGTGCTCTAAAATAGTTGTTTAATCCTAAAACAGACCTCAAAAACATTCAAGAGACCTAGCAATAAAGACCTGCTGGTCTGAACTTCCCAAAGATATTCAATGTTATAAGGAACTATTGTGATTAGCCTGGATGAGAAGGGCAAGACAAATAAAGGTATCTCTGCAAGGAGAAAAACTAAAATATGTAATTATTAATAGAGTCTGAAAGATGTCTCCTGAAGTATGGGCTAAAATTGCCACTGTTGTTCCACTCCGTGCACTACCCACCGCCCACTGGTGATGAGTTACAGCAGCAGTGGCCTGACAATCAATGATTTTATCATATTGTAAGACACTGTTACACAGGAGAGCAGAGCGATTACCTCAGTCCAATCCCCAGAGGTGCAAAACACATGTAAACACTGATAAATAGTATATACAGCAAGGAAGGTGTTACATAACACAGTTCTGAGAACAACTCTGACAACAAATTAAAAAACACTGTGATCAACAGTCAAGTGACAAATTAATGCAATAAATGCTTATAAAATAATTGGGTTAAGGTGTTATGATCAGATCAGTCCTTTTCTTTAAACTTTATGACCCACATTAGATGCTAAAAAAGATTTTCATGGTATAACCCCAGACAGTAATCAAGAAGCACGCACCCACTGGCTCACTCCTCCCCCCACAATGGGATGGGAAAGAGAATGAAGAAGCTCTCTCATCGGTTGAGATAAATGCAGTTTAACAGGTTAACAAAGGAGGAGAGTAACAACAACAGCAATAATAATACTTATGAAACAAGTGATGGACAAATACAATTGGTTACCACCTGCGGAAAAAGTCTGTTTATGGCAGCAGTTGCACCTGCCAGCTAGCTTCTCCTGTTTATGTACTGAGCATCACGTTGTATGGTAGGGAATATCCATTTAGCCAACCTGTATCAGCTCTCCTGGCTGTGCTCTCCCAGCCTGGTGTGCACCTGGCAGAGCATAGGAAGCTAAAAATTCTTTGACTTAGTTTAGAGAGTACTATCTAGCAACAACCAAAACCACCAGTGTCTTATCATCATTCTTCTCATACTAAAGCCAGAACACAGCACTATACCGGCTTCTAGAAAGAAAATTGACTCTAGCCCAGCAGAAACCAGGACACTTATATGAAGAAGTATAGCTTCAACAGGTATTCAGAAAATACTATTTCTTCTTGGGATAGACATTAAACTTTCATATATATAATTCTCCGGAAGATTGGCTGAATCCAGAGAAGGAAGCTGCATCTCTTACTCCATTCTTCATGACAGAAGTTGAAGAAAGATAGAAGATAAAAGAAAGTCTATTATGTGGGCTACACAAGAGTGAGCTTTGCCTCTGAGCTCTGTTTATAACCTCTTCCAATGGTTATTTTCTAAAAATTCCTGTCAGTTTCTCCTATGATATGGATGTATAAAAACAATTAAGTTTGATTGGACTGAATTGTGAACTGAGTTGTTCATGAGCTGTTCTGCCTTTTTATGACTTACATATCCTGGGCACTTATGGAACTTCAGTGCTGAAAAGCATATTCAGACTTCCAACATTTCCAGGAATAAATTGTTGCTGTTTTGGCAATACTTGTGTATTTTTCTCATTAAAGTGGGTTTTTATAATGCTTTAGGCATATCTCATTTATATTTAAATGATGGGATCATAGCATAATTCATATAGGAAGGGACCTCTGGAAATCCATCTCACCAAACCCTGATCAAAGTGAGGTTACCTTTACAATTAGATCACATTGTTTACATCCCTGCCCAGTAAACTTCTATAAACACATGGTGGCAGAGATTTGGCAGCCCCTCCAATACTAGGCAATGGTCATGTTGGTCATGTTGTTGTTTCTTTTTCTTTATACCAACACATAAATCAGGATTATAGGAACCTAAAATAATTCCAATTGGGATGCAGATCATTTAGTCCAACTTCCTGTTGAAAGCAGGCTCATGCATAAGGTCATACTAGGCTGATAAGAATGTTTTCTAAATTTTTTTTGAATATTTACAGAATGGAGAGTGATCAGCCTCTTTCATGTGTATTGAAATATGTTTCAAGAGGACTTGTTTGATAATTTTCCCAAAAAGTGAAGTGAGGCTGACTGGCATGTAGTTCTCTGGACCATTCTTTTGTACTTTTTGGAAGATGAATGCAACACTTGCTTTTTCTCACATCATCAAGGACCTTCATCAATCTCCACGATTCCTTTTTGCTACAAATTGTGGTAATTGCTTCCTGGACTTTGACATGCTCTTCTATGAAAAGTCTATTCTACAACCTGACCAGTAGTGATCTGAAGATACTTCTAGACTTCAGTACTTTACTAAGTATCAAAAGGGCCCAAAACAAAAGCTTTTTAACCATAAATAACCTTTTAAATTGTTATTTTTTATTTTGGTTAAAAAGGGAGTGAGAGGATATATTTTTTTTGAGGTTCTATGTATCTCAAATAAGCATCTTTAGAGTGGGAAGACTTTTTTTTTACATTTTTGGCCTTCGCTAGACTCATCAGACCAGACCTTCATCTGCTTGTATGTGTGTGTCTTCATTAAAGTACATGTGAGCTTATACCAACTTAGAAAGTAATGAAAGACAATAAAATTGACACTTCACTTATTAAAAGAATACAATAAAAAGAGCCCTTGCCCTCAACCTTTCTAAAAGGCTCATCAAATATCTGTGTTCAGAAATCTAGTATATAATTTAAAAAGAATATCAGTCAGCCACATTAGAATGGCTACCTTCTTTCTCTGAAGTTTTGTATCACCTGCTTTGGAGCAATACCAATAAATAAATTACAGTAAATCAACTGAAGTTAATGTCAGACCATGTCTGGAAACATCTTTTTGACCTTAGATTTGGTTCAACTTGTTCAATGAAGCATGATGATTAATGGACCTTTCAAGTATTTTCTTTTGTAAGAAACACTAAGTGAAAACAGAAAAATTCAGAATGAGTATATATTTTGTTCAGAAAGCTGTGTGAAAGAAGAAATTTAGATATGAGTTAATTAGCAGTGTGAAAGTTTCCTCTGTAATGGACATGATGAGATAAATTTTCTGGTTTAATGGAAGAGGAAAAGCAACATCACTCCCAGTGTATTCTATTATTTGCCTTGTAGAACCAGAAGTGATAGTGGACTATTACTTAAAAGGTTAAATAAAAGCAGAGTCTAAAAAGTCTATTAGGAGAATATATAGGCATTCTGCACATGGTAGTGAATAGTGTTTCCCCCTACTGATACATAAAATGTAATATAGATTTATACCAAATATTTTTGAATGTAATGTCTTTATTTTTGAAGTAGTTTGGATTGGAAAATACATGTGTCTTGCTCTTGCAGACATGCAACTTAAAATTAACACTTCTTTACATTCATTGAATGGTGCTAGTGACTTTTTTTAAAATAATTGATAAATTACCTGTGATGTACTATGTAAATAATTTCAGGATGAGTAAATCTTTTGGGTTTTTATAGCCATGAAAAAGAAAAAAAGAAAAGAAAAAAAAAGAAAAGAAAAAAGAAAAGAAAAAGATAAAAAAAGATGAATAGAAGGAGAAAGAGAAAAAAAGAGAAAGGAAAAGAAAGGAAGAGGGAAAGAAAACATGATACCCAAAGTAATTTTGTACTAGACAAAGTGGGCAACAATACAAAATGTGATGATAGGAAAGATTCTGCATTCTTCTTGTCAAAAATAAATAAATACATAAATAGCTCTAATGAAATGTGTGGCTCTAATGAAACAGTGGCTAAAGAAGATGTGTACATGAGTGCACAGACCAGACATCGCAGATGCCACCATTAGATTCTATTCCTTGATTTTCATTGCTGCTGACTGTTTCGTTCTTTTTTTTTTTTGAGAAGTGCTGATCCATATATAACTTCAGGAAAACACCACAATTGTTCCCTGGCAAAATCAAGTTTGTTGAAAGCAACCAAGTTCTCTTGAGCAAGGAAAGAGTAAAAAGGTCATTATGACATAAAAACCAAAAGAAATAAATTGCTAAAATAATGTAATGAGAAATATTTAAAATTTAAATGGATATCTAAAGACTCTTGGGTAAAATGAAAAAGTGGATCACGTGAAAAGTAGTCTAGGAGATAATAAATATACACTATCTTGGAGTGGTTCATTTTGTTTATTTGTATTATTTGAGATATTTTTGGAGGTGAGAGAAATGTGAGGGAGAGAGGGAGAGATTAACTAAATAAACAAAGTGAAGGGTTGTTTGTGGTTTATAAGAATACATCCATCTGGTATCGTGGCAGTTATAACAGTATGCATGATGAGAGAGGAGAAAAGGGGAGAAAGGGAAGGGACTTTACTGTTTCAAGTCCGTGGTCATATAATTTTTCATCTTTTCAACAGAAAGAGGAAGTCAGGATTCATTTGAGATCAAGTCAGACTACATTACATTTATATGAAGTATAAATGTCAAATAACTCATTTGCTTCTCTTTTTTTCCCCCCTTAGCTTGAAAATGGTACATTTGTACCATTTTTGCAATATGAATTACTATATTAAGCAGAAAATGACAAGACTGGACTGACCTAGTAATTGGAGACAGTATTTTCAGACTTCCCTCCATTAATACCTTTGAGAAAAAAGCACAAAAGGTACATTTTGACATAATTCATCCATTGCAAAGTTTAATGTCAAAACATAGATGAAAAACAGAGGAATCTAAAAAAGATTTAGTAAAGCAGACTTTAGTATTTAACCCTAAAATAAATATTCAAATTCTTGTTGACTGCAATAATGCATTTTCCATAACCTCATTCTGGCAGTAAATCTACCTAGAATGTATTAGATTTGGATGGTATCTGAAGCTTAGCTGACATCATCGGCGTTAGAATATTCAGTCTATTTTCTTTCTATATTTCTTTCTTTAAAAAAAAGAGTTAAGATTGAAAAAATAGTAAAAAAATATAAATGGAATGTGACTCATGCCTAAACACATGTAATTACAGCATAGCATCTGTAAGCTTCCATTAGTTAAGTGAGATATGCTAGCATGTTTTTTGTCTGCAAATTGCTGCAGTAATATGACTTTATTTTGTCACTTACTTCCAACTGAAGAAAGTGTATGATCACTGATTGCTCTGTCTTTGATCTCTTAAACATGTTACAAAAGAATTTAGAAATGAAATGGGCTTTTGGGGGTCTGCATTTACAGTTCTGGGAAATGTAGGTCACACAATAAAAATGTTAATTAGACAGGGGACTGCAGAAAACATTTTGAGCTCTTTAACTCTTGTCATAGCTTCTATTATGCAAGACACAAGTTGATTTTAATATTTGTTGAATTAAAAAATATTGCAGCAAGCTAACCTTGGGCCCTCATTTTCATAATTGGCTTTTGCATGCTGTGTATTATTTGACACATTAATTTGATTACATTTTTGTTGTTGTTGTTTTATTCTAAAGCAGCTCTAGCATAACCTACATATCAACATTTTATTTCTTATCTTCCTTTTTTAAAGCAGTCAGGTTATGGTGAAAATTACCCTTTTCATAACCAAGATTTCACTGAGGGATGTAATACATAAAGTAATTTAAAGGGAGAAAAAAAAAAAAAGTAGACATCAAGTTTTTAGGTTTAGTTTTGGGGTTTTTTTCCTTGCCCTTGAAATATAAGCAAGACACTTTTATTAGTGTTTAGGAAGAATTAATATCTAACCACTTTGCTTTCTGCTACAGAGAAAAAAGTTATGGTTTTGTGAAACCACTCAATTTCAAGGGACAGCTAGTGTGAATGTATCTTAGAACTGATATTACACAGGACAGAGTTTCCGTTATCTTCTATTAGCAATTTACTTCAGTCAATAGTAAGTAGCAAGAAGCTGTGTGCCCATAGCCTTTCAAGTAAAATATTAAAAAAATGCAAGGGTCAGTATTGCTTTAGGTTGCCACATGACCATATCTTGATACTTCTGAAATGCATAGTTGTCCTCTCAGGCAAAATGATACTTTGGTGAAGTGATAATGTATTCTGGAATTTATAAGTGTACTTCAGCATGTAGGAAGAGAGAGCATCTTACCCTATCTATGTTTTAAATCATCATGTTGGAAATATATGATGGAAGTTTAGATCCTTTTGTAACTGTTTCTATGTCTCAACCCTAATTTATTTGCTATGTTTACTTGTTCTAACACATACCTGTGTTTATCATAAATATAGTCATGAACATTGTAAAAAAGTGGGTTCTTGTATGAAATTGATCTGGGGATCTTATGTTTAATTCTTCTGAGTATTCAAAAATACATACTATGTATGATTATGTCAGGTGTGTCCATTTATATGTTTATAGCTAGATGAGAATGATGAGATAAGAATCTCTTGAAATGTGAAATGGGATTAAGTGAAGCTGGAGCCCATGCTGAAAAAAGATGGAGAAAGAAAACAAAAGAACAAACACAGCAGGAAATAAAAATTTAGGAAGCAGAAAAAAGATGTGTGTGTTCTGACTGCAAGACATATTTTTGGACTAGACGACCTCCAGAGGTCCTTTCAATGCCCTACCATTCCATGATTACAAGATTCTGTGATTCCAGTGTGAACTTGATTTCTGTGGATGAGTCCACATGGGACTATAAATAGACTGTGGCCCAAGGGTAAGTACACACTGAATAAGGCTGAATCATCTTTGGCTGTGGAAAAGTTCATACTGGAGCAGACACATCTCAAAGCTTGAGTAGCTGTGCATCGGGTCATGTTGGAGCACCTTAAAACATGTGGCCATGCATAAAACCATGACACACTGAAATTGCAATATGCTAATAAAAATTATCCCAGCTGGTGAAAGGAATATTCCATACCATATTACATCCTGCTCTCAGAACAAAAAATGCTTAGGAAAGGAGGAAGAAGAGGGGACATTTGGAGAGATGGCATTTATCTTCCAAGCAATCATTACATGTGATGAAGCCCTACTTTTCTGGAGATGAGAGAGCACTTGTCTACTGATTATAAGTAGTGAATGAATTCCTTATTTTGCTTTGGTTGTACATGCAGCTTTTTCTCTCCCTATTAAACTGCCTTTATTTCAATCCACAAGTTTCCTTACTTTTATACCTGCAACTCTCTTCCCTATGCCATTGGAATAGAGAGAACAAGCATCTGTGTGGGGCTTTGATGTAGTTAACCCACACTTATAAATATTATTTTTACTGCTACTGTTGTTATTCTCATTAAGAAATCTTAATGGTGCCACAATGAACAGATGACATTTGAAACAAAACTTAAACAAAGCAAGAGAAAATATAAAGTAGGTGTCTAGCTTAGTTTTCCTGGATAGGAATTAGCCAGAAAATTTGATGTAGTTTCAACATAGGAATTCAGTGTTTAAAATCAGCTATAAACATAAATTTAGCCTAAATTTCTGATGTGTTCTCTCAGTTAAAACTTTTCTTTTTAACTGCTTCATTTCATAAAACACAAAATCCTCTTATCAGTTGAAAAGTCTGATCAAATGAACTTTTTTTGACATCTCAGTTGTTTTGAGACAAAGCTTAGAAAGTCTATCTGGAGTGATTCTGTTTTCAGATTAACCTGGAAGTGGGTTTCGGAACAAAATAGCTACAGAAATTTATGATCATAGAATCATAGAATGTGTAAGGCTAGAAGGGACATTTAGAGGTCATCTGGTCCAATCCCCCTGCAGTAAGCAGGAACGTCTTCACTAGATCAGGTCTGTCAGAGCCCCATCAAACCTGACCATGAATATCTCCAGGAATGGGGCCTCCACTACCTTTCTGGGCACCCTGTTTCAGTGATTACCACCCTCATATTGAAGAACTTTTTCCTAATATCCACTCTAAATCTATCATTACTGAGTTTAAAACCGTTACTCCTTGCCCTATTGCTACATGCTCTTGTGAACAATTCTTCCCCAGCTTATAGACACCTTTTATGTACTGGAAGGCTGCTTTAAGGTCCTCCTAGAGCCTTCTCTTCTCCAAGTTGAACCATCCCAACTCTGTCAGTCTGTCTTCATAGGAGACATGCTCCAGCCCTTTGATCATTTTTGTGTTCCTCCTCTGGAAGCGCTCCAATAGGTCCGTGTCCTTCTAGTGTTGAGGGCTCCAAAGCTGGACACAATACTCCAAGTGAAGTCTCACTGGAGCAGAGGCGCAGTATCACATCTCTCAATCTGCTGGCCACACATCTTTTGATGCTGCCCAGGAAGCTGTTGGCCTTCTGGGCTGCAGATCCAGATACAGCTCATGTCCAGCTTTGAATCCACAAGTACGCCCAAGTCGTTTTCCTGAGGGCTGCTTTCAAGCACATCATCTTCTAACCTGTATGGATAATGGGAATTTTCCTGACCCACTTGCAGGACCCTTCTCTTGGCTTTGCTGAAATTTGTGAGGTTCACATGGGCCCACTTCTTCAGCCTGTCCGGGTTCCTCTGGATGGCATCCCATCCCTCTGGCACATAAACTTCACCACTCAACTTGGTGTCATCAGCAAATTTGCTGAGGGTGCACTCAAGACCATTGTCAATATTGTTAATAAAGATATTAGACAGCACCTGTCCCCTTGGGGGTCACTGTCACTGTCTTCCATCTGGACTTGGAGCTATTGACCACCACTTTCTGGATGTGACCATACAACCAATTCCTTATTCACTGAACAGTCCAGCCATCAAATCCATATCTCTCTATTTTAGAGAGAAGGATATTGTGGGGCATTGTGTCAAAGGCCTTGCAGAAATCCAGATAGATGACATCCATAGCTCTTCCCTTGTCTACTGATGCAGTCATTCCATTGTAAGAATCCACTAGATTGGTCAAGCAGGACTTGCATCCAGTAAAGCCATGCTGGCTGTCACAAATAACCTCTCTCTCCTCCATGTGCCTCAGCATAGCTTCTAGGAGGATCTGTTCCATGATCTTTCCAGGCTCAGAGGTGAAGCTGACAGGTTGATAGCTCCCAACTGTAGTTCTTCTCCTTCCTACTCTTTTTAAAAATGGCTGTGATGTTTCTTATCTTCCAGCTACCATGGGCTTCACCTAACTGCTTTGACTTTTCGAATATCATGGAGACTTGCTTGGCAACTATATCAGCCAATTGCTTCAGGACACTGGGATGTATATCATCATGTCCCATGGGCTTGTGTATGTTCAGGCTCCTCAGATGGTCACGAACTTTATCTTCACTTACAGTGGGAGGGAGTCTTTTTCCCCAGTCCCCATCTCGCAGGCCCTCAACTTGAGTGCAGTGAGGAGAGAGGCTGCCAGTGAAGACTGAGGCAAAAAAGTTGTTGAGAACCTCAGTTTTCCTCCTCTGTTGTCACCAGTTCTCCACTGCTGCTCATAAAGGGAGGTACACTTTCTTTAACTTTTGTTTTCTAGTTCATGTACCTGTACAAGCCCTTCTTGCTTTTCTTGGCATCCCTTGCCAAGTTTAGGTCCAAGTGCACCTTGGCCATCCTGTCCTTGTCCTTACACAACTGGGAAACGTCTCTGTACTTTTCCCAGAATACCTGTCCCTGTTTCCACCACCTGTGTAGTTTCATCTTGCCTTTTATTCTGAACAGCAGGTCTCAAGTCAGCCATGTGATCTATTGCATCCCTTGCCTGACTTTTTACACCTGGGGATTGAGAGCTCTTGCACTTTGTTGAAAGCATCCTGAGAGATATGCCAACTGCGTTCTGACCCTTTTTCTTTGAGGGCCATTTCCAGGGGTCCTATTGATTAGCTCCCTGAAGTCAGCTTTACTGAAATTCAGGGTCCTGAACTTGTTTCATACGCCTTAGGACAGTGAACCACACTAGTGCCTGATCACTGCAGCCCAAGCTGCCTCCGATCTTGACATCCCTGATGAGCTCATTCACGCTGGTGACCATCAGGTTCAATATCACTTCTGCTTGAGTAGGGTTGTCTGTTTCCTGTTTCAGGATGTTGTCCTTTAGGCACTCCAGGAGACTCTTTGATTGCCTGCAGCTTGCCATGCTATTTTTCCAACAGATGTCAGGGTGGTTTAAATCCCCCAGCAGGATGAGAGCCAGGGAGCTTGATGCCTCCTGGAGCTGGAGCAAGAAGGCATCATCAATAGGCTCCCCTAGATCAGGCAGCCTGTAGTAGAGCCCAACCACAAGGCTTCCCTTGTTGCAATCCCTAATTCTTACCCATAAGCTTTCAACCTGCTCATGACTATTCTTTAGGAATATGTCTTCACACTCTATCAATTTCTTAACATAGAGGGCAATGCCTCCACCCCTCCTTTTTCGTCTGTCCCTTCTATACAGCTTGTAGCCATCAATAGCCACAGTGCAGCCGTGAGATTCATCCCACCAATTTCAGTAATGTCACTATGTCATAGCTTTCTAGTATCATGGTGCCTTCCAGCTCCTCCTGTTTGTTGCCCATGCTGGGTGCCATCGCGTAGAGGCACTTCAGCTGGGCCATCGGCTGTGTCACGTTCATAGAGAGACACCCCTTTCTGCCCACAGGCCATTCCTTGGAAACTGTTCCTATGACATCATCAGGACCCTCTGGCTTGTCTCTGTATTATAAATTTATTATGACAGAAGAAGAGCAGTGGCTTTTGTGATCAGTGAGCAATGAAGCACAGAAAGGCTAATGTCCTCTCAGGTCTCTCTTCCTCCCCTTTCTTCTTTGTTTTCACTTCCCTTTCTCTCACCCCAACAATTTGCTTTTGTTCAGTGGTCTGTATTGACTGCATTGAAATAATTTGATCAAATTTCGGTGAAATTGAAGCACAATCTTCCAGACAATACTTTCATTAATCTATTGCATTCTCCATTATTTGGGTGTTCGGATGGAATCCACTGATCTCAGTGACAACTGATGACAAAGTGAAATCAAAGCAGCATAATGTCCTCTCCTATCCAAATAAAAAATACCATCACCGTGAATTAAAAGTGTTGCGTGTGTTCACTCCAACAACTGCTATGCCTACTAAGTTTCACAAAATCATAACAATCTCTATGCAATAGCAGGACTTGGAAAACTATGAAAGTTTTTTGTTACCAAAGGTGAATTATACAGTCTCTTCTTATTCCTTTGGAGAATTTTGTATTTGAGAAAAACCAACTCATTATAGCTATAGGCTATCACACAATGAACTTGACAATTTACAATTGGCTGCACTGCTGAGTTTATACTGCTTTGCATCCTATTTGTTTGAACTGTGAGTGCAATTCAGAGCTATTGAGGCATCTGTATACATGTCAGCACCCACATATTTATATTGTGTTCGGTGCAACTCATTTCCATCCCAATGCTCATGATATGCTCAATTCAAATTGTCCTTTGCAGTCGGCTGAACTCTAACACATTTCATTTCACTTTTTAGGGAATCCTTAGGCTTAGGATCACTACAGCCAAATTGATGACAGATAAAAATACATGATCAAATTAGAACTACAATGTAAGACATATATTTTGAATGTTTTTATAATTTATTGAAATGATTTAAAACCTTGATTTTGGCTCTTAAAGTAATATAAAAGGCAATTATATATTTTAATTATATTGCAAGGGTTTATTCCAATGTTATTCCAAAGGGCCAGTATGCTGAGCTTGGAAATACTAAGAAAAAAAATGCATTTTTTTGATAAAATTGTACCATGGTGCCTTTTTTGCCTTGTATATCTTGAGAATTTGATTGCACTCCTCTCTGCATTTAAAAACAATTCTGAAATTGTCAAATTAGAGAAAGTTAGTGAATGGAACCAAACAATGTGTTATCCAGATGATAAGTAAAAGCTAATATCAGCAGCAAGTACATCAAAAGGAACTGTTTGAGTTTGGTAGGATGTTTTTAGAAGGGTGTTTTTACAGAATCACAGAATGGTTTGGGATGAAAAGGACCTTCACAATCATCTAGTTTCAACTGCCCTGCCATGGGCAGGGACACCCTTCACTAAACCAGGTTGCCCAAAGCCCCATCCAATCTGGCCTTGAACACTTCCAAGGAGGTGCCATTCACAGCCTCTCTAGAAACCTGTTCTAGTGCCTCACCACTCTAATTGTTAAGAATCTCTTCCTCATATGTAATCTAAATTTACCCTCTTTAACTTTAAAGCCATTACCCTTTGTTCTATCATTACTTTCCTGTGTAAAAAGTACTTTTCCAGACATCTTGTAGGCCCCTTTCAGGTACTGAAGGGCTGCTATAAGATTTCCCCAGGATCTTCTTTTCTCCAGGCTAAACAAGCACAACTCTGTCAATGTGTCCTCGTAAGAGAGATGCTTCAGCTCTCTGATCATCTTTGTGGCCCTCTTCTTAACTCATGTCTTTATTATACAGGGGACACCAGAGCTAGATGCAGTACTCAAGGTAGGGTCTCACCAAAGCAGAGTAGAGGGGGAAAAATCACCTCCCTTGTCCTGCTGGTCATTTTTCTTTTGATGCAACTTAGGATATGGTTGGCTTTCTGGCCTGCATGCATATATTTCTCAGTCATTTTGAGATTCTCATTCATGAACACTGCCAAGTCTTTCTCATCAGAGTTGATTTTAGTAATAACTTCTTGAATCCTTTTAACACGAGTTTCAGATTGTTATTAGGTTTTCACATGTAACTCAAAAATGCTGAAAAGTATACCCCTCAACCCTTTTTTTTTTTTTCACATTAAAACCAAAATTTTGGAACCAGGGTGCATGATTATTTCTATGCAAACACATCTGTATGCATATCAGAAAATTTGTCTGGTAAATTAATCTCTCTGGTATTTCAAAAACAGTTTGGAAAGCCTTCAGGTGAGAGCTGGTTTTGAATGGGATAATTAACCTTGACAGTAATTTCTTCCTATCAGAGCCAAATAGCAGTTGGAAAGATGTATTCACTTTTCACAGAGTGCTAGGTACTTATGGCCTGGAAAGAGACTATAATGTGCTCAAAGTGTGTTTCAAACAGGCATGGAAAAGTGTTCCAATGGAGACTCATCCATCAAAATCCTGGAGAAGGACATGATTCATACAGGAGGTAACAGGGGCCCTGATTGGATGTTTACAGTAAATTATTTTCAGTCCTAAAACAGTTTAAGTGATTGTTTCCTGAATTAATATGATCAAATCATATAATTACTTTATCCTAAATACTTTTCAGATTAATAGAAAATTAATCTGCACTTCTTTCCTCCTGAAAGAAAATTATTACTAATTTTTTAAAGCTTTATCAGCTCTTCATCAGTAAATTTGTAGGTAAATCTGCTCTCAATGCAATCTAACAGATACATTTGCTGTCTTAAGAAAGCCAAAACAGGTCTAAGAGGTTCTTTCAATGTTTTTCAATCCTTATTTTTCATTAAGTATTTTTCACTGCTTATATTAGGATTTCATTGTTTTGCATATTTGTTGGTTTTGGATTCAGATGCGAAGTTCCAGTAAGTAAAATATTGGCATATTTAATCAGAAAAAATAAATAATTAAATAAAAAGGGTGGTGGTGCAACTATTAAGGTTCCTAGCATTAAAGTTCAAACCATTTGTGTACTCTGAGCTGAAAAGAGCTCTCTGATATGATGTGAACCGAGACTTTTAAAAAGTTTTCCACAGGATGCTGCTGTTTTGTATTTTCTTTCTGAGGCAATGAGTGAATATGTAAACTAGAATCTGATAGGTGCAGAACTAGACCCATTATTTGAATAAACATTTGTGTGAAAGTTATTCAGCTTTCTGTAAGGTGCTCTACTAACTGGCTTTTCAGGCAGCATGTGAGATTTCTTAAGATTATTAAGAAAATTAATATAAATCAATTTTTGATCTACTTACAAATCATAGCTAAGTAGGAGTGCACAGAACCTGTAAATTTCAAGTCTATTTTGAAAAAGATTTAATTTCAGGTTGACCTGACCAGCTGTGGTGGTTTGACCCTGGCTGAAGGCCAGATTCACAGCAAAGTCATTCTATCACTCCCCTTTCCAGCTAGACAGGGAAGAAAATATATATTGAGAGGCTTCAGAGTTGACGTAAGGACAGGGAGAGATCATTCTGCAATTAGCGTCATGGGCAAAACAAACCCATCAAAGAATAAAGGAGAGTTACCTAATTTATTACACTACACTACACACACAGTGAAAACAGAGATGGATAATGAAAAATATGACCAGATCTTAAAGAACATCCCCTCATCCCTGCCTTCTTAGCAGACTTCACTTTAGTCATGATTTCTCTCCCTTCTTTCCCCTCACTGTGGCACGGGGAAGGGCAGGGACTGGGAGAATGGGGGTTTTGGTCAGTTCCTCATGAGTTGTTTCCCTTCTTAGCTGGGGAAGGGGGGGGATTTCCTCACACACTTTCCCTGTTCCAGTGTGGATTCCCACCCATGGGAGACAGTCCTCCACGAAATCCTCCAACAGGAGTCCTTTCCCACAGGACTACAGCTCCTTACCAAATGCTTCAGCACGGTTACCTTCCACAGGGTACCGACCTTCAGGCCCAGACTGCTCCAGTCGGGTCCACTGTGGAGTCACAAGTTGCCCAGAAAACGTACTGTGGCATGGATCAATCTCTCCATGGGCCTCAAGTTTTGCTGCCAGGACCTTCCTCTAACGTGGGCTTCCCACAGGGTCACAGCATCCTTCAGGTGTCTCCACCCACTCAGGCGTAGGGTCCTCCACAGGATGTAGATAGGAACTTTTCTCCCCGTTATCAGCCACTGGCTGCAAGGGGACAGCCTGCTTCTCCACAGGCTGCAGGGGAATCTTTTACTCCAGTGCCTGGAGCTCCTCATCCCCTCCGTTCTGCATTGACCTTGGTGTCTGCACGGTTTCTTACTTTCCCTTCTCTGGTGGTAAAAAGCATCTGCTTGCATTTTTTTCTTCTCACAGAAGCACTATGACCATTACTGATGGTCTTGGCCTTGGTCAGCAGCAACTCTGGCCTGGTGTTTACTCTGTTGAGCCTAGGGGAAGCTTCTAGTTGCTTCTTGCAGAAGCCATCCCTACAGACCCCCTTCTCAACCTGAATTTTGCCACGTAAAACCACACCACCAGCTTATTTTTTCATGTTTTGCTAATGGATCCCACTCACTGAAGTCTTGAGAGCCACATTGCCAGGAGAAGTCTTTGTAATTCACATCAAACAGAATAGTTCCATAAAATCTGATGACTGCATTGATTCGTTCTTTATAAAACTTGGACAGCTGTTCTAGTCTTATATGGTCGTAGCTGAATTTCAGCCTAAAAGTAGTATGAGCAGTCAATTTTGCAAATTGACTACAGCAGTAAGCTTGGTTGCATCAATGGGAGCTATCCCAAAAGAACAACATCTATTTTAAAATTTCTTAATGGATAAAAGAAGTAGTCTTCAATAACCTGCTACAGGATGTAAACTGTCCTACTGATTTATTGTAATGAATTATTGTACTGGAAGCTAATGGAAAATCCATGACAGTCTGTTGCTTGCAGTATGACATTTGATAGAATACACACTTCATTGTTTCTTTCAACATTTTAGGAATATATCTGAAAAATGGACCATTTAGACACTTGAAAGAACATGTGTTTATGAGTATGTATTTGGTACAGGGAAAGGAAGATACTACTGCTCCTTGACTGGCCAGTGATACACCGTTTTGTATCTGTTTACTTACATGTGCTGATATCTAAGGAGATACATTAGTGTAAAAGATGATTTACCTAAAAGAGCTTAATTGTCAACTCATTAAAATAATTAGATCTTGTGAGGGACAGCCTTTTATACTGTGAAGAAGAAACACAATAATAGAGAACAAACCAGAAAAGTGGTCAGTAATAAATGGAAAGGGAGTAAAAAGGTGAATGTAACAGAGCACTGGGACAGGCTGCCCAGGGAGGTGGTGGAGTCTCCATCTCTGGAGATATTCAAGACCTGTCTGGACGCCTTCCTGTGCAATATGAGCTGGGGAGCTGCTTTGGCAGGGGGGTTGGACCCGATGATCTCTCGAGGTCCCTTCCAACCCCTATGATTCTGTGATTCTGTGATAGTATGATTGGTATGCAAAACAGAGGTTTTTCTCATGCTGTCATGGTATTATCAGTAAAAGAATGCTAAGCACAGCCTCAAGGCAACCCAGAACATGCTTTATGTCTTAAGGAAAAGCAAAGATAGGATAAGAAAGATAAAGTCTTACTGGATTTCTCAAACAGTACCCTCCTTCTGATAGGTTTTCTAGTAGAATGCACATGCCCATTTTTATTTTACTTAAAATAAGAAAAAACCCTAAACAATTTATGTGTTTAGAATTCCTTTATCCACTATCTTGGAAATCACCTGTCCCAGGAATATATAAACTCCTGTGTCTGACACACAGTAACTACAGGTGTGATTTCCAAAGATAATTCCAGGAAACTAAATGAAGAATGAGGAACAAAATATACCATAGGGTTAAAACTTTTATGTTTTTAACAATTTTTAAACTTTGCCTTACAATTTCAGTAATAGATGATGTTGTCTGTAAATATTTCAGATTTTTGCTGGTTTACTAAAAGTAAACTTTTGATCTGTTTCAGGAAATTTCACTCTTTCTTTATCATGAATATGTTCTTCTTGATTACTGTGTTCCAAGAAGCAATACATGTAGAGTTGGGGGGAAAGAACATCTGTAGTCTAAAGAATAAATTATTTAAAATTATCACTGATGGCAACCAATGATCTTAATTGTTCTAGGTTGAACCCTTTTAAAATCATTACTTACTGAAAGTCAGATAGAAATAATGTTGGGTTTTTTTCTTAAATTGCAAGAGTGGATTTTAGAATTTTAATATTTTTTGAAGCTGATAGTATTCTACTTTCTTTTTGTAGTTATTAGCTATTTTGTTATTGTATATAATAACCATTTTATTAATATTACTACTAATATTACTACTGCTACTGTTATTATAGAGGGAAGCATGCACTCATTTGTGAGACATTCAGAATAATTAGCTGATTATATTCAATTTCAAAAATGCCTCTTCAATTCTGTGGTTTTCATTAATATCTTGACAGTGGCCAGAAACAAGTTTCATTCACCTAGTAAGAAATATAATTTTAGCATCCTACTTTAAGAGCAGACTGAGGGATGCTGTGTTTGTTTTAAATTAGAAAGTTTTATGTGTCATTTGCTCTCCAGGGCTTCTGAAGAGTGGAGTTGAAGCTGACTGTAAAGCGGTGACACAGATCATCTTTCAAATTTTATGCAAGAATGTTTCATTACTACACAGAGTACAAATTGTCACAACTATTTGCTTTTTCTGTGAAAACAAAAGATGTCATTTTCCTGCAGTCAGTACAGCTTGTCACACATATTTTCACAGTATCATAGCAGAAGAGAGATAAAATGCTCCTAGTCTGATTTGAAATGTTGGATGCTAGGTGTTTGTTCTTAGTGGTAGACTTTTTAAAAAATAAATAGATAATATAAGGTAAATTAAACATGAAAATAACATAATTTAGATTCTAGGAAACACCTATTTATGTATTTACGTTTTAGGAATGTTATAGAAATGCATGACGTGTCCTTCATTCTGTCATGGGGTCCATACAGATAGATGAAGAATGTCTAAATACATAGCGTCCAGTGATATTAAAAATTATAAGCTCCGACTTAAAAGAATAACAAAGCAGCACATAAGCAGTCCTGGAGGTTCCTGGAGGACATTGATGATAACTTCCTCCATGGATTGCAAGGGAACAGCCTACTTCACCATGGATTTCTCCAGGGTCTTGTGGGGGAATCTCTGCTTGGGTGCCTGGAGTGTCTCCTCCCCCTCCTTTTTCACTGACCATGGTCACTGCAGAGTCATCCCTCCCCCCCTTGAGTGAAAATACTCTTGGTGTTGTAGACATGCTTTTCCCCCTTCTTAACTATGTTATCCCAGAGGCATTGCCACCCTTGCTGGTGGGCTGAGTCATGGACAATGATGTTTTTGGAGCTCACTCACATTGGCTCTATCAGATATGGGGAAAATATCTAGTAGCTTCTCACAGAAGCACCTCTATAGACCCCCCCCTGCTCCCTTGCCATGCAAAACCAATAAACTGTTATAAGTACTGTAATTTCCACCTTCCTTTGCTGTCCTCATAAACGATCCTTCCAATTGTTCTCCCCATCTCACCAGGGTAGGAGGGTTGAGTGAGCAACTTCATGGCTGTTATCGGCTGGCTGAGGCTAAACAATGACTATATGTTAAAGTAGGAGATTTTGAAACAGGAAAGGAATTATCATGTATAAATTAAGCAGGCCTTTTTCTGCTATTGTCTCTTGCCCCTTTAAAAGCATTCTCAGTCATTTCACACAACTACCCATTTTTCTTTGTTTGATTTTCAAATTTCTTAAGCGCAACAAATTATTATTTTCTGAATGGGTAGACAGTTTTATGTTCTGTTTTGGTTTTAATTTTGTAAAAACAGAGCTCAAAATCTTCAATGCTATCATATCTGGTGATTCAAATAATTATTCAATTGTAACACTCACTCCTAGCAGAGCAACTTTCTCAGAAAATAAGTAAAGAACAATTAAATAGAAAAATACTTTTTCCCAAGAAACCTGAATAGTGATGACCCTTATTTCAGTGTGAGCAGAAGGAGGCTCTCTCTTTGACACAAGACATTTTTAAAACTTATTTTATGAACCTGCTTACTATTTTTTATCCCTGTGTTTGAGTATAGAAGGCAAACTTAATCTAGGGAGCAATGCTTTCAAATGTCCTGTGCTAAACCCAAGTGAAAATCTATCATCCTAGAACTCGTGGGGAAAAAAAAAAACAACCCAAAAACCAAAACTAAACCAAAAGCAAACACAAAAAATAAGCCGAGCAGAAGAGAATTGACTTGAACTGTGTATTCTTAACATCAAGTAGTATTATATCGTTCTGTTTAATGGAACAGGACCAAGCTGCACTTGACAGTGATGGACTGGAATTTTATGTTAAGGCCTTGACCAGATGTGGAAGAGATCTTTGTATGACCATTGTAAATTTTAAATTAGCATTTTATTAAATTTATTATGAAATACAGATTTTCAATTTATTTATTTATTTACTGAATATATTGAACTGTATTTAAAATATCTAGACTAGAATGTTCATATGGAACTGCTAGTACTTTGATATAATCTAATTAGGAAAGAATATGAGTTATTTTGACTTCTGAAAAGTATTATTTTCTAGTCTTAGACACCAAAATATTTACCAGTTTATAAGTAAATGTTTTGTCTGTGGACTGACACAGTACACCTAAAATAAAAATAAATAATATTTATTACTCATACACAAAGGGTAACTGTAAAATTTGCAGTATCTGTAAAAATTTCACTCCAGGTATTTAGTGTTGGGATTTTTATTGTGTGTGTGTGTATATTTTTGGTTATGTTTGGATTTTTATTGGGTTTTTTTGGTGTTGTCTTTTGTTTTGTTTGTTTAAGGGGTAGTGTCAGAGTTCTTTTTTATGGGGATATGTGGGGAATTGTCAATTCTGTCTAGGATATAAAAGTTTGACTTAACGAGAAGTTAAAATTTGATTCAACTAAAAAAATAAATTAAAAATCCTTCTTATACTGCAACAGTAATAACATTGATTTAATCTGTAAAGTGCTGTTTTATTATCATAGGTGAAAGATTAACTCCAATTCTTCCAGTGTTTGACTGTTTCCCTCTTAAGATAATAGATCAGATATCCTTCTTATGTTTTCCAATGTTTTCTGCTATTTTTATTACAGGACTATCAATTTACTTTCATTATAAATGTATTTTGATGTCCTTTGCACAGATAAGCTTTCTCCAGCTTTGAAGAAATATGAATCATCTCATCATGTAATTTAATACACCCAAGATGTATTTAAAAATCTGATTACATATAACAAGGATTATTTTTTACTTAAAACACTCAATCTGCTATACACTATTTTTTTAAACCTAGTTATTTAAAAAAATACACCCAAACAAACCCACACCAAACTACTGAGGGCATCTCAAGGTGATATTAAGAGCCAAAAAAAAATGTCGGAAGGAAACAATTCTTTCTATTTGTTCTTCTACATTAAAAGTCAGGGTTTTTTTGTCTTCTCAGGAGTGCATTGAAGATCAGTGTCAGTGGCATTCCTTCTCACCACTCTGGTTCATGGGAAAAAACAAAAAAACCCAAACAGATTTTTCTTTGTTTCATTATCTCCACTAGTGAATATGGTGGGAATATCTTCTCAGCAATATGTCCTTGCAAAAATAAACTTAAATTGAAAGGGAAGAAGAACTTTTTAAAGAAAAATTCAGTCATGATTTAAGTGTACAAAACTCTAAACAGAGAATAAGATTATTTGTCTCGAACAATACATATCAGCAAAATCTTTAGCTATGCAGTCTAAGACAAATAACCCTGAAGGCAAAGATTGTTCATAACTCGTTAGAAAAATGTAGTCAAAATCTGATATGTCTTTATTTAGGTTTTTAAGTCAAAATGCTATTTTTAAATGGAAGTCAGTGTGATACAGTGAGTATCTACTTTGTGTCAAAAGCAAAATGACAGATAGCTATATAATTTTTTTTCAAATAGGGAAAAATAGATTAAATCAATTAATTGTTACTGTTTCAACTAACTGAAAACAATCCAGGAAAGATGATTACTTATTTGGAGGAAAAACTTTCTGAACTGGGAGCTGAATCCTATTAACATCAAAGTCAGACACAAAGTTTTCCTGGAAAAGAATGCAAAATACTTTCCCCCTGTATTCTCTATTTTTTTTCCCCTGCCAATAATTTTCAATGTATAGGCATGATTTTGTAATTAAAGTATATGGCTGAGAGCCAGGGACTTGTTTTCTTAGGGTATTTTTACCAGAATCTAATCCCATAGTGTTTTTTTTTTTTAATTAGTTCCTACATTTCTATCTGAATTTCCAGGACTATTCTCTTAAATATTTCTCTAATATCTCTCAAGTGTCATGAACTAAACTTCTGCTTGAATCAGTACCTCACAAATACAGACTTTCTCTACATCTTGTATCACCTTTTAGATCCCTCATTAGAAATTATTTTATTTAAGTACTTATCCTGGGGAACCTTGGGCACCTACTGATAAGTTAATTATACTTCTCCACACAAAAAACAACCTGCATTTATGTTTAACTTTTTCTAAAAGGGCAATACACTTCTTCAGAAAAAAAAAGAGATAGCTAAATTTTGATTTAAAGCAATTTCTCTTTTCAAATACTTCACAAGTCCATTTACTTGTCTGACTCCTTAATTTTGAAAATCAAGTAATTAGAAACCTGTATTGTAAAGATCATTATTCTTTTCAAAATTATTTATGTAAAGAATGGAGTTCTAGAATGCAAACTTTACTGAAGAAAACTAAGTTGCATCAATTATTAGTATTAGTAGCATTAGGAATAAGAGAACAGTAAGCTTCTGCTATGTATGTGAATAATAAAATATATCTAATTATTAATTTTATCTTACTACTTAGTTCAGATGAGAAGTTATGAATTAGATTAATGAACTAACTTCGTTTTATACTACAGTCTAAGGCCAAGGTATTTGGTAGTGTCATATGTGATAGCTATAGGAAACTAAAACCTTCCATTTGATTGAGAACATGTTTCAGAGAGGCAAGAAAACTAGAGCTATAATTGAGAAGGCATTGTATATTCACTCCAAAGGACAGCTAGACAGAGGTCTAACTGCCTTACTGAGAATTTAGATGATAACTCTAATGGAAGTTCTAGGGTCAAATATATAAGAAAGATAAACAACATCTGATCTTTACCTCTATGTTTGAGGGAAAGGACTGTAGCAAAGACATATAAGCAATATAGAATCATACACAAATGTATGTAAACATGTATATGCATTTCAATAATTGCAGGCAATGTAGCTTCTTTTAAAAAAATACACGAAACAAAACCAACAAAACCTAAAATAGAATTCTCTAAAGCTGAGAAAATTAGATTATGTACACCAAACAACCACAGACTACACATATATCTGAGTGCAACTGTTTCTACAACAAAGGAAGAGAAACTACTACTTATTTTAGATCTACATCTGCTGACACAACTCCTGCACTTAAAGTATTCCTGAGATTCAGAGCAAAAAGTCAGCTTTGACATGCGTTTCAAAATCATATTAGCATTTATTAAAGGAAGAATTTAACAACCATGTGAAAATTCTGGTTTTAAGGAGAATAGAAATATGTTACAGCCTTTCTTTAATGTTGTAATAACAGAAGCTTCTGCTGTAATAGCATTACTTTCTCAAGAAAAGTCAAAGATCCGTGTGTAGAAATACTTAAATCAATTTGACAGATGTGTAGCTGGAGTAGTTCGGAAGATTCCATTATAACAGATTCCATGTGGTAGCGATTGGAATCAAAGAAACAAAACAAACAAACAAAAAAAATCACAGAAAAGGTCCCAGATAAATTAGCACTCCAAAAACTCTTAAACTATGTCAAGCTTTAGAAATTGCTGAGGGTATATTGAAAACTATAAGGAAAATAAGAGTCCAGAGAAAGTGGGCTAAAACAATTGCTGACAGAACCATAACCCCCTTTTTCCTTTCTCTCAATCACCATACAAGCTCATCCCCATGACAGCCATGCAACAAAGTGAATTCCACATGTCAGGAATTGATCTATAACTTTTTATCTCAAAATGGCTTATCTTGAAGCACATAGCTCAAGTCTTCTGTGTGTGCACTCAGGCCCAGGGTCAACTGAAGGACAAAGTGTGAGGGGGGCTCAGACTCTCTGAAACTTTTTGTGACTGTCTGGAGACAGCAATGGGCATGTGTCCCACCACAAGGTGGAAGGTGTGGAATTGCCAATGACTTATTGACTATGCAGTGAGTCCTAGAATCATAGAATCATAGAATGGTCTGGGTTGGAAGGGACCCCAGGGATCATAGAGTTCCATCCCCCTGCCATAGGCAGGGCCACCAACCTCTGGGCGTGGATCTACAGAAGGTTGCCCAGGGACCCATCCAACCTGGCCTTGAACACCTTCAGGGACTGGCCATCCACCAGCTCTCTGGGCAGCCTGTTCCAGCACCTTACCACGCTCTCTATAAAGAATTTCCCCTTAATATCTAATCTAAACCTTCCCTCCTTTAGCTTTAATCCATTCCCCCTTATCCTGCCATTGTCTACCCTTTTAAAAAGTTGATTCCCCTCCTGTTTATGTGCTCCCTTCAGGTATTGGAAGGCTGCAATGAGGTCCCCCCGCAGCCTTGTCTTCTCTAGGCTGAACAAGCCCAGCTCCCTCAGCCTCTCTTCATAGGGGAGGTGCTCCAGCCCTCATTAATCATCTTTGTGACCCTCCTCTGAACCCTTTCCAACACTTCTACATCTTTCTTGTATTGGTGGCCCCAGATCTGGACACAGTATTCCATATGGGGCCTCACAAGGACAGAGTAGAGATGAACAATCTCCTACCTGTCAACACTGTAAAAAGGCAAGATCAACGAAGATGTGGAGGAATGTTCTCTTACCATACCTGAAGACACCAGACTGATGGGACACTGCAGATCCATGGTGGTAGCTATTGCTCTCTCTCTCACTCTCTCTCCCTTTTCCACTCTTTTATCTTTCTTCCTCACTTCTCTTGCATGCTTGTTCTGGGTCATATAAAGTGACTTGACACTTGACTCTGTTTTGAGCCTTAATTCTGTTCCCAGGAGAGTTGTGGAGACTTGGTCATGATAAAACACCTAATTGAACTTCATTCAGGGATTAAGCTCAGCCACCCTCAACCACCCAGAGCAATCTGAGGTCGGTTGGATCAAAAGGGGTTTTGACATCTGCCAAATTGGTCTATTGAGTTGTGGATCATGACACTAGCTGGAAACCAAAAACTGCAAGAAAGCATGTGTTAAAATGGATTGAAATGAGCAATGTTCAAATACTTTCAAGGAAACAAATAAATGCTTAAAAAAAAAAAAAAAAAGGAAACAACCCACACAATATTAAAGCATTTCTAGCTAGACTCCAACATTTGAAAATTTTAATTAACAGTGCAAAACAATACATTTTTGGCAAAAGATGAAACCAAGAGGAGTAGAAACAAGATATGACATAATTTCTGAACAAAACACAGAAGATTGTACAAGAATTCTGTTTAGAGACCAAATAAGAAGGACCTGGAATAAAGGACTTTCTTTCATTATATACTAATGTAACACTTCAAAACCATAAATCGGTGCACAGGTAAATATAACCTGTCAATAGATAAAGTTTACTTAGAGGAAACTTTAGAACCAACTATCTAGTTAGTGTAAATTATAGAAGAAAGTATATATAACCTGAATGCACAGAAAATGCTAATATGAACACACACTATCATGTGTGACAGGGTACAGGATACAGTACAAAGAGACTAAAATATCTGAAGACAGAAAATTCAGTTCACACACATAAAGACAGTCATGGGTTTCATGCATTAGAATGGCTGCTCCTGATGCCTCTAAAAGATAATTTCTGATGGATATAGAGAGACAATGGAGCCTTTCCAGAAAAAAAAAAAAAAAAAAAAAAAGAGGACAAAAAGGTGGGAAAGTAACTCTGGGGGAAGGTGGAAGGGAACGGGAGGGAGATAATTCTACAGACTCAGTCAAGGACTAGACAGTAGAAGGGGAAATTTATGAGCTAACTATAGTAAGTAGCTATCCTGAAATAATGATTCAACATTATTAAAACAACTTATAACTAATTTAAAAGTACTACACCATTATAGCCTGAGGCATTATAGCAAAGTTAGCTTGACTGTAAAGAACCTGTGCATGGATATGAAGTTTCCTAAAAATTTGAATGAAGAACAGTTGAGGTTCATACGAAAGATTAGATTTGATCTTGCAGTGTTAACTAAGAAACAGTTTTTCATCTGTACTGTGAATATATTCATAGAATCATAAAATCACAGAACCATAGAATCACAGAATGGTTTCAGTTAGAAGTGACCTCAAAGATCATCTAGTTCCAACCCCCTGCCATGGGCAGGGATGCCCTTCACTATACCAGGGTGCTCAGAGCCTCATCTGACCTGTCTTCCAACACTTGCAAGTATGGGGCATCCATAACCTCTCTGGGCAACATCTTCTACTGCCTCACCACCCTCACAGTGAAGAATTTCTTCCTAATAGCTAATCTAAATGTACTCTCTTTAAGCTTGAAACCATTCTCCCTTGTCCTTTCACTACACTCCCTGATAAGCAGTTCATCTCCCACTTTCCTGTAGGACCCTTTTAAGTACTGGTAGGCCACAATTAGGTCTCCATGAATCCTCTTCTCCAGGCTGAAAACCCCCAAGTCTCTCAGCTCTATGTCTTTTCTGTGGTGGGGCCCCCAGAGCTAGACGCAGTACTCCAGGTGGGATTTCACAAGAACAGAGTAGAAGGGCAAAATCACCTCCCCTGACTTGCTGGCCACTGAATTCAGATAGACTAATCAACTATATTTTATTATAATTAGTGTTTCATACTCATGAGCTTTTGCGTGTTTACATCCTAGGCACTGTATTGCATTAGAAAGCATACTTTGTACCAAGTCAATTGAATCTCTCTACACCCATCTAAATTCTATATAGAAACTTAAAAGTCTGACCCTGTTGTAATTACACAGGTTATTCTGTTTAGATACAGCAGATAAAGCAGTAAAAAAAGAAATCTGAGTCTGCCCAGATTTATGCTGACCTGTGTCTATGCGTTGCTATTACTGGTCACAGCAACAGGCTTTATGTTTGTTTAATAACACTGACTGCAGTACTTGACAAGCTTTTTTCGATTTTCTGTTCTTGAGGCAACAAATTAATCTAATGAGCAAGTGACAGATACTTACCTTGGTTTCAGCTGTACCATAGCTTTGTGCAATTGCCCGATTTTACCCTAAAAAAACCCCAAAACAAACACACACACACACCCCCAAAGCTGTATGTGGTAATGTTTTAACAAAACAGTAATTGCTATATAATTAAAGTCTTGGGCCAACAAGAAAGTCATGCCAGCAGAAGACTTTGAAAGGAAGAAAACTTCTCAATCAATGTCCTTTTTCCATCAAAAGTACAGGGCACTGATAACTCAGTATAATCACCCATACAAGGAAGACAGACGTTGATCTCAGGGTGAGGGTACTTGAAAGAGGGGGCATGCTACCACAGGGAAGGACAGATACTAGGAAGTTAGTGCATAAAATTGCAACTGCATTACTAATGAGAAATAGTTGCAACAATTGGATAATTTGGAATAAGAGTGTTAGTGTAATTGTAACTGGACCATTAAGACCTTTTAGAGTTTATTTTTATTAGACTGACATTAAATTCTCATCTCCACATATAAAACATGTTGCTTTAACTCACATAAAGTCTACTTCATATAGTACAACAGTTTTAAGTGTGTGCAACTTTTGAACCAGTTATGTATATTCTTTAAGAAAGTTCTTAACTAATAAGCAAATAAAATTTCAGTCATGAATTCAGAATTTTAAATCTTCCTCTCCTCCACATAAATACTCTGTCAAAATTTATCTTTTATTTGTTTCTCTGTTCCTAAGTATCTCTGGCCCTATCATCCCAGGGTGCAGGTTCAGATAATCAGGATAGTAGAAGTGGGTAAGTGGCTATATCAAGTCTGTCAGAGCAGACAGAAGTAGAAAGCAAAGAATTTACACAGATTTATTTCCCAGTTACAAACTTCCAATTATTCTCAAACATTTGGGTTCTTCTCTAATGTATTCCTGGATCGTATTGTCCAAAGAGACTTACATGTTAACCATGAGATTTAACTAATATATGGCCAGCTCAAAAAAAAAAGAACTATTTTGCACAAAAATTATTCAGCTGATTTTTTAACCAAGTCAAAATAAGAACAAAATATGTATTTTCACCTAAAGATACTTGATTTTGTATCTGGTTTCAAAGCAGGAAGACATCTCATTTGGGAAGAGTAAAATGGCAACTTCTCTTGGCTGAACTTTTGGAAACAATTCCTTATGGAATTTTAAAAATTACATAACTGTGTAGACCATTTCGTGTTTGCTTATCGATCCTATTAATTTTAAATAACCCCCAAATGATTATGCTTTTAAATGTAAGAAATATTCTTGTTATCTGAAGTTGCACAGGCTATTCTTACATTTATTTTTGTTTTTATTTGAGCTAAGAAGAACTATAATGTACGGCATTTTCCAGAGTTACTGGTATCTTTAGGTCTTGCAGAAAGACATGGCAAAGGAAATATCAAGAACTTCTTTATCTCAGAGTGGAGAAGAGACTGAAGACACACATATTTCATTAACAAGGATAGGTCAACAGAAAGAAAAGCAACAACAGTAAAAAAACCATCCCAGAATCCATACAATTCCATGGGAAATGATGTCATAGATTTTTAAAAAATGTGAAAAGAATAAAAAACAATCTACAGGAGGTAGATTGCATATGATATAATATCCTGTTTGCCTATTTTCTGGTTTTCTCAAGAAGCCAGAAGGTGACACAAATAGGACAGGTGACCCTAACTAGCTCAAGGGCATTTCATACCATAGGATATCATACCAAGTATATAAAGAAAGCTGTCTGGGGTGGAGGAGTTGTTGCTTTGGCATGGGCTGGGCATCAGGTTTCAGGACAGTGAACAAACTACATTGTGTATATATACAGTTTTATATTTTATAAGTATTGTTGTTATTTTCATCTTCCTTTGCTGTCCCAGTAAACTGTCCTTATCTCAACCCACAAGTTTTACCTTTTTCTCCTAGTTGTCCTCCCCATCTCACCAGACGAGAAGGTGAGAGCAAACAGCAGTGTGGTGCTCATCTATCACCTGGGACTAAACCACAAAACCATGCTACTTCAATGTCAGTATTCAAGAAAGAAGGTAGAAATGTGATTTCAAAGAACAAAAAATTCCCAGAAAAAGAAGTAAACGGTTCTTGACACAGTCTAAAAGAGTTAGAGTCTAAAAAAGAGACTTTTTTTTTTTGTTAATAGAAGTCACTATGTATCAAGCTGGACTGTAGCTTGCCACGAGGTTCTCCCATACTCATAAACTTACTTTAAAGTTATGAGAGGAACAGTACTTCTTAAGGAACTTTGCACAAGATTATGCTTAGTTTACATTGAATATTAATATGCTGCAAATTAATGGAGGCAGTGAATTCATCTTGTGCCATCATGTTCTTGAACAGAATAGATGAAAGTAGCATAAGCAAGAGAGGAAGCAAGAGAGAGGGTGCAAGAATCTAGCAATCATTCTTTAACGACCCTTTACAACTAAAGAACCAGATGAAGAGGAAGGAAAAAGGGGGTTGGACTAGATGATCTTTTGAGGTCCCTTCCAACACCTAACATTCTGTGATTCTCTGTGAAAATAATAAATAGACCTCAACATTCAGAAATGAATACATGTATAGATGAGAGAAGAAAGGTAGAGGAATTCCTGGATTCCCCACACCTTAGCAATGGAGAATACACAGTGATAAAAAGGCAATAGAGGCACTGGTCAGTGTACACCTATGTTTTGGTGTTCAGTTATCTTCTCAAGCTACCTAAAGAATTTTAGAAGCAGCTTGGGACCACTTCTAGAACCACAATGTCAAATTTTCTTCTGTTGTTACATTGTAAAGGTTGTTGGCCCTGCCTGTGGCAGGGGGACTGGAACTCTATGATCCTTGTGGTCCCTTCCAACTCAGACCATTCTATGATTCTATGATTCTATTCTAAATTATAAATTACAACCTTATCAGCTTTCTGGGATAGATTTTTTGCGTAACTAATTGTCTGTGGAGTTGTGGAAAAGATCTAAACCAGCTGACTTCACTTTATGGATAGGCTGCGTGAGATTTATTTCATATAACTTTACAGGTCTGCAACAGTCACCCGTGTTCCCTCACAGCTTATTCAATAAAGAAGTATTTCCAGTTTAACGTGACCTATTTTAATAATCTCTCATTCACCTGTGCCTGGAGGAAGGGACAAAACTAAAGCAGGCAACACTCTACTGTAGGTCATGCTCTAGCTTGCAGAGTTTGGGCCCAGAGGATAGGACTCACATAAAGAACTTTTCTAAGTGTGGCTGACTGTAAGATTTACTCTGAAAGATTAAAGAGGTCACCATTGCCTGTAGTGCATTTAGTAGAAAGAAGAATGAGAGACTCTTAAGAAAATCACTGTCTTGTGCTGTAAACCCTGTAACATCACCTCTATATGAAATAAGCTGCTCTGATACAATGGCTCAGGAACAGTCATAGAAATTATGTGGTTGGCATCTTGCTTCAAAATCAGATTTAAAAAATATTTTGTGTAGACAAAATACTGCACTCAGAGCATTTATAAGATTATTCAATTTTATACTTCTCATGATCTTTCCTTGAATATTGAATGATGAGATTAAAGTAAATTAAGCTAAATGTCTTTCTTGTACTGCTGGGATTTTTTTTTACTAAGTCTTTGTAGCCAATGTCATTGTTCTAATTTTCAGAACAGTTTCAGAGGATTCATTATCTTTTAAGATAATGTAACTCCCTATGGCACTAGAAATGTCATATGCAGACACAAAAAGAAACTTTTTTTTTTCCCCTCTTAATTTTTGTAATGAGAGAGTGACTATTCCTCCAATTTCCTATCTGGTGATTCCTCTGTTCTTTCACTCTTCTTCATTATTTCTTTGTCTTATAATAAAATAGAAATTTGGGACAATGCTTTCCATTTCCCCTAGAAGGGATTATATCTGTTTACAGCACTATTTTTCTGTCAGAGACAAAGTAGAATCACTTCAGGCTGTACTTGTATTCTTAAGTTCCTGATATGAACTTCTAGATTCCCATCCCCTGATTGTTCAGGGTAGGAAGGGATGTGTCGTAGTTCTTTGCCATACACTTATGTGAGGAAACAGAAAGAGGTGTAGCTGTGGGATATAGGAGGGAAAGAGATAAAACTGATGAAGAAAGCACTAATGTACATCTGCTGGAGAATGTCAGGTCAGGATCTGTCCAGGAAGGATTGTATGAGATCAAAACTTTTTCCATATCTGACAGTTTGAATATGGCATACAAGATTCTGGCCACAGACATCTTGACTCTTTAATTAGTGGACCAGGAATGATGTTAAGATTTATGGAGGTATATAAAAGATTGCAAGATACTTCATAATATTTTCTTAAGTTTAGGTGATGCTTAGTATCTGAGTAGAAGGGGAAGGTGCCCCAGTGTATTTGTTTGTGAAGACAATATTTACTGGTGCTCTCATGTTAACATTCTAAATGGAAATGCAACAGGTTATCACAGCAGTTCAAAGAGGAAAAGTGTTTACCCCTTAGAAGTAAATAGAACTGTGGGCTTCCTGTGGTTCATTGTCAGGAATTTAGAATCTAAACAAATATTGTTGTTAATATGTGAAACTGTTTGAAATGCATTGTCTGATGATCAGAGTAAATAATTTAACAGTCCCTCTGGCTTTTCATTCTAAGATTCTATATAAAGTCGTTTTTCCAGCTAGTCCAGTGTGCTATTTACAACCATGACAAATTAGTGTATTCAGGAAAAGGAATAGTTAACCCAAATCTACCAAACTGTATATTATTCTGTGTATCAGGGAAACAAATTCTTCTTCAGTTCCAGTAGAAAAGTAATTTTTCTGTTCATTCAAGAAAATTAATTAATTTTATTTCTGTAGATTGTCAGACAATATGTGTTTGTTCCAAACACAGCCAACATGACTTTTTAAAGAGTTCCACAGTAATGCATTTCATAAATATTTCATCCAAATATTGTTTAAATTATCTTTATTTATATATTATTTGCTTAACTTACTGGTCCTTTGCAGTATGCCATAATACTTCAATAAAAAGAAAATATTTAACATTATAGGACTCACATACTTTGATTATGATATTATACATTCCTGCAAGAGCGTGTGACCTAACTAAGTAGGCACAGCTTTGGTCAGAGTTTGTAGCACTGTGGAAAATGCTGGGAAATGTTGCTTTTGCAAATTGAAAAGGGTTATTGTATTTTCTGTAGAAGAATTTATATATAGAAACTCTTGATTAACTGAACCAAACTAAACTTTATTGGTGTACAGAGCTGTAACAACAATAGAAACCAGCCACCACCAAAACCAAAACCAAAACCAAAATAGCAACAGCTCCTAACAGTGCATAGAATTCTATCAGACGGCATCTGCAACCCTGCGAGGAGAAGCATGGGGCCTCTGCCTAGAAGGAAAGTGTTATAAATTGAGACTACAATGGATCATAATCCAATTAGAATTTTATTAATTATAGCAAGTAGAATATGAGCAAAGACAGCGCTGGACGGCAGGAGAGTCTGCGCTCCGCCAACTGCCGTGCTGATCAGTTCAAACAGTCCCTTTTTATATATATTTTTACTTCCGTGTTCATGAAGTAGTGGAGGTACTCTGCGCATGCTTCAGTTGTTGTTAGGGGGTCGTTTTCTGCCTCTTGGTGGTCTTTGAGGCCGGAGTAAGAAGTCTTCCTCCTTTGTCCTATCTGTGGTTCCTGGACATCTGGCGGTTATCTTGCACAAGCGGTATCTGGTTTAGTTTGTGTAAGCAATTGTGGTTATCTTATCCTGGACAAGCGGTGTCTGGTAGCTTGCATAAGCAATTGCACATTTTTGGTAGCTGCTGGCATAAGTGATTTCATATTAAGCTTAGCATAAGCCTTAATAAAAAATACTCTGGTCCATAGTTCCTCACAGTTATTTTTACAAAATAAGATGTGGTGACCGATTTCGAAATGTGTCAGCAGATGTTGTGACGGGTTTCGAGATATAAGTCAGCAACCTCCCTGATATTAGAACTAATATTAGAAGCTAAGTGGTTTCCTGTCATTCATACCTTGTTTCAATGAACAAAATATTAACCCATTCACCACAGTATCATTACTTGGTTGAAATACTGATTGCGGGAAAAGACTTAGACGTTGGAAGTTTGATTGATGAGTGAACTGCATTTGAGAAGCAAGGGGTTCCAGGGAAAATTCCAAGGAAGCCAGTGTGAAAATATTTGGATGTTCAAAAGTTGCATGAATTGTTTCATCAGTCTGCTAAGGTGCTTTAGCTACAATACCACTTCTTTGTTTACTGAGGCTAAAGGGATTGCACAGTCACCTGGACTGTCAGCAATTCCCCAGCGGCCTTGCCCCTGGCGTGAAACCCTGTGGCACAGGCACACGGGAGGTTTTGGACGGCACAAACGCGGGAATCTGGTAACCGTGTCCAATGCCATGTACCCCGTGAAATCAAAATGGACAATAGCCCAGGATATACAGCACAAACAATACAAACCTCTTTCCAATTGTGGGACATTACCTATGTTACAGGGACACCACATTGGCCTGCAGGTCAGGCCATGGTGGAACGTATGAATCAAACTCTCAAGTGTTTTTGCTTCACAAACAAAAAGGGGGAGAGAAGGACATCTCTCCAGCTGATCAATTAAACAAAGCTCTGTATGTTTTGAGTTGTTTATGTCTGCCACAGAACAGCTTGGTACCTCCAATGTGAAATATGCAGGAGGTTTAAAAGGAGGTTTAAAAAAAAAAAAAGAAAAGATGAAAAGAAAAAAAGTCAATGTCAAGTGTTAGTAAAAAATTAAATTACAGGTAGTAATTTGGGGAAAGGAGATCTGGCTGTGTCATTACAGATGCCATGGATCCAGAAAAAAGCAAGCCTGTGTGAACCAGGCGGAGATCCTGATCCCAGTAACTTATGTCAAGTGTTCCAACTGCAGCCACAATGGACTATGAGTTTTGCTGTGGGACATATGGAACTAACTAACAGTCTTTGAAATATGTATGTATTTATGGTAAATGAAAATTAGGGAAATGGTGATTTCTGCACAGCCTAAGAACACAGACTGCAATGGGTGGTGCCTGCACGAAAAGGTGAGGCTGGTGTTATCTGACTCCTGAAACTGTCAAGACACTCAGCTGCAGGTGTGGATTCTGTAAGACTTTACAGAATCAGGCAGCAACTGAGTTTTGTTGCTGGCTCACAGACATGGTTGTGAAAATTTTGAAAGGCATGTGCTGCATGAATGTGTCCACTCTCAGTCAATCCATGCCAGCATTCAGAAATTAATAGATCAAACACAAAAGATACAGGAAAATGGATTCTTTGGATTGGACAATTGGTTTCAGGAGTGGGGAATTTCAGGATGGATATTGTCAATGGTCAAATCTGGATTACATAGTCCCTGACAATATCCTTGAATTTCCTATGAAACAGCAAAGTTATTCACACTGAGAAGTATTTGGTGATCACATCTTCAAAACACTACGGCCTTGAAGGCAGAGGTAGGGACTGCCTTACACCAAGGAGGAGTTGTAGGAAGGTATTTGGAAGTAACTGAACATGTCGTTATTATCCATAATAAATGGTCAACACAGAAGGTGTGCAGATAACTTTTAGACATAACAGATAAATTAACAATGCAAACAGTGTGTGTAGCCAATTAGTAGTTTTTAGCTGGCTACATTTTACAGTGTGGTTTTTCGTTTATGGGATGTTTTTTAGATTTAGTTATATAAGGACTTAGGGTTTTTTTGTAGATATTTTCGCCTTAGTGTTATTTTTGACAAGTCTTGCAAAAGAAAATATCACTCTCAGTGAAGGAGGTTCTTTTTGCTTAACAGGAAGGGGGAGATGTGTCCTGCAGCTTGAGAAACAAAGGCTCAAGCACTGCCAGGTGAAGAGATAACGGGATGGAGCCTTCAGGCCATGAACCTCGGGGAAACTAAACAAGGTGGCAGCATCCTTGCCGGCCCCCTGCTGGGACAGGCTCCAGGAAAAAGTGTCCTCTATTGTTAAGGTGTAGCTGCTGTCTGAGGAGGGTTTAGAAGTTCTATTGGCATGATAAGATAGAGATGCTGCTGTGACAGCAAAACGTTGACCAATCAGATGTAGCCCAGGAACAGGGTATGTTTGACAGAAAGCAGCCGTCTGCAGAGCATATAAACAGGAATGGTTCTTTGCAATAAATTGACTCTTGCTGCATCAAGCTGTGTCCCGTCTCTCTCCGTCGCAGCATTGCTTTAGATAACTGCAGTGATTCCTTGGGCATGATTGTAACCCTCAGGAAGCTGAGGAATAAAAACTTAACATCCAAGCAGCCAAAGGGCTTGTCCAGATTTCTGAAAGGTTCCATTTCTGCGTAGCTGTGACATGACAGCAGGATGCTCGCCAAGTTCCTCCACCTCTTGTGGAAATTGGGAGGCTGAAGAAAGGATGCTGCTGTTCCAGGCTTGTTGTGAGTAGCTATGCATACCAGCTGAACGTAGCAGAGATCTTTAGAAAACGTTGTGGCTTAGATGCTAACCTTTGGGTATCAAAAATAAAAGCAATTGCTTTATGTGCTTTGTGAATGAGATTAGGGATCCTACATCAGCAGAGTCACCTTAGAGTTCAGATTAGCTTTCGGGTAACTACAATACTTCCAGAAGGTAGAACCACAGAATTTCTCAGCTTCTCTTTAGGACATGCTTTGGTTGCATTGTCCCTTACTTTAATTTCTTCCTTTCAGGTGTACATTATTCAGGTCAGTGTTGGCAATCATCAGTGGACAGTCAAGCATCGTTACAGTGATTTCCATGACCTGCATGAGAAGGTAAGGTGGTTAAAGCTCTGGCCTCAGTCTCTTCCAAAATATTGTACAGTTTTTGTAGTGGTTATATGGGACAAAAATATTTTCCTCAAAGAGCAAGAATATCTGCCAGATGCCATCTGAAGTGCAGACTGAATCCTTTGTATGAGCAGTGTTACTTGCCCCTCTTACACTCCCCTCTTGAACTAGGGGAAGTTGGCCTGAACAACTTTAGCCTTGGGCAGAAGCTTCCATCAGGGAGAGTGGAGTTTTACCTAGAGTTATTAAACTTTTTGCCAAGAGATGTTTAGGTGTTTATGATGAGCTGATCTGGTAATCTGAAGCTGGATTCACGCAAAGACTCTCTCTTAGGAAGGGTGGCTGATAAAACTGACCTTAGGCAGTAGCATGGGTTAGTTACCAACCAGTGCTGAATAAACAGGTAGTGAAAATGAGGGCAAATCTATCATATTCAAAACTGGGCAGCTTTTTCAGCTATGCACTAGTAATTCTGTTGCTTTATCAACTTCATTACATTCTGCCCTGTGGTAACTGTGAGCAATTATCTCAGAAAACACTATTATTCAGCTTCTCACAATTTTATAAAACGGTCTTTCTGAAAAATACCTAAGTCAGTAGGTAAAGTTACCAAAGTAACTGTATTGGTTTTGTTCTACCAGGATTGAGCAACATGCTCTTAATGTGTTCTGTCACATCTTATGTGTGAGTTCAGGTTGTGAGTTGGGTCGTAACTCTGGTCTTTGTCTTTCAGCTTGTTTCAGAAAAGAAAATAGATAAAAATCTCCTACCTCCCAAGAAGATTATTGGGAAAAATTCCAAAAGCCTGGTGGAGAAAAGGCAAAAGGAGTTGGAGGTCTACCTGCAAACTCTGCTAGTCAAGTTCCCTGTCACTGCTCCGAAAGTTTTGTCACACTTCCTACACTTTCATTGATATGTAAGTTATGTTTTTAGCATATAAAAACGGAGGCCTGAGGGTCTTGCTTGGAGAGACCTGTGTGGAATCTTCACAAAGTAGCTGGAGCTGCTCTTTTTCTGCCTTTTGCACGATGCAACAAAGCATATTTTTCAGATTTTTGACAGCACTTTTTGTTGCAGTAGGTGCTGTGCTGACAAGTAGTGTGGGTAGGGACTCAAAGAGGAGGAAATAAATGCTGGCAGGGTAGCTGGAAGCTGTGAATAAATCTGCAGCTGAATTGGTTGTTAGGCTGAAGTCAGTAGTGATTTGTTCATTCATCTCTTGTGGATAATTGGGCATTTTTACAGTATGGCATCGTGTTGTAAGGGGGAGATTGAACTTCATGAAGAGGAAAATGCACTGGAGAACTCTGTGGAAAGGAGGACCAGTAATTGCTTCAGGGTGGGATGTGCTGAGATGGCTCTTCATGGTTTCATATAAAGGCTTCAGAAGTAGTGGGTCATTAGATGCGTTGATACAGCTTTAGCAACAAAGAAGAACCTGCTTTTGTTGTATTCCATGAATGTAATTCCCCTGCTGAGGCCTGAGTTTGACTTGCATAAACTGTTCATGGTGCTGCTATTGCCCTGCAGATGTGAGCAAGGAGGACTAGTTTGTCATGAGGGAGCTTTTGTAAGTTGATTGGTGGTTTTAAATCTATTAAATGTGTGTGATAACATAAGGAGAATTCTGTTAAGATGGAGCAAACTTCCGGATCACCAGGAAGTTTCTCTCTTAAATGGTGTCTGTTTCATTAATGTTTTGGTCCAGTAACTTCAACAAAGATTTTTATGCAGGCAGAAATTCTTCCAGTCATTCTCACTTTTCAGTTAGATGATTTCTTTCTTGCTGTAATGTTCATCCCTTTTCACTTTTTCAAAGAACTGCTGTTACTTGCATATGAATGCTTCCATGCTTGTGTATTGTGTTTGTGTATTACAATAGAATGATAGAATCCAAGACTGGTCTGGGTTGGAAGGGACCCCAAGGATCACAGAGCTCCAACCCCCTGCCACAGGCAGGGACACCAACCTCCAGGCCTGGAGCTACACAAGGTTGCCCAGAGCCCCATTCAACCTGGCCTTGAACACCCCCAGGGATGGGGCACCCACCCCCTCTCTGGGCAGCCTGTTCCAGCCCCTCACCACTCTCTCTGGAAAAAGCTTCCCTCTAATATCTCATCTAAACCTTCCTTCCTTTAGTTTTAATCCATAAATGAGTGAAGCTGTTGTTTAATCTGCATTTCTTTGTTTAGGGGAGTCTGGCTTGAGGTAGAAATGCAATTGTTTGGGACTTGAGAGTACTTTTTAAATATTTACCAAAAGTAGTTAGCTATTCAGCAGAAAAGCTAAATATTTGCCACAGGAATTCAACTGGGGAATAATCTTCCTGCAGAACTTTGGTCTTCTAAAATATCTTTACAATATTAGCCCATGTGCATGCTTGAGGCTTCATAATGCCTGATACTGCCTCATTAGTTTATATAGGAAGGCTGGTGATGGCACCAAGCTGTGTGACACGCTGGAGGGAAGGGATGCTGTCCAGAGGGACCTTGACAGGCTTGAGAGTTGGGCCTGTCCTGAAGGTCAACAAGGCCAAGTGCAAGGTCCTACCCGTGGGTCATGGCAATGCCGAGCACAGCTCCAGGCTGGGTGGAGAACAGATGGAGAGCAGTCCTGAGGAGGAGGACTTGGGGATGTTGGGGGATGAGGAGCTCAGAGTGAGCTGGCAGTGTGCACTTAGAGCCCAGAAAGTCAACTGTCCCCTGGGCTGCTTCACAAGAAGTGTGACCAGCAGGTCAAGGGAGGGGATTCTGCCCCTCTGATCTGGAGTGACGCCCCCTGCAATGCTGCATCCAGCTCAGTGGTCCCCAGCACAAGACAGGCGTGGAGCCATTGGAGCAAGGCCAGAGAAGGCTGGAGCACCTCTGCTATGGAGGCAGGCTGAGAGAGTTGGGCTGGTTCAGCCTGCAGAAGAGAAGGCTCTGGGGAGACCTTATAGCGGCCTTCCAGTCCCTGAAGGGGCTACAGGGAAGCTGGAGAGGGATTGGTGACAAGGGCAGGGAGGGACAGGACAAGGGAGAATGTTCTTAAGCTGGAGGAGGGGGGAGTTAAATTGGGTATTAGGGAAAAAAAATCATCTTCCCAGGGACAGTGATGAGGCCCTGGCACAGGGTGCCCAGAGAAGCTGGGGCTCCCCTGGATCCCTGGCAGGGTTCAAGGCCGGGTTGGATGGGGCTTTGGGCACCCTGGGCTGGTGGGGGGTGTCCCTGCCCACAGCAAGGGGTTAGAACCAGATGGGCTTTAAGGTCCTTTCCAGCCCAAAGCTGCCTGGGATTCTGTGATTATTTTTTTTCTTGTCTATTCTTATTTGTAGCGTTTCCAGTAGGGATTATTTAATCTTATTCCCTAGGTTAATGGAACTAAACTGGTGTAGAAATAACCACAGTAAATACACTACAAGTGCTTTGCAGCCTTTGTGTTCCAGGGGAAAGCTGTGTCTGGCTTGGCAAAGAGCAGCAGTTGGATGTGACAGCAGTGTACAACCTTATTGTTGCTTTGGTGTTGAACAGGGGTATGCAGTGATATGGGGGTGCTTACTTCCTTGCAGTGTCTTATACTTTGTCATCTTAGATTTGGTTTCTTAACTTCCAGATAGAAGCTTTTAAAAGAAAATAATTGAGTACCCAGAAGCTGCTGTTCAGAGACACCTGCAAACAATGGATTTCTGTGGGATTGGCGCATATAAGAGAGCGAAGACAGAGGCCTCTTGTAGGTCTGACAGAGGACTAGAGCTCCTTTTCTGTGGGCTACAATACTCCACGTCATGACCTTGTTTCGATTATAAAGGTAGGAAAATTCTGCTGTGTCCCCCAGATGATGAAGGGAACACAGAGCCTGGGTTTCAGTCAGATCTCTGCATGCCAGGTGAGTGTAACTGGCTTTATCCAATAACAGAACTGTTGAATTTTGTTCGGAATGCAGCTTCGAGCTGCTTCTCCAAACTGTTCATCCTCAGTGAGTGGGGTTTCAGTTATACTAAGAATGTGCTTGTCTGAAATGTTCACCTCATCAGATGAGCTGAACTGTGCTGCAGATGGCCCATGGATTTATTTCCTTGTCATGAATCATGAGGGGTTTGTCAGTGAAGTAAACTCCTCAAATACTCATTTCATGATGATCAGTAATGCCTGTTTGTCCTTTGCAGCTACCTTAAAATGAGATGTGTGTGCCTAAACTATCACAGATAGTTTTTTGTTCTTCTCGTGAGCCTTAGAGAGAGCTCTTGGAAGAGCTCAGAACTATTTCTGGACTTCTACAGAGCATTTGCTTTTTGTGAAGTATGGGAAATACCTGAACTGACCTTTGTGCTCCTTTAGATTGAAAAAGAACAAATTCCCACAGGGAGAATTTTCCAGGCTTTTTCTTTTCCTCCTGGAGCTGTCAGTGTGTAGAAAGGGGGTTGAGCACTGTGTAGGTCCAGAAGGGCAGAGAAGATAGAGGATGGTGAACAGGGACTTTGAATTCTTCTTCAGCAAGGAGGTTAAGTCCAGAAGACTAATTTTTACAGATCTCTTCTTCCCTGTAGACTTGTTAATCTAAAGTTATCAGTGTATTAGTGATGCTCTAAGGAAATGTTGAGTGCTTAATTGTCCTGGTTTTGGCCAGGACATTAATGCATTAGGTTAGTCTAATGTTCAAATTTGAAGAAAACTGTACTGGTAATAGTTTCTTTAAAACCAGGCTTTGTTTGGCATTGGGCTGATGATGGTCAGTAAGAATTGCTCTAGTTGCTGTTGCCCTTTTTGAAAACATGCAGCATGTGATTATTTAAATGTAGTTCAGTATTTTCCATCTTGGAAACTAAAAACCTATGAAATTAAATAATTTGATGAAGTATTTTCAAGTTACAAAGAGAATCTATAAGATGTAATGACAGTTGTTTTCTATTTTTAAAAGTCCTGTACCACAGCAAGAAAGGGAGACTTATTTTGTCCAAGGATACACTTTGAACTGTAAGTGTGTAACACTTCATTGCAATGGTTTAATCTTTGCAGGAGATCAATGGGATCACTGCTGCACTGGCTGAAGAGCTCTTCCACAAAGGTAAAGAACCTGCAAGAATTTAACTGGGGATGGTTTCCTCCATGTGCATGCGTGTGTATACCTGTGAGATTTAATCTCCAGACCATGAGATCTGAGCCTTTCACATCAGACCGAGACTTGTTCTTCCTCTTCACCTTTTTCTTGCTATTTGTGCTTTGATCCAAGCTGTATTTGAGGAGGAACTGTCACAGAAGCACAGCTGCTTTTGGAAATAAATCAGAAATTGATGAATTCCTTGGTATGTTTTAGTGCAACCAGTCAGGAAGTTTGTGTCATTTCAGTGAGCCTTGATAGAGTGTGTTGAATGCATCACTTCACCTGTCTTAATGTTGTTCTTCCAGAATTCAGGAAACATGAGACCTTCTGGTCAGTTAATGAAAGGATGTGCTTTTCTGAGGCTGAGAGCTGAAAATGAAATGCACTACTGCAACATCTCTAAGTGGCTCACCAGGAGCAGGAGGCGTGTGAAATGATTAACCCATGTTGAGGGACAGGCTGAATGCTGTGCTGTGATTCTGGCTGGCTGAGGTGATAGGTGAAGCGTGGTTCAGATTGTTCTGGCACAAAATTAACTTTAGGTGAAGCCACTTCAGAGGGGGCACTCAGCAAACACTTTAAGGAAGGTCCTGAAGAACTGTTCCCTGACTCTGTAGTGCCTGTAGCCTCACTAGTGCCAAAATCATTGATGTCTGACCGCTGTATGTGAGTGGAACCTTGTGGTGATGTGCAGCTGGACTCTGGGACTTGCTCCCACTGAAGCCAAAGGGAGTTTTAGTCTTTGGAGAACTCTGCTTATCACGAAAGCCGATGCTCTCCTGTCTGTCAGGTCAAACTGGTGTCCTTAAAAGGAAGAGGAGGAAGATGTTAATTCCACGTGTGCATGTATTCTGACTGCTGTAATCCACATTTGCTCTTGGGATGCTGTCAGAGGAGGCTTTTGGATGCTGTTTCCTAGTGTTCCTGGAAAGAAATGGGATTGTAAAAATGTTGCCAGATAATGCATTTCCTGCCCTGGGAGCTTGCTCTGGTGGTAGTGTGGTGAAAGTCCTCAGACTGTCCAAGAAAATGCTGCAGCTTTGCACATCAGCAGCTTAGCAAAGGATGTCAGGTTTGTCTGTTAGATGGTAGGTGCTGCTTTTTCTGGTTAGAATAAGTCTGAGCTGCTATTGAACTTAGGGATATCTCAAAGTTTAGCAATTTCTATGTTGTATAAATTAACTTTGGTTCCAGCCCTGTTAAGAGGGAAATTTGCCATTAGTTGCGTTGGGAGCTTAAGGCTTGAATGCAGAGAGTGCCTGTTTGAACACTTGGATTATTCTGGTGTTAAAGAAAATTTATCTGAATTCAGTGCTTCTAGTTTAGAAGCAAAAAGGACATTGTTTTGGTGCCTTAATCATGAGCTTAGAATATAAATGACAGAGATGAAATCGCTGACATTAGGTTTTGCAGGTACCATTTACTCTTTGGTAACTGGGGCAGCGTTGTGTTCGATACCATCATCCTGTGTTTTTCAGGAGAGCAGCTCTGAATGGCTGGAGAAGTCTTCAACATCAGACCCTTGCAGCTATATGCTGTCACTCTACAGTTGCTGCAGGGGGAGCCTACGTGTGCTAATGGAGATGCCAAAACTGATCTAGGTCATATTCTAGATTTTACCTGTCGACTCCAGTATTTCAAGGTGAGCCATGTTTGCACAAGTACTGGCGGTGTTTCTGCCAGAGTGATGGGATTCTTGGCATGCTTCTGGAGCCAGGTTTGAATGCACAAGATCTTTACTGGCAGTAAACACCTGTAAGCATTTAGAGCTCGGTGTTAAACAGGTGCTTATTCTACCAACCTTCAACATAGTTCTCTAAGAAAGACGTTGATTCTGCCATGTGATGTCATCTCTTCAGCGGTGCCCTCTAGGGTTTCTGTGACAGAGCCTTACTGGGTGCTGATAGGCAGGAAGGAGGCAGGAAATATTCATTTCAGCCTTGCATTCTTTGACAACACTATGGCTAGGCCAGTGCATACAGATGAATACATGCATGTGTGTGTAAGTCCTGTCCCCTTTCTCACCTTTAACTGTATTGGAAAGTTTAAAAACCCCCAAACCAAACTAACAAAACCATCAGTTTTAGAGATGAGTGGCCCAGAATTTCCAGGAAAAATGCCATTGCAGAACAAATGTAAAATGGCCTCAGATAATTTTTGTCTGAACCAGTTTGATATTTTGTTCTTCTACCAAATCAGTGAATTACAAAGACTCTTGCTGAGTAGCTTTTTTAACACTGCTTGCTACAGGTCAGTGTCTTTTCAGCCCTTTTATTACATGAAGAATTTCCTTGTAACTGTGTGATATGTTCAAAGATGAAACGAAGTAGTGGTTTGGGTAAGGTGCACTGGAGGGCTTGGAAAGTTTAGAAAGCAAAACCACAGCTCTACTGTTATTCCTGTGGATCTTCAGTTGCCTTTGCCATCCTCTGTGTGTAGAACCTGTTGTTCAGAGGATTCTCTGGCTGGAGAAGAACATATGATTTAGAAAAATATTATATACAGCATATTATTTAGAAAAATACTTGAGAGTTTCTGGCCCTTCTGAAAGCTTGTGTGTGGGAGCCTTCAGAGTTTATAAGATATATGTAAGACCAAAAAAAAAACCCCAAACCTTAAGAGATTTCTCCCAAAATTTTATTCACAGCAACCAGAACTGCAACCGCCTGCCTTTTGCACTGGTGCCATGTGCTCTGGCCAGAATGCTATGGGCACGTTGGAAAACTAGATGCCTTTTTATGAGATGGTCTAATGCTTTCTTCAAGCCCATCTTGTCAGTGCCTTGGACTTCATCCCCTGGGCTGGAATTGAAGACAGTTCTGTCCTGGAGGATCCAGGTGTTTCAGGGAAGCTGGTTTTAGTGAGTGCCACTCTGGCTTGATCAGCTGTGGATGAAGCCTTGCTCAGTCTTGTCTGTGGGATTTGAGTGCCCCATGTGCTACAAAATACAAGCACCAGGTGGCAGCTTAAGTTCAGTGCCTCAAGTTCAGAGCACTTAGCTGGAGTGTAACTGATGGTTTGGGTTTTCTCTGCTGAAGAGTTAATCTGCAAGTTTCCTGTATCATCCCGTGTTTGACAAAGGGGTTGGAGCTGTGGCTGTCCCAGCTGCTGTACTTGTGCTCTTGCCCGTGCACAGCTGTCTGAAGTGAGCACAGGTTGGGTTGTGTACACTGACTGTTCTTCCTTGTTGATGACCAGGTCACTGAAACAGGGGGACCTTTTGGAACCAGTATCATTCAGGAGCATCTGTTGCCGTTTGACCTGTCAATTTTCAAATCTCTTCATCAAACAGAGGTACAACTAAGCTACTGCCTGTAATTTGAGGGGCTCTGTAAATGCCAGGTCTGGTGCATGGCTCTCAGGCTTGGTAATTGCTTTGCTTTGGTGCTGGGGTTGGGGCATGCAGTGTTCAGGAGGAGTGTTTTATTTGGGAAACAGTGTGGGGTTTTTCTCAAGACTTGGCAATACGGATGCCAGATGTAAATATTCAGAAGAGCTTGTGCATGTCTTCCCAAAGGATGTGTGTCATTTCCAGTGTATGCAGAAGCTACCCCAGGGTGGCTTTCTGTCCCTGTGAAGCTCCAACAGATGGGTGCTAATGGGAGCTCTTATTACAAAGTACTTCTTGTTTGGGAAGCAGCAGGGATTTCTGAAGTGATGTGAATTTGCTTGAGAAGGTTCACTTGAGTGCAGCGCTTCTGGCTTGAGAATTTGTGGCATTTTTTCGTTGCTCTGCTCTCAGTGTGGATCACAGGGCTTCCACTGGGAGTGTTCAAAACCTCTTTCGTCCCTTTCAGATCTTTCCAGAGTGGGAATGCCTGGTTGTGTCACACAGCCCTTACCCTGTGTTCCCTTCTGTTGGGTTCAGGACCTTTTGTTGGACATGCCTGCTGTCTCACTGATAGGAGAGGCTGTGCTGGTTCAGAGCTGCAGTGCAGTCCCCATGTCAGGGGCTTCCTGACATCTTAGCGTGGGAAGGAAACTTCAGTGGGCTGGTGTTGGGAGTGTGTCTAGCATGGATAATTTCAGGAGTAGCTTTGCTTAGTGTGGGGAGAATAAAAAAGGGTTTTGTTTTGAAGACTTTTGTGCCTGTGGGTTCCTGAAAACTTCTGGATGGACTGGCAGCAGACCTGCATTTTCATCTCGTCGTAACTGCTGCCCAAAACCAAACAGTGGTGATCTGGAGAGATGCTTCCAGGGGCAGCAGGAGTTCTCTGGGAACTGGTTGTTGTTGCACAGTGTGCCCAGAGAAGGACCCATTTGCTAGACAGAGCTTGAGTCACATTGAACTGCAGAAAAGACTTTTATAATGTCAAACTTAGTCTGTGTAATGAGCTCATTGGTGTGTGTGAACTGCTGAGCTGGGCATCTCCCCTCCCCCGGACAGTTGTTGTTTATTCTTTGCAGTAAAGAAGGTGGGATACAGCAGTAACTGTGTTTGCAGGTCGATCTGCACAGCTTGAGGTACCCACCTCTGCGGTTGGTGACAGTCAAACACTGCGCCCTGTTCAACTGCCTGGGCGGTTGAACCTGGGGGAATGCCCAGGGAAGGTAGAAAGTGCCTAGAGAAGATCTTTTGTGCAAAGAAATATTTGGGAACTAGTTTTTCTGTAGTTGTGTCCCTAATTTCTTGCTGTAGCTTTACCAAATGTTAGGCTGTCTGACCTGATAGTCCCAGATTTGAAGGCAGTGCTGTAACTACTTTCCGGACCGGGAGGGAATCCGTCCTTGAAGCTTTCAGTTGCCTCTGCTGTGTCCCATGTTTGTTCTGCCATTTCTGACTGTCATGTTTTTCCAGTAGATCAGTCATTGTGGGGGGAAGCTTCTCAAAGGGCTGACCTCATCCAAACATGCTCTGGCCACAATGAGTGTTCGGTTTTCGGCAACATCGATGAAGGTGAGAGGGAGTTTCTGATGGGCGTTCGAAGCGCGTGCGAGAATCGCGCCTGTGGTGGGGGAATCCCCATGTGGAGCCCTGGTACTTTTCTGTCCTGCCTGTTGCAGGTTCTGCTCTTAAAGCTGGGAAGCAGAAAGGGTTTGCTGGCCTCTCAGAACAGACTTGAAGTGATGAGATGTGTCCCTTCACAGGGATGTTTCTGATGCTTTGATTGGAATGTGCTTCTGTTACTCCTCGAGAGCTGAATGCGTGTGGCTTCTTCTCTGGGCTGTGATTTGGCAAGGCTGTGAGGAGCGTACCTTTCACAGTCCCTCTCTTCCTTCCCATTCTCCAGCCTGGGTTGGCTGCCAGTGTTTGGGACTCCCTCCCTGTGGATCTAAAATAATTCTGACACACTCAGCTCCTGCTTTAAGACCTTTAATCTGGGTGATGATAAGGCTTAGGGATCTTTCTTCCATAAGGTCATTTGGATTGCTTGTGAAACCATGGGCTTTCACCGAAGATGCAGGTACCATATTTTAGGGTGCTTGTCTTTAACAGGAAATCCTGGTGCCAGAGGCCTCTGAGTTTTATCAGTGGGAGCCAGAGGATGCAACTTCAAGCTGTCCAGTGACAGCAGTTATCCCAACTTGGAGAACTTTAACAACCTTGGATATGAGTCACAACAGCATCTCTCAAATTGATGATTCAGTGGTAAGAAATCTTTCTTCATTTGTGGGGGGAAAAAGGGTGGCTGGTCTTCTGTGGCACATGACTCAGCAGGGATTTTGCAATTTCTTCATGTATCTCTCTTCTGAAAGATTTCCCCTTGCACTGTCCGTGCTTGAGCTCCACAAGGTAATGCTGTGGAGATCAATGCACTGCTCAACTTACTCTGGTTTTTGCTTCTGTAATCTTTATCCAGGGTTCTGTGTAATACAGACAGGCCTGTTTGATGAGCTGGAAAGGCCTCTTAATGAGTTTGATCTGTAGTTAGTGGGGCTAAACTGGGGGCAACTTGCTTGTCTTCAGTGAGAACCCAGGTTTCAAATGCAAACGCGACCGTGCTCATCAGAGTAATCTGGTTCTCTCACCAGCAGGAGTCTGCACTCTGGCTGCACTAGAATGGGTGCTTTTTACTTCTGAAAGCTGTGAAGAGGGTCTGTGCCTTGGAGAGTTCCTGCCCTTTGCCTGTTAGTTGGTTGGTGAAGGAAGTACAGCCAGGTTTCTAAGCTAAAACGCATTTAACATGTGCACCTTTTCCCTTCTAGAAATTAATTCCCAAGATCGAGTTCCTGGCCCTGAGTCACAATGGGGTGTCTCTGGTAGAAAACTTACAGGTAAGGGATGCTTTTGAAGGTGATGTTTGCCAGTCTGCTCAGGACCTTCCAACACAGAATCCTTTTGCTAAAGGATTTTGCCACTCATCTAGCAGAGAAGAGTTTAAGCCCAAATAGCTTCCTAGCATCAAGCCCTCGTAAGGGTGCATTTCTTACTTGCCAACACCGACATGCAACACGTAGTTCTTCACTAAATTCAGTCGTTGCTGGCTGTGCCAATGGCTTGGGAAAAATAGAGTGGAGGAAGTTCCCTTTCCTGCAGGCTTAATCCTGTGTAATGAGCAAGTTCGTGTTGTGTTTGTCAGCTGGGCAGCATCCAGCATGAGCAAATGGACAAGCCTTTGATATGGTTCAATTTTAGCAAATTGGTGTGTGACCTGGATTTTCTGTGCTCTCGTAGCATCTTTACAACCTTGTTCACCTGGACTTATCCTACAACAAGCTGACATCGCTGGAAGGTGTTCACACAAGACTGGGAAACATCAAAACTCTGAATCTAGCAGGAAATCAGCTGGAAAGGCTGTGTGGTCTTAACAAACTGTACTCTTTAGTCAACTTGGATCTGAGCAACAACAAAATCGAACAGGTAACTACTGATTTTAGTGTCAGATTGCTTTAGAACACAAGTGATTTCTGTTAGAGGGTGAAAGTGCAAATAAAGTGGCTGGAGAGAATTTTTTTTCCTGGTTACTGTTTGTATGTAATTTAGTCAAGAAATGCTTAGACTGTGGTGGTGTTCTCATTTAGCCAATCTGTGTATTCATCCTTTTACTGAAAAACTTTCAGATTGATGAAGTAAAAAATACAGGAACCCTCCCGTGCTTAGCAAAGGTGGTGTTATCCAGCAACCCACTGAGCATCTTCCCTGACTATGGGACCAAAGTACTGGCTCAGTTTGGGGACAGGGCTTCAGAGGTACGTTAGAACAGCTTTTTCTTTCTAAAGCCTGGTGAGGAAAGTTGTGTGAATGCTCTACAAGCCTGGGGAGTTTTTAGTGGGGGTTGGAGTACGTCTCTAGAGAATGGAACCATGTATACGCTGCTGGGCGTGCTCCTCAGATCTAAGGGAGAGCTTGCCCTGCTTTCACTGGGTAACAGGGTGTTCCTGTTGGAAGGTGCCTGTGCCAGTGGGGTGTGGAGCTTCCCAAGCCCTTCTGAGTTTGCATTCAAGTCATGAGGTCTGACGTGGTCATTACCTTGTTTACAGGGTTACAGACATGCACAGCATCTGCATCAAACTATTTATTTATGACATAAGTAACAATAAGTTACAGAGCTGCCTTGTTTTCTGTATTTCTGGATGTTTTTAACATTTTTAGGTCTGTCTGGATAACACTATCACCACAGAAAAGGAACTAGACACAGTGGAAGTGCTGAAAGCCATTCAGAAAGCCAAGGAGGTGAAACACAAACTGAGCAGCTCTGATAAAAAGGTGAGTTGGGTGCTGTGAGAGCAGAACGTGCTGTGTGCAAAAGAAGCCTGTGAGCCCTCTCCAGATTGGCTTTGAGCAGAATTCCTTAAACTCACTTCTCATGGAAGTGTGTGCAGTGTTTGTGCTTTACTGCAGTGTGAGGTTTGAACATCACCTCTTTCTCCTATTTAGATTTCAATGCAGTTTCAGGATGTTCCTTTTTCTGCTGGCTTGGGATAGAGGAAGTGGGAGGAAAAGAGAAAATGGCCTAATGGTACACACAATAAATATGCAGCTGACCTCAACAGCCGTATTTTCCATCTTATACAAAGAGTGCTGAGGTGTGAGATCACTGCTTGTGTTGCAGAGGACTGAAATGATTTTCCCAGACTTTCTTCTTGCGAGTATTGAGCAATGGGAAAGGATCAGAAGTCTGAATTGTCCTGTTCTCCTGTCTGCTGTGCAGTGGGTTAATCTTGTTCTGGAAATAAGTTGTATTATCAGGAGCTGTAATGCCCCTGCAGCTTAAGAATCCTGTTGTCGTTGTGGTTTGTGAAACTTGCTGCTGGTTTTGTCAGTGCAGGGATCAGTGATCAGAATGACTTCTCTAAACGAATTCTTAGTGGAATTCTGCTTAGTGGGAAATGGGAACTTGAGAGGATGTGAGCACCACCGTGTGGCACCCCTCAGAAACCCAACACATTTAGTACTAACGTTCTTACTCCAACTGGGAAATCTTTGTAGACTTAGTGCAGTGTCGGAGAAGGAAGACGCGGACACCAAGTGGTTCGTCAGGCTGTCTCAAACTTTAATCACACAAGCATAGCTTAAATATAGTAGTTAATTAGCTCATTGAATATTGCAAAGCCGAGCTCATCATTGGTCCAGCTAATCAATTGCAGTCCTGCCCTTGCTTACATTCTATTACACATTTGCTTACATTCTGTTGCATTTTGTTATGAGAAAGACCTCTTTCTAAGACAACAGGACTGCCTGCAGCTGGTCCCAAGGGCACACTGACTTTGAACCAACCTTTACCCTACTTATGCCATCTTGAGCAGGTCTGTGCAGCTGTGTCCCTTCTCCAACAACCAAGTCTGCACTGAATCCTCCACATTTCCCCCGTTTTCTTTTGATTGAAGGCTGTCGATACCATTTTTTGCATCATGTTCTGCAGACACATACAGAGACATGGTAAGAGTAAGGTAAAGGTTAGTAGTATTACTCCTATCAGAATAGCTGCTTTTACTATGGATAGCAACCAGGGTTCCAGTCCCAGTGATCGTAACCATCCATCAAGTCCTAAACCAGAATCCACTTGTAAGTTGTTAGTTAACCTCTGTAGTTCATGAATTTGGGAATGTATGGATCGCGAATGATCAGAGAGGTTCATACAACACGTGCCTTCAAACTCCTCCTTGGGTTGAGGCAGTGTGTACCTCTGTCTTCAAGGTCAGTATGTTTGAGAATGTAATTACCAAATACCTCTCAGCATGAGTAATTTTCCTGTCTTATGGGAATTCAAGGATATTGTCTTCTGTGAGGAGAGCCAGGCCGCTAGCAGGCCCACTGTCCTCCTTGCCAATTTTTCCTTTTTAGCATCTGTGTTACAAAAACTGCTTTTTGAGGTCTCTGCAAGGGCCCTTTGCAGAAAGCTCAATGAACATGGCAGTAAATGCAAGACAAGTACCATAATTATCAAATCAAATAATCCAAATTTGACCATCGACAATATCCATCCTGAAATTCCCCAGTCATGAAACCAATTGTAAGTGCCTTGATACCTTTGTTGTTGCATTTGTTTGTTTTGCCAATCAGGAGTGTGATAACATCAGCCTCATGTTTTCCTGCAGGTACTGATCGCAATCTGTGACCTTAGGCTGTGCTGAAATCACAATTTCCCTAATTTTCATTTAGCACAAACACATGCATTTTTCAAAGACTGTCAGATCATTCAAAATATCTCGCAGCAAAGTTCATAGTCCACTGTGGCTGCAGTTGGAACACTTGACTTCAGTTACTGGGATCAGGATCTTGTCCTGGTTCATGCAAGCTCGAGTTCTTCTGGATCCACGGCTTTATCCGCTTGGGTCCCGTATCTGTAATGACACAGGCAGATCTCCTTCCCAAGTTAGTACCTGTAACTTCATTCTTAATAACACTTGACATTGACTTTTCTCTCCCCTTTTCCCCCTCTTTTTTTTTTCTTTTCCTTTTTTTTTTTTCCAAACCTTCTTTTAAACCTACTGCATGGTTCACTATTGGAGGTACCAAACTGTTCTGTGAGAGACATAACTAGGTCAAAACATAAAGAGCTTTGTGAGAGCTTCATTCATATATTTTACCATGGTTTTGCCTGAAGGCAAATGTGGTGTCCCTGTAACATAGGCGATGTTTGTGCCATATATTCTGAGCTGTTGTCCAGTTTGATTTCACGGGGTATTCAAGTGCTGCTAAAGCAGAGCACACTGACTGGATTCCCCTGTTTGTGTAGTAGCTCACACTGCCAGAAAACACAGTAATCTCTAATCCTTTGCACCGGTAACTCATGAATCAAACTTTCAATGTCCAAGTTTTTTCTGTAATCAAATTCTCATCCATATAATGATAAAAGATTAGATCAAGATGTGTTTTTCATACTGGAGCAAGTGTCTAGGCTACATAAGCCTGGCACATAGTTGGTGAATTTTTTATGCCTTGTGGGAGCACACGTTTGCTTATAGTAGGGACTGAAAAAGCAAATTTTTCCTAATCGTTGGAGTGTAAACGCATAATGGAAAATAAAACCCAATCCTTGAAAATCTTTGCATGTTCCACAAACTTGGGGAAGGCTTTATACACCCCGTAGTCAGTTACTCCTGTATTAAACGTTGCAATCGGGCAATTTTTTTTTTTTTTTTTTTTTTTTTTTTTTTCCCAAGTAAGTAGTTAGTAATCAGCCCAAACGGGGATTTTTTGTTTTCCAGGTTAAATTTATAAAGTAAGCTGCCCAGTTTCAATGATTGCTATCAAAAATCCCTTTGCTAAGTAGGCAGCCTTGCTCTCAGTGGACAAACGCATCTCTGAACCCACAGCACATACAAACAAACGCTGCAAAGCAAGTCACCAAACAAATGACATTGCAAGATGCAAGTTGTCACATCCAGTCCGTATGGGTGGGTGGGTGGGGGGTGGCGGGGGCAGTTCTTCCACTTCTACGGCAGTTCTGCCAAAGCAGTCGGCTGCGCAGCCTGGTGTCAGGGGTCTGGGCTGCTGCCCGCAGCGCCCTTCTCCTCTCCGTGCTGTGAACCACAGCGCGACCCCGACAGTCACCGGGGCCGAGCCCTGGGTGAGCACTAGGACCTGGCGGAACACCAGGACCTGCCGCACGGTCTCCCTTTTCCGTCCACCTCCCACCGGCCCACTATTCACTCTCTGCACCACCCGCTCATTCCCACGTAAACTTTTCCCCAGTAAGTTCCGCAACTGAGTATGAATCCAAATATCCTGATGTAACCCTTTATCCCATTCTGACGGCATCTTACGTGTCCAGGCTGTGACGAGCAGTCTCTGCAGAGTGTCTCGGGCGTCAGGAGACAGTGATGGATTGACGAGTTCATCGGGAGGTGTGGGTGATGTGTCCATCTCTGTAGGGTTCTTGTCCCCGTGCTTAGGTTCTTTGTTCATGGGGGCAACACTGCTCTGTGCCTTAGTTGGTGATTCTTCATGTAGGTAGATCTTATCTCAGTAGTTTTTGGGTGGCTGGGTGGGCAGTTCTGCAAGCCCTTTCCCAGCAGGGCATGCCATCGCCCGCTCTGCTTTTTTCCAGCTTTTCAAGAACAGGCTGAAGTTGTCGATGCCAGTTAACATTTTCAACTGCGTCATGTGGTGCTTTAGGTGCAGTAAAAGTCAAAGGTAAACAGATATTAAAGGCAGTCAGTTGTACGTTTGTTTCCACATTTTTCCTTCCAAAGGTATAGTAGTGGGGGGGGCGCAGGCCGTGGTGGCAGATTTACGCGCACTACTCGCTCCCCTTCCCGGTCAGTTCTGACAGATTTATCACTTTGTTCTGATAACACGGCATTCTTACTTGGCATAGTAACTGGGATAGATGAAAGAGCACCCAGAAACAAAACCACATTCTTTATAGTAGATTTTTCCCTTTTTAAATCGGTTCTGTAGAATCCAGAACTGGTGCTAAAGCTGCAAAGGCTGAAGTAGCAGCTATGTTTTCTGTCTCTATTTTGGTTAAAGTCCTTTTACTTGATTTCCAAAGAGTTATTAAGGATTTAGTTTCTTTTGCCCGAACTGAGGGTTCATCAAGGATTTGAGCTCCAATAGCTTCCCAAGTAGGTAAATCAAATGTGCTGTCAAGGCTTGTTATCAGTTTTCTTTCTTCGCTGCTCAAAAAGGAGGGGTTTCAAAGACTTCATAATTCTTAATCACTCTCTTAGACAGTAGATTGTAGAGGAATTGCCTCAAAAGCCCCTGATGTTTTAAAGGGTTCAGCTGTTACCAATAGTCCAGTCGGGGTGGTAGGTACATAATCACTTTCCAAGACTGACTTTCCGTCTTATCCCCTTTGATCTTCTAATTGAGCAGCTTTTGCTTGATATTGCTTTATGCAGTTAACTCGTGAACCGTGTGCAAGTTCTGAAAACACCCCTTAGCATACCCATAAGCCAATAACCCCGGCAATTCCTTTTTTAGATCTAACCCCTTAATATCCCATTTTCTTAAAGTATTTGCAAATTAATCATATGCCACTTGCCTATCCATCGTGTAATCCTCAGCGCGCGCCGTTGCAGCTTCCAGGCTTCTGTGGCACGTATGGCCCAAAATTACCCTTGTAACCTTTGGGGGCGAGCCTTGATTAAGTCGCCGTCCTGCCTGCTTACAGGACCCAGCTCGACTTCTTCGACCGTGGTGCCGCGTCGCAGTATTCCCGTCGGGGGATTGGGAGTTGACGAGAATCACGTCGGGGTCACCATTTTGTCGGAGAAGGAAGACACGGACACCATGTGGTTCGTCAGGCTGTCTCAAACTTTAATCACACAAGCATAGCTTAAATATAGTAGTTAATTAGCTCATTGCATATTGCAAAGCCGAGCTCATCAATGGTCCAGCTAATCGATTGCAGTCCTGCCCTTGCTTACATTCCATTACACATTTGCTTACATTCTGTTGCATTTTGTTATGAGAAAGACCTCTTTCTAAGACAACAGGACTGCCTGCAGCTGGTCCCAAGGGCACACTGACTTTGAACCAACCTTTACCCTACTTATGCCATCTCGAGCAGGTCTGTGCAGCTGTGTCCCTTCTCCAACAACCAAGTCTGCACTGAATCCTCCACAATAAGGTTAGGGTTTAGTGTCAGTATTAGGGTTCGGTTTAGGGTTTAGTCTCAGCGTTAGGCTTAGGGTTTAGTGTCATGGTTATGCTTAGGGTTAGGTTTGGGTTTTAGTGTCAGAGTTAGGGTTAGTGTTAGGGTTTAGTTTCAGTGTTAGGGTTAGCGTTTAGTGTCAGGGTAAGGGTTATGGTTAAGGGATTAGTGTCAGGGTTAGGCTTAGTGTTAGGGTTTAGGGTTAGGTTTATTGTTAGGGTTAGGGTTAGGGTTTAGTGTCAGGTTGAGTATTAGGGTTAGGGTTTAGTGTCAGGGTGAGGGTTAGGGTTTAGTGTCAGGGTTATGCTTAGGGTTAGGGTTTATTGTCAGGTTTATGTTTAGTGTTAGGGTTTAGTGTCAGGGTTAGGGTTAGGGTTTAGTGTTAGGTTTATATTTAGGGTTAGAGTTTAGTGTCAGGTTTATGCTTAGGGTTAGTGTTTAGTGCCAGGGTTAGGGTTAGGGTTTAGGTTTAGGTTCAGGGTTAGGGTTTAGTTTCAGGGTTTAGTGTCAGGGTTAGGGTTAGGCTTTTGTTTAGGGATCAGTGTCAGGGTTAGGTTTAGGATTAGGGTTAGGTTTTAGTGTCAGAGTTAGGATTAGGGTTAGATTTTAGTGTGAGTGGTAGGGTTAGGTTTAGGTTTTAGTGTCAGAGTTAGGGTTAGGTTTAGGGTTTAGTGTCAGGGTTAGGGTTAGGGTTAGGGTTAGGGTTTAGTGTCAGGGATATGCTTATTTTTAGGGTTTAGGTTTAGGGTTTAGTGTTAGGGTTAGTGTTTAGTGTCAGGGTTAGGGTTACCGTTAGGGTTTATTGTCAGGGGTAGGTTTAGGTCTAGGGTTAGGGCTTAGTGTCAGGGTTTAGTGTCAGGGTTAGGGTTAGGATTTAGGTTTAGGGTCACGGTTAGGGTTTAGTTTCCTGATTTAGTGTCAGGCTTAGTGTTAGGGTTAGCTTTTATTGTCAGGCTTAGTGTTAGGGTTAGGTTTTATTGTCAGGGTTAGTGTTAGGGTTAGTGTTTAGTGTCAGATTTAGGCTTAGGGTTACTGTTTAGTGTCAGGAGTAAGGTAAGGGATTATTGTCAGGGTTAGTGTTAGGGTTAGTGTTTAGTGTCAGAGTTAGTGTTAGGGTTTAGTGTCAGGGTTAGGGTTAGGGTTAGTTTTTACTGTTAGGGTTTAGTGTTAGGGTTATGGTTTAGTGTCAGGGTTAGTGTTACTGTTTAGTGTCAGGTTTAGGTTTAGGGGTTAGAGTCAGGGTTAGCGTTAGGGTTAAGTGTCAGGTTTAGGGTTAGGGTTTAGTGTCAGGGTTTAGTGTCAGAATTAGGGTTGCGGTTAGGGTTAGGTTTAGGTTTAGGTTTATGTTTAGGTTTAGGGTTAGTGTTAGGGTTAGGGTTAGGGTTAGTGTTAGGGTTAGGGTTTAGCGTCAGAGTTAGGGTTAGGGTTTAGTGTCAGGGTTATGCTTAGTTTTAGGTTTTAGGGTTAGGGTTTAGTGTCAGGTTTAGGGTTAGGTGTTAGTGTCAGGGTTAGCGTTAGGGTTTAGTGTCACGTTTAGGGTTAGGGTTTAGTGTCAGGGTTTAGTGTCAGAGTTAGGGTTGCGGTTATGTTTAGGGTTAGTGTTAGGGTTAGGGTTAGTTTTAGGGTTAGGGTTAGGGTTAGGGTTAGGGTTAGTGTAAGGGTTAGGGTTAGTTTTAGGGTTAGGGTTAGGGTTAGGGTTAGGGTTAGGGTTAGGGTTAGTTTTAGGGTTAGGGTTAGGGTTAGGGTTAGGGTTAGTGTAAGGGTTAGGGTTTAGTGTCACGGTTAGGCTTAGTGTTTAGTGTGAGGGTTACGCTTAGTGTTAGGGTTTAGTGTCAGTTCTAGGTTTAGGTTAGGGTTTAGTGTGAGGGTATAGGCTTAGGTTTAGGGTTTACTGTCAGAGATATTCTTATGGTTAGGTTTCGGGTTTAGTGTCAGGGTTAGGCTTAGAGATAGGGTTTATTGTCAGATTTAGGCTTAGGGTTACGGTTTAGTGTCAGGATTAAGGTAAGGGTTTATTGTCAGGGTTAGTGTTAGGGTTAGGGTTTAGTGTCAGAGTTAGTGTTAGTGTTCAGTGTCAGGGTTAGGGTTAGGGTTTAGCGTCAGAGTTAGGGTTAGAGTTTAGTGTCAGGTTTAGGGCTAGGGTGAGGGTTTAGTGTCTGGGTTTGGGTTAGGGTTTAGTGTCAGGGTTATGCTTAGTTTTAGGTTTTAGGGTTAGGGTTTAGTGTCAGGGTTAGGGTTACGGTTTAGTGTCAGGTTTAGGGTTAGGTTTTAGTGTCAGTGTTAGGGTTAGCGTTAGTCTTTATTGTCAGGGTTAGTGTTAGTGTTAGGGTTTAGTGTCAGGGTTAGGGTGTAATTTTAGGGTTAAGTTTTAGTGTCAGTGTTAGGGGTACGGTTTAGTGTCAGGGTTAGGTTTAGGGTTTAGTGTCACGGTTACGGTTAGGTTTTAGTGTCAGATTTAGGGTTAGGGTTTAGTGTCAGGGTTATGCTTAGGGTTAGGGTTTAGTGTCAGGGGTAGGGTTAGTTTTAGTGTTTAGTGTCAGGGTTGGGTTAGGGTTAGGGTTAGGGTTTATTGTCAGGGTTAGTGTTTGGGTTAGGGTTTAGTGTGAGAGTTAGTATTAGGCTTTAGTGTCAGCGTTAGTACTAGGCCTAGGGTTTAGTGTCAGGGTTTAGTGTCAGGGTTAGGGTTAGGGTTTAGGTTTAAGGTCAAGGTTAGGGTTTAGTTTCAGTGTTTAGTGTCGGGCTTAGTGTTAGGGTTAGTTTTAGTGTCAGTGTTAGGGTTAGGGTTAGGGTTTAGTGTCAGGGTTAGGGTTATTGTTAGGGGTTATGGTTAGGGTTAGGGTTAGAGTTAGGCTTAGGGTTAGGCTTAGGGTTCAGTGTCAGGGTTAGGCTTAGGATTAAGGTTAGGTTTTAGTGTCAGAGTTAGTGTTAGGGTTAAGTTTCAGTGTCAGGGTTAGGGTTAGGGTTTAGTGACTGGGTTAGGTTTTTCTGTCAGGGTTAGGGTTAGGGTTTAGTGCCAGGGTTAGGGTTAGGGTCAGGCTTTACTATCAGGGTTAGGGTTATGGTTTAGTGTCAGGGTTAGGGTTTAATATCAGGGTTTGGGTTAGTGTTTAGTGTCAAGGTTAGGATTAGGGTTTAGTGTCAGGGTTAGGGTTAGGGTTAGTTTTTACTGTTAGGGTTTAGTGTTAGGGTTATGGTTTAGTGTCAGGGTTAGTGTTACTGTTTAGTGTCAGGTTTAGGTTTAGGGGTTAGAGTCAGGGTTAGCGTTAGGGTTAAGTGTCAGGTTTAGGGTTAGGGTTTAGTGTCAGGGTTTAGTGTCAGAATTAGGGTTGCGGTTAGGGTTAGGGTTAGGTTTATGTTTAGGTTTAGGGTTAGTGTTAGGGTTAGGGTTAGGGTTAGTGTTAGGGTTAGGGTTTAGCGTCAGAGTTAGTGTTAGGGTTAAGTTTCAGTGTCAGGGTTAGGGTTAGGGTTTAGTGACTGGGTTAGGTTTTTCTGTCAGGGTTAGGGTTAGGGTTTAGTGCCAGGGTTAGGGTTAGGGTCAGGCTTTACTATCAGGGTTTGGGTTAGTGTTTAGTGTCAGGGTTAGGATTAGGGTTTAGTGTCAGGTTTAGGGTTAGGGGTTAGTGTCAGGGTTAGATTTAGGGTTTATTGTCAGGGTTAGGGTTAGGGTTTAGTGTCAGGTTTAGCATTAGGGTCAGGCTTTAGGGTTAGGGTTTAGTCTCAGGGTTAGGTTTAGGGTTAGTTTTTAGTGTCAGGGTTCGGTTATGTTCAGGGTTTAATGTCAGGGTTAGGCTAAGTGTCAGGGGTAGGGTTTAGTGTCAGGGTTAGGTTATGTTTTATTGTCAGGGTTAGGGTTAGAATTTCGTGTCAGGGTTATGCTTAGTTTTAGGTTTTAGGTTTAGGGTTTAGTGTTAGGGTTAGTGTTTAGTGTCAGGGTTAGGGTTAGTTTTAGGGTGTATTGTCAGGGTTAATGTTAGGGTTAGGGTTTAGTGTGAGAGTTAGTGCTAGGTTTTAGTGTCAGGGTAAGTGCTAGGGTTAGGGTTTAGTGTCAGTGTTTTGTGTCAGGATTAGGGTTTGTGTTTAGGTTTAGGGTCAGGGTTAGGGTTTAGTTTCCCGGTTTAGTGTCAGGCTTAGTTTTAGGGTTAGGTTTTAGTGTCAGGGTTCGGCTTAGGGTTAGGGTTTAATATCAGGGTTAGGGTTAGTGTTAGTGGTTAGGTTTAGGCTTAGGTTTAGGCTTAGGGTTCTGTGTCAGGTTTAGGCTTTGGATTAGGGTTAGTGTTTAGTGTCATGTTTAGGGTTCAGTATTGGGTTTAGGGTTTATTATCGGGGTTAGGGTTTGGGCTTAGTGTTGGTGTTAGGGTTAGGCTTAGGGTTAGGGTTAGGGTTTAGTGCCGGGATTAGGGTTAGGGTTTAGTGTCTGGCTTAGGGTCAGGGTTTTGTGTCGGGGTTAGTGTTAGTGTCAGGGTTAGGGTTTACTGTCAGGGTTAGGGTTTCGTGTCGGGGCTAGTGTTAGGGTTTAGTGTCAGTGTTAGGGTTAGGGTTTTTTGTCAGGGTTAGGGTTTACTGTCAGGGTTAGGGTTTAGTATCGGGGTTAGGATTAGGGTTAAGTGTCGGGTTTAGGTTTAAGGTTAGGTTTAGGGTTATTGTCAGGTTTAGGGTTTAGATTCAGGGTTAGGGTTTAGTTTCAGGGTTAGGTTTAGGGTTTAGTGTCAGGATTAGGGTCTAGTGTCAGGGTTAGGGTTTAGAGTCAGGGCTAGGGTTAGGGTTTAGTGTGAGGACTAGGGTTAGTGTTTAGTGTCAGGGCTAGGGTTAGGGTTTAGTGTCAGGGCTAGGGTTAGGGATTAGTGTCAGGACTAGGGTAAGGGTTTAGAGTCAGGGCTAGGGTTAGGTTTTAGTGCCAGGGTTAGGGTTTAGTTTCAGGGTTAGGTTTTAGTGTCGTGATTACGGTTTAATATCGTGGTTAGGGTTAGAGTTTAGCGTCAGGTTTAGGGTTAGGTTTTAGTGTTAGGGTTAGGGTTAGGTTTAGTGTCACGGTTATGGTTAGCGTTTAGTGTCAGGATTAGTGTTTAGTGTCAGGGTTAGGGTTAGGGTTTAGTGTCGGGTTTATGTTTAGTGTCAGGGTTAGGGTTTTGTGTCAGGGTTAGGGTTTAGTGTTGGTTTATAGAGTTTAGTGTCGGGTTTAGGGTTTTGTATAGTGGTTAGGGTTAGGGTTTAGTGTCGGGGTTACGGTTAGGGTTTAGTGTCGGGGTTAGGGTTATGGTTTACTGTCAGGCTTAGGGTTAGGTTTTAGTGTCGGTGTTAGGGTTAGGGTTTAGTGTCAGAGTTAGTGTTTAGTGTCATGTTTAGGGTTCAGTATCTGGTTTAGGGTTTAGTATCGGGGTTAGGGTTTGGGCTTAGTGTTGGTGCTAGGGTTAGGCTTAGGGTTAGGGTTAGGGTTTATTGCCGGGATTAGGGTCAGGGTTTAGTGTCTGGGTTAGGGTCAGGGTTTAGTGTCGGGGTTAGGTTTAGGATTTAGTGTCGGGGTTAGGTTTAGTGTCAGGGTTAGGGTTTACTGTCAGGGTTAGGGTTTCGTGTCGGGGCTAGTGTTAGGGTTTAGTGTCAGAGTTAGGGTTAGGGTTTTGTGTCAGTGTTAGGGTTTACTGTCAGGGTTAGGGTTTAGTATCGGGGTTAGGATTAGGGTTAAGTGTTGGGTTTAGGTTTGAAGTTAGGGTTAGGGTTAGGGTTAGGGTTTAGTGTCAGGGCTAGCGTTAGGGTGTAGTGTTAGGGTTAGGGTTTATTGTCGGGGTTAGTGTTTAGTGTCAGGGTTAGGCTTTGGTTTCGGGGTTAGGGTTAGTGTCGGGGTTAGGGTTATTGTTTAGTGTCGTGGTTAGGGTTAGTGTCTGGGTTTGGGTTCAGTGTCAGGGTTTGGGTTAGGGTTTGGTGTCAGTGTTAGGATTAGGGTCTAATGTTATGGTTAGTATTAACGTTTAGTGTCAGGGTTAGGGTTAGGATTAGGGTTTAGTGTCAGCGTTAGGGTCTAGTGTAAGGATTAGGGTTTAGAGTCATGGCTAGGGCTAGGGTTTAGTGTCAGGGCTAGGGTTTAGTGTCAGGGCTAGGGATTAGTGTCAGGGCTAGGGTTAGGGTTTAGTGTCAGGGCAATGATTAGGGTTTAGTGTCAGGCTTAGGGTTTAATGTCAGGGCTATTGTTAGGGTTTAGTGTCAGGGTTATGGTTTAGTGTCAGGACTAGGGTTTAAGTTTAGTGTGAGGGCTAGGTTTAGGGTTTAGTGTCAGGGCTAGTGTTTAGTGTCAGGGTTAAGGTTTAGTGTCAGGGCTAGTGTTAGGTTTTAGTGTCAGGGCTAGGGTTAGGGTTTATTGTCAGGGTTAGGGTTTAGTGTCAGTGTTAGGGTTAGGGTTTAGTGTCGGGTTTAGGGTTTAGTGTCAGGGCTAGGGTTAGGCTTAAGTGTCAGGGATAGTGTAAGGGTTTAGTGTCAGGTCTAGGGTTAGGTTTTAGTGTCAGGGTTAAGGTTTAGTGTCAGTGTTAGGGTTAGGGTTTAGTGTCAGGGCTAGGGTTAGGGTTCAGTGTGAGGGCTACGGTTGGTGTTTAGTTTCAGGTCTAGAGTTAGGGTTTGGTGTCAGGGCTATCTTTAGGGTTTAGTGTCAGTGTTAGGGTTTAGAGTCACGGCTTGGGTTAGGGTTTAGTGTCAGGGTTAGGGTTTAGTGTAAGGGTTAGGATTAGGGTTCAGTGTCACGGTTAGGATTAGTGTTTAATGTCGGTGTTAGTGTTTATTGTCAGGGTTAGGGTTTATTGTCGGGGTTAAGGTTCAGTGTCGGCGTTATGGTTAGCGTTTAGTGTCGGGGTTAGTGTTAGGGTTTAGTGTCAGGTTTAGGGTTTATTGTCAGTATTAGGATTTAGTGTCAGAGTTAGGGTTTAGTGTCAGGGTTAGGGTTTAGTGTCAGGGTTAATGTTTAGTGTAATGGTTTAATGTCAGTGTTAGGTTTTAGTGTCGGAGTTACGGTTTAGTGTCGGGGTTAGGGTTTAATGTCGGGGCTAGGTTTAGGGTTTAGTGTCAGGGCTAGGGCTAGGGTTTAGTGTCAGGGCTAGGCCTAGGGTTTAGTGTCAGGGTTAGGGTTAGGGTTTAGTGTCGGTTAGTTTCAGGCTTAGTGTCAGGGTTAGGTTTTATTGTCAGGGTTAGGATTTAGTGTCAGGGTTAGGGTTTAGTGTCAGTGTTATTGTTTAGTGTCAGGGTTAGGGTTTAGTTTCAGATCTAGGGTTAGGGTTTAGTGTCAGGGTTAGGGTTTAGAGTCAGGGTTAGGGTTAGGGTTTAGTGTCAGGGTTAGGGTTAGGGTTTAGTGTCTAGTTCAGGGTTAGGGTTTAGTGTCAGGTTTAGGGTTAGTGTTAAGTGTTGGGGTTAGGGTTACGGTTTAGTTTCGGGGTTTGGGTTAGGGTTTAATATCGGGGTTAATTTTAGGGTTTAGTGTCGGGGTTTGGGTTAGGGTTTAGTGTCGGGGTTAGGGTTTGGGTTTAGTGTTGTGGTTAGTGTTAGGGTTAGGGTTAGGGTTTAGTGTTGGGGTTAAGTTTAGGGTTTAGTGTCGGGTCTAGGGTTAGGGTTTAGTGTCTGGGTAAGAATTAGGGTTTAGTGTCAGGGCTAGGGTTATGGTTTAGTATCAGTTGTAGGATTGGGGTTAAGTGTCAAGGCTACGACTGGGGTTTAGTGTCAAGTCTAGGATTAGGGTTTAGTGTCGTGGTTAGGTTTAGTGTATATTGTCGGGGTTAGTATTAGGGTTTAGTGTCGCGGTTAGGGTTAGGGTCTAGCGTCAGGTTTAGGGTTAGGGTTTAGTGTCAGGGTTAGGGTTAGGTTTTAGTGTAAGCGTTATGCTTAGCATTAGGGTTAGGATTAGGGTTAGGGTTTATTATCAGGGTTAGGTTTTAGGGTTAGAGTTAGGGTTTAGTGTCAGGGTTAGGGTTTAGTGTTAGGGTTGGTGTTTAGTGTCAGTTTTATGCTTAGGGTTAGGGTTTAGTTTCAGGGTTAGGCTTTAGGGTTAGGATTTAGTGTCAGGGTTAGTGTTAGTGTTTAGTGTCAGAGTAAGGGTTAGTGTTTACTGTCAGGGTTAGTTTTTGCGTTCATTGTAAGGGTTAGGTTTAGCTTTAATGTCAGTGTTAGTGTTTATTTTCAGGGTCAGGGTTTAGTGTCAGTTTTAGGGTTAAGGTTTATTTTCAGGGTTAATGTTAGGGTTTAGTGTCAGGGTTTAGTGTCAGGGTTACGCTTAGGATAAGGGTTTAGTGTCAGGGTTAGGGTTAAGGGTTAGGCTTTAATGTCAGGGTTATGGTTAGGGTTTAGTGTCAGGGTTATTTTTAGGGTTAGGGTAAGAGTAAGGGTTTAGTGTCAGGGTTAGGGTTAGGGTTTAGTGTCAGAATTAGGGTTAGGGTTTTGTTTCAGGGTTAGTGTTTAGTGTCAGGGTTAGGGTTAGTGTTTAGTGTCAGGGTTAGTTTTAGGATTTAGTGTCAGGGTTAGGGTTAGGGTTAGGGTTTAGTGTTAGGGTTATGGTTTGTGTTTAATGTCAGGGTTAGGATTAGGGTTAGGGTTAGGGTTAGGTTTAGGGTTAGGGTTATGCTTAGGGTTAGTGTTTAGTGTCAGTGTTATGTTTAGGGTTTATTGTCAGGGTTAGGGTTAGGGTTTAGTGTCATGATTAGGGTTTGGGTTTAGGGACAGGGTGAGGGTTAGGGTTTTGTGTCACGGTTAGTGTTAGGATTTAGTGTCAGTTTTAGGTTTAGGGTTTAGTGTAAGGATTAGGATTAGGGTTTAGTGTCAGTGTTAAGGTTAGGGTTTAGTGTCAGGATTAGTGTTAGGGTTTATTGTCAGGGTTAGGGTTGGGGTTTAGTGTCAGGGTTAGGGTTAAGGTTAGGGTTTAGTGTCACGGATAGGTTTGGGATTTAGTGTCAGGTTTACGGTTAGGCTTTAGTGTGAGGGTTAGGGTTGGGTTTTACTATCAGGGTTAGTGTTATTGTTTAGTGTCAGGGTTAGGGTTAGATTTAGGGTTAAGTTTAGTGTGAGGGTTAGGGTTTAGTGTCAGGATAATTATTAGGGTTAGGGTTAGGGTTAGGGCTAGGGCTAGGGTTTAGTGTCAGGGCTCGGGTTAGGGTTACAGTTAGGGTCAGGGTTATTTTTTAGTTTCAGGGCTCGGCTTAGTGTTTAGTGTCAGGGCTAGGGTTAGGGTTTAGTGTCCGGGCTAGGGGTAGGGTTTAGTGTCAGGGTTAGGGTTAGGGTTTAGTGTCAGGGTTAATGTTTAGTGTAATGGTTTAATGTCAGTGTTAGGTTTTAGTGTCGGAGTTACGGTTTAGTGTCGGGGTTAGGGTTTAATGTCGGGGCTAGGTTTAGGGTTTAGTGTCAGGGCTAGGGCTAGGGTTTAGTGTCAGGGCTAGGCCTAGGGTTTAGTGTCAGGGTTAGGGTTAGGGTTTAGTGTCGGTTAGTTTCAGGCTTAGTGTCAGGGTTAGGTTTTATTGTCAGGGTTAGGATTTAGTGTCAGGGTTAGGGTTTAGTGTCAGTGTTATTGTTTAGTGTCAGGGTTAGGGTTTAGTTTCAGATCTAGGGTTAGGGTTTAGTGTCAGGGTTAGGGTTTAGAGTCAGGGTTAGGGTTAGGGTTTAGTGTCAGGGTTAGGGTTAGGGTTTAGTGTCTAGTTCAGGGTTAGGGTTTAGTGTCAGGTTTAGGGTTAGTGTTAAGTGTTGGGGTTAGGGTTACGGTTTAGTTTCGGGGTTTGGGTTAGGGTTTAATATCGGGGTTAATTTTAGGGTTTAGTGTCGGGGTTTGGGTTAGGGTTTAGTGTCGGGGTTAGGGTTTGGGTTTAGTGTTGTGGTTAGTGTTAGGGTTAGGGTTAGGGTTTAGTGTTGGGGTTAAGTTTAGGGTTTAGTGTCGGGTCTAGGGTTAGGGTTTAGTGTCTGGGTAAGAATTAGGGTTTAGTGTCAGGGCTAGGGTTATGGTTTAGTATCAGTTGTAGGATTGGGGTTAAGTGTCAAGGCTACGACTGGGGTTTAGTGTCAAGTCTAGGATTAGGGTTTAGTGTCGTGGTTAGGTTTAGTGTATATTGTCGGGGTTAGTATTAGGGTTTAGTGTCGCGGTTAGGGTTAGGGTCTAGCGTCAGGTTTAGGGTTAGGGTTTAGTGTCAGGGTTAGGGTTAGGTTTTAGTGTAAGCGTTATGCTTAGCATTAGGGTTAGGATTAGGGTTAGGGTTTATTATCAGGGTTAGGTTTTAGGGTTAGAGTTAGGGTTTAGTGTCAGGGTTAGGGTTTAGTGTTAGGGTTGGTGTTTAGTGTCAGTTTTATGCTTAGGGTTAGGGTTTAGTTTCAGGGTTAGGCTTTAGGGTTAGGATTTAGTGTCAGGGTTAGTGTTAGTGTTTAGTGTCAGAGTAAGGGTTAGTGTTTACTGTCAGGGTTAGTTTTTGCGTTCATTGTAAGGGTTAGGTTTAGCTTTAATGTCAGTGTTAGTGTTTATTTTCAGGGTCAGGGTTTAGTGTCAGTTTTAGGGTTAAGGTTTATTTTCAGGGTTAATGTTAGGGTTTAGTGTCAGGGTTTAGTGTCAGGGTTACGCTTAGGATAAGGGTTTAGTGTCAGGGTTAGGGTTAAGGGTTAGGCTTTAATGTCAGGGTTATGGTTAGGGTTTAGTGTCAGGGTTATTTTTAGGGTTAGGGTAAGAGTAAGGGTTTAGTGTCAGGGTTAGGGTTAGGGTTTAGTGTCAGAATTAGGGTTAGGGTTTTGTTTCAGGGTTAGTGTTTAGTGTCAGGGTTAGGGTTAGTGTTTAGTGTCAGGGTTAGTTTTAGGATTTAGTGTCAGGGTTAGGGTTAGGGTTAGGGTTTAGTGTTAGGGTTATGGTTTGTGTTTAATGTCAGGGTTAGGATTAGGGTTAGGGTTAGGGTTAGGTTTAGGGTTAGGGTTATGCTTAGGGTTAGTGTTTAGTGTCAGTGTTATGTTTAGGGTTTATTGTCAGGGTTAGGGTTAGGGTTTAGTGTCATGATTAGGGTTTGGGTTTAGGGACAGGGTGAGGGTTAGGGTTTTGTGTCACGGTTAGTGTTAGGATTTAGTGTCAGTTTTAGGTTTAGGGTTTAGTGTAAGGATTAGGATTAGGGTTTAGTGTCAGTGTTAAGGTTAGGGTTTAGTGTCAGGATTAGTGTTAGGGTTTATTGTCAGGGTTAGGGTTGGGGTTTAGTGTCAGGGTTAGGGTTAAGGTTAGGGTTTAGTGTCACGGATAGGTTTGGGATTTAGTGTCAGGTTTACGGTTAGGCTTTAGTGTGAGGGTTAGGGTTGGGTTTTACTATCAGGGTTAGTGTTATTGTTTAGTGTCAGGGTTAGGGTTAGATTTAGGGTTAAGTTTAGTGTGAGGGTTAGGGTTTAGTGTCAGGATAATTATTAGGGTTAGGGTTAGGGTTAGGGCTAGGGCTAGGGTTTAGTGTCAGGGCTCGGGTTAGGGTTACAGTTAGGGTCAGGGTTATTTTTTAGTTTCAGGGCTCGGCTTAGTGTTTAGTGTCAGGGCTAGGGTTAGGGTTTAGTGTCCGGGCTAGGGGTAGGGTTTAGTGTCAGGGTTAGGGTTAGGGTTTAGTGTCAGGGTTAGGGTTAGCGTTTAGTGTCAGGGATAGGTTTAGTGTCAGGGTTAGGGTTAGGGTTTTGTGTCGTGGTTACGGTTAGGGTTTAGTGTCAGGGTTATGGTTAGGGTTTCGTGTCAGGGTTAGTGTTTAGTATCGTGTTTAGGGTTCAGTATCGGGTTTAGGGTTTAGTGTCGGGGTTAGGGTTAGGGTTTAGTGTCTGGGTTAGGGTCAGGGTTTAGTGTCGGGGTTAGGTTTAGAGGTTAGTGTCGGGGTTAGGGTTATTGTCAGGTTTAGGGTTTAGAGTCAGGGTTAGGGTTTAGTTTCAGTGTTAGGTTTAGGGTTTAGTGTCGGGGTTAGGGGTAGTGTCAGGGTTAGGGTTTAGTGTCAGATTTACGGTGTAGTGTCGGGGCTAGTGTTAGGGTTTAGTGTCAGTGTTAGGGTTAGGATTTAGTGTCAGGGTTAGGGTTTATTGACAGGGTTAGGATTTCTTGTCAGGATTAGGGTTAGGATTTAGTGTCAGGGTTAGGCATTAGTGTCATTGTTAGTGTTTAGTGTCGGGGTTAGGATTAAGGTTAGGGTTAGGGTTTAGTGTCGGGGTTAGGGTTAGCTTTTAGTGTCAGGGTTAGTGTTTATTGTCAAGTTTAGTGTTTAGTGTCAGGGCTAGGGTTTAGTGTCTGGTTATAGTGTTAGGTTTTATGTCAGGGTTAGTGTTTAGTGTCAAGGTTAGGGTTAGGGTTTAGTGTCATGGTTAGGGTTTAGTGTCAGGGTTAGGGTTTAGTGTCGGGGTTAGGGTTTAATGTCGGGGTTAGGATTATAGTTTAGTGTCGGGGTTAGGGTTAGTGTCTCTGTTAGGGTTTAGTGTCAGGGTTTGGGTTAGGATTTAGTGTTAGGGTTAGGATTAGGTTTTAGTGTCAGGATTACCGTCTAGTGTCAGGGTTAGGGTTTAGAGTCAGGGCTAGGGTTAGGGATTAGTGTGAGGACTAGGGTTTAGTGTAAGGTTTAGGGTTTATTTTCAGGGCTAGGCTTACGGTTTAGTGTCAGGTCTAGGGCTAGGGTTTACTGTCAGGGCTAGGGTTTAGTGCCAGGGCTGGGGTTAGGGTTTAGTGTCAGGGCAAGGATTCGGGTTTAGTGTCAGGCTTAGGGTTTAATGTCAGGGCTATTGTTAGGTTTTAGTGACAGGGCTAGGGTTTAGTGTCAGGGTTAGGGTTTAGTTTCAAGGCTAGGGTTCGGGTTTAGTGTCAGGGCAAGGGTTTAGTGTCAGGGCTAGGGTTAGGGTTTAGTGTCAGGTTTAGGTTTTAGTGTCAGGGCTAGGGTTAGGGATTAGTGTCAGGACTAGGGTAAGGGTTTAGAGTCAGGGCTAGGGTTAGGTTTTAGTGCCAGGGTTAGGGTTTAGTTTCAGGGTTAGGTTTTAGTGTCGTGATTACGGTTTAATATCGTGGTTAGGGTTAGAGTTTAGCGTCAGGTTTAGGGTTAGGTTTTAGTGTTAGGGTTAGGGTTAGGTTTAGTGTCACGGTTATGGTTAGCGTTTAGTGTCAGGATTAGTGTTTAGTGTCAGGGTTAGGGTTAGGGTTTAGTGTCAGGGTTAGGGTTAGTGTTTAGTGTCGGGTTTATGTTTAGTGTCAGGGTTAGGGTTTAGTTTTGGTTTATAGAGTTTAGTGTCGGGTTTAGGGTTTTGTATAGTGGTTATGGTTAGGGTGTAGTGTCGGGGTAAGGGTTAGGGTAAGGGTTAGGTTTACCGTTTGAGTTAGCGTTAGGTTTAGGGTTTAGTGTCGGGGTTAGGGTTAGGTTTTAGTGTCGGTGTTAGGGTTAGGGTTTAGTGTCAGAGTTAGTGTTTAGTGTCATGTTTAGGGTTCAGTATCTGGTTTAGGGTTTAGTATCGGGGTTAGGGTTTGGGCTTAGTGTTGGTGCTAGGGTTAGGCTTAGGGTTAGGGTTAGGGTTTATTGCCGGGATTAGGGTCAGGGTTTAGTGTCTGGGTTAGGGTCAGGGTTTAGTGTCGGGGTTAGGTTTAGGATTTAGTGTCGGGGTTAGGTTTAGTGTCAGGGTTAGGGTTTACTGTCAGGGTTAGGGTTTCGTGTCGGGGCTAGTGTTAGGGTTTAGTGTCAGAGTTAGGGTTAGGGTTTTGTGTCAGTGTTAGGGTTTACTGTCAGGGTTAGGGTTTAGTATCGGGGTTAGGATTAGGGTTAAGTGTTGGGTTTAGGTTTGAAGTTAGGGTTAGGGTTAGGGTTAGGGTTTAGTGTCAGGGCTAGCGTTAGGGTGTAGTGTTAGGGTTAGGGTTTATTGTCGGGGTTAGTGTTTAGTGTCAGGGTTAGGCTTTGGTTTCGGGGTTAGGGTTAGTGTCGGGGTTAGGGTTATAGTTTAGTGTCGTGGTTAGGGTTAGTGTCTGGGTTAGGGTTCAGTGTCAGGGTTTGGGTTAGGGTTTGGTGTCAGTGTTAGGATTAGGGTCTAATGTTATGGTTAGTATTAACGTTTAGTGTCAGGGTTAGGGTTAGGATTAGGGTTTAGTGTCAGCGTTAGGGTCTAGTGTAAGGATTAGGGTTTAGAGTCATGGCTAGGGCTAGGGTTTAGTGTCAGGGCTAGGGTTTAGTGTCAGGGCTAGGGATTAGTGTCAGGGCTAGGGTTAGGGTTTAGTGTCAGGGCAATGATTAGGGTTTAGTGTCAGGCTTAGGGTTTAGTGTCAGGTCTATTGTTAGGGTTTAGTGTCAGGGTTAGGGTTTAGTGTCAGGGCTAGTGTTATGGTTTAGTGTCAGGACTAGGGTTTAAGTTTAGTGTGAGGGCTAGGTTTAGGGTTTAGTGTCAGGGCTAGTGTTTAGTGTCAGGGTTAAGGTTTAGTGTCAGGGCTAGTGTTAGGTTTTAGTGTCAGGGCTAGGGTTAGGGTTTATTGTCAGGGTTAGGGTTTAGTGTCAGTGTTAGGGTTAGGGTTTAGTGTCGGGTTTAGGGTTTAGTGTCAGGGCTAGGGTTAGGCTTAAGTGTCAGGGATAGTGTAAGGGTTTAGTGTCAGGTCTAGGGTTAGGTTTTAGTGTCAGGGTTAAGGTTTAGTGTCAGTGTTAGGGTTAGGGTTTAGTGTCAGGGCTAGGGTTAGGGTTCAGTGTGAGGGCTACGGTTGGTGTTTAGTTTCAGGTCTAGAGTTAGGGTTTGGTGTCAGGGCTATCTTTAGGGTTTAGTGTCAGTGTTAGGGTTTAGAGTCACGGCTTGGGTTAGGGTTTAGTGTCAGGGTTAGGGTTTAGTGTCAGGGCTATGGATAGAATTTAGTGTCAGGGCTAGCATTAGTGTCAGTGTTAAGGTTTACGGTTAGGGTTTATTTTCAGGGTTAGTGTTTAGTGTCAGGGTTAGGGTTTAGTGTAAGGGTTAGGATTAGGGTTCAGTGTCACGGTTAGGATTAGTGTTTAATGTCGGTGTTAGTGTTTATTGTCAGGGTTAGGGTTTATTGTCGGGGTTAAGGTTCAGTGTCGGCGTTATGGTTAGCGTTTAGTGTCGGGGTTAGTGTTAGGGTTTAGTGTCAGGTTTAGGGTTTATTGTCAGTATTAGGATTTAGTGTCAGAGTTAGGGTTTAGTGTCAGGGTTAGGGTTTAGTGTCAGGGTTAATGTTTAGTGTAATGGTTTAATGTCAGTGTTAGGTTTTAGTGTCGGAGTTACGGTTTAGTGTCGGGGTTAGGGTTTAATGTCGGGGCTAGGTTTAGGGTTTAGTGTCAGGGCTAGGGCTAGGGTTTAGTGTCAGGGCTAGGCCTAGGGTTTAGTGTCAGGGTTAGGGTTAGGGTTTAGTGTCGGTTAGTTTCAGGCTTAGTGTCAGGGTTAGGTTTTATTGTCAGGGTTAGGATTTAGTGTCAGGGTTAGGGTTTAGTGTCAGTGTTATTGTTTAGTGTCAGGGCTAGGGTTTAGTGTCAGGGTTAGGATTTAGTGTCAGGGTTAGGGTTTAGTGTCAGTGTAAGGGTTTAGTGTCAGGGCTAGTGTTAGGGTTTAGTGTCAGGGCTAGAGTTAGGGTTTAGTGTCAGGGTTTAGTGTCAGGGTAAGGGTTAGGGTTTAGTTTCAGATCTAGGGTTAGGGTTTAGTGTCAGGGTTAGGGTTTAGAGTCAGGGTTAGGGTTAGGGTTTAGTGTCAGGGCTAGGCCTAGGGTTTAGTGTCAGGTTTAGGGTTTAGTGTCAGGGCTAGGGTTTAGTGTCAGGGTTAGGGTTAGGGTTTAGTGTCGGTTAGTTTCAGGCTTTGTGTCAGGGTTAGGTTTTATTGTCAGGGTTAGGGTTTAGTGTCAGGGTTAGGGTTTAGTGTCAGTGTAAGGGTTTAATGTCAGGGCTAGTGTTAGGGTTTAGTGTCAGGGCTAGAGTTAGGGTTTAGTGTCAGGGTTTAGTGTCAGGGTAAGGGTTAGGGTTTAGTTTCAGATCTAGGGTTAGGGTTTAGTGTCAGGGTTAGGGTTTAGAGTCAGGGTTAGGGTTAGGGTTTAGTGTCAGGGTTAGGGTTAGGGTTTAGTGTCTAGTTTAGGGTTAGGGTTTAGTGTCAGGTTTAGGGTTAGTGTTAAGTGTCGGGGTTAGGGTTACGGTTTAGTTTCGGGGTTTGGGTTAGGGTTTAATATCGGGGTTAATTTTAGGGTTTAGTGTCGGGGTTTGGGTTAGGGTTTAGTGTCGGGGTTAGGGTTTGGGTTTAGTGTTGTGGTTAGTGTTAGGGTTAGGGTTAGGGTTTAGTGTTGGGGTTAAGTTTAGGGTTTAGTGTCGGGTCTAGGGTTAGGGTTTAGTGTCTGGGTAAGAATTAGGGTTTAGTGTCAGGGCTAGGGTTATGGTTTAGTATCAGTTGTAGGATTGGGGTTAAGTGTCAAGGCTACGACTGGGGTTTAGTGTCAAGTCTAGGATTAGGGTTTAGTGTCGTGGTTAGGTTTAGTGTATATTGTCGGGGTTAGTATTAGGGTTTAGTGTCGCGGTTAGGGTTAGGGTCTAGCGTCAGGTTTAGGGTTAGGGTTTAGTGTCAGGGTTAGGGTTAGGTTTTAGTGTAAGCGTTATGCTTAGCATTAGGGTTAGGATTAGGGTTAGGGTTTATTATCAGGGTTAGGTTTTAGGGTTAGAGTTAGGGTTTAGTGTCAGGGTTAGGGTTTAGTGTTAGGGTTGGTGTTTAGTGTCAGTTTTATGCTTAGGGTTAGGGTTTAGTTTCAGGGTTAGGCTTTAGGGTTAGGATTTAGTGTCAGGGTTAGTGTTAGTGTTTAGTGTCAGAGTAAGGGTTAGTGTTTACTGTCAGGGTTAGTTTTTGCGTTCATTGTAAGGGTTAGGTTTAGCTTTAATGTCAGTGTTAGTGTTTATTTTCAGGGTCAGGGTTTAGTGTCAGTTTTAGGGTTAAGGTTTATTTTCAGGGTTAATGTTAGGGTTTAGTGTCAGGGTTTAGTGTCAGGGTTACGCTTAGGATAAGGGTTTAGTGTCAGGGTTAGGGTTAAGGGTTAGGCTTTAATGTCAGGGTTATGGTTAGGGTTTAGTGTCAGGGTTATTTTTAGGGTTAGGGTAAGAGTAAGGGTTTAGTGTCAGGGTTAGGGTTAGGGTTTAGTGTCAGAATTAGGGTTAGGGTTTTGTTTCAGGGTTAGTGTTTAGTGTCAGGGTTAGGGTTAGTGTTTAGTGTCAGGGTTAGTTTTAGGATTTAGTGTCAGGGTTAGGGTTAGGGTTAGGGTTTAGTGTTAGGGTTATGGTTTGTGTTTAATGTCAGGGTTAGGATTAGGGTTAGGGTTAGGGTTAGGTTTAGGGTTAGGGTTATGCTTAGGGTTAGTGTTTAGTGTCAGTGTTATGTTTAGGGTTTATTGTCAGGGTTAGGGTTAGGGTTTAGTGTCATGATTAGGGTTTGGGTTTAGGGACAGGGTGAGGGTTAGGGTTTTGTGTCACGGTTAGTGTTAGGATTTAGTGTCAGTTTTAGGTTTAGGGTTTAGTGTAAGGATTAGGATTAGGGTTTAGTGTCAGTGTTAAGGTTAGGGTTTAGTGTCAGGATTAGTGTTAGGGTTTATTGTCAGGGTTAGGGTTGGGGTTTAGTGTCAGGGTTAGGGTTAAGGTTAGGGTTTAGTGTCACGGATAGGTTTGGGATTTAGTGTCAGGTTTACGGTTAGGCTTTAGTGTGAGGGTTAGGGTTGGGTTTTACTATCAGGGTTAGTGTTATTGTTTAGTGTCAGGGTTAGGGTTAGATTTAGGGTTAAGTTTAGTGTGAGGGTTAGGGTTTAGTGTCAGGATAATTATTAGGGTTAGGGTTAGGGTTAGGGCTAGGGCTAGGGTTTAGTGTCAGGGCTCGGGTTAGGGTTACAGTTAGGGTCAGGGTTATTTTTTAGTTTCAGGGCTCGGCTTAGTGTTTAGTGTCAGGGCTAGGGTTAGGGTTTAGTGTCCGGGCTAGGGGTAGGGTTTAGTGTCAGGGTTAGGGTTAGGGTTTAGTGTCAGGGTTAGGGTTAGCGTTTAGTGTCAGGGATAGGTTTAGTGTCAGGGTTAGGGTTAGGGTTTTGTGTCGTGGTTACGGTTAGGGTTTAGTGTCAGGGTTATGGTTAGGGTTTCGTGTCAGGGTTAGTGTTTAGTATCGTGTTTAGGGTTCAGTATCGGGTTTAGGGTTTAGTGTCGGGGTTAGGGTTAGGGTTTAGTGTCTGGGTTAGGGTCAGGGTTTAGTGTCGGGGTTAGGTTTAGAGGTTAGTGTCGGGGTTAGGGTTATTGTCAGGTTTAGGGTTTAGAGTCAGGGTTAGGGTTTAGTTTCAGTGTTAGGTTTAGGGTTTAGTGTCGGGGTTAGGGGTAGTGTCAGGGTTAGGGTTTAGTGTCAGATTTACGGTGTAGTGTCGGGGCTAGTGTTAGGGTTTAGTGTCAGTGTTAGGGTTAGGATTTAGTGTCAGGGTTAGGGTTTATTGACAGGGTTAGGATTTCTTGTCAGGATTAGGGTTAGGATTTAGTGTCAGGGTTAGGCATTAGTGTCATTGTTAGTGTTTAGTGTCGGGGTTAGGATTAAGGTTAGGGTTAGGGTTAGGGTTTAGTGTCGAGTTAGGGTTAGCTTTTAGTGTCAGGGTTAGTGTTTATTGTCAAGTTTAGTGTTTAGTGTCAGGGCTAAGGTTTAGTGTCTGGTTATAGTGTTAGGTTTTATGTCAGGGTTAGTGTTTAGTGTCAAGGTTAGGGTTAGGGTTTAGTGTCATGGTTAGGGTTTAGTGTCAGGGTTAGGGTTTAGTGTCGGGGTTAGGGTTTAATGTCGGGGTTAGGATTATAGTTTAGTGTCGGGGTTAGGGTTAGTGTCTCTGTTAGGGTTTAGTGTCAGGGTTTGGGTTAGGATTTAGTGTTAGGGTTAGGATTAGGTTTTAGTGTCAGGATTACCGTCTAGTGTCAGGGTTAGGGTTTAGAGTCAGGGCTAGGGTTAGGGATTAGTGTGAGGACTAGGGTTTAGTGTAAGGTTTAGGGTTTATTTTCAGGGCTAGGCTTACGGTTTAGTGTCAGGTCTAGGGCTAGGGTTTACTGTCAGGGCTAGGGTTTAGTGCCAGGGCTGGGGTTAGGGTTTAGTGTCAGGGCAAGGATTCGGGTTTAGTGTCAGGCTTAGGGTTTAATGTCAGGGCTATTGTTAGGTTTTAGTGACAGGGCTAGGGTTTAGTGTCAGGGTTAGGGTTTAGTTTCAAGGCTAGGGTTCGGGTTTAGTGTCAGGGCAAGGGTTTAGTGTCAGGGCTAGGGTTAGGGTTTAGTGTCAGGTTTAGGTTTTAGTGTCAGGGCTAGGGTTAGGGATTAGTGTCAGGACTAGGGTAAGGGTTTAGAGTCAGGGCTAGGGTTAGGTTTTAGTGCCAGGGTTAGGGTTTAGTTTCAGGGTTAGGTTTTAGTGTCGTGATTACGGTTTAATATCGTGGTTAGGGTTAGAGTTTAGCGTCAGGTTTAGGGTTAGGTTTTAGTGTTAGGGTTAGGGTTAGGTTTAGTGTCACGGTTATGGTTAGCGTTTAGTGTCAGGATTAGTGTTTAGTGTCAGGGTTAGGGTTAGGGTTTAGTGTCAGGGTTAGGGTTAGTGTTTAGTGTCGGGTTTATGTTTAGTGTCAGGGTTAGGGTTTAGTTTTGGTTTATAGAGTTTAGTGTCGGGTTTAGGGTTTTGTATAGTGGTTATGGTTAGGGTGTAGTGTCGGGGTAAGGGTTAGGGTAAGGGTTAGGTTTACCGTTTGAGTTAGCGTTAGGTTTAGGGTTTAGTGTCGGGGTTACGGTTAGGGTTTAGTGTCGGGTTTAGGGTTATGGTTTACTGTCAGGCTTAGGGTTAGGTTTTAGTGTCGGTGTTAGGGTTAGGGTTTAGTGTCAGAGTTAGTGTTTAGTGTCATGTTTAGGGTTCAGTATTGGGTTTAGGGTTTAGTATCGGGGTTAGGGTTTGGGCTTAGTGTTGGTGCTAGGGTTAGGCTTAGGGTTAGGGTTAGGGTTTAGTGCCGGGATTAGGGTTAGGGTTTAGTGTCTGGCTTAGGGTCAGGGTTTAGTGTCGGGGTTAGTGTTACTGTTTAGTGTCAGGTTTAGGGTTTAGAGTCAGGGTTAGGGTTTAGTGTCAGGGTTAGGGTTAGTGTCAGGGTTAGGGTTAGGGTTTAGTGTCAGGGTTAGGTTTAGTGTCAGGGTTAGGGTTTAGTGTCAGGGTTAGGGTTAGGGTTTAGTGTCGGGGTTAGGTTTAGTGTCAGGGTTAGGGTTTAGTGTCAGGGTTAGGGTTAGGGTTTAGTGTCGGGGTTAGGTTTAGTGTCAGGGTTAGGGTTTACTGTCAGGGTTAGGGTTTCGTGTCGGGGCTAGTGTTAGGGTTTAGTGTCAGTGTTAGGGTTAGGGTTTTGTGTCAGGGTTAGGGTTTACTGTCAGGGTTAGGGTTTAGTATCGGGGTTAGGATTAGGGTTAAGTGTCGGGTTTAGGTTTAAGGTTAGGGTTATTGTCATGTTTAGGGTTTAGAGTCAGGGTTAGGGTTTAGTTTCAGGGTTAGGTTTAGGGTTTAGTGTCAGGATTACGGTCTAATGTCTGGGTTAGGGTTTAGAGTCAGGGCTAGGGTTAGGGTTTAGTGTGAGGACTAGGGTTAGTGTTTAGTGTCAGGGCTAGGGTTAGGGTTTAGTGTCAGGGCTAGGGTTTAGTGTAAGGTTTAGGGTTTATTTTCAGGGCAATGCTTACGGTTTAGTGTCAGGTCTAGGGCTAGGGTTTAGTGTCAGGGCTAGGGTTTACTGTCTGTGTTAGGGTTTAGTGTCAGGGCTGGGGTTAGGGTTTAGTGTCAGGGCAAGGATTAGGTTTTAGTGTCAGGCTTAGGGTTTAATGTCAGGGCTATTGTTAGGTTTTAGTGACAGGGCTAGGGTTTAGTGTCAGGGTTAGGGTTTAGTTTCAAGGCTAGGGTTCGGGTTTAGTGTCAGGGCAAGGGTTAGGGTTTAGTGTCAGGGCTAGGGTTTAGTGTCAGGGCTAGTGTTAGGGTTTAGTGTCAGGGCTAGGGTTTAGTGTCAGGGCTAGGGTTAGGGATTAGTGTCAGGACTAGGGTAAGGGTTTAGAGTCAGGGCTAGGGTTAGGTTTTAGTGTCAGGGTTAGGGTTTAGTGTCATGGTTAGGGTTAGTGTTTAGTGTCGGGTTTATGTTTAGTGTCAGGGTTAGGGTTTTGTGTCAGGGTTAGGGGTTAGTGTTGGTTTATAGAATTTAGTGTCGGGTTTAGGGTTTTGTATAGTGGTTATGGTTAGGGTTTAGTGTCGGGGTAAGGGTTAGGGTAAGGGTTAGGTTTACCGTTTGAGTTAGCGTTAGGTTTAGGGTTTAGTGTCGGGGTTAGGGTTAGGTTTTAGTGTCGGTGTTAGGGTTAGGGTTTAGTGTCAGAGTTAGTGTTTAGTGTCATGTTTAGGGTTCAGTATCTGGTTTAGGGTTTAGTATCGGGGTTAGGGTTTGGGCTTAGTGTTGGTGCTAGGGTTAGGCTTAGGGTTAGGGTTAGGGTTTATTGCCGGGATTAGGGTCAGGGTTTAGTGTCTGGGTTAGGGTCAGGGTTTAGTGTCGGGGTTAGGTTTAGGATTTAGTGTCAGGGTTAGGGTTTACTGTCAGGGTTAGGGTTTCGTGTCGGGGCTAGTGTTAGGGTTTAGTGTCAGTGTTAGGGTTAGGGTTTTGTGTCAGTGTTAGGGTTTACTGTCAGGGTTAGGGTTTAGTATCGGGGTTAGGATTAGGGTTAAGTGTTGGGTTTAGGTTTAAAGTTAGGGTTAGGGTTAGGGTTAGGGTTTAGTGTCAGGGCTAGGGTTAGGGTGTAGTGTTAGGGTTAGGGTTTATTGTTGGGGTTAGTGTTTAGTGTCAGGGTTAGGCTTTGGTTTCGGGGTTAGGGTTAGTGTCGGGGTTAGGGTTAGCGTTTAGTGTCGGGGTTAGGGTTATAGTTTAGTGTCTTGGTTAGGGTTAGTGTCTGGGTTAGGGTTCAGTGTCAGGGTTTGGGTTAGGGTTTGGTGTCAGGGTTAGGATTAGGGTCTAATGTTATGGTTAGTATTAACGTTTAGTGTCAGGGTTAGGGTTAGGATTAGGGTTTAGTGTCAGCGTTAGGGTCTAGTGTAAGGATTAGGGTTTAGAGTCATGGCTAGGGCTAGGGTTTAGTGTCAGGGCTAGGGATTAGTGTCAGGGCTAGGGCTAGGGTTTACTGTCAGGGCTAGGGATTAGTGTCAGGGCTAGGGATTAGTGTCAGGGCTAGGGTTAGGGTTTAGTGTCAGGGCAATGATTAGGGTTTATTGTCAGGCTTAGGGTTTAGTGTCAGGGCTATTGTTAGGGTTTAGTGTCAGGGTTAGGGTTTAGTGTCAGGGCTAGTGTTATGGTTTAGTGTCAGGACTAGGGTTTAAGTTTAGTGTCAGGGCTAGGTTTAGGGTTTAGTGTCAGGGCTAGTGTTTAGTGTCAGGGTTAAGGTTTAGTGTCAGGGCTAGTGTTAGGTTTTAGTGTCAGGGCTAGGGTTAGTGTTTATTGTCAGGGTTAGGGTTTAGTGTCAGTGTTAGGGTTAGGGTTTAGTGTCGGGTTTAGGGTTTAGTGTCAGGGCTAGGGTTAGGCTTAAGTGTCATGACTAGGGTTATTGTTTAGTGTCAGGGCTAGGGTTAGGGTTTAGTGTCAGGGATAGTGTAAGGGTTTAGTGTCAGGTCTAGGGTTAGGGTTTAGTGTCAGGTTTAAGGTTTAGTGTCAGTGTTAGGGTTAGGGTTTAGTGTCAGGGCTAGGGCTAGGGTTTAGTGTCAGGGCTAGGGCTAGGGTTTAGTGTGATGGCTAGGACTAGGCTTTAATGTCAGGGCTAGGGATAGTGTTTAGTGTCATGACTAGGGTTAGTGTTTAGTGTCAGGGCTAGGGTTAGGGTTTAGTGTCAGGGATAGTGTAAGGGTTTAGTGTCTGGTCTAGGGTTAGGGTTTAGTGTCAGGGTTAAGGTTTAGTGTCAGTGTTAGGGTTAGGGTTTAGTGTCAGGGCTAGGGTTAGGGTTCAGTGTGAGGGCTACGGGTAGTGTTTAGTTTCATGTCTAGAGTTAGGGTTTGGTGTCAGGGCTATCTTTAGGGTTTAGTGTCAGTCTTAGGGTTTAGAGTCACGGCTTGGGTTAGGGTTTAGTGTCAGGGTTAGGGTTTAGTGTGAGGGCTATGGATAGAATTTAGTGTCAGGGCTAGCATTAGTGTCAGTGTTAAGGTTTACGGTTAGGGTTTATTGTCAGGGTTAGTGTTTAGTGTCAGGGTTAGGGTTTAGTGTAAGGGTTAGGATTAGGGTTCAGTGTCACGGTTAGGATTAGTGTTTAATGTCGGTGTTAGTGTTTATTGTCAGGGTTAGGGTTTATTGTCGGGGTTAAGGTTCAGTGTCGGCGTTATGGTTAGCGTTTAGTGTCGGGGTTAGTGTTAGGGTTTAGTGTCAGGTTTAGGGTTTATTGTCAGTATTAGGATTTAGTGTCAGAGTTAGGGTTTAGTGTCAGGGTTAGGGTTTAGTGTCAGGGTTAATGTTTAGTGTAATGGTTTAATGTCAGTGTTAGGTTTTAGTGTCGGAGTTACGGTTTAGTGTCGGGGTTAGGGTTTAATGTCGGGGCTAGGTTTAGGGTTTAGTGTCAGGGCTAGGGCTAGGGTTTAGTGTCAGGGCTAGGCCTAGGGTTTAGTGTCAGGGTTAGGGTTAGGGTTTAGTGTCGGTTAGTTTCAGGCTTAGTGTCAGGGTTAGGTTTTATTGTCAGGGTTAGGATTTAGTGTCAGGGTTAGGGTTTAGTGTCAGTGTTATTGTTTAGTGTCAGGGCTAGGGTTTAGTGTCAGGGTTAGGATTTAGTGTCAGGGTTCGGGTTTAGTGTCAGTGTAAGGGTTTAGTGTCAGGGCTAGTGTTAGGGTTTAGTGTCAGGGCTAGAGTTAGGGTTTAGTGTCAGGGTTTAGTGTCAGGGTAAGGGTTAGGGTTTAGTTTCAGATCTAGGGTTAGGGTTTAGTGTCAGGGTTAGGGTTTAGAGTCAGGGTTAGGGTTAGGGTTTAGTGTCAGGGCTAGGCCTAGGGTTTAGTGTCAGGTTTAGGGTTTAGTGTCAGGGCTAGGGTTTAGTGTCAGGGTTAGGGTTAGGGTTTAGTGTCGGTTAGTTTCAGGCTTTGTGTCAGGGTTAGGTTTTATTGTCAGGGTTAGGGTTTAGTGTCAGGGTTAGGGTTTAGTGTCAGTGTAAGGGTTTAGTGTCAGGGCTAGTGTTAGGGTTTAGTGTCAGGGCTAGAGTTAGGGTTTAGTGTCAGGGTTTAGTGTCAGGGTTAGGGTTTAGAGTCAGGGTTAGGGTTAGGGTTTAGTGTCAGGGTTAGGGTTTAGTGTCTAGTTTAGAGTTAGGGTTTATTGTCAGGTTTAGGGTTAGTGTTAAGTGTCGGGGTTAGGGTTACGGTTTAGTTTCGGGGTTTGGGTTAGGGTTTAGTGTCAGGGTTAGGGTTAGCTTTAGTGTCAGGGTTAGGGTTTAGTGTCGTGTTTATGGTTCAGTATCGGGTTTAGGGTTTAGTGTCGGGGTTAGGGTTTAGTGTCAGTGTTATGGTTAGGGTTTATTGTCAGGGTTATGATTTATTGTCAGGGTTAGGGTTTAGTGTCAGGGTTAGGGTTTAGTGTCAGGTTTAGAGTTTAGTGTCAAGGTTAGGCATTAGTGTCAGTGTTAGTGTTTAGTGTCGGGTTTAGGATTAGGGTTAAGCGTCGGGTTTAGGGTTAAGGTTAGGTTTAGGGTTAGGGTTAGGGTTTAGTTTCGGGGTTAGGGTTAGGGTTTAGTGTCAGGGTTAGGATTAGGGTTTAGTGTCATAGTTAGGGTTTAGTGTCAGGGTTAGGGTTTAGTTTGAGGGCTAGGTCTAGTGTTTAGTGTCAGGGCTAGGGCTAGGTTTTAGTGTCAGGGTTGGGGTTTAGTGTCAGGGCTAGGGTTTAGTGTCAGGGCTAGGGTTTAGTGCCAGGGCTAGTGTTTAGTGTCAGGCTAAGGGCTAGGGTTTACTGTCAGGTCTAGGACTAGTGTTTGTGTCAGGGCTAGGGTTTAGTGTCAGGACTTGTGTTAAGTGTCACGGCTAGGGTTTAGCGGCAGTGCTAGGGCTAGGGCTTAGTGTCAGGGATAGGGTTAGGGCTTAGTTTCAGGGCTAGGAATAGGGTTTAGTGTCAGGGCCGGGCTTTCGTGTCAGGGCTCGGGTTTAGTGTCAGGGCTAGGGCTATTGTTTAGTGACTGGGCTAGGGCTAGCGTTTCGTGTCAGGGCTAGGGCTAGGGTTTAGTGTCAGGGCTGGGGTTTAGTATCAGGGCTAGGGCTAGGATTTAGCCCCGCCCCCGCCCCTCTCGTTGCCGCACCTCCGGAACGCGGCCCCCGCCCCAAAAACACGGCGTTGGGCACCGCTATCCCTCCCTCCCGCTCCCGGGGGCCCGCGGGGACACTCACACGCCGGAGCGCGGCCACCAGCCGGGCTGCTGCCGCTGGCAATGAAGCACCGGACACACACGTTCCCGTGGCAACGGCGGGACGCGAGCGAGGCCCGTGCGGCAGCGCCCGGACAGCCCCGGGCAGAGCTGACCCAGCGCCGCACCTCGCCGGGGAGTTACTACCCGCTCGCTCCTGCCCCGGGACCGGGGAAACCGGCGGCACGGGCGCGGGGGAGATGCTTTGGGCCAGGGGGCTCGGCTGGCACAGCAAGCGTGTGGTGAAGTGGCCCCTGCCCACCCTCCCAGATTACGTGGGTTCAGCGGGGGAAGGGGCACCCACGGCAGACAGTCCTGCACCAACTCTGGAACCTGAGTCCTTACCCACAGCACTTCAGCTCTGCCCCAGCTGTGCAGTGAACTCTGTCTGCAAAGCTGGTTAGGAAGGACATCCTTAAAAACATGGAATGTAAAAGAGCATTTGGGTTTCAGTGTTCATGTCTCATGGAAACCCAGTTTCTGTACTTCTAACCAGAGAGGGCTGCATTTTGGTCATTACTTTTGTAAGAATTTTCACTTTCAGAGAGTGTTGGGCAAATTGTCATTGCATAGAAACTTGTCCTAGAATTTTTTTCTAACATCAGAAATGGGAAGACTTGTAGCTAAAGGAAGCCACTATTAGGTAGAAAGCCTAAAAGGTTTGATGTCACTCAAGAAAAAAGAATTACATGCACACACACATCTAAGTCATAATTAATGTAATATATATCAGCATATATTCCATACACACTCAGAATTGATCTTATTAAAAAATCTTCTTTTCTGAAGCAGAGTAAAAAGTATGAAAGAAATGTCCATGATTTCTCCCTCTCTCCATATTTACAGTTTATGTTTGAATAATTTGCAAAGCCCTTCAGAGCCTTCTGCTGCTATACAATTGGCTAAATCAGAGCTGAACAGACAAAACAGGCAAGACCTACGCTTCATCAGCAGTCACGTCAATTAAAGCTTATATACTGTTGGGCTTAATCTAGAACTTCCTAAACTCAGCAGACATTTATGTTTATTAACTTGAATGCCAAGGCTACTGAGACACGTTTGTTCTCCTTCACCTTTGTTTTTTAAAGAGAAAATATACTTCACAGAAGCTCCATTTGTGGTCATCACTTCAGTAAATGTAAGCATAAATCCTTCAGGCAAATGAGAAAGTTGATTTCTGAATGCAATTATTTTACTCTCATTAGGAAAAAAAAAAGGAAAAATGAGAAACAAAATCAGACAGTAAGCAACCTTATTTTTTCTAGTCACATCATGTACCCCGTGTTACGTCTTTTTCAGTCGGCCTGGTCTTCTGATATCTGGCAATAAATTCCCATTTATACATACTTCTGTGCTTTATCCCCTATCTTACAAATTCACAGTTAGTTTTCCTGTTCCAGTTCAGAAAGACCAGAGGTTAACAGATGAAAAAGATGTAGGGTAAAAAAGGCCATCAATCACGTAAATGAAAATCCTTACGGAAAAGGGTGGGCTTAAGGATGCAGAAGTAGCCTTTGCCTTGGCATTTCAGTGCTCTACTTTGGTTTTAGCCACTGCTTTCACATATTTTTGAACTATTGCTGTCTAGAGTCCTAGCTCTTAACCATTTTAATACAACCAGCTATTGAACTGATTTTAGTATCAAGCACAACATTTAAAGCATAAGAACAGGTGGGACATAGCACCAAGAATGTTCTAGAGAGTACAGTTTTCAGCTCAACAACTCATGTAAATGAAAAAGGGGGGGGAAAAGCATAAAACCACCACCTAGGCTTTCATTTAAGGCAAGTAGTCCAGATCTGGGCACCAAAAATTCTGGAAATTAAAGTCATGTTCTATCTGCTAGAAGGTACTAATTATAAAACAGATAACGTTAGTAATTTTAACACAATAGGAACAAATCCCAGAATTATGAGCTTAACCTGTAAAAGGACTGCTTCAGAGTTCAAAACACATGAACTTTCATCCTCACATAAGTTGTGGACACCACTGTTCTGGGACAGAATTTATCTTATGTGAACTTCATTTAGCTTAACTACATTACCCAAATCAAATTAAGTCAAGTCCCCAAAGACAAATTTAAAATTTTACACATATTCCTCACTTGACTTTGTTACACAGTTGAGTTTGTTAGTAATTAAATGCTGACAGGAACATCCAATTGAAATGCAAAGGACCAGAGTGTAAGTAACTACTGAATATGCAAAAAGAGGAAAACAAAGGGGGAAAAATACTATTTGGATAAATTTTTATATATCAATGTAGTAACAAATGAGCTAATCTGTGAAGGCCATAGCCCTTTGACTCTTGCATAAATTAATAAACCTTTAATGATGTTTTGTGATCTCATATCACAAGCCCCCTTGTTTCTACCGAAAAAAGCCAACTGCAAGGGGTAGTTTTAGTTTCCAGGACACTTCTCCCTGAGATCATAGAATCATAGAATCATAGAATTGTAGGGGTTGGAAGGGACCTTGAGAGATCACCGGGTCCAACCCCCCTGCCAAAGCAGGTTCCCTATCTCATATCACTCAGATAGGCATCCAGACGAGACTTGAATACCTCCAGAGCAGGAGACTCCACCACCTCCCTGGGCAGCCTGTCCCAGGGCTCTGTCACCCTCACTGTGAAAAAGTTTTTCCGCATGTTGGTGCGGAACTTCCTGTGCTCCAATTTGCAGCCATTGCCCCTTGTCCTATCTCCACAGATGACATGGCAATGCAGCCATGGAAAGGAACTTCTTGTCTATATGTAGTTTATTCTTAAAGGCTAATACAGAAGAGAGAAAGCAAAATGTCTTTCCAAAATACATGCCTACTGAGATTGTTCACAATCTGAATTGACCTATTTGTTTTTCCAGTACTAAAGGTCTTTTGTACATTTTCTGACCAAAGTGTAAATGTCTACAACGGAGTTTTGTTCCTCAAATCCTTTAAAAATAACAAAAATAACCCTCCCTGCTAGTCCCAATATTCCTATCTGGTCATTGGTTAGGTTCCAGACTCTTTTCCTTCACACACCTGACTGTGTGTAAAGAGACAAAGTTAACGACATTGCTACTAGGCCAAGTCAGGCGAATAATTTTATCTACATTCAGTTCGCCAGCTGTAACATATTTCTTTGCCTTACTGGGAATATTATAAGGATAAATTAATTTAAAATCTGCGAGATGCTGAGAATGCACAGCAATGAGTTCCAAAGAGAAAACAATTAAATAAAGCAGCTGAGTGTGTAAACCACCGCTGACCAGTGTTTCTTACACCACTCCACTACTGCCCCCGGACAGAAAATACAACTGGACAACAGGCAAAGAATTATATGTGCTATATACCCTTTGCTGTGCTTTACATTAAAACTCTTAAGCAAGTGTTCTCATTCCCACAGTCTCCATACGGTCAAAATGGTTTTGCACAATTCTTAATATCAATTTCCTAACCAATGCAACCTGCTTGTCTATCCCAGAATGATGGGTGGGTTGTGATTTAGTAGTTATGGGTTTCAGCAGCACCTAAGTAAAACACTGTTTGTTGTTTATAGTTACTTTTCTGTTAAATGGAAAATTACACTCTCCAAAAAAAAGACTAAGTTATTGGCATTATTCCAACATGGTACTGACTGACAAATGCCAATTTACTTGTCATCATATTCAGCATGCCAGTATTAACATTTTCCTAACTGATTTAGAGTTTTTCTCACATACCAAATTTTAATAGCACCTCCTTAGGGTTATGAACATGTATTTACTATGTGATAGGTTGAAAAAAGAAAAGAAAATCCACGTTTATTCATTATCGTATATATAATTTACGTTGGGTAAACTGGAAAATGCTTTCAAGAATCAACTAACATGAAAAGCATATTTGATAAACATGAATCTTTTTTATAATTTATATGCTGTTTTTCCAGGTTTCTGCAATATGTTCTGACTTATATCAGGGTACATTATGATTTAAATATAAAGATTTTTTTAAAAATTAATCATAAATACTACACAAAGTGAGATCTAAAAGATCCTAAAAAGACAAGAGGACAATTAAATATATAACTGGAAAATGTGCAGAATCGTAGCTGTAAGCACAGAGAATCGAAAGCAGATATACTCTATTTCTGAGTTTCAGCAGTGGAAAAAAGGATTGGACGTGCACTCATATATTAACCTTTCTAACCTGTCAAAATCACACACTCAGTACACCAGACCCAGCAAGCAGTTACAGCCAAAACCTAACTGCCAATTTCTTTTGATTTAAGAATAGAAATATAGAGGTCTCTTTTTAAATTTTATTTTTTCTTTAATGTGGAGAAATACACAACAGGTTTTAAAACTGAGGAAACCATAAAAGCAAAGGAAGAACAAAAGGACTTGCAGAAAGTGTATGCACTTGCATATTATCATTCTCTTGAGTGCTTCATAACTTGCAGTGGCTGAAATACTGATATTTGATTCATGCCTGGGAAGGGAATGAACACTTTCTTGTGTTTAGCTGGGTTTAGCAGTAATAACACACTGAGGTCTGTGGGCTTTACTTCAGCTTAGTGGAACACTTTGAATTAGCCACTGTCAAAACCACTTGATTGGCTGCTCAGTGTACCCTCATACACAGCAGTGTGCAACCAGCCAATCACAATGCAGAATATTAACAAGGTCATGGTAGTGTAAGACACTCCTATAACTCAGAGATTACAAAAGACATTAAAATTCTGATACCCCATTCATAAGGAAAAGATTGTAATGAGAACAGAGAATGGCACAACATTAATTCATTGTGTGACAAAGAATATAATGAGAATGGGAAATAGTACAAACATAACTCATTCTTGTTACAGCTTTAAGATTGTAATGTCATGGTTCATATCACATACTTAGGAAGAAAGGTATGGCAGGAGAAGAGTTGCAATATTAAGCATAGTTAATCTGAATGCACTACGCATTATTATATATGCAATATAATAAAAATTTGAAACATTAGTTAGAAATGGTTTGTTAAAATTGTTATAATTTCTCCATAAATTTTTGTTAACATTTTATTAATGCTGTTGATATGAAGGGTTGCAGTGTATATGTATACTTATTAACAGAGCTGTCCTCACAATGTTTTTACTCATGTATATCTTTAGAAATCAATTACAATTAAAAATAAACATATTGAGGACAGTATCTGTGCCTTTCCTGATACACATTACGAATCTGCCAAGACAGAGGCAGTGATGTTTAGTCATTTTTTCTGCCACAGTGAAATGAAATAAAATCATGAAAATGTGATGCATTTACCTCCCGAAATTATGGAATAATTTTAGTTATTGCTCATCTACTACTCAGCAATGTGCAATATCCTACCTAATGTAATTGAAGCATTTAACTGATGAGACATTAAAAATCTTTGACCACCTCAGAGTCTGCCAAAGCCCAAAACAACCTCTTTTATTCATCAGGCTCTATGCAAGATCACCAAATCAATGCATTTTATTTTTGTTTTAAAGGTAAGTCATTAACTTTGTGGTCATTTCTGTTAAATAAAACCAGAACCATTCTCAAAGACACTCCCAGTGTATTAAATTTCAATAAAGCAATAGTATCAGATGTTATCTGCTTACTTGCTTTGACACTGTTGTCTGGTTCTATGTATTGTCTCTGACCTTTGACTGGGCACATCCAAGACCAGCAGCGAGGACTTCAGCACAACTTTTGTAAAGTTTGTTTGATCTAAATTGAGCTCCAAATGTTTGTAGGGTTTCAAAAGATCACTTTCAAAGATCCATACCTAGTGCAGGGAATGAAGAACAACCTGTAACTGCTGTATACTTTTGCAATGCACAGGCTGTATTGAGTACATTCAAGATTAAATAACAACAATAATATTAACAACAATATTTCTTGGTTAGCCTTATATAAAGGTTTCTCAGAAGAAACTAAAAGAATTACCTTCTAGGTTATAGAGTAGATACTGCACTTGGAGCATCAGTGGGAAATCACTGCCATCTGAAGGATCTTGGTATCATAACCAAACACAGAACCTGAAAAGTATAGCAGAATTCCAGAAACTTTATCCAAGAGCATGCTTCATAAGAGACCTGACAAATCTTTAATAATCTAAGATCTCTTAAATTTTCCAACTCCACCCCTGTGTACAAGTGTGTTGCTCTTGCTTTGGTTCTGTATTGTCATGGAATATGTAACTCCTTGCATGTTTGCAGAGATTGCATTTTACCAATTCTTATTTGTCAGCATTCATACTCCAAACATCTTAGTTCTACATTCAAATACGGTTTTGACCCCTTGACTATCCAATGGAAACTTCCACTCCACTTATTTACATATGAACGTATAATGTCAAGGGAAAGGTAGATGATTATTTGGTTTTATCACATAAATCAACTGCCAACAGGCAACTGAAAAGCAGATTTGTAACTTAAAGATGATATTTACATCGAAGGTCAGACAGGCAGCATTTTTAAGTGGTTCTAGAGGTGCTCTAGAACAGCTTCACCCTTCTTCCTTAACAGAGAAACTCCATTTCCCCACTGCTTCTATACATCGCAGAACCAAAGACAAACAGATGTTGGAAGACGAATGTAGAGGAAATATCAAAAATAATTTAATCTTGAATTAGAAAAAAAATGCAATGAAAAGAACAGGTCTTAAATTGAAAGAAAATCTACATGTTTTCTGCTAAAAAGATTTTGAAATTAATCAACATCTAAATATGATTGTTCATTGTTCATTCAATATTCATAATATTTCAATTAGATTTATTGTGATGAAAATAAAAGCTGCTTTCTTTTTTTCTGTCCTTCAATGTGAAAGCTATGATATTAACAATATTGTAAAATTATGGATTAGACTTAGACCATTGATTTGCCCAGAAGACAATTGTTTCTCAAGAATCATAGTTCTATTTTCAGAATATTGGTTAAAATATAAAGGAAATCGCTTTTGTGTGGTTACTGCTTTTTCTAGTCGAGGTGGATTAATTTGACCCTATATTTGTATGAATAAGTACGTTCCAAAAAGTGGAAAATATGTTTTTATAGTGTTAGTTACATTTTAGTATCCGCATTACATCCGGGTGCATTGTCAAAACGAGACAGGTGTAAAGACCATGAGCAAAGGAAAAAATGTGATTGTCTGAAGGATGTTATGACAGTTCTGTATGCATAATACATGCATCCCAGGAGGCAATTCTGCATCTGTTACATATATTTATGTATTTTTACTTGTACTTTTGGAGATATTTAAGATTTATGTTGATAGATTCTTTCCCCTTAAAGACAATAAAGGAAAACATGTAACAAGGGTACAATTTTGTTAGGCAGTGAAGAGAGCAGGGTGTGAAAGTTGTACACGTGGTAGGCTCTGTGAAGGTTAAGAAATTTTTATTCTCAACATTTAGTAGCCTTTCTGTAGTGGCTTTCAAAATGCTTTCAAAACAAGCCTCTAATATATTTGATCTTTGTGCAGCTAAAGTATGTTTCTGTTCATTAGAATGACTGAGGGTAAGAAAACAATTGCTAGATGTTAAAGACTAACACAGAAATGATGAAGACATTTGTGAGTGAAAAGAAAAATCCTGAAGTCTCAGGGAATGAAGAAAGTGATGGTAAATGAAAGCAACAACACAAGGGTAAAGAGACAGAAAAGATAAAATGGCTAAGGAGACAGTTTTATACAACTAACTGTTTGAAGAAACAACACACTACACACTGTGTTGCACTGTAATGACATCTCCTGACCATTGAATTTTGTATGAAGAGATAGATGAGCCTTCTACTAGCTTCCATTACACAGCAGGTATTTTTTAGTCTCTGATACACAGGAGATTTGAAAAACAACCTTCTTCAGAAAATTCTTAGATAAATTCAGAGGACAAAGGATATTTCTGCTGTTAAATTTTGACTCGTTGAAAGTAAGTTCTGTGCAGCCTTCTTTCAATGTTAGAAGAGCATCTGCAGAAAGAAACAAATAGAAAGGTGTGCCTCAAGGCATAAACCAGAAAGAAGCTCCAACTTTCAGTTGTATGCAATTCTACAATTGTGTCTTATATGGTTTTTTGAAGTTTCTTTTAAAACATCTTCTATCAGTCACTGATGGAGAAATGCTTTTACATCAGATGAACTGCTAATCTGCTATGTCAGTTATTACATATAAAGTTAAAAAAACCCTAACATGTTAAAGACAGAAATATGAAGCAATACTTGAAAGTGAAAACATAAATTTAATGGATAATATATTCTACTTCCATCCATTTCAAAGCGATTCTCATTTAAGAAGAGCAGAAGAAATGGAGATCCTTTGAGGAATTTAAGACACCCCACAAAAGTTGGTAAAAAAGTTATTGCTACTAACTAGGTGATAAAAGTATATTTTCATATATTATTGATAAAAAAACCTCTACCAAATTGTACCCTTGTTGACTAAATACAGTTCATAAAAGAGATCTACAGTATAGCATAAATCATAAATAATGTTATGCTGTCCCCATGAGACGAACCTTTGGGGAAGATGACTGACCTGGATAAAGAGGGAGCTTTTGATGGAACTCAGGAAAAAAAAAGGAAAGAGCTGGCAAAACAAGAAGAATACAGGGATCTTGTTAGGTCATGCAGATAGAAAATTAGAAAAGCAAAGCCCAGCTAGAAATCAGTCTGTCCACTGTTGTAAGAGATAACACCAAGTGTTTTTATAAATATATTAGCAACAAAAAGTGAGCTAAGGAGAATCTCCATCCCTTACAGGATGTGAAGGGGACCATGGCCACCAAGAATGAGGAAAAGGCTAAGGTACTTAATACCTTCTTTGCCTCAGTCTTTATTAGCCAGACTAGTTGTCCACAGGGCATTCAGCCCCCTAAGCTGAAAGACAGGGATGGAGAGCAGAATGAAACTACCATAATCCAGGAGGAAGCAGTCTACAGCCTACTATGCCACCGGGATACTCACAAATCCATGGGGATGGATGGGATACACCCGAGTACTGAGGGAGCTGGCGGAGGAACTTGCCAAGCTTTATCATTTATCAACAGTCCTGGTTAACAGGTGAAATCCCAGACAACTGGAGGTTTGCCAATGAGATGCCCATCTACAAGATGCACCTATTTATCAAATTTCTTTGCCCTTAGTAAAATCAGTTCTACTAGGATGCTCAGGCATGTTTTAGCACAAGACCCAGAAGCCAGAAAGCTGGGTATTCTTACACAAAGTATTTTCAGCTAGTTTCCTTTTTCATTGGAGTAAGAGTTTAGGTCACCTTAAGGTAACTGACCAATAGAAAAAAATAGAGCTTTGTAACGTTAAAGCTTTTCTGAACAGGTGGTTGGGTTTTGCTTTGGACATTCTACAGAAGAATAGTATTCTCTGAAGGTCCAACATATTTCATTGCAGGTAGGGCAAAAGATTAATTTTACCCATTAAAGAAGCTCCATAAGCAAATGCAAGTTACTTTGTGAATTCTGAAACTTTGATTTTTCTAGCATTCTTGCTAAAAATCTCTATTCATCAGTAGAAGATAAATTAATGGGTTGCAGATGAAGACATCTATTTAAGATGTTTAAACCACACAATTAATTGGCATGTGAAAAGTTAAAGAGTGAGTCAACTATAGAACATAAAAATGTATAAGCACATAAGCTATAGCACTCTTTTCCATGGCTTAAGAGGCATCATGCCATCCACTTCATTAATCAAGGGTATGCCCCAGGTTTCAACACTTGATGATTTACAGTCATTCTCCATACATGCTCAACTATAAGAAGATGAAGTTCTCTCTACGTTGGAGCGATCATAAGACACAGATCTCAAATTTGAAACGCCAATTTTAATAAGCCACCTTGCTTTTTTTAGTGGTTTCATGGATTCTAATTATCCTAATCAAGAATAGGGCTGGTACTGCTGACACAGTTCAAGCTGCAGTTGAGAAAGATAATTCTAGTACTCAGAACTTTCTTATCTGTATTGTGGCCAATAGTGTTGATTATGATGGTTCTTTATGAAGGAAGGTACCTATTTAGAAAATAGATTGACACCACACCTGATTAGTAATCACTGCAATGTCCAGGAGACAGTGAACAGAAATAAATGACTCTGGCTTCCTGGTTTGAAATCTACTAGTGCCTCAGGGGTAAAAGGCTGTTTGCAGGAAAAGCTGAACATAAGTAGAGAATTCTAGCAAGAAGGAGAGAAAAAGAACAGCAGAGAAGGGAAGAAGAAGGAAAAAGGATATAAAATCTTGCTAAAAAAAAATGTTATTTTTTAATTAATGGGCCATGCATCACTTCCAAACTCTCACGTTCATGTTTGCACTGTAATGTGTTTAGAATACTTGAGGGGCAAAGTAAAGAAGTATTACTCATCCTCAGTGTCCATGGCAGGATAAGAACTGTGGCATACTATAATCAGGAGTAAGAGACCATGACATTGTGATACGCCATGGGTAGTTTCAATTTTGTTGTGTATAAAGTCCTACTGTGGTCTAGCTAACTCAGAGGCATAACATAATTCATCCATGACCTAAGCATATGCTTTATTTATCAGCCTATACACAATCCTGATAGTACTCTTTGTCTTCCTACAGAATCTGTGCTGTTTTCTTTTCAATCCACTGTCAAGAGAGAGAACTGACCCAGAGGGATAGAGATCTCTCCTCTGGAGTTCCCCACTCATTGCGGCTACCGAACTAAATAAGTCTATTTCCTTATGACCTGAGGCCATGTTAATGAGAAGTAACTCTTGTAATTAGAGACTCTGTGGTGGTCCAAACCACCATCGCTAACCAGCAGAGAGTATGAGCTACTGACCTTCAGATCCAAGTGGAGAATGTAATGCTGGTTCAAGTAGTGGACCTCGTGGTGCCCAGTGAGTGGAGGAGACTTGGCTGGGGCTTGTGCAAGCTGTGGCTGGTGGTGGACTACTTGGTGTGCACTGCCTCTGTCTTCAACATCGTTCTTATCAGCTTCAACCAGCTCATCTCTGTCACCAAAGCGGTGAGGGCTGGGCGAGTGAGGGGGCTGCAGGGGCTCCACAGCTGCCCTTTCAGGGAGGATGGGCTGCTTGGGGCACCTGGCTCTTGCACATCAATCAAACACCACAGGAGACAGGGGGACTGAGGCAGCTCCCCTGTGCCCTGGAAATATTGCAGGGGTGATTGGCTTTGGCAGACAAGACAATTGATTCTCACTTGAATATAGGAAGAGGTACTCTGGTTTAGAAACAGGTACAGTTAGTACATGCTGCTGTTGCAGCTAGAAGGGAACAAAGGTGCGCTTATTTCCTCACCAGCCACACTTGGATAAGCTTAAGTAGTATTACCCAGCTGAAGCAGATCATGTCCCTCAGAACATAGCAGCACACCTGCTGGAAACTGATAACCCAAGCCAGCCTAGCTGCATCCTAGCACAAAGGGATTTCCTTGAAATGGGTATCAACCCCTCAGGGAAAGTTAGATGTACACAGCTGTGATGGTTCCAGAGAGGCATTGCTGAAATCAAAAGAGCTTCATTTTCACCTGGACCATCCTACCTCAGAGTATTTTGGATGGAGAAGAAAAAAAAAATAAACCTGGTAATAGGTTTTACTCTTCTACACACATTTTTTGCTTGTTCTTCAGCCTCCTGTTCCACCCACATTTCCTTAAAACATGAATTCACCTTCATGGCTCAATTCCACTTGGAGGAAATGATAACGTTTTTGGCAAAGCCATTTTAGTGGCACCGTCCCAAATCTGACCCCAACTTCATCCCAGATTTCTGCGTGAGAAATATTGTGACTGTTTGTGGAAGGATCACTTTTAAAAGTCCAAAGAAAAATTTGCTGTAACTCTCCACTATCCCTTTTCTTCCCATGTTCCTTCACAATCTTGTTGATCACATTCATCCCCACAGTTCTCAGCCGCTCACCTTCCTCCTGCGAGAGGCACTGGGGCGCCGGTAGCGCTTCCTGTCAGCGTTCTGCCCTGAGTTCAGCTGAGCCGCGGCACCGGATCGCAGCGAGTCGTGTCAGTGCCCCGCGCTGGGCGCCATGGGTGGCGTATTGAAAGGCCCGGACTGCGATCGCGGTGGATCGAAGACACCTTTAGTAACAACTGAGCAAGCTTTTATCCCCTCTCCTGGCTGAGGCAGCAGCCTCCAGTCAGGTTTCTGGACTTTTCATTACTACAAGAACCACAACATTCCTATACAAAAGGTTGTCCCAGGGGCGTCCTCCTGTCTGCACCTTCCTTACCGTGACGCACAAATCACATCTCTACACGACCCTCTTTTCTACTTTTTCTCTTGCTTTTGCAGCTTCTCTCCAACGATGGGCATGGGTGCTGCCCTGACTGTGGTCCAGCAGGACCCTCATGTCCATTACCATGGTCAGGGCCTGGCATGGAGCAGTCTGGCCCCAAGAGCATTGCAAGAGAGGCTGCCACTCCCAATTAGGTGCTCTCCAGTTAACGCCTGCCAGGGATTTATTGCACCCAGCGTGTGCCCGCGGGCAGGCTGGGCTCTGCAAGGGGCTCCCGGCACCATTGCTGGCCCAGGGCAGCCCCGGCTTCGGAGAGGCGCTCCGGTCACCGGTGGGAAAGGGACGTGGGTGGCACCCGGGGGCCCCTCATGCCCGGGCACCGTCCCCCTCCCCGGCCTGACAAGGTCACCCTGGGCAATGCCTGCACCAGGGCCATGCCGGTGCCCTGACAATGGCCCCTTGTCATTCTGCGCCCGCACCACGCCAGGCGTCAGTGGCGCGGAGGTCGCTGCTGTCACCACCACACCCCAGCGTCTAATGAAAACAACTTTAATGAACCCGGGTCATTAGCGCGCCGCTCCCCCGGTGTCACAGTTTTGTGTAGCTGGGTGCTGGGAGAGACATGGGGCTGTAGAAAATGGTTATTGTGAGGAGCTGCTGGAATTCTCTGTGGCCCCAAAGTGTAAATATTGGGCCAAAGCGCCTCTGTGAATCACATATAGGAGAAAAAAAAAAACAACCTGCTGGCAGCTGCATTTTGCCACCAGAGAAGGGAGTGAGGAGATGTAACGAGCTGTGCAGACATGCAGGCTGGGGAGGGTTGGGGAGCAGGTGCCCCGGGTGTTGGAGAGAGAAAGATGCCCCTGCAGCCTGTGGAGAAACCCACGGTGGAGAGGGTGTTTCCCCCCCCACCCCCAGAGTCCATGGAAAAGGCCAAGACCCCACCTGTGGCCAGTGGAGAGGCTCCACGCTGGATGGAACAGGTGGAGACACAGAGAAGAAGATGCTGTGACCCTATGTTGGAGCAAGCTTGTGCCAGCACTTGCAGCCCACAGAGATGAGCGAGAGAGAGATTTGCTGGGGGGGAGGCTGGTGACCCCATGGAGGACTGGAGAGACATTGGGATTTATTACTGCCCGCCATAGCAGTGATCCACGGCGGGGCAGCTGATGAACAGGTAAAACCCTGTGGGAAAGGACTCACATTGGAGAACTTTGTGGAGGACTGTCTGCTGTGGGTGGGACCCCACGGCATTTATTCCACACCCTCCCACTGCTGCACTGTGGGGTCCCACCCACGGCTATTGATGTGCAGCAGGGGCTGGGATGGTTCCTGGCATCAGGTGGAACTGGGTATCCCATGGATTTAAATGGACTGACAGGGGTTTCAGCTCGCCCTGGGGGAGTGCAGGTCCCCATGGGTGGGCTCAGGGGCTGCTTCTCCTCCTCCTTCAGGGTTACACTGCCCGGGCAGTCCTGGCACTGCCACCGCGGGCAAACATCCGCTCTGTATCGCTCCATCAGAGGGGCGAGGAGCTCCCGACCACTCGCAATCAGGGGTGTCATCTCCACTCGGCCTTTGGCCAGCAACTGAACACCCCGGGACTGGGAGTCAGAGCTCTCGTGTCCACAAGCCACCAGTTTCCAAGTCCCAGTGGCCACATTCAAACCACCTTTGGGAACGCTCCACCATTGAAGCGGATTCCCAGTTTGCCCGGAACGTGCCGGCACCGCAGGGACCACGGGCGGTGAACCACGACGGGCGACAGCCCCGCTGAGCCCGGGAACGGGCCTGGGCTGGGGCTGCTTGCTGGTACCAGTGATTCAGTGACATGCAATAATGCTGAGGGGATGGATATAGATAGAGTTTAACAGACAATTAATTAATAGAATGTCAACTGTTTGTCATAAAACTTGCTGTCTGGCGTAAATCTTGGTGTTTGCTGTGGTGTGATGAGTGAGTGATTGTGAAATCAAGTTACTGTAAACTAAGGAAAGGGCCCCAATTTGAAGTCCCGAATCCCTGTGAAGAGATTGGTTGGAACTTGTGGTAGATATTAGATGAAGGTTGAGATCAAAAACTTAATACAGATCTCCAAGAGCAATAAAACTAAGAGAAAGGAATATGTGGGAAATTAAATATTTCCACCGTGTCTAATCTAATTGATCCAAGACGTGGTGAATCGTATGCAAACAGTTCCTGTGAACCATATCCCTTCTTTGTCTCCTATAAAGTTATGAGTCACGTGGTGTAGGAACGTTCTCCCCCTGATGTCCAATAGAGATATAGATAGAAACTCTTGATAAACTGAACAAAACTAAACTTTTTTAGGGCACATAACTGTATAACTGAACAAAAACTAAACTTTATTACTATGCACAACTATAACAATAAAAACCAGCAACAATAAGAAAAATAATCAAAATAATAATAAGTGCTGACAATACAAAACATTCAATTTTAAAGCGTCGCTCCCACATATCCGCATCGGCTGGAGCAGAAGCCTGGGTCCTCTGCCTAGAATTAAAACAACAGAAAAGGAAAATTTAGATTCTTTCCAAATTATCTGAGCTTGAAGAGACCTTTTAGTCTCAGTAACACCCACCTGTCTGGTTGTTCCGGTGGGTAAAGCCGCACTCGTTTGGAAGGTGATGACAACCTGAAAGTCTAATGGCAAGGGAACAATATACCACTACAGCCATAGCAAGGACGTTGTCCCTACTGCCTGGCTATAGTGCTGTAGAAAGGAACATTTACCACTCGTGGAGTTGTAGGCGCATCCTGTGATTCAGGCAAGGGAATTGGGGTCTCACCCTCACCAGCGCCGGCCACTTTGTACTGCTCTGCTGCTTGACTGCGTGTTCACCTAACTGTGTTTTTGGAAACGCGCAGGCGCAGTTTTCCCCCTACGTCCCCACAGAAAGTACTAGAAAGGGAAGGTTCAAACTGTAACCGTCGCAGTCTAAGCCTAAAATGATGGGTAACAATCAAAGTGGAGCCTCTAAGAAGAATCCCCTAGGGTGTGTGCTAGCCCATTGGAAGGAATTGGTGGGATCAGGAGGCACTGAAAAGAAGAAAACACTTATGAAACATTGTAATCAGTGGTGGCCTTGGTATAAATTAGAAGATGGGGCTAAATGGCCACTAAACGGAACATTAGATTACAACACCTTATTACAATGGATGTTATTTCTAAGAAGAGAAGGAAAATGGGATGAAGTTACATATCTGGATACGTTTTACACCCTCCAAAACCATCCAGAGTGGCAAAGGGAGTGTGGATTAGTCCCACCACAAGATCCTATGGTACTAGCACTCGAGAGGGAGAATAAAAAACACAAAGGTAAACTGAGGGGGTGTTGCTCGACGTGCAGTATAGGGCAGAGGTGTACCAGACCCGATAAAATTTACCAGGTACCAGAACAGGATCTGAACGATATTTTTAAGCCTCCCCCTCGGCTGCAGGAACAGGATGAGGACTCGGATGGAGCTTATACTTCTCAGCAAGTTATAGAGTCTATTTTCCCAGTACCATCCCTTTGGTGAGAGCAACTCAACTCCAGCAGAACTTGGTCGGGGGTTATTGATCCTGGATTAGCACCAGATGTTGCTTCAACATCGTCCCGGGGGGAAATATGTTTTCCCTTTTCCCCAACAGAAGGAACTCGTCCAGCAGCAGCGGTTTCAAAGGACAGCAGGACCTTGTCACCGAGGTATTTAGAGAAGCTCGGGGCAAGCCTGCCACCAGCACACACCTCCTTCAAACACCACATCAAATGGCAAGGAAAAGGGCAGGGAAAGGTCTACCTCATGACAGGAGCTTTCACTCGTATCTAGAGGCGGGAGAATCCGTGACCACCTCCTCTTCCGGGTGCTGGCCAGCCTCTGCGCCTTGGTGACAGACATCTCCAGGAAGGCAGAGGGTGTCCACTGAAACACAAAACACCAACAAGAGCTGCAGAAACACCTCTCTTCAGAAAGGCTTTTCTTGTTCAAGCACCACTTAGAAACCATTTGTCACCACAGCCACTAGGACAGTCCTGGAAGTCCCCAAAGTTCCCCGCTGAAATATTTAACATCAGTCAATGAATGATGGAGAGCGGAACACGCGCTCTGACCAAGCGGCTCTGTCCCCTGCGCTTCTCCTTCGTCCTCTGATGTGACACCTTTGAGGATTTCTGCTCTCCGGGCATTTGTTTCCCCTTTAGCCTTGCAGGATTCAGGCAGTGACCTTTGAAAGGAGTGGGGAGGAGTCATCAGAAACCCCCTAACTCCATCCTCGCACAATGCTCACAACCAGCCGGCGTGTGGAGATGTCACTGCCGACTGAATCACAGGAGAGCAGAAAAGCAGCGCCGTGCCAAGACTGAGGTGGAGCTGGCTGGGTCCAAGCTTTAGTTATCTTTTTAATTAGCCCTTGTTTTCTCTCTGTTCTGGCCTCACAGCCCCCTCCACAGAAGCATACAGAGATACCTCCTCCATGAGGTTATATCCAGGAAAGGGAGCCTTGGCCAGCAAAAGGCACATTCATGGATGGGGAGGAGGAACAACCCCAACTCCACAGCTGTTTCAAGGGCTGGATCTGCGCTCAACCCAGGATGACACACATGACAGAACTGGTTTGGACCCCATTCTAGCTGGGACTGGACACGTCTCTCAAGTCTTCAGGCAGAGTCTGAGCAGCCCCACCACATCCCCAGCTGCTGGGAGGGCAGGGATGGTCAGAGCAGCGCCTGCAAGGATGCTTCCTTGACAGAAGATACTGCTGCCCTCACCAAGAGGATGGGTAGAAGCACCCCAATGCTTCAGCTACTCCAGTGCACTGCCCAGGACATCCCGTTAACTGGGTTCCAGCAGCACATTCAGACAAGAATTGGGACTTTCAGCCCACACTCCATCTCCCACAGCACCTTGATGGTCACCTCCAACACAAGTATGGCAGCATAGAGATGGGGTGGTGGTGTGTACCTTCACAGTGTGGCTAAACAGAAGGGGCAGGCAGAGGAGGGACACAGGGCAGGTTTCCAGCCTCACCACAGCTCCTATCTGGCCACAGCAGGTACTTACAGTGACATACTTCTTCTTTGGAGCCTTCACTACTCTGCGCTGGAATATTCCAGACAGCTCACTGGCTCGATGAACGTTCTTAGTAGCCATGTCTCAGCTAATCTGGAAGGAGCAACAATGGCACTTTGAAAATCCAGGAAGAGCAGCTGACCCCAGGCGACTTTGTGCCCGACCTTATCACCTGCTCAGGGTTATTACACCAACCTCCAGCCCAGGGACCGCGGCTGCCCCGAGCGTGAACAAGATCAGACCAGACCCCTTCCCACTTCGCCAGCCCAACGCCCACCCCCCGTGCCAGGAGCTTTGCCCTGTTTCTAACTAACGCAGCACGGAGTTCAATGCTCTGATGAAGAACTAGAGTCTCCAGGCTCAGTCGGTTGGTTTGAGCTACAGAAATTATCCAGCAAATATGACTCCTTCCAGGCATGAAATTCCCACAGCCCCCAAGAGCATTTCTCCCAGGAGAACAAGGGCCCTAATTTTCACTTATTAACACTCACACTCGAGGCTCTCTACAGGCATTCGAGGCTGTAACAGCAGAAAGAAAACCATGAAGCCATTAAAGGAACAACAGCAATCAGCTCAAACACAAACACCACGTCTGTGCAAGCAGGGCTGCTAAAGACTTGATCCTAACGGCAGTTCTTCTCCAGCACCCCCCCACCCCCCACAAGGAATGCGGGTTGACCGCTCCATGGCCGGCTTTTAGGTCCATGGCCCAGTCGCCAGCCTGACAACCACCTCTCCATCTCCATCACACACAGCCAAGCACTGCCATTCTGTAGTGGCTCCTGTCAAGATCTGAGCCAAAGCTCATGGAACTCATAGGCAGACACAGGCTATCAGGCTGTTTCCATGGGCAGTATCATACCCTACCCAAAGCAAACGCTTGGGCCCACAGCAGCATCAATTCACGGTGCACAGCTGTGCTGTGTCCACATCCTGACCACTGCTGTCACCCACAGAGCTCTGCTATCACCCAGCTCACCCAAAATGCTCCCGCAAACCCCAATCCAAGTCAAACTCTTCTAATCTCAACCTGCAAACACCTTCTCAACAAGAGTTCCGCGCATCCCTGCCCAGTTCTCCCAAGGGAGTTTGAATCTCTGGCAAAACAAACGGCAGTTGAATTGAAAAGATACCAAACTGGAGACAGGCAAACAGCCAAAAGCAGCAGCAGGAGCATCACCCCCAGCCTCACCTGGGCAGGCTCCAGCCTCTTACCCACTTACCCAGCACACACACACACATTCCTGGCTGCCAGAACAGACAACAGGCCCTATTTCCTGGCTTACTGCTGTCCTACTCAGCACTGCAGTAACCCTGAGGTGTCATAGACACTTCACCCAGTTCCTCCCACCCTTCAGGCACTGACACCCTCATTGCAACACTGAGGTTTAAGGTCCAAACACCCAAAAGCCCGTGAACAAGAAGAGGAGGGCAGCACCAGCAGCCTCCATCCCCTCCACTCCTGCCCCAGGGCCTGGATGCGGCCACAGCTGCATCCCATGGGGGGGCAGACCTTGGCCTGGGAAGTCTGCTCTGATGGGGAGCACAGCGGGGCAGCTGGAGGGGGGGGTGCAGCAGGAGGGGACAGGCCCCGACACAAAATGCTGCCGCCTCCTCTAGCCCGGCACGAGAGCCCCCCCTTGGCTCCTTAGGCAGCCCCGCCCCTGAAATCCCGCCCTCCCTCCCTCCCAAACAGAGCCTCTCCTTGCAGGGAAGCCTCCCCGGCAGCAGGGTGAGCACCAGGGCCGGACACAGTTCGGGCGGGACCCAGCTCACACCCCACACCCCCACCCCGGGCACGCTGTGCCACTCACCCCAACCGCTCCAGCCCCCAGCCCCGGCGCTCCGCCCGCCCCCGCCCCTCCCGAGGCCGCACCTCCGGAACGCGGCCACCGCCCCAAAAACACGGCCTTGGGCACCGGAATCTCCCCCCTCCCGCTCCCGAGGGGGCGTGGGGACACTCACACGCCGGAGCGCGGCCACCAGCCGGGCTGCTGCCGCTGGCAATGAAGCAACGGACACACACGTTCCCGTGGCAACGGCGGGACGCGAGCGAGGCCCGTGCGGCAGCGCCCGGACAGCCCCGGGCAGAGCTGACCCAGCGCCGCACCTCGCCGGGGAGTTACTACCCGCTCGCTCCTGCCCCGGCACCGGGGAAACCGGCGGCACGGGCGCGGGGGAGATGCCGCTTGGTGACAGCTCAGAGCCCAGTTCAACCAGCTCGCTGCCTTGCCGGCATCTCCTGACCCCCAGCCCGGCTCTCCGCACAGCCTGGCACCCACATGCAAACCGCAAGCCACAGGCTCTGACACTCAGCAGTCCCCACGTTCTGCTTCCCACCAGCTCCAGCACCCTCCAAGCGATGTCAGAGCCTCAAGTGCCTCCTGCCTGCCCCACCCTACACTGCAAGCAACTCCTCTTGCAGGAGCGCGGACAGGTGGCTGAATCCTGCTTCACTATACACACTAAATCCTCCTCCTTCAGCAGCAATAAGGCACCTCTCTCCAGAGTAACTGCTTCATTTGCCTTTCTATTGCACTTTGCTGGGAGAGCCAGAGAGGAGATCTGCTAAAAGGGAGAATCAGGATGCTCCTGAACACTTTTCCTCACCTAAACCATCTTGCCCTGTTCAGGCTTAAGTAGCAGGATCATGTTTCTTCCTTAGAAATCACCTGCTTAGCTGCAATTACCATATAAACAGCATCTCACGGGAGCCAGGAAAGGAGAAGAATTTCCAGGACTTCCAGGGCTCTTGCCCCTCCAGCCTACCACTAAGTGGCTGAGAGCTTTCTAAATCAAGCCTTGCTCCCCAGGAAGCCTCACCTGGCACCTTTATACTCCAGCCCCTCTCGTCTTTTTATCGCTTCGGTACTGCCATCCCACAATTTATTGTAAAAGCTCCACCACGGCAGAGATAATTAACAGGAGCCTCGTGTTACACCTTCCCCTTCCTTCTTTTCATAAACTCAAGCTCTCAGCTGATGGCGAGGCGGGCAAGGAGGACCAGGCTCCCTTCCAAGGTCCTGCCAGAGCTCCACGTGCTGTGAATTTAGAGCCACAGCTCCCGATGTCAGCACTTAGAGCACTACTTTCCCTCTCCCAGCACCTCATCTCTGCTATCTTGGGCTTCCCAACTTGCATCAACCCTTCCCCCCCACTATTTACTCTTTTTCCTGCATCGGGACTACGTTTCAGTGTGGTTGGCAACACATCAGAGCTTCCACACAGAGAGAGACCTCGGAGTGCAAAAAGCAGGAGCCAAAAGGACTATTACCGGGTCCCCAGGTCGGGAGCAAGTGGCCTCAGCGGGGTCAGAGCTGGCTCTGCTGGGCCGAGGAGCACGTTAGCGAAGCGCTGCCATTCTGTAGTGGATCCTGTCAGGATCTGAGCCAAAGCTCATGGAACTCATAGGCAGACACAGGCTATCAGGCTGTTTCCACGGGCAGTATCTTACCCTACCCAAAGCAAACGCTTGGACCCACAGCAGCCTGCAGCTAAAAGCACGAGGCAAACAAGTCCGCGCTGCCCAGGGGCTCTCTGCATGTGCACAGCAGCCACGGCTCTGCTGCCACACAAGGATTTGGTCATCTACCCATGAACCACACACCCAAGCTGGAACATGGGGCACTGCCAGCATCCCTGAAAGCCATCCTCTCTCCCTTTCTGAACCACATCCCAGCTTCTGTGGCATCAATTCACGGTGCACAGCTGTGCTGTGTCCACATCCTGACCACTGCTGTCACCCACAGAGCTCTGCTATCACCCAGCTCACCCAAAATGCTCCCGCAAACCCCAATCCAAGTCAAACTCTTCTAATCTCAACCTGCAAACACCTTCTCAACAAGAGTTCCGCGCATCCCTGCCCAGTTCTCCCAAGGGAGTTTGAATCTCTGGCAAAACAAACGGCAGTTGAATTGAAAAGATACCAAACTGGAGACAGGCAAACAGCCAAAAGCAGCAGCAGGAGCATCACCCCCAGCCTCACCTGGGCAGGCTCCAGCCTCTTACCCACTTACCCAGCACACACACACACATTCCTGGCTGCCAGAACAGACAACAGGCCCTATTTCCTGGCTTACTGCTGTCCTACTCAGCACTGCAGTAACCCTGAGGTGTCATAGACACTTCACCCAGTTCCTCCCACCCTTCAGGCACTGACACCCTCATTGCAACACTGAGGTTTAAGGTCCAAACACCCAAAAGCCCGTGAACAAGAAGAGGAGGGCAGCACCAGCAGCCTCCATCCCCTCCACTCCTGCCCCAGGGCCTGGATGCGGCCACAGCTGCATCCCATGGGGGGGCAGACCTTGGCCTGGGAAGTCTGCTCTGATGGGGAGCACAGCGGGGCAGCTGGAGGGGGGGGTGCAGCAGGAGGGGACAGGCCCCGACACAAAATGCTGCCGCCTCCTCTAGCCCGGCACGAGAGCCCCCCCTTGGCTCCTTAGGCAGCCCCGCCCCTGAAATCCCGCCCTCCCTCCCTCCCAAACAGAGCCTCTCCTTGCAGGGAAGCCTCCCCGGCAGCAGGGTGAGCACCAGGGCCGGACACAGTTCGGGCGGGACCCAGCTCACACCCCACACCCCCACCCCGGGCACGCTGTGCCACTCACCCCAACCGCTCCAGCCCCCAGCCCCGGCGCTCCGCCCGCCCCCGCCCCTCCCGAGGCCGCACCTCCGGAACGCGGCCACCGCCCCAAAAACACGGCCTTGGGCACCGGAATCTCCCCCCTCCCGCTCCCGAGGGGGCGTGGGGACACTCACACGCCGGAGCGCGGCCACCAGCCGGGCTGCTGCCGCTGGCAATGAAGCAACGGACACACACGTTCCCGTGGCAACGGCGGGACGCGAGCGAGGCCCGTGCGGCAGCGCCCGGACAGCCCCGGGCAGAGCTGACCCAGCGCCGCACCTCGCCGGGGAGTTACTACCCGCTCGCTCCTGCCCCGGCACCGGGGAAACCGGCGGCACGGGCGCGGGGGAGATGCCGCTTGGTGACAGCTCAGAGCCCAGTTCAACCAGCTCGCTGCCTTGCCGGCATCTCCTGACCCCCAGCCCGGCTCTCCGCACAGCCTGGCACCCACATGCAAACCGCAAGCCACAGGCTCTGACACTCAGCAGTCCCCACGTTCTGCTTCCCACCAGCTCCAGCACCCTCCAAGCGATGTCAGAGCCTCAAGTGCCTCCTGCCTGCCCCACCCTACACTGCAAGCAACTCCTCTTGCAGGAGCGCGGACAGGTGGCTGAATCCTGCTTCACTATACACACTAAATCCTCCTCCTTCAGCAGCAATAAGGCACCTCTCTCCAGAGTAACTGCTTCATTTGCCTTTCTATTGCACTTTGCTGGGAGAGCCAGAGAGGAGATCTGCTAAAAGGGAGAATCAGGATGCTCCTGAACACTTTTCCTCACCTAAACCATCTTGCCCTGTTCAGGCTTAAGTAGCAGGATCATGTTTCTTCCTTAGAAATCACCTGCTTAGCTGCAATTACCATATAAACAGCATCTCACGGGAGCCAGGAAAGGAGAAGAATTTCCAGGACTTCCAGGGCTCTTGCCCCTCCAGCCTACCACTAAGTGGCTGAGAGCTTTCTAAATCAAGCCTTGCTCCCCAGGAAGCCTCACCTGGCACCTTTATACTCCAGCCCCTCTCGTCTTTTTATCGCTTCGGTACTGCCATCCCACAATTTATTGTAAAAGCTCCACCACGGCAGAGATAATTAACAGGAGCCTCGTGTTACACCTTCCCCTTCCTTCTTTTCATAAACTCAAGCTCTCAGCTGATGGCGAGGCGGGCAAGGAGGACCAGGCTCCCTTCCAAGGGCCTGCCAGAGCTCCACGTGCTGTGAATTTAGAGCCACAGCTCCCGATGTCAGCACTTAGAGCACTACTTTCCCTCTCCCAGCACCTCATCTCTGCTATCTTGGGCTTCCCAACTTGCATCAACCCTTCCCCCCCACTATTTACTCTTTTTCCTGCATCGGGACTACGTTTCAGTGTGGTTGGCAACACATCAGAGCTTCCACACAGAGAGAGACCTCGGAGTGCAAAAAGCAGGAGCCAAAAGGACTATTACCGGGTCCCCAGGTCGGGAGCAAGTGGCCTCAGCGGGGTCAGAGCTGGCTCTGCTGGGCCGAGGAGCACGTTAGCGAAGCGCTGCCATTCTGTAGTGGATCCTGTCAGGATCTGAGCCAAAGCTCATGGAACTCATAGGCAGACACAGGCTATCAGGCTGTTTCCACGGGCAGTATCTTACCCTACCCAAAGCAAACGCTTGGACCCACAGCAGCCTGCAGCTAAAAGCACGAGGCAAACAAGTCCGCGCTGCCCAGGGGCTCTCTGCATGTGCACAGCAGCCACGGCTCTGCTGCCACACAAGGATTTGGTCATCTACCCATGAACCACACACCCAAGCTGGAACATGGGGCACTGCCAGCATCCCTGAAAGCCATCCTCTCTCCCTTTCTGAACCACATCCCAGCTTCTGTGGCATCAATTCACGGTGCACAGCTGTGCTGTGTCCACATCCTGACCACTGCTGTCACCCACAGAGCTCTGCTATCACCCAGCTCACCCAAAATGCTCCCGCAAACCCCAATCCAAGTCAAACTCTTCTAATCTCAACCTGCAAACACCTTCTCAACAAGAGTTCCGCGCATCCCTGCCCAGTTCTCCCAAGGGAGTTTGAATCTCTGGCAAAACAAACGGCAGTTGAATTGAAAAGATACCAAACTGGAGACAGGCAAACAGCCAAAAGCAGCAGCAGGAGCATCACCCCCAGCCTCACCTGGGCAGGCTCCAGCCTCTTACCCACTTACCCAGCACACACACACACATTCCTGGCTGCCAGAACAGACAACAGGCCCTATTTCCTGGCTTACTGCTGTCCTACTCAGCACTGCAGTAACCCTGAGGTGTCATAGACACTTCACCCAGTTCCTCCCACCCTTCAGGCACTGACACCCTCATTTACACGTTGCAACACTGAGGTTTAAGGTCCAAACACCCAAAAGCCCGTGAACAAGAAGAGGAGGGCAGCACCAGCAGCCTCCATCCCCTCCACTCCTGCCCCAGGGCCTGGATGCGGCCACAGCTGCATCCCATGGGGGGGCAGACCTTGGCCTGGGAAGTCTGCTCTGATGGGGAGCACAGCGGGGCAGCTGGAGGGGGGGGTGCAGCAGGAGGGGACAGGCCCCGACACAAAATGCTGCCGCCTCCTCTAGCCCGGCACCAGAGCCCCCTCTTCGCTCCTTAGGCAGCCTCCCCCCTGAAATCCCGCCCTCCCTCCCTCCCAAACACAGCGCCTCCTTGCAGGGAAGCCTACCCGGCAGCAGGGTGAGCACCAGGGCCTGACACAGTTCGGGCGGGACCCAGCTCACACCCCACACCCCCACCCACACTCACCCCAACCGCTCCAGCCCCCGCCCCTCCCGAGGCCGCACCTCCGGAACGCGGCCACCGCCCCAAAAACACGGCCTTGGGCACCGGAATCTCCCCCCTCCCGCTCCCGGGGCGGCGTGGGGACACTCACACGCCGGAGCACGGCCACCAGCCGGGCTGCTGCCGTTGGCAATGAAGCACCGGACACACACGTTCCCGTGGCAACGGCGGGACGCGAGCGAGGCCCGTGCGGCAGCGCCCGGACAGCCCCGGGCAGAGCTGACCCAGCGCCGCACCTCGCCGGGGAGTTACTACCCGCTCGCTCCTGACCCGGGACCGGGGAAACCGGCGGCACGGGCCTGGGGGAGATGCTTTGGGCCAGGGGCTCGGCTGGCACAGCAAGCGTGTGCTGAAGCGGCCCCTGCCCACCCTCCCAGATTACGTGGGTGCAGCGTGGGTGCAGACAGTCCTCCACCAGCTCTGGAACCTGAGTCCTTTCCCACAGCGCTTCAGCCCTTCCCCAGCTGTACAGTGAACTCTTTCTGCAAAGCTGGTTAGGAAGGACATCCTTAAAAACGTGGAATTTAAAAGAGCATTTGGGTTTCAGTGTTCATGTCTCATGGAAACCCAGTCTCCTGGGACAGCAGAGGGATGGTATTGATTCCCTTCCCTAATGCAGCTGCCTCGTGCAAAAGGGTTTGAAGAGCCACTCCTGGGTTACACAGACAGCTCGACAGGAGCACTTCAAAAAGCTCAGCCTTCTCATCAGGTCCCTTGCAAAAGGGGTCTGGCCTCCCCAGCAGGAGGGCTTAGAAGCTGGCCAGGAACGTGCTTTGTCTTATTTGCAGTCTCATCATTTCACTGGGTCAGTTCTAGGGAACCTCTTCTGAGCTAATGGGCTCAGAAACTTCAGCTCCATACATGCAACTTCTGACGTGCAGCAGCCCCACTGATGATGCCCAGAGCAGTTTCAGGATGCCAGTGCTGTCAGCAAGTTCAGCCCAGCCCCTGTGCCTTCAAACCAACGGTGTCCTCACACCAGCACACGATAGAGCTGTTTCTCAAGGCTTTAGTATTTCCTTCCTCAGCTTCTCTTTTGCTTGTGCTTCCTGCACGTTTTACAGAGGGGGATTTTAAAAGGATGGGTGAACTGATTCTGTATGAATTGGGCTCACACTGTGTAAGGATATTTTTAGCAGAATACATCTCTCAATCCAATTCTTTGCCATGTACACACAGAGGAAAATTAGATGCCTTTAAGGTATCATTATTAACTTCATTTGATTTCTGGTTCCTTTAGCAGAGATTTAAGTATGCTAAGCCTCTTTTAAGAACATTTTAAAAGATCAACAATTGCAATAATTATTTTTATTAGTAGAGTGACAAAGAAGCAGCAGTTCAGTTTGCTTTATTTGGTACTAGCCAAATGCTAAATTGTGCCTAGTATCCTTACTTGTCCTTTAATCAGTAGTCTTCTGTTTTTTTTAATAGATCTGACTAAAAGACTTGATCCTGCTGCCAGAAAAACTTAGTCTACCCTTCTTTTTATTTAATAAATTCACTGTTATTTTATTGAATAGAAATTATGATATATTTTTCAAGGTATTGCATATGTTCAATAACACTGTTATGATGATAATACAGGATTTCAGAAGTCAATTGCTGTGTTCCGATAGCACAGGTATTATTAATTATTTAAAGATGAATTCAGTTTTATAAAAAAGCCAAAACCAAATATCGATTCAATTTCAACTTTCAACATGCAAACACCTTCGAAGTAAAAAATATCCTTTTGAAGAACTGGTCAGTTGTAACATACAAAGTAAAATCTATTTTTAGCTGCTTATTTTAATTTTTCAAAAACTTATTTTATACTCTATATAGTTTTAAAAGTCATTTCAGTAACTTTGATCAGATAAAACTGTCCATATTCCAAGATTCAAGAGGTGAACTGAAATAGCTCTGTCCTGCTAACGTTGCAGGAAATAAAACTTCAGACCAAGAGACACCCTTAATTCTGGTTTCTCATGGGAAGAGTTTTCACTCCTAAGCAATTAAAAGGCACACAGAATCTTCCTGGTTTCAGTTTCAATCATCTACCACTTTGATTGAACTCAGGACAATTTCACATCTGTAAAATGTTTTACAAGTCACTTGTTAAATGCACCTGAGGAATTCCAGGACCCAAATAGGGTTCATGTTAGAGAAATCTATGGACTTGCTCAAGATGGAGGAGTTCCATACCTGCAAAGAAGCAGGACTCCAAGTATTGGCCGTAATCACCATAGTCCTGCTGTGGATAATTTCCCTATGCAAACACAGAGATTTGAAGACGTGGTATCTTAACACAAAAGATTGCATTCTTTCCCTTTGAACAAGACAATATGCTTACTTGATATAAAGAACACAAACACTATGGCTCAGACCATAAAAGAGAGTGACAGCTGTGCAATTAGTAGCCATAGAACCATCAATGCCTGTGAGAAGCTGGGGAACATGCGCACGCGGCTGGTGCCAATCTGCATATATCACAGTAATTAACAAAAGTCCCTTGTTTGAGTCATAAATGAAACTTAATTTTAAACCAGGAAAGTGAAAATTTAGGAATCCTTGAGTGTCATTTGTTTTGAAATGTAACCACTTTCAATACATCAGTTGAGTATGTTCAGATTTCCAGGGGTCATTCTGCTGCAGTTCTGTTCATAGCGCATGTGTAAAAAATACGGTATTTGGTATCATTGTGCTCACGCTGTCAGAAGACCCAGAAGTTGCCTTTTCTGCTGGCTTGTGTTGCCACAAAACATTGCAAAGGACTACCTAGGTTTTGCCTTCATAAACACTAAACCTTCGAAATTGCACAGGAATCAGTCATGATAGGTGTCTGATGGCTGAAAATGTATCGAATGCAGAAAATGCAAATGCTTTATGATAAATTCATACAGATAAAAGAAATTTATAATGCAGGGAAGTCTCTTTTAGTGGTAGGTTATACTTTAGTATGCCAAGAGTGATTCAGTGTTCCTCAGAAGGTGATTTGTGAAATAGTGTTATTCCATATTTGATGCCTAAAAAAGTAAGAAACTATACATGCAGGCACCACATTACCAGTGCTCAGGCCCTCTTAAAACATGAAATTTCACTTTTTGTCTTTCTGATAAGGTAAAATTTACTAAGATAACTGCAGTAACAATTCCAGCGATGACTGGTGTTTACTCTTGTGACACAGGAGACAGAATAAATGCCAGGGAAAAGATAAAGCTCTGATTTGCAATGTCATCCCACAGGATAAAAAAAAGGGGAGGGGGAAATTTTCAGAATTAAAGCACTTACAATAACAAATCTAATTTCCAAGAGCAATCATTATCTACATTTCTTACTACTGAAAATATATTTGTCAGCAGCAAGAAAGAACTATTTTCACAGTCTGAGGGTGTTTTTTTTTTTTTTTTCCAAAATTCTCTTGAGAAAGGTTACATGATGAAAAGTCAGAAGAAAGAAAGTATTCTTTCCATACAGGTAATTTTTATATTCAGATCTGACACTTCTATCACTCGGTAGAAGAAAACAGAAAGAAAGGAGGAATGGTGCCTAATAATTCCTCCAGCAACAAATACACCCAAATCTCCTTGTTAGCAGCATGTCTTGAAGCACCTGTCACACCAGAGATGCCATCAGCAGCTGCATTAAACCAACCACTCCCAGGAACTGAATGCACACCAGGAGTGTCATTCCCCCTCCCTCACCACGCTGGTTACGAAAGGGCCTTCAGCTGCCCAGGTGATGCTGGGGGCTGTGAAACAACAGCTGAGAACAGCAGGGATGCAGCGCCACACAGAGCAGCGTTTGAGAAGGAGCCCGACTCAAGACACTTCTTTCCCACCTCTGACTCCTGCAAGCACTTTGCTTCTGTCAAACTGCCCCGCTCCTGCTTCACTGGCACATCCCAAGTAAGAGTATCCATCAAAATCAGTTGTTAAACTGAAGACAAACCCACAGGCAGGGAGCAAGCTGCTAACCTTGTTCAAGGATCAAACCATCTGTCTTACCTGACTGATGCTCATCAACATGAACAAAAGAGTCATCCAACAGACAGTAAATAGCTTTTGCTGAGAGAAGCACACAAGCCATCACTTCCATACTGGGAGTCTTGTACAGCAGAACTGAGGACCACATGAGATGTCCAACTCTTCATTTTCCACCTAAGATAGAAAGCAGATTCTGCAAGTTACTTGCACACTTTGATGGGCCAGGTAGATGCATCATTATAGGCTCCTAGGGAAGCAATTGTACCAGCTGGAGCATCTAAACATGCTGCAGTCCAAGAGCAGAAGTTCACCTCGAGGCTGTTAAATGCAGCAGAGCTTTGAGGCTGCAGATACCTGTCGCTGGCTGCAGCGTAACACGGAGCCAGGAATTGCCAGGGAGGGAAAGTTGCCCTTAAATATTGCTTTGAAGTTTCAGGGAGTGGGGGGTGGTGGCACGCAGCCTAATGCGGTCACTGGACTGCTGTCAAGTGCTGGCTCTGCCAGAGACCCCATGGTCAGGGCCGGAGACCCCATGGCCAGGGCCGGAGACCCCATGGCCAGGGCCAGAGACCCCATGGCCAGGGCCGACTCACCTAAAGCAGTTGGATGGCAGGTTTTCTGGCTCCCCCATGGCTGCAGTCATTCAGCATTTCCCAGTCACTGTTCCATTCCAATGGCCTGCATCCCGCTGAAGGCTCAGTTCCTGTCAGAGGAGTGTCTTGGCTGAGGCAGGCTGAAGGAGCCCTCCTCTGCCCCTTCCCTCTCCTGAGACTGCTCTCCCTGCTCCAGGACGAGGAAGCTGCTCTCTTCAGCAGCTCTTCCAGGGCCAGCTCACCCCTTTGCAGCAGCGCTTAGGAGAAGCGAACAGGAGGCGCCAGAGGCAATCTCACCTGGCTCTAGCACAGGCAGAGGAGTCCCTCCTCATCTCGGCTGGAAATGCTGCTCCTTTGGGCTGTGCCTGGAAGGGAAGAATTCCAGCACAGGGGGCAGCAAGGGGGACTTTCTTTTGCTCTTGTTTTGGCCGTGGCAGACCACGGGCACCCGAACCTTGAGCTGTACCCCAGGGCTGCTGGCCCAGCAGGCAGATCCGCACCTCCCCCGGCACTGAGGATGAGCAGATCCCAAAGTCCAAGCGTTCTGCTGGCGCCGCGGAGAAGGGAGCGGAGCGGGAACGCCTGAGCCCCGGCCCCGGTGCGCGCCGGGCTCTGCCCCCGCGGGGCTCCGCTCGCCGCCTCGCACGCCGGCGCGGAAAAGAGCGGAACTAGCGCCCGGCACCCGCGGAGCGGCCGGGATGGGGACGGGGATGGGGGGGCGCGGCAGCCCGGCCCGGCCCGGGCGTTGCACAGGCTGGCGGGGGGCGCGGGGCCCCCCCTCCTTGCCCGCCTGCCCGGCGCGGAGGGGCGCGCTGTGCCGCGGCGCCGGGCGCTGCGCTCCGGGCGCGCTGGCACTTGGCAACTGTTCTGCTGGGGCCGAGCGAAACTCGCGCTGCGCCAGGCCCTGCGGAAGGCTGAGACGAGCCTGTGGAGCCGGGGGCAGCCACCGCGCCCCCGGCCACGGAGAAGCGGAACAGCGCTGGTCCCCCCGCAGCCCCTGAGGCCTCGGGACGCGTCTGTCCCGCTGCCCGGCGGGAACAGCCCAGGGGCCGTTGGGATCCTCCCGCCCACGGCGCCGCCAGGGGTGGCACAGGGCAGCTGCTAATGCAGCTCCTGCAACAGGGTGTCAGTTTGTGGAAGCTGATGTCCTGCCGGGGCTGGGTCCTAGTGCTGGGTTGGGTCCTAGGGCTGGGTTGGGTCCTAGGGCTGGGCTGGGTCTCAGGTGGGTCCTATTGCTGGGCTGGGTCCTAATGCTGGCCTGGGTCAAAGTGCTGGCCTGGGTCCTAGGGCTCGGTTGGGTCCTAGTGCTGGGCTGGGTCCTAGTGCTGGGCTGGGTCCTAGGGCTCGGTTGGGTCCTAGTGCTGGGCTGGGTCCTAGTGCTGGGCTGGGTCCTAGGGCTGGGCTGGGTCCTAGTGCTGGGCTGGGTCCTAGTGCTGGGCTGGGTCCTAGGGCTGGGCTGGGTCCTAGCCCTCGCCGGCGGGGTCGCACTGTGGTTCGGATGGGGACGGGGGAAAAGCGGCCCCGGATGCCTTGGCAGAAGTGCCACAGAAGTGGAAGAACTACCCCCACCTTCGAAATTGCACAGGAATCAGTCATGATAGGTGTCTGGTGGCTGAAAATGTATCGAATGCAGAAAATGCAAATGCTTTATGATAAATTCATACAGATAAAAGAAATTTATAATGCAGGGAAGTCTCTTTTAGTGGTAGGTTATACTTTAGTATGCCAAGAGTGATTCAGTGCTCCTCGGAAGGTAATTTGTGAAATAGTGTTATTCCATATTAGATGCCTAAAAAAGTGAGATACTATACTTGCAGGGCACCACATTACCAGTGCTCAGATCCTTTTAAAAAATGAAATTCCACTTTTTGTCTTTCTGATAAGGTAAAATTTACTAAGATAACTGCAGTAACAATTCCAGCGATGACTGGTGTTTACTCTTGTGACACAGGAGACAGAAAAAATGCCAGGGAAAAGATAAAGCTCTGATTTGCAATGTCATCCCACAGGATAAAAAAAGGGGGAGGGGGAAATTTTCAGAATTAAAGCACTTACAATAACAAATCTAATTTCCAAAAGCAATCATTATCTACATTTCTTACTACTGAAAATATCTTTGTCAGCTGAGATGCTTTGAACATGCCTAGTACTAAAGGAATTAACTGGAGAGAAGCTGAATTTTCTTGAGTTTCTCTCCGCAGAGAGCCCTTGCTACTTTGGCCTGGATAGTATGTTAATCTAGAAGTCTGTAAATTCCTTGTATGAACTAGACATGGGTTTATGTTCTTTCACCTGAAAACATTTGTGTTTCTATGTGGGATCTTTTCAAAGAAAAAAACCCGAAATATGGCATTTGTTGAATGAGCACTTGCTTAACTGTGGGCTTCCTGTACAGCAAATTAATTAAGTTTGAAGTATTACCTTACTAACACTCTCCTGACAACACAGAAGACCTAAGTTTAGTGTAGGTGCTTCCTAGGGCAGACTGAAACTACAATGAATGTCAGTGCCAGCATATTTTAAGCACCATTGCTGTTATCAATAAGAAAATACAGCCTGTGTTATACTGTACTTTGAGAATACATTTGGTTTAAATGGACAAATATCCCCTGGAAAGCAGTCATGTTTTAATATGGTTTTTAAACTTGGTTTCTCATCATACAGTTGACATCTCTATTTCTCAGCAAGCTTCTACCCTTTCCAATTCACAGGTAGACTTATTAAGTGATGTCTAGATCAGAACAGCTTCTATCAAGGGCTGCATTCATTAACTACCGGATGTCTGGAGATACCTCTGTCAGTAGTCCTGAGTATGCCTTTTCCATTTGACCACACACACAGAGCTGTACTTTTAGGGAAATGCTTTCAAGAGAAAATATTTGTAAAGAATATTTGTTTTTCTTCTTCCTGCCCCTGAGCTAAACACTCTCAGAAGCTGTTAAAAAAAAATGTGAGCACTCTAACTTCATTCTAATCAACTTCAAATGCAAATGACTGAGGCTGCAGACTTTCTCAAGCAGAAAGCACAGAAAATTGCTACTAAAATCCCCACTGCTCTTTCAGCAATACCACCGAATGGAAAGGAATAAATTGCATGGACATTAAATACACTTTGCAGAATACTCTGTTTATTTACACACTTCAGTGGTCTCTAGAGGATTTAGAGTTTTTACTTGTGTAATTAACCTATTGACCTCATGCAAAAAAAAAGTACACAAACTATATGTAGTGAATGGGTTAATATTTTGTTCATTGAAACAAAGTATGAATGACAGGAAAACACTTAGCTTCTAATATTAGTTCTAATATCAGGGAGGTTGCTGACTTACATCTCGAAACCCGTCACAACATCTGCTGACACATTTCAAAATCGGTCACCACATCTTAGTTTGTAAAAAATAACTGTGAGGAATTATGGACCAAGATATTGTTTATTAAGGCTTATGCCAGCAGCTACCAAAAATGTGCAATTGCTTATGCAAGCTACCAGACACTGCTTGTCCAGGATAAGGTAACAATTGCTTACACAAACTAAACCTGCTTGTCCAGGATAAGATAACCACAATTGCTTACACAAACTAAACCAGATACCGCTTGTACAAGATAACCAGATGTCCAGGAGCCACAGATAGGACAAAGGAGGAAGACTTCTTACTCCGGCCTCAAAGACCACCCAGAGGCAGAAAACGACCCCCTAACAACAACTGAAGCATACGCACAGTACCTCCACTACTTCATGAACACGGAAGTAAAAAATATATAAAAAGGGACTGTTTGAACTGATCAGCACGGCAGTTGGCAGAGCGCAGACTCTCCTGCCGTCCAGCGCTGTCTTTGCTCATATTCTACTTGCTATAATTAATAAAATTCTAATTGGATTATGATCCATTGTAGTCTCAATTTATAACAATCTGGTGCCGTGACTCGGATAAGGAACGGTGGGCTTCTGTCCTCGGGGAGGCGCCCCGCGGCAATCCGCGGCCCCGCGACCGACAGCCTACCTCAACCTTACCGACGAACCTAAATTCTAGGATAATGAGCAAAGGAGGAACCGGTAAAATCCCATAAAAATTCTGTGCACGGGAGTCCGGACGAAGACGCAGGACGCGTAAGTATATTGCGAAATTTTTCGCGGGTTTGCCGTTCGGGCGGGATTGGGTTTCCTGGATTATAACGAGTGAGAGGTTCGATATACTGAACCAAGTGAGTGTGGACTCTTAAGTACTGCGTTTCCCATCTCCCGCGAGGGACTGGGCCAGGAACAAAGGGAGCGAGTGAGTGTATGTTTGTGGATAATCCAGAAGATGGGGGTGAAGGGCAGCAAGCCTTCGACTCCCATGGGAAGGGTACCCACTGTACCTAAGAATACCCCTCTGGCATATATCTTAGACAATTGGAGATATTTACCTGGAACTCTAGGGAAAGATAAGCAAAAAATGATAGAATATTGTACTAAGATATGGGGAGGGAAGAAGATTTCTAAAAATGTCTTTTGGCCAGTCTATGGGTCAGAAGAGGATTGGGTAAGACAGCAATTAAACCTCTGGGTTAGTAATAAAAAACCCCTTAACCCGGAGGAGAGTCAGTATACGGAAGTGTGGCTAGAAAAACCGGGAACTAGACTTTACCCACTGAATGAAGTAAAAATTAAACAAAAGAAAAAGAAAGAAGAGTTAGACGAAACCCTTCTAACCCCCCCTCCTTACATTCCTTCTCCTGCTCCCACAGCCCCTCCAGAGGTCCCCAGAGCGCCCACTCCCCCACCAGAGTCGGAACAAGGGTCTCCCCCTCCTCCTAGACGCGTGACTAGAAGTCAAAAAGAGGCAGCTCAGATATACCCTCTAAGGGAAATGCCCATGGGGGGACCTCAACCTGTGATTGGATATATTTCTGTACCCCTAAGCTCGGCTGACCTACGAGATTTTAAAAGAACCGAGATGGGAAACTTAATTGAGGACCCATTCGGAGTGGCAGAAAGATTAGATCAATTTTTGGGACCAAACCTTTATACTTGGGATGAGATGCAATCTATCCTTGGTCAATTATTTACTACCGAGGAAAGAGATATGATTAGACGAGCAGGAATGAGACTGTGGGATACTCAGCATGCCCAGGGACCCCAAGCAGATATTAAATGGCCACTCCAAAGACCTAATTGGAATAATCAGGATCCGATGCATAGAACTCATATGCAGGACCTGAGAACTATAGTAATTCAGGGGATTAAAGAAGCAGTACCCCGTGGCCAGAATATCAATAAAGCATTTAATGAAATGCAAAAGAAAGATGAGAGCCCTACTGAGTGGCTGGAACGACTGAGGAAAGCCCTTCAGCTGTACTCTGGGGTAAATCCAGACGACCCTTTAGGGCAAGCGCTCCTCAAAACTCAGTTTGTAGCAAAATCATGGGAAGATATCAGAAAGAAAATTGAAAAGTTAGAAGACTGGCAAAATAGAGGGTTGGATGAATTATTGAGGGAAGCTCAGAAAGTCTACGTAAGGCGGGAAGAAGAGAGTAGCAAGCGACAAGTAAGAATGATGGTAGCAGCGGTCAGAGAGGATCGCAAAGAGCGGACTGGTGAACACAGATCCGCTGGAATAAAACAAGGGAACGTAGTAGTGAAGAAGGAACAGAGATGTTGTTTTTACTGTGGAAAGAGGGGACATATAAAGAAGAATTGCAGAGAAAGGATCAGGGATGAGGAAATATTGAAAACGGAATAGGAGAGTCAGGGGCTCTATATCTTAGGGGACCGGAGTCATCATGAGCCCTTGATAAAATTAAAGATAGGTCCCCATAAACAAGAGTTCACCTTTTTAGTAGACACTGGGGCTGAGAAATCGACTATTAGGCAAATACCTGAGGGATGTAAAGTTTCCCCTGAAAAGGTACAAGTAATTGGGGCAAAAGGAGAACCCTTTATAGTAAGCAAAATCAAAAATGTAGTATTCGAAACTGAAAATAAATTTGGAATGGGTGAACTCTTGCTCGTCCCTGAAACAGAATTTAATCTGTTAGGACGAGACTTAATTGTTGAATTGCAATTAGAAATTAAAGTAAAGAATCAAGAGCTAACAGTGTCTGCTTATCCTTTGACCGTGGACGATCAAAAACAAATTAACCCCGATGTCTGGTACTCCCCAGACACAATAAGCAAACTGGAAATCCCACCGATTAAAATTCAAATTTCCGAACCCCACGTACCTGTGAGGGTAAGGCAATATCCCATATCCCTAGAGGGACGGAGAGGATTAAAACCAGAAATTGATCGATTGTTAGCACAAGGAATCTTAGAGCCTTGTATGTCACCCTTTAATACCCCCATTTTGCCTGTGAGGAAGCCAAATGGAAAATATCGGCTTGTACATGATTTAAGGGAAATAAACAAAAGAACTATCACCCGGTTCCCTGTAGTAGCAAATCCATACACACTGCTAAGCAAGCTAGGACCCCATAACTCCTGGTATAGTGTGATTGATTTAAAGGATGCCTTTTGGGCCTGTCCACTGGCAGAAGAATGCCGTGATTATTTTGCCTTTGAATGGGAGGACATAGAGACAGGTCGTAGACAGCAATTGAGATGGACCGTGCTCCCCTAGGGGTTTACTGAGTCCCCTAATCTGTTTGGACAGGCCCTGGAAGAGCTCTTAAAAGAATACCAGGTACAAACAGGAAACGTGCTGTTACAGTATGTAGATGATCTGCTAATAGCAGGGAATAATAAGGAAGATGTAAGAAAAGAAAGCATTCGGCTCCTAAACTTTCTTGCACAAAAAGGACTACGGGTATCACAAGAAAAGTTACAATTTGTGGAGGAAAAGGTGAAATATTTGGGGCACTATTTGTTTAATGGCAAGAAAATATTGGATCCAGAGCGCATTAAAGGAATTTTAGAATTACCTATGCCTGTCACTAAGAGGCAAATTCGGCAGGCATTAGGGCTATTTGGGTATTGTAGGCAATGGATAGAGAACTACAGCTTTAAAGTTAAATTTTTATATGAACAACTGTCTAAAGACAAAATACCCAAGTGGACCCCTCAGGATCAAGAGCAGTTTGCCAGTCTCAAAAGGGAGCTAAGTCAAGCACCAGTTTTAAGCCTCCCAGATTTAAAGCGGCCATTCCATTTATTCGTTAACATACATGAAGGAACGGCATTTGGAGTATTAACTCAGAAATGGGCTGGACAAAAGAAACCGGTGGCTTACTTATCAAAGCTGTTAGATCCTGTGAGCAGGGGTTGGCCAAGTTGTTTACAAATCATTGTTGCTGCTGCCTTATTACTTGAGGAAACAAATCGTATTACCTTTAATGGAGAAGTTGTCCTATATGCACCTCATAATATAAGGGGGGTGCTTCAACAAAAAGCAGAAAAATGGCTTACAGATAGCCGACTACTAAAGTATGAGGGAATACTCATAGAATCTCCAAAACTGTCCCTAAGGACTATCGGAGCGGTTAACCCCGCAGAATTTTTATACCCGGGGGAAAGTACTGAGCTAGTACATGATTGTTTTCAAACAATTGAACAGCAAACACGAATTCGACCAGATCTAGAAGAAGAGGAATTACAACATGGAGAAATAGTTTTTATAGATGGGTCATCTCGAATAATAGAAGGTAAACGATTGTCTGGATATGCCATCGTTAAGTTGGAAAAAGGTGAATTTAAGATAATAGAATCAGGCCCCCTGAGTGCCAGCTGGTCGGCTCAAGCCTGTGAACTGTATGCATTATGGAAAGCATTAGTGTCACTGAAGGGAAAGGATGGAACTATATATACGGACTCACGCTATGCGTTCGGAGTAGTACAAACCTTTGGGAAAATATGGGAGGAAAGAGGATTTATTAATTCACAGGGAAAAGAACTGATACACCCGGAATTAATTCGGCGAGTTCTGGGGGCGTTGAAAATGCCGAATAAAATAGCAGTTGTACATATAAAGGGACACCAGCGAGGTACAAGTTATCAAGTTAGAGGAAATAATGCAGCCGATATAGAAGGAAAACGAGTGGCAGGCAATTATAATACGATTTTAATTATGCAACAAGTACCTGTTAATAAAAATTTAAGTTTTGAATCTATAGAAAAGGAAAAACTAAAACAAATGGGAGCTAAGGAACAGGATGGTAAGTATATATTACCAGATGGAAGAGAAGTCTTGCCGAAGGGCATAGCACATATTTTCAAAAATACACAGTAAAACACACTGGGGAATGCAGGCGTTAGTTGATCATTTCAGTCAACGGTTTGCCTGTATAGGTGTATATAACATAGCAAAAACAGTAACGGCAGCCTGTGAGACCTGTCAAAAGGTTAATCGAAACAACATGAGACAAAAACCTCTTGGAGGACGTTCCCCAGCATATAGACCTTTCTCACACATACAAGTGGATTTTACTGAACTACCCAGGGTAGGGCGTTACAAATATTTATTAGTAATGGTGGATCATTTAACACATTATGTTGAGGCTTTTCCCACCTCCAAAGCAACTGCTAACCAAGTTACTAAGGTATTACTTGAACACATCGTACCTCGATATGGAGTACCTGATGTAATCGACTCGGACAGAGGAACACATTTTGTGTCAAAAATTGTTAGAAATCTAACAGAAAACTTGGGTATTAAGTGGGAATACCATACTCCATGGCATCCACAAAGTTCGGGAAAAGTTGAAAGGATGAATGGAGAAATCAAAACTATTTTGACTAAATTAATGATAGAAACCAGATTATCATGGACTAAGTGCCTACCCATGGCACTATTAATTCTCAGAACCAGGCCCCGAGCAGATATAGGAATATCAGCGTTTGAAATGGTATATGGAATGTCCTATAGAATTGAAAGTCCACAAACAAATGTTTTAATTCGAGATCGTGTGATTAATGAATATGTTTCACAATTAGCAGAACATCGCAACAAACTTTGGGAACGTGGACTGATTGTGCAACGACCCCCGTTGGACTTAAAAATTCACAATTTTAAACCTGGGGACTGGATATTGGTTAAAACGTGGAAAGAAGAAACCCTAAAACCCCATTGGGAGGGACCTTATCTTGTTTTGCTTACAACAGAAACAGCTGTCCGGACTGCTGAGCGTGGATGGACTCATGCCAGTCGCATTAAAGGCCCAGTGACAAGACCCCACTGGAAAATAATCAGTACTCCAGGTGACACCAAGATAACCCTGAAAAGATAACGTGATGATAAAGACTTTATTTGATTATTTTGCTGCACTACCTTTTGGTATAAAGTGCATGTTGTCATTTATATTTGCTATAATTATTTCTTTTTTGTCTATTACATCTGGAAAAACACAAAGTGTGCAAAAGGAAAACTGTTAGACCCATGCAACCACATAATATTGAATTTAGAGAATATGTTGATATAAGTAATACATGTACCTTTGACGTAAAAAATTAAGTGTAATAATTAAAACTGTAATTGTTATCCATTTGCTTGTTTTAGGTGCAAGGTATGCCAAGATAAATGGTGGGCACACTGTGGATATGGATACCCGCCAATAGGGGTTTGTACACAGTGTTGGAAAATTCAAAGAACACTCACTGAGTGGAAACTAAAACAATTAGAGCTAACACAAGAAATTGTACGAGAATCTCGTGAGTGGTGGGAAATTTTTACCAAAAGAATAAACCCTCAATACTATTGTTACCATTCCAACGAGCCAGTCCCCTTTGTAGCTGATATCTTGGCTATAAAGTGCAGAAGGGAAGTAATAACGGTGTCTTGTTTTGCCCCATTAGTTAAAGCTGCAAAGTGGGAAGCCTATATAAATAGGAAAAAAAGCCCAGATCAGCTGTTCTCCTGAAGAATTCCCTTGCTGCCGAGAAGATGGTACCCCCCGTGGCTCGAAGCAACCGAGTCGACGGGCGAGGCAGAGGAGGAACAAACTGTGGAGAAAAGAACCAGAACAATGGGACGCAAAAACAGCAATGGCCGAACTTCCCCAGGACTGGTAAAAGTATACTTAAATTAGCCAAATTAACAGACACCCTTTTTCCTGGTATACCGTTAATCTTGTTATTAATAATAACTCAAGCAAATGGAAATCCTCATCAACCATTTAAGTGGGTCCTGCGTCACCTTTCCAGTGACAAGGCACTCCACAAAACTACCACACCGGGTAATCCATTTTTTGAATTTAAACTAAAGGACATATTTCCTTCACAACTAGGATTTCCCAAATTTGGTGATCAATCATTGTATCAAACTTATTGGTGTCCTGGTTCAACTGTTCTCCTTGGTTAACTACCCTTTTATCAACTATAGCAGGACCACTCATCCTGCTAATATTAGGTTTGACATTTGGACCATGTATCTTTAACAAACTAATTACCATTGTAAAAGGACGCTTAGAAGCAGCACATTTAATGCTTATTAGAACACAATATGAATCATCACCTGAAGAATCAGGCGACGAGAAATTAGAATGGGCCAAAAAGGAATTAAAAAAGGTTCAATGAACAAGAATAAAGAAAAAGAAAAAGGGGGGATTGTAGTGAATGGGTTAATATTTTGTTCATTGAAACAAAGTATGAATGACAGGAAAACACTTAGCTTCTAATATTAGTTCTAATATCAGGGAGGTTGCTGACTTACATCTCGAAACCCGTCACAACATCTGCTGACACATTTCAAAATCGGTCACCACATCTTAGTTTGTAAAAAATAACTGTGAGGAATTATGGACCAAGATATTGTTTATTAAGGCTTATGCCAGCAGCTACCAAAAATGTGCAATTGCTTATGCAAGCTACCAGACACTGCTTGTCCAGGATAAGGTAACAATTGCTTACACAAACTAAACCTGCTTGTCCAGGATAAGATAACCACAATTGCTTACACAAACTAAACCAGATACCGCTTGTACAAGATAACCAGATGTCCAGGAGCCACAGATAGGACAAAGGAGGAAGACTTCTTACTCCGGCCTCAAAGACCACCCAGAGGCAGAAAACGACCCCCTAACAACAACTGAAGCATACGCACAGTACCTCCACTACTTCATGAACACGGAAGTAAAAAATATATAAAAAGGGACTGTTTGAACTGATCAGCACGGCAGTTGGCAGAGCGCAGACTCTCCTGCCGTCCAGCGCTGTCTTTGCTCATATTCTACTTGCTATAATTAATAAAATTCTAATTGGATTATGATCCATTGTAGTCTCAATTTATAACACTATATGTATCTCTTACTAGTTAGCTATTTCAATGAACATGAATATTGATTTCATTGTTTCAAATGCTGCACAAAGAGTTTTCAAATTAAAGGAAAAAAAAACCTAAAGAGATGTGACTGGTAGCCAGGAAATCCTTCTTTATGGTCCTCCCATTCACTACCTCCTTCTTCAGTTTTTAATGAAACTGATTTTGCCACATTTTGGCGATCACAAATGCATAAATATATGAGTGAAACAACAATAATTTATTAATAAAGCTAAATCATCAACACAGATTTGGAGCATCTAAAATGTGGGGATGGCAGTCTTCACATCAGCTCCATTCCTTTGAAGCTTTCATTTTAATTGGAGAACTAACCTTCAAGATTACACTAGTAATTTTATAGCTGTAGTCACAATATGCTTAAACATTGATTTTTATAATCCTTCATCAAGAAGGGAGTAAAATAACAGAAATGTTGGCTAATTAGGACACACTTTCCACACATTTTTGTACAGGACAGTTGATATTTTTCACAGCTTTTACTAAATATTTAGATGTTGGATGATTCTGAAACAGGCCTGTGGATGAACAGAACCATGAAGTTGTTGACAGCTTTGGCTTCTTGTTTGCTATACTGTTGTGTCCTGGTTGCAGGTTAACTCCTTGTTAGCATGGACACCTGCTAATGCTTGTGCAGTTTTCTGGGTATCTCTTCTGGGGCACAGCTGGGTTTCTACTTTCTGACACGGTAAAAAAATATCTCTCTGCCTCTGTAAGGCCAGAAATCATCATCCAAAACTGTACTGACACATGAAGTTAAGAAAAGACACTTGTGCTCCTATCCTATGAATGGATGTACCATTTCTGAAATGTCTGGTTATCTTGGATTGAGATAAATTTAGTATTTCTGATATATATGTACTCTCATATAGCCCTAGTGCAAAAAAAGTTCAAGTACGTTATGTGATGACAGATGCACCCTCATTGTCAGTTGACTACTTCACAGGTATTTGTGGCTCTAGGTTTGAAAAAATTGTCCTGGCCCTTAACTAATATAACAGTTTAGCATAATAGTTCTCAAAGATTTTTTTTTCCATGTGGTCTGCAATTACCTAAAAAGTACTATCTCAGGGATCCCCTGTTCTCTTGTTAATAACATTTCTCTAAATTACTTGCAAAACCTGCTTACATAGGAGAAAAAAAAAAAGGGAAACAATTTTATTCTCCTTTATTTTTCACTCCTGCTTAATCCCATGTAGAATCAAATACTAAGGCATTGGAGAAATTAACCTTTTAGCCCAACTTTGCAGCAGAATTTTGCACTTAAAGAAACAGAAGCATGCTTATGTGACTGGTCATGGTAGTTTGAAGATGGTGATACCAATGATATGGATATTTTTAAAAAGTCTTTAATAGTATTTTTTTTCATACATTAAAAAAATAAAGCTTGAACAATCTTGAAAATTAAGTATGATCCAATCACTAGCAATGGTTTTGTGTGATGATGCTCCTTTGTTTTTTTTCCCCCATGGTTTGAAATCTTTGCAATAAATCTGAGCAGCTTCTTGAAATCCCTATGCCTGCCTTGTAACAGTGAAGCTGCAGTTGGCCCATTAGTCAGCCTGAGTGGGGTAAAAGCTGAATTATACTTCCCTGAAATATCTATGAGGGAAACATCATGGTTCAGGGATGCTTGTGGGATTGGTGTATTAAGAGATTCCTGTCATGATAATTCTCTTTCTGGGAAGAGTGGGAATTCCTATGGCTGTAAAGGCAACAAAGCTATTCTTAGCCCTTGGCAATCTCTCATTAGCTACAGGTATCTACTGCCTAAAGTGATGGACAGGAGGAGGTGGCTAACACCCCCCTGCCCCTTTGCCATCACTCCCATATTAATAGGGGTCAGATTGAACTGTACCATATAGCATATCTGACCTGTGGAACAGCCCTGGTAAGTGCTGGTTTTGGAGAAAATTGTGACATGCTTCAGCTACCAGAAGTAAAACTGCAAAATTTGATTCCTAGCTCATTTAGAAACTTTTCCTGGCTTTGGCAAGTTTGTTGTTGTTCTCTTAACTGGGAAATGAGACTAGTGTGGTACTAAGAATATGATTTTTTTTTAATATTCTGTAATGAAATATCTACTCAAAATATATGGATTGATATTAATTCATGCATATTTATGTATGTATCAACATATTTCAAATAAATAAAATTATGAAAAAACCCACTGGACTGGTTGCAGCAGCTTTTCAGGATGTGTATTTGCTTTAAGTATGGCAGGCATTGTTTTCTCCTGTGAATTTTAAACAGAGTTGAAATAACTAGACCTCTGGAAATTATCTTTCAGAGTGTATGTGGGAGGGGAGATGATCATTTAAGTAACGGAAGAAAATGGCCAATATTTTGTAATGAAAGCTTTGAGCCACCCTCTGGGGAAGACAGGTTGCCTTTTGGGTGAGTGACTTTACCTGCCAGTCATACAGATGATTCAATAAGTGATGCCTCTCCCTGAACCCCAAGCCATGTGCTGATCTTAATTTGGTGCCTGGTCAAATCAGAAACATAAAACTCAATCTGTCTCTAAAAAGAGCTGACTGTAGAGAGGAAGGAATGACTAAAATGTAAGGGAGGAGGAAAAGTTTGTGCTTGAAAGGGCCTCAACATTTAAATGTTAACAAGAAGATACCAAAACCAGGAGAAAAACCTATAGGAAACAATCCAATAGCTATAAAATGACAGGTCCCAACTCCCCAACAATCAGATGCTACCAGGTAATTAAATATTTTATATATAGAAATAAACCATATTTTTATTTTATAGGTATATACTGTGTAGGGCTCTGTAGCATGTCCCTCTGATCTAAAGTTTAGTCAGATATAAGGCAGTGAAATTAAAGTCACAGCAAAGCTGATACATTAAACTGAAAAGGTCAGAGGGCTGATTTATAATTGATATGAGATTTCTTGCTGGTTTTGGTCTTCAGAATTTAACTAAGAACTTCTGTCTGAAGAGTCAGAATAGATTTTAAAAAGTATTTTGAAAACCCCTGGAGGTTTTGGAGTGTTTATTTTGGGGGGGGTGAGCAGGGAAGGGGTCTGTTTGTTTTGGGTTCTGTTTTGGTTTGGGCTGTTTGTTTGCTGGGGTATTGTTTTTCCACAAAAGAGAGAAAAGAAACAATCTAGGATTGTTTTACACTGAAAATATGCTATTAATTTGGAAAATGACAATAGATTAATATGCTTTTGAGTATTACAATGAGATGAATAAAGGTGGCTTATGAGGGAAGTGAAGTCTGTTATAGACTGTGAGTAACAGAGAGCTGATTTTGGTGGTCTGAGTTATTCTGCTTGAAAGCTCAAGGCAGCTTCCAGAGGATTTGGGAGTGCAGCAGTAATGTACTCCAATATACATTTTTGAAATGCTCTTTATCTGATGGGCTAGTCAATCCTAATACTTGGGCAATTAAAGAGGAATGAAACTGGTCTACTCTCTGGTTCACTTCTTGAAATAACAGCAAATGAAGGATTCTTTGTCTCCATCTCTCTCCAAGAGTACAGTCCAAACTGGACTCTAATCCAGTCTATTGGAACACTATTTTACAGGACTGGTTCAGCACACCTTAAGACCTTCTTTGACTTTTTTTTTCCATTGATGGAAATTGTAGTGGCTTTAAATATTTCAAGCCTGTTGAGGTTCATGGGACTATGGTAGTTCAGGACAAAGGAAGCCTCTCTATGGATATGGATTTGTCTGAACTCAACTGTCCTGAACATTTCAGTAACATTGTATATAGGAGGACTGGAGCGAGTGCAAGTGTGAGAACTGAATTTGTAATGGAACATGCAAATCATCTGATTTTATTTTGCACTGGATTGAGAACTCTACCAAGGTAAGCAGGATGGTATGATAATGCCTTGACATGTGGTACCAGGTTTATGTGAGATCTGGTACAGCATCACTCTGCCAAGTCATGCATCTCCTTTATGTGATGATGCATCCTTGTAGGCTACAGATGGGAACCAAAGTTCAGTTGCCTTCTTATGTATTCACAATCAAGTTCATCTATACATGTATTAAATTTCACAACATTTTAAGATCCAAAGTACAGATACTCCACCTTCTCTGACATCGAGCTATATCAGTTTTCTATAAACAAGTAAGATTATACTTAATGATATCAATACAACAAAGCTGAAAGGAAGCAAAAGCAACATATTGCACCTCAAAATAGAAATAATAGAACTCATTGAGTATATGATATTAAAATTGGGATATATGAAATAAATTTACCATTGTTCTTTAATGTCGTTAACCTATAATAATTAATGCCACTTTACTAAAATAGTAACAGTTACCTAATACACAAGCTTATACCATTGTTCAGAGTAGAGATGCACAAATGGCATTAGCATATGCTATGAAGGAAGCCTCTATATTAAGCTTCAGGGACGCTTTGCTTTTCCAGAACTAAAACCAGGATTACACATAGACATGAACTTAAAATGTAATATAATGAAGGAGACTTGGATAAATCATCCCAAGCGTTTGGCCCCGTCCACTACAGCAATGTTCTTGGTTTTTAGCAACAAATATCCTTTACCTAAATGTGGCAACACTGCAATTTTATAGCAGTTCATTTTTGGCAATTAGTACTCTTTTTTGGCGTTAATGTTTCCTAAGGTCCTGTTGATTTCTTTTCAGAGAGAGGCAAATCCATGTTTTCTCTATATTAAAAAATGTGGAAAGGAACAAGTTGGGAAAAGAGAAATCTCCCAAAAGCACAATTTCCAGTCAATGATTATAGTTCATATTTAAAGAAAAGATCATATGGAAAAACCTAATTTAAGGGAATGAAAGATAATTGTGAAGATGAATAACACATTAGACAAGAAGAGGAATCACAAAGGATGACAGATTCAAAAGGACTGATGTCTTCATAGCCTTCTCCAAGGATGCAGAGCAAGACCAGTTGTAATTTGCTGACTCTCAGGGTGGCAGAGGAGCAGCTTTTAAAGTTGAAGAAGAGCTTAACAAGAAAGTATTAAGACAGAACTCTAATTTAACAGGATCTTCCTTTCTCAAACACGATTCATGTTCCTAATTAATGCAAATTAGAGTTGAACTCAGTACTATACAGCAATTACTTTTTTTGGCATTACAAAGAGAGTTCTATCTAAGTGCACATAAGGACATGCCTACTGTTTATGCATAATACTATGCTGAAAGGCAATTTTTTAATGTCAGTGTCAGCCCTGCCCTAAAAGTGATTTCAGAAGCTACACATCAGATTCCTTCTACAATCATATTGGTATAGATCTTACATAAGGGTATTAGTACATGAGAACACCCCAAACTGCTTTTTCCTTAACATGATTTGCATGTTCACGTAAATAAGATTTTAAGATTTCTGAGACTTGAAAAATCTGACAATCTGCTAGTGAAAATCACTCATCCATGGGTGAAAGTTGAGGTTCCTTCCTGTCAGTGTTGCGCTGATCCCGAGCTTAGATATCATACTTTAGCTTGATGGACCTTTCATTCTCAGGAAAGTACTTAACAGGTGACTGAAAATAGGATGCAGGCTCTCTCTTCACAAGCAGTCACATGGAGGTGGAAGTTACACCAAGAGATGTTTTAGTTCAATGCAAGAAATACGTTTTTTTACAATGATTTACTTGACCAACCTTCCCAGGGACGTGTCAGAGTCCTCATAACTGGAGGCTTTCAAGATGCAAAAGGAACATCCATCTCCATGCCAATCCGGTTATGATGATGAGATACTTGGTAGATAGAGGTGAGAGGCTCCCTGAATCAGCCACAAATCAGTAGGCTCAAGCTGGTCAGTACTACTGGGGTGCTGTCACACAGCTTGTGTTTGAGACAGATCAATCATGCCAGTCTGCAAAAGAGCACACAGACACGTCCTCTGAGCCCTTACAATATGCTTGAGTGGAAGAGAACTGTATGCTTCAAGGTTGCAGAAGACACAGGCAAGGCATGTTACATGGGATCGTTAAGGATGGGCCTAGGAGAGCTTCATGGAATTAAAGAGATAAAACTAGGGAGAAATAGGAAGACCTGTCAGAATTTAATCTATTATTTAGTATTATTTCTACCTTTATTCTAAATGAAGTAAAAGAACAGCACAAAGCACAAGGAATAAAGTAAAAGCAACAAGGTTTCCACAGCTAGTTTAAGACAGAGTGCGTTATGAGTTCTGCCCCCTGCCAAGAAACCAAAATTATATATTGATGTACACATCCTTGCTTTTGCAGGAGTAGGATTCTGATGAGCATAAAACATCAGTAGCAGTGAACTGTGTAGGCAGGATGACAGTGTGTCATTTTTGAATTCTTGGTAAACAACTACAGATGCTGACCTCTTGTATACATGAAAATAAATCCCCGTGTCTAAGGTATAGAGGAATCCTTCCTGTGGAAGCAGAACTGGTCTCATCACGTAGTAACATCAATATTTTGAAAAAGTTAAATTACTTTTTGATTTACAAGATGAGAGGCCAAAAAGGAATCTCACAAACCGTTACTTTTTCAGAAGCTATAGCTCAGAAATAGTCAAGTGGAATGTTTTTTTAATTTCTATTAATTCCACATTGAATCCTGTACATCCAATTTTAGCCTAGCACATTTTTACAGCTGAATGTACAGCTGGGACCTCTGGAAATAAGAGCTTTTATTATGGAAATGCTGGCATAGTTTTAGCTAGGGTCGGCACACGTAGCCTACTGTAATGTGCTTTAAAACTTGAGATGGAGACCAGAAGTCTGAGGCTTAACAGTAGCAAACCCTGTATGCCTGAAACACAAGCCTCCCCAAAAATGTCATGCAAGACTGCTGCTCCTGGCATAACTCTCATTGAGTTAAAAGGTCAAAATGAACCTCATTGTGCTTGTTTAAAAAGTAGATGGTAACAGGAAATGTATTGATTTGCAGATACAAATAAAAATTTTCAGAATGAGAAGATGTTGAAGAGCATAACAAGTCACACCTGGGTACATATGAAACTATGTGATTGGTTAAAGAAAATTTAGGTGTGTTAAAATGGGTAAATGCTAATATTTTGAAACTGCTGATTTGGTTACTGACCAAAGATTCCTCAGCCAAAAAAAAAAAAAAAAAAAAAAGAAAAAGAGTAGTGGAATGTCAAAGCACTTTAATTTATTTGTCTGCATAATTTTATACTAACAGGTGAGACAGTCTGGCCAGGATGAGACGATGGACTGATACTGCAGCAAATGATCTGAGAAAATGAGTTCTCTTTGGCAAGGTTCATAAGGCAGTTGTAGAAATGCCTGATCATCTCATTAATGTGGGTTTAAAACGAGAGTTCAGGATTACGAGTATAAAAAGTGTTGATTATCAGATAAATGGAGTCAGATGGACAATGACGTCCCTTCTCATTTTTACTGTGTTTAATGGCAAGTGACTTTGCACACATTTTCTACATATGAATACAGTCCTTTCATTTTCTATCCTTTCTTATTTCTCACTTTATTCCTTATCTTCCTATTTCTCATTCACCTTCTCCTACGCTTCTCAGCTCAATACAGCTGTTCATTATGTCTCCCTCCCCCGGTCATTTCACACAGGATAAATTGACACTCTGAGCTCTGCGTTAGTCTGCCATCTCCAGATGCACAAACGCTTGCCTAGCTGGGGCTGGGTAACTAGTAACACACTAGTGCTGGTGTGGACGTGGTCTAAATCTAGGAGGATAATCCTTGATCTCTCCCACAGCTGTTACTGGAGGAGAAATGCATTTTCTTGCAATTCTGACGATGGTGGTTTCAAGTGATTACTGCACAGAGCTGTGGAGTGTCTGTTTCCAACTCAGGCATTTGAATAAAGGAATAATGAGAATAAATGCAGAATAGATTTTGGGGAATGCTTTCATGTATACTAAGCGAGGTGTTTGGTCTGAGAAACCTGTCACCCATCCTAAATGTTTCTTGGACATCACCTAAACTTCATTAATTTATCTTTACCTTTTTTCTATCCAAGTTTTATCCAATTCTTTAAGACATTTATGATTTCCATGCAGGGAAATTCAGGTCCTTTGGATTGTCCCAATGCTTCCCTTCTTTTATCTCTCTCTTTGCTCTTTCTTGTTTTAGTTGCTTGTTTATTCATTCCTTCCTTTTTTAGCTATGTAGAAAAAAGTAGTTCAGCTTTTATCCACAAAATAAAATTTCAGATGTAAGGGTACAAACGATTGTTACCAATTTCTTGCTAATAATAGAATCAGAATTCCATGGTTCATTAGAACCATGGAAAAAGAAGTTGTCCAGAATATCAAAATGATTGAGCAGTTCTTTTTATGGCATAGAAGATTTTCTGTATTTATTGTGGTCTGATATGTGTCTTCCTAAAAAACACATTTTGAATGAACTCATGACCTGCACTATTCAATGTTTTTGGCCTAACAGTGTGAATCTCTTCTGGTTTATTCTCCTCTCCTTAAATCTGAAACAAACCACGGCTGAATAATTGAACAGGGCTCTAATCAACCTGATTGACTTGAGATGTCCCTGCTCATTGCAGAGGGATTAGACCAGATGATATTCAGAGGTCACTTCCAACCCAAACTATTCTATGATTCATCAGTTGTGATCCTACTTTGGATTTCTTTCTATCAGCTTTTGTAGTGTTTTCTTCTCCTAATTCCTAATTATTGAAGAAACTTTAAATTTCTACCTAATTTTCTGAAATTATTTAGGAATATGATTTCTCAAAACATTCTTAGAGAAAAATAAGCTGTAATTACTCAGCATTGTTTCTGTCTCTGTAAACTAAAGGTGCTGATGACTTTTTATCTTTTCCTCATCAAACTTATCTTCAGAGAGCAAATCACTAGAAGGCAGATGAAGTAAAAAACTCAAAAGTCATCAGTAGGCCTGACAACAGCCACAGCTCTGTCAACATTAGCTGTACTGCATGTAGAAGATTAATGCTGTACCACAGAGAACTTTTGGGTCCTCTGCACATGTTCATCCCATAGGGAGTACAGTATTAATTGGAACAGCAGTTGATAACCTTCATTTTCCTGGTACAATCTGTGATATAAAAATTCTACAGTTTTGTAGTTAAATTTCCCATTTTTCAAATCCCTGTCCTGGTTTCAGTCAGGATGGAGTTCACTTCATTTGTAGCAGCGGATGGAATGCTGTGTTTGAGAGTTAAAATGAAAACAGTGCTGATAACACCCTGATGTTTTTAGTTGTGGTCAAGCAGTCAAGGACTTTCTCAGCTCTTCATATTTCTCTATTAATGAGGAAGGAGGGGAGAAAGCCAGGACAGGTGACCCAAATTGGCCAAAGAGAGTATTCCATGACAATTACGTCCTGCTCAGTATAAAGGGGGGCTGATGGGAGGAGGAGCGGGGCGGCTCCAGGATGCGCGGTTTTGGGGGATGATCAGGTTCCGGGACGGCTCTGGGTGGCACGGCCTGAGCTGTGGGTTGGGTGAGACACTGCATTGGGTATCAACAGCTTCATATATTTTTGCTCTAAAGTCCTGTCAGCTTTGTTATATTTTATCTTTCTGCTCTTCTAGTAAATTCTCCTTATCCCAACCCACGGGCTTTTGGTTTCTTGGTTTTGGGTTGTTATTTGCCCCTTCCTTCTCCCTTCCCTTTCCTCACCCCCGCCACACACCTCTCCCCCTCCTCTTTTCCTTTAAAGAGCAGGCAGCTGCGTGGATCTCAGCTCTCAGCCGGGGTGAAACCACGACAATCCCTTCATCAGAACCACAGTTTCTGCTCTGAATTGATCAGTTTTGATTGGTTATCGTCAACAATGTAGAGATTTCTGCTTGCTCACAGTAGTTTACACCAACACATATAAGTATATATATGTTCTTCAGGCCTTGTTAACATGTCATTTAGAACTCACAAATATGCGTAATGTATTGCAGACATCATTTATGTTCAAATCTTAATCTTAAAGAAGTATAGATTTGCTTAATATTTTAAAATATCATTTATTATACACTGAATTTTACCTATGTTTTCCCAGTTTCAAAGTGCAGCACCTGTTGTAGGTACACTGTGGACTTGGAGGAGATACTGTTTTGAAAGGCTGTAGCAGATGAGCCTTCCTATGGGAGCATTTACACTCCCTTTTTGATCACTGCTTCCCAGAAACTTCTAGAAACTACAAAATGTATTTTAAAACTAAATCATTAGAAAATACTGATGTAAAACTGAAGGTCATAGTTGTGTACAAATTAGTGATAATGAAATCATCAAGTGTGCAGATTAGATGTTCAACAGTGGTAGTTGAACCCCAGTGAGCTCCAGAAGTAAAATAATGCACATTAAAGTGTTTGAATCAGCATGAACAAAAAATGGGTGGTCACTCTGGTACCCCTTAGCATAGATTCTCACTAGGCAATAGGTCAGCAGTAAAACAATTCCCAAGAAACCTCAACTTTCTAAATCAGAATTTTTTCACTAAGTGTATAAGATTAGTACAAGTTATACAGGTTTGCAAATAATGGATATGGGAAATTTATCATGTTTATATTATATCTGAGGAGAGGTGGACCAGCATAAATGTCATGAAGAATATATTCTGAAGTGAGAAATATTTTTAAATAGTGGATTTTTATACACACAGCATGAAAAGAAGTAAAATGGTATGAAACCAGATTTTATATATCTTGTTGTACAATGAGCCAGTAAAATCAATGGTATTTGGCAAATATGTGTGTATGTGTGCATGTGATTGGCTTAAATATATGTTCAGGTATTTGGGTGAGAAGCCTCGTTTGTGCTTGCCAAAAGCTACATAAATCCCAGCTCAGGTACAAGATGAAGATGGTGGAGCCAGTTTTTCCAAGCCAGAGAAGTTGGGTGCTTATTTTAGCCTGGAATGACTTCAAAAGTGACACTGCATCAGTACTAAAAGAATGCTAAAGCAATATAGCTAGAGTCAGCATCTCGTCGTGGTTATTCCCAGTTGAAAAGTGCACTGATAACAAAGAAAGGGAAAGTTACTGACCAATAACCAATTTCTTTTGAGCTATCTTGTACGCATATCTTGCTTTGCAAGTGATCATTTACTAAGGCTCTTGAAGTCAAGGACTTTCCCCCCCCCCCCTTCTTTTGCACTATCTAGAGAGATTACATATTTTCCAGTCTCTGTCCTCATTTCATTCTCAGACATGAAAGACATGCCTGCAGTAAGACCTTCCCTTAGCTATCAACTGCATATTTCTCCAACATAAAGAGACTTCCAGAGAAAACACAGGGAGATCTGGAAGTGAATGCATGAATCTCAGAAGAATCCCAAGCACTGTTAAATATCCCTTTCTTATTTGAGTGTTTGCTTCATGAACATTCATGCACTCTTGTGTGTTTGTAGGAAGATGTTTAGACTCTCCGGTAAAGACTGGCTTAACTTCTGGACATTCATTCATAGAATTAGTCTGAGGTTTAGAAACTACTCTCCTGGCTGCTGATATTCATTCATTTCCTTTTGAAGGTAGTGAGCAAGATACTTCACTGGATATATGCAGGTCTATAGATTTTGAATGATTGCACATCCCTGTTGAATCAATAATCCACAATTAATGTTTCATGTTCCTCAAGAATTCAGGAAATCAGATAGAAGTTTAAACCCAGTTCTTATTTATTTAGAATCTAATTTATCATATATGAACTCAGTTCCAATATTTTCTTTCACAGCCATTAAGAAAAACAAATACCCACATAGGTAAGAACTGAGACGGAATCAAATCTTTTAACCATTTTAATGTATCCAGTTTGGTATCTTTAAATGTAAATATATTTACATATATATTTGTTGCACAAATGATAAGGACTTGTTCTTTTAGTTAATTGAGAAGTATTTATCACTCATTTTGTCTTATATGAATTGTGTTCAGTAATTCCATAGAAATGTTTCCTACAATTTCAAGCTTCTGAGCAGTTTTTAAATAATTATAATTTGATTAAGCCATCACCTTGGCATATTCCTTCCCTAACTGGAATCCTCTGCTCTCAATGACATTGGGCAGGGATACAAGAGAGAACATTTACTCATAGGTTAATAAAAAACCTCAAGATCTGACATTTTGTGAACTATCAACTTCAAAAATTGTTTTATGACATTGGGAATGCAGTAGTTACACTTGGCTTCAGACTAGTTCAAATATTAGACCTTAATATGACAGTATCGCTAACTTTTTTTAGGTTTCTCAAGATGTTCCTAAAATTCATACTTACACGTATGGTCTTCACACAATACACATAACATTTTATTTTGTTTAAATTCAGACTCCCTGTAGCCTGGTTCCAAAGACCCAATGCCTGTTTGCAGCTGGAGTGCATTACGTGGTTCCATCTTCTACTTCAGTTTAATATAAAAAACCCCTGTTACAAAAATCCAGTTTAAACTTTCTAGGAAGTCTTCACAATGCCAAACAAAACACAGTAAATGGGAAACTTCCTTAAATTACATTGATACTTCTGTCTCAAAGACTGTTTAGGTACACACAATGTAACTCTGCAGAGTGAATTCACATGAATTTTAGTCCATTATGCATATATTAGTCTGATTCATGCATTTCTGTAGCTTCTAGGGTAAGAAGCTATTTAAAGCTTAGTTTTCTGGAAAAGGGTTTGTTTTTTCTCAGCTAGCCACATTTCTCTGTATCTATGTGTTTCACTACGCTGTGGTACAGTATAGGGTGAAGGTTAAGCCCTAAAAGTTACTGAAATGCATTGTGTCAGTGACAGAATACTCTCGTTACTAGAAACTAGGCACTTTATTTTGTTGCCTTTATTTCAGGCAGTGTGAAACTTGGGGTTTTGAGTTGCTGTTAAAAGCTACACAAATTCTTTTAATTAAATAATTATTTTGCTGATAGTATCCAATCTGATGTATGGCTGAAAGTTTAGCTGCTATTCAGGGTTGAAGCCATTTTGTCCTTAGTGTTAACCTAGTTTTCATAATTTTTTCACTGTGGTAGAGTTAGCTCAATGAGAGGAGAATATCTGTGACAAGTAGACAGTATTCCAGATTACAGATCAAATCTGATTAGCTCAGAGTAATTACTTTGAAATATTTTTTGGGTTTTATCCATTTGGAACAGGTTTTCCTTTGATTTAGACTTATTATTCATAAATAGAAAAAAGATGGGTTTACTTGAAACAGGCTTTGCTTAAGACTAAAATCTAAACTGGAAGATCTAATAATTTATTGGAAGTGCTCACTGCACTTCCTTTGTCAGTGATTGGCAGCATCGCTTTTTTTCCACCCTACCCCCATTATTTGAAAATTAATTTCATTAAATATTGTGTGCATTCCTTTCATTTACAATGACATAAAAAATTGACTTATGTTTTCAGAATTTATCTTAAATTTTAAATGTTTCTGAGACTTCAGTACTTGATTCAGTTGGCCACCGACACCCTTCTCTTGCCATTTGAGATGCCCCAGAACATCTCACATCCTATACAGTGATTGATTCAGAACTTAGGAGTAGAAGCCAGGTAGAAGCATCACCTAACAATTTTCTTTTTAAATATATGTTAAGCATTTAATGCAATATTAAACAAAAAGAAAACCTGCTAATTTCTCAGAATAACTTGGCTTTCACAAAAGGAAAGGAATAGCGGTGATAGATCGATTCGACAAGGAATGAGTGCTCTACTTCCACTAAAAATTAACAAGAACTAAGGAACATTTTTCTGTGCTTGCAGAGTTGAAATTTTTCAGTTTTGGGAAAAAATCTCTGGGTTTACTGTCATTTATGTGAAACTTAACAAACAAAAGTGTTCAAATCACTATTGAAATTTCTTGGGTTTAGCCAATTGAAATTCTAAGTTTAAATCAAATTTATATAAAAGTTAACCAAAAATATATAAATGACCCCAAGAAAGGCTAAAAAGAGTTTCACAACTATGAAAACTTTCTTTAGTAAGTTTATCTTCCAGAACTACTTTAATAAATTTCTGTCCTCCTGACATATCATCTTTGGAAGAAATAAAAAAGAAATAAAAAAGAAGAAATTCAAACAAGCTTTCCCATAATGCAAAGTCCTCTAGGAAACGATATTGATGAAATTTACAGGTTTATTACTTTTGTGTTTTCTTTACCTGAAAATACTGATAATGGAAATAAGATTTGCCTTGTGAAACTATGTGAGATTTTCCTGTAATTCTACTTTTTGAGACAGTGTTGTGTTATTCATACACAATTAGTAAAGAATAGTTGATGTTTCACTATTTCCTGCTGGTGTAAATTTTCATATGTCTGATGGTGTCATTAAGATGTCAGTTTTCATCTGTTGAGTGTTTGCACAGTATCCACCTACCATTTGGTAACATATGAGCAGACTTCAGGGTTTTTACAGAGCTTTAGTGAGATTAAAGAGAGTTCAGTTACAGGAGATTCCCTCATTTGGAACAGTAAAACAGGTCATAGTACAACTACACTGTCTAGATTTTAATGTGTTGAACATTTGTCTACCATTACTTAGCTTATCCCTTTGATATTCATCATTTTTACTGTGTTTTCTTTCTTGAAAAAAGTTACATTAATTTTATGACCTTTTGGAAATGTGGCAGTAATAATACTTGAAATGATGCCACCAAAATATAGTAATGGTTTGATTAGTGTGGAAATTCCATTTATTTTTAGTTCCTTTCTTCTAGAAATATTAAAGTCGTATGTGCATAAACTTTGCATAAATCTAAGTTAAGCTGCCAGCAGTGATTGTCATAATGTAGCTGTAAATACCATCAGATGCATATTCAGTCTATTTATATATTTATTTATTTATTTTAAATAAGCAACGTGCACTGTTTTCAAAGCAGAGCCCTTAACATTTAGGTGTAAAGAATTCAAATAACTGGGTGAGCTAAGTATATTCTGAAAATATGTTTGACAATAATGGCTTGTAACAGCTTGGTTTTCTCACTTCTTACTTATAAGGGAATTATAGAAGTTATTTGTTATCAAGGTGTTATTTTAACACTACTGTTATTGAAGCTGAATAGAAGTTCTATAAACTGCTTGCAATTGGCTAGTTTTGCAGCCGTAATAAATATAAGTTCGAAAAAGGTTCTTTTTAAAGACAGGATCTTTACTAAATTGATAAGTAGGAATTCTAAGTCTTAGCGTGCTGTTTGGGATGTTGATAAATTGTAACTTAAAATCACAGTAACAAAGCCTCAGGTACATTTGGAGAGCTTTATGTACCAAAACAAACAATCAGAAAAGACCTAAAGTCAAACTCATCAATCAGAGCGGTGATGGTCTAGCGGAGGTGGTTTACGTAAAAGTCATGGTCAGAGAGGGGATGTCGAATCGCCTCAAAGCAAAGTCCTTACAAAGAGAAGTCAAGTCATGTTTGAGCAGTTCTGGAACCCATTCTGATAAACATCTGAGGGCCCATTGAAGGGGAACACAGGCACAGAGATACAATGCATATTCTATATACAGACACGTATACATATACATGTACAGACTGATTTGCACTGGAAGGTCCACGGGTATATTGCAGAATTTGGACCAGCAGTGGCATAAAATCCTGAGATAAACTCTGACAGCATTTTAAGTCCTTGCAAACGTTCTCTTCACTAACAAACACAAACCAAGCACCAGAAACAAAAAATTCAGATGCAGTTCTGAATTTGACCTTTTCTGTCCATGTAACAGTTTTTGAAAACTATCTTTGTATCATTCTTATCAAGGAGCTGATAAGAATTTCATCTTCAAGTCCAGTTAAAAGCAATTTTGCTCTCCATTTAAGTCATTTGGATGAACAAAGGCTGCAGCTTTGGACTCCTAAAACGTGAACTTTTGGACTGCTAAGCTCAGTGGGAAAGATATAATATTCCTTTGAACACAATATTAACTGTTTTCCTTTTTCCTCAATAATTTAATGAAGTTCTTGTATCTGGCATAATGTAGCCAGTATTTTAAGCAGTCTTTGTGCACAAAGGGCAGTGGCACTATCACAGCACAGAGCAGGAATGCTTTGCAGGATGTTTCCAGATAGTGGAAAACGGTTCCAATGCTCCTAAGGAGAATGCTATGTTAAAGAGTGAATCAAAAAGATGTAAACATGCTTCTCTTCTTCACATGATTCTCACTAGCATTTCCATGCAGGAGCAAACATCCCTGTGGTGAATATTTACTTATCTTCCTTTTCCATATGAAATATTTGTCTGCCCTTGGCCTTGCCTTCATCTTGGGGCAGGATTTTGTTCAGCAAAACAAAAAAGATAAGATAATATTCATCTCTTCTTGGCAACAGCAGCAAAGCTAGCCAAAAAATGCATTCATCTTTGTCCACATGGCAGTAGCAAGAACAAAGCATATTTATGGTTTTTTCCTATGTATGATAATAAGCCCCAGATAAAAAGTGTATTTCTTTGTCCCTGAATCTAGCAATGGCAAGGACAAAAATTACACAAACCCCAGTGTTGCTTGCAGTAGGCAGCAATGAAGGAAATGTTTTCACTAATTTGAAAATAAAATAATGAGCAAGACCTTATTTGATGTTTTGGTTAGAAGACCACATAGTATTTAGGGGTTTATTAACCATATAATTCCGCTAATATCCAATATTCAACTCAGGCCTCAATATTATATAAATGACTTTGAACTTCATGCCTCCAATTTATAAGATAAAATATACAAACAACCATGAGACCTCCAAAAAGTTAACTCAAATTATATTGGAGTCAAGATTTCTTTACTGTTTCATAATCTGTCTTTGCCATGTTGCTTCTGATTGTGGCCACCGACTTGACCTGCTGTCACTCAGACAGTCTTCAGACTGTCTGGGGGTGTTTTTTATCATTTTAATCACAGGGCATTATCGAAAATATTTGAGTGTAGATGAAAATGAAATGTTTTGTGGATTGTATCAGCTGACCATATTGTAATTGTAAGAGGTTCTAGGAAATTTTAGTTTTCCCTAAAATATCATAGTTTTTCAGATAGTAATGTTTATTTTAATTGTACTTGTAATTCTTTCTTCATCAGTGGAAAGACTTCAAGACAAAATCACCATGCACCCACAGTTACAGATTTTTTTGTTTTTACAGGATTGTAAAACAGCCTCGGGTCAGCTTTCAGAACTTTGAACCACAACATTCCTATCCAAAAGGTTGTCCCACCTTAGGGGTGGCTTTCCTTACCATGACAAAGCACTAAACCAGGAACAAATTCACATCTCTAATGAACAAGAGGCCAGGCACAGAGAGCTGAAACAAAGCATCATCAAGCCCAGATTCATTTTCCCAACAAACTCCCTAGCAAACCTCTTTAAACCCAACACAAATGGCATCGTGGCCGGGAAGATTTTATCTCCAGCCCATTCATAACAAATCAAACCAGACTCCACAATGACCTGTGAGCAACCCAGGAAAGAGGCCCACAGTGCACAGAAAAAACCCCACAGCCACAAAGTCAGAAGGACGTTATGCAATTAAAAGATTTATAAAGACACCAGGGTGTGCGAGATGTTTCAAGCAAGTTTCCTTGGGCTGCCACTCAGGACCCAGCGACCTGGATTATACAGACTCCCCGTGACCGGCTGTCACACCACTTCCCCTACAGCCAGCAGCATGTCCAGCACCTGCAAAGCTGTGAAGATGTAGCTCGTTGCTGTTGCCTCCCTACGGATACGGTATTACTGGGCTCATCTGCACACACCTGGGTAAGAAAGACAGCCAGCTGTACACTGTAACCCCTTGAGTAACGTGGCATCTTAGATTGTAGAAAGATATTTTCATTGTCAGGCTCGGCCTGAGCTGTGGGTTGGGTGAGACACTGCATTGGGTAGCAACAGTTTCATAGAAGAGCCTCCCTACCCTCAGGCAGATCAACACTTCCTCCCAGTTTAGTGTCATCTGCAAACTGACTGAGGGAGCATCCAATCCCTTCATCCAGGTCATTGACTGGGCCTGAAGCCCTGGGCATCACGCATGTGCTCCATGACAGCTCCTAAGATGACCCTCTCCAAGGTCTTCCCCGGGACTGAGGTCAGACTGAAGACAAACCCACAGGCGGGGATCAGGTTGGTAACCCTAGTAAGGGATTAACCAGCTCTCTTACCTGACTGACGCTCATCAGCATGAACAAATGAATCATCCAACAGAAAGGGAATAGCTTTTGCTGAGAGAAGCACACAGGCCATCACTTCCATACTGGGAGTCTTGTACAGCAGAACTGAGGACCACATGAGCTGTCTCAACTCTTCATTTTCCACCTAAGACAGAAAGCAGATGCTGCAAGTTACTTGCACACTTTGATAATCCAGGCAGCTTTATCATCATAGGCTACTAGAGAAACAGTTTCAACAGCTGGAGCATCTAAAGATGCTGTGGTCAAAGAGCAGAAGCTCACCTCGAGGCAGTTAAATGCAGCACAGCTTTGAGGTGCACACAATGGAACTCCACTGTTTGTGTAAAACCATATTTTCCTGTCATGGTCAAGTTCTTCCTCATTTTCTGCCCAAAACTACAAGTAGGAGCTAGCACACAGTAAAGACTTGGCACAAAAGACACTGCAGACAAAATTGATCAGTGAGCAGTGCCAACAAGTCTGCTGAGCCTTCAGATGCTACCGAGGGGCTGGATTTAATGACCTTAAGAGACCTTAAGAGACAGCAACAGCACCTCTTGCTGTTACAGCTGCTGTCCAGGGAGGCATCTGCCCAGCTTGATGAGTTTACTGTGAATCCTCAAGTGAGTCACCTTTCTTTATCAGCATCCCTTGATGTCAAAAGAGAAGCACAGCTTACCATTTGTGCTCACTGAAGATTTGGAAGTGAGGGATGTGAACAGAGTGTCTCTCTCAAGTTGCTTTTCAATTGAGATTTGTACTCAGAGCACAATGATTTATCAAAGTGCCACACTCTGAGGTTAGGGTATTATTTGTATTTTTAAATTTGGTGTTCCCCACACAGACTGTACATCAAGTTAGGTTTACCTCCTCCTGTTTCTGGAGTTCCTACAGCCAAGTACATACTCGTACATCTGTACTGCACAAAGGCGCCACCTACTGATTTAGTGAGATCCCATCACAAAGTAATTCCACTCCAGTCATTTTCACAGCATCACAGGGGCTGGAAGGGACCCCCAGAGCCCATGGGGTCCAACCCCCTGCCAAAGCAGCTCCCCAGCTCATATTGCACAGGGCGGCGTCCAGACAGGGCTGGAATCTCTCCAGAGATGGAGACTCCACACCCCTGGGCAGCCTGTCCCAGGGCTCCCTCACCCTCACTGGGGAAAAGTTCTTCCCCATGTTGCTGTGGAACTTCCTGTGCTCCAACTTGCAGCCATTGCCCCTTGTCCTGTTCCCACAGACACTGAAAAGGGGCTGCCCATTTCCCCCTGCATCCCATCCTTCAGCTATTGATAAACATTCATAAGGTCCCCCCTTAGTCTTCTCTTCTCCAGGCTGAACTGCCCCAGCTCACTCAGCCTTTCCTCACAGGGGAGATGCTCCAGGCCCTTCATCATCTCCATAGCCTCCTCTGGACTCTCTCCAGGAGATCCCTGGCTTATTTTATCCCAGGGAGCCCAGAACTGGACACAGTACTCCAGGTGGGGCCTGACCAGGGCAGAGCAGAGGGGCAGGATCCCCTCCTGTGACCTGCTGGCCACACTCCTCTTGATGCGCCCCAGGATCCCATTGTCTCTCTCAGCCCCCAGGGCACACTGCTGGCTCATGGCCACCCTGTCACCCACCAGGACCCCCAGGTCCTTCTCCGCAGAGCTCCTCTCCAGCAGGTCACCCCCAGCCTGTACTGATACAATTTTATTTCATTTTGACCCTTGAAAGGGGAAAAAAAAGGAAGTGGAGTTATCATTCCTGCTGGACACACACTAATGTCCTTCCTGTTCTGCCTCGAGGAGCCTGAGAGGTGCCCGGCGGGATCCCCGTCGCTGCAGCGAGGAACCCAGCACGCAGTCACACAAACCAGTTTGTGATAGAAACCCTTCCAGGTTTGGCAGAGCCTGACCCTTGGGTTTAAGCCCTTTGGGACAGCCCTTTGAAAAACACTGTCTAGCCCTGAGAGGCCACAAGGCATCTTTTTATACACCTGGGCTGGGGGTAGTACCTCTGCTACGCTGCCATGGAAAAACTCCAGCAGGGCATTTCCTTTCAGCCCAGCCACGTGCTGCAGAGACACAGAAACAGGAAGGTGAACAGCAATCTGGTTATCTTCTGTCATCTTCTGCGTGAGAAATTCAGATGGATAGAAAGATGACAGCATCAGATGAGGCTTGCAAAAGCTGGAAGAGATCCAGAAAACACACAAAATTTAAGGAACTACACAGCCCTTCCCCTACAAAAATTAATACTTTCATTCAGAAATCAGGAATGGGCAGCTTCTACTCTGAATAGTTTGCTCTAAATGGTTTCTCTTGAGCATATCTATCAATCTGGCATGACCTCAGCCTGGGAGCATGGGAAAGGCAGGTCTCCTTCCATAAGAAAACACATGTTGCAACTATAAACCAAACCAGAAACAAAACAGGTAGACAGCTACGGCCCAGGATAACCCTCCACACACACCACAGGCCAACAGAATGATGAAGCACGTTGCCAACACTGCAGGCCCAAACCCATTCCCAGTGACAGCTGAAAACTCACCAGCAAGGCCACACTGGCTTCAGCAGAGCTTCTGTGGGAACCGTTCCCTTGCTGACTGACCATGCCTGTCTGCCTCCACCATGGGGTTCCGTACAGCGTCTGCTTTGCCTGAAGCTTTGACAACAATAATAGTCTTAACATCCTGCAGGAGCCTCTGCAAAAGACTGTAGATTCTGAGGAAGTGGAATTTCTCATGAGGTAGAACAAACACTGCTTTAACACATCTGTATCCAACAAGCAACTCCAGCACGTGGCCATCCAGAAAGGAACCCTTCTGCTGGATGGAGCCATGAGTCGGATGCAGCACCAGTGATGCTAACGGCATCCTAGTCAGCTTAAATACACTTCTCCACTCTTCTGTGCCTCCCCATTTACCTGGCAGCAAACTGAAATCCACCTTTACTAGGTACAAATGCTGGCGTGTTAGAAATATCCAACAGGGATGGACCACACAGGGACCCTGGGCAGAAGCCTTAGACACTGAAGAATAAAGTGCAGGACACAAAACGGGTTTTGACCAGTCCTTGTTACTACCAGCTGACTCTGCTTGGTGCAGGAGTTCCTGGACACAGGTTTTCTTCCCATAAACAAGGTATGTTGGGAAACAACCTTTTATTTCCACATCATCTGCTGAAATGCAATTCAATTCCCTAAGCTGGCAGAGAAACTCTGGGAGGTTTGCTGGTCCACAGTACAACACGGAGCTTCCTAACACTGACGTGTAGTGTTGAGAGCAACGCATGTGTAAACAGGAATAAAAGTCTTGCAGGTTCTGGGGGTCTGAAACAACAAACAAGCAGTTGTCACCATTTGTCAGCTTCAGGGTTAAACAGATTTCTGGCAGGAGAAAGCCAAGTTCCAGAAGATCAGTATATGGAAAAGACAGCACCAGCTTCAAGGCAGAAGGGATGTGCTGGCAATTTCCTCTCAATTCCTGACAAGGCATCTCAAACACAGCTGGCAGATCTTCAGTCAAAACCAAACAGGAAGCAAACTGCTTGAGGCCTTTACGAATGTGAATAGAGAAACTCCAGAGAATTTTGACTATTGCAACACTCTCCACTGCTCCCTGGTCAGAGGGCCGAGGATCTGAAGTAGTGCTGAACTCAGGAGTCTCATCTCCTTCGTGAAGCCCCATTTCAAAAGAGCCATCTTCTTTGTCTGTGGTCTTGGTGTCACCCAGAGGGCTCCCTTTCTCCTCTGTAAAGCAGGAGGGGGGGATCTCTGCACAGTCTGCACTATCAAGGTAGAAAGGTGCTGGGTAAAATCTTGGTTTGTGGCAGTGTGTGACATACAATGAAAAGGCAAGATGACAGTGTTACAGGGGTCAGGCACTGCACGCTGTTCTTCCTCTGAAGGATCCAAACTGCAAAAGAGATAACAAGGCAAAGTACGAGCCTGAGTTTCAAAACAGTCACAGCTACCTACAGCTCATGGTGCTGCTGCTGCTGCTCTGAACTTTGAGGTATAATCTTGTTACTGCAGTTACATCAGCCTAATTTCATAAAACATCTTAAATAGTCAAGAATGCATAGGTTGCAGTTGTATTCATTTCTGCATTTCTTTTATCCGTTTACAGCGTTTAGTTGATAGAAATATTCCTAATTGAAATTATTCCCTTGTCCTGCCACTGATTTTTCAAGATGCTTTCAGATCATCTCGTGTCTATACATTGTTTTGTCTTTACATAGTAACTATTTAATTTTTTATATCAAAAATAGCGTGGCCAGTAGGTCTGGGGAGATGATTGTGCCCCTGTACTGGGCACTGGTGAGGCTGCAGCTCGAGTGCTGGGTCCAGTTCTGGGCTCCTCACCATAAGGACGGGGAGGTCCTGGAGCGAGTGCAGAGAAGGGCAACCAGGCTGGGGAAGGGGCTAGAGGGCAAATCCTCTGAGGAGCAGCTGAGGGAGCGGGGGGTGTTCAGCCTGGAGAAGAGGAGGCTGAGGGGAGACCTTCTCCCCACCTCCACTGCCCAGCCAGGAGGGTGAAGAGAGGTGGGAGATGGTCTCTTCAGCCAGGGGACAGGAGATGGGACAAGGGGCAATGGGCTCAAGCTGCCCCAGGGCAGGGTCACTGCAGATGGGAGGGAAAAGTTCTTCCTTGAAAGAGTTATGGTGCTGTGGCACAGGCTGTCCAGGGAGGGGCTGAGTCACCTTCCCTGGATGGGTTTAAAAAAAAGGGTAGATGAGGTGCTCAGGGATCTGGTTTAGCTTGGGACAGGAACAGTTGGACTTAATGATCTTAAAGGTCTTTTGCAACCTTGTGATTCTGTGATCTTCATACTCTGCACAGCCACTGGTTGAGAGGCTGGGAGTGTGCAATTTATCAGAAGTAAAAATAAAGTGTTCAGCTCATCTTCCATTTCCCAAACCCAACAGGCACTTTGCAAATCACTGGCTTGAAGCCACTGACTTTATTCCAGGGTTCAAAGGTTACAAAGACTTTATACTCTTACCACTGATTTCGCTTGAAAACAACTAGAGGCAGCGTGCAACCAGACACACTGGTTTGCCTTAAAGCCGGGTTTGAAATGCACCATCCACTACTGGGACTCAAAAAGCTGATGGGGGTTTAAGCCAGAGCTCAGAAGTCTCACTTACCACATCTGGGGTCACTTCCATGCGCTTCACAGGAATCCAACAGAGAGGCAGGTGCCTACGGAACAAAGAACCATCAGGCAGTGGCAGCTGCTGCCAGATTTCAGCAGAAGTGAAAAGCAAAGTCAACGTTGGCTCCTGCTTTTTAAGGCCAGCAGCTCCCTGCTGAGTCCTGACTGCTGTACCCGTGGGCAGCTGAACAGCTGACCTGTGAGGATGCTGACACACCAGGTTTTTAGTTCAGGCTGGGCACTCTGAGGCAGCCAGGAACGCAGTGAGAACAGATGTGGCCTGTAGGCCTTTCAGCACACTACAGACTTCAGCAGCAGCGCACAGCCAGGCGAAAAGGCAAAGGCCCTGGAGAAAGCCCAGCCACGCTGGCAGCAGAGGCAGAGTCCCTCAGGGCTGGCTGTCTCATGCCCTGAAGCCAGGCATATGAAGGGCATTTCCTATATAAAAAATGACACCACAACGCAGAAGTTAAACAGCTGGAGTTTGAAGGAGACCAATTAGGCCAACACCTATTGCCAGAGAGAAGGTTCTTCCACTCTCTGAGGAAGAGACCTGTCTTCCAAAAAGTGCTGAACTGCTCAGTTCAGAGAGCAGTTCAGCATCTCAGAGCACACTGAATGAGACGCTAATGCCAGGTAAACATCTCAGTCCTGACAGCGACAATTCTTTGGTGAATTCAGATCATGCACTCACTTTACAAGGTGGACCAAACCCACCACTCAAATTTGGGGCTACCTCCTTCCTCAATTATAACAGCTCAGAGAATGAAAATACCTTTGCTGTGGATTACTATAACAACATAAGTTTAATATCAGAAATTAGCTTGCAAAAAAACCAAACACTACCACATTAAAACTGCCATAAAATAAACACAAGTGTAGCAATTATCTGATTTTTACATCCAGAGTCTGGTATTTCAAAATATCTCTGGGGAACTGTATAGTCTGTAGGAGTCAAACTACTGGATTGCAAAAGACTGCTGGCTAGGACTGTTTCTTCACAAATTATTTCTAGAAGAAATACAAAGACCTTTTAAAATTGCTGAAGTAAAACCAAAATGAATGTCTAATAGTGTCTGTCAAACAACTAGAATTAAGATTGTATCATCAAAATGTGACCATCAGCCATTAAAGCTGCGGGGTCTCTTCACAGAACAGCCAGGACAGAACAAAACCAGGCACAATTTTAATATCCTTAAGTGCACTGAAAGGTGCACTGAAGACTGCTAAAGCTCATTTTTTAAGCTAACCACCAATTTAAATCTCAACATCTTGTGTGAGAATTCTCCATGTAATTTAGTTTTAACAGAACTGGTCCATTTCCTTGAAACTTGCCCTGAGTGTTACCAAAGCATTGCCAGGCTGGCAAAGCCATAGCAGAGCAGTCTGTGAGCTTCACAGCATTCACTCCCATTTTTGCAGGCGCCAAGCAAACAAGTAGAAGATCTGTAAAACCTTTACCCTGGCGCAGGAGGTCCTGTCCCTCAAATGCCACTCAAGGAAATGATCTTACCTCGATCAGAACCTTTCTGAAGGATCCCAGCCTGACTCGTCATTACAAACTGATCAGGAATGCAGTATACTGAAATATTCTCAGGGACATTGGGCTTTTTGCCTGTTTGATATTCACAGCCTGGCAGGAATGCAACCCAGCACTCCAGTTCTCAGCATCAGCACAGAGCCGGCCCGCTCACGCGTGTACAACGTACGTGCAAATAAACAACAGAATCCCAATCACAGAATCCCAGCCTGGGCTGGGCTGGAAGGGACCCAAGGATCACAGAGCTCCAACCCCCCTGCCACAGGCAGGGACACCAACCTCCAGGCCTGGAGCTACACAAGGTTGCCCAGGGCCCCAGCCAACCTGGCCTTGAACACCCCCAGGGATGGGGCACCCACCCCCTCTCTGGGCAGCCCCTTCCAGCCCCTCACCACTCTCTCTGGAAAGAACTTCCCCCCAATATCTGTCCTAAACCTTCCTTCCTTTAGCTTCAATCCATCCCCCTTGTCCTGCCATTGCCTGCCCTTTCAAAAAGCTGATTCCCTCCTGTTCCTCTGCTCCCTTCAGGGACTGGGAGGCTGCAATGAGGTCCCCCCACAGCCTTCTCTTCTCCAGGCTGAACCAGCCCAGCTCCCTCAGCCTCTCTCCGTAGGGGAGCTGCTCCAGCCCTCTGATCATCTCCGTGGCTCCTCTGACCCCTCTCCACCAGTCCCACATCTTTCTTGTCCTGGGGCCCCAGCTCTGGACACAGGACTCCAGCTGGGGCCTCCCCAGGGCAGAGCAGAGAGGGACAATCCCCTCCCTGTCCCTGCTGCCAACCCTTTTCTGATGGGAGACCAGGATACCATTGGCCTTCCAAGCTGCAGGAGCCACTGCTGGCTCATGCTGACAATGCATGTGAGCTGCTTCCTCGGGCATAAGAACTCCTGCCTGTATCGTTCTGGATTGATGGCAAAGTTTAGTAGATGACACCAAACCATCTCTCAGGCAGAGGAAGCACAAGAGATATTTACTGCTTGAACACAGCAACCATGTTAGCCAGAAGGAAACTCAAATTGACAAGAAAACCAGAACAGGGCAGCATTATTGCTGGATTTCTCTTCTCTATATATGTTTAATCTTTGCCATAAGCCATTTGGAAGCCATGTTTAAGTTGAATAAAATGCTAGTGAAACAGATGGTGTCTAGAGAAAGTGCAGAGAAAACAATTCACAGAAATAGTGCATCAGAAAATGAATTCCATTATTCCTGATTTCAGGTCTAACAATGAAATAAATTGCCCAGCATAGTTCCATTTTTTAAAAAATAGACTTCTCAAAATCAGTATTTTGAAAACAACCCTTGATAGCTAGGTATGTAGCAAAGAATTCATTTCTGTTGTTAAAGCTGAGGAATGTCCTAATCCTGTCCTACTCCTTGCTATCCCACTATATATTAATATATTTATAAATATCCCACTATATATTTATATCCCACTTTTATATTTATTTTTATAAATATAAAAGCCCTTCCTCAAGACTCTACTACAGGAATCTTATGGAAAAGGACCACAGTCAGTAACCCCAGTCTTACACCAGTTTTCCTATAAAATTCCCAAGTAGTTCAGAAAGATCTTGGTATTTTTTCCAAGACTCATGTGCTCCTTAAACATTTGCAATAAGGGAAAAAGATGCTTGACCAATAAGTAATACCTAAACAGTCACAGCCACTGCTAGCATGCATCTTTACAGCTAGCCCTGCATAAAACCCCAGGCTGCCCTATAGCCAAGCTGTCTCACTCCTGCAACTTCAATGCTTGATGCTTTAAAGCCAGCGTTGGCTTAATTTGGGAGAACCTGGCATTTCACCTGCAGGTGAAAAGTTATCCAGAAGGGCTCCAAAGGCAAATCAAGCACATAAATAGCAACTAAACCTGCATCTAAATTGCTTCTCCTTTAATTTAAACGCCGTCACTTCATTTTTACTGAGTGATCTGAGACCTCTACTGATTCTGCAGAAATGCCAGGAACAGACTCTTTCCAAAGACCTCCTCCCCCACCCACCAATTCACTGCTAAGAGTAAGCTGTTTCACCCCCAATTATGGAGACTGTCATCACTTTTCTAAGTGGTTACAAAGTCGTCCCCAACCAGATACACCCTACTGCATTTTAAGCTTTCATTCAGGCAAAAGCAAAAGCATCTTTATCTCTTCTCAGACACACATGAATTTTCCAGTCAGTCAGTCCCACGGGCCCCTGCAGAAGATGCAGGACACGCCACTGTTCTACGTTCTAATGCAGTGGGTACCCTTGGTTGAAGCATCCAGTGAAATGGGATTTTCAGGTAAGGTCAGCAGGTGCTGTGGAACACAACAGTGTGCTGAAATCACAGGCTCAGTCTGAACCCAAACTCCAGAACTGCCTCTTACTCATCTCCTTTTCCGACCTCCATTCTGGCCTGACAGAAACACAGCCCTTGCCAACAGCAGGAATGGAACAGATGCTCCAGCTCCCCTTGTGCAGACCAACAAGCAGAGAAGCAGTTTTAGAACGTGCCTACAGATGCCACAGTTCCCTTGAAGGCATGTATCTAGACTAGCAAGAGAGATACAGTCCTCTGCTGCTGCTTGTTCTGCAGTAAAAGCAGCCCCGTGCCCCAACTTCTGTTCGAGTTAATTAACACCACAGTGAACATCAGGTCAGCTTTGCCAGGTCACATGGCACTTGCACTACGCCAAAGCTGCCGGGTCTGTCTGCTCTGACTTGATAAGCCCCATATCCCTACACAGAACATCCAGGTACATCAGTGCAGCCCAGAGACGCAGAACCCAGAGGCTCAGCCCAGCAGCACGATACATACATGATTACCTTGGCTGGAGCTGACAGGACGAGGCAGAGAGGGAGAGGAAGGACGAACAGGAACAGAAGAACAGTTTGGTTTGGAGCTGGCAGCGGTGAGCCTGGAGTCCTCACTGATCTAATAAAGAAAGTAGGCAATAATTAAAGAAAAATCCTAAACACACGGGACACGTCAGAACCTGAACTGCACTAAGTCTACAAAGATTTCCCAGTTGGAGTAAAAAGAACGTTAGTACCAAATGTGTTGGGTTTCTGAGGGGTGGCACACGGTGGTGCTCACATCCTCTCAAGTTCCCATTTCCCACTAAGCAGAACTCCACTAAGAATTCGTTTAGAGAAGTCATTCTGATCACTGATCCCTGCACTGACAAAACCAGCAGCAAGTTTCACAAACCACAACGACAACAGGATTCTTAGGCTGCAGGGGCATCACAGCTCCTGATAACACAACTTATTTCCAGAACAAGATTAACCCACTGCACAGCAGACAGGAGAACAGGACAATTCAGACTTCTGATCCTTTCCCATTGCTCAATACTCGCAAGAAGAAAGTCTGGGAAAATCATTTCAGTCCTCTGCAACACAAGCACTGATCTCACACCTCAGCACTCTCTGTATAAGATGGAAAATACGGCTGTTGAGGTCAGCTGCATATTTATTGTGTGTACCATTAGGCCATTTTCTCTTTTCTTCCCACTTCCTCTATCCCAAGCCAGCAGAAAAAGGAACATCCTGAAATTGCATTGAAATCTAAATAGGAGAAAGAGGTGATGTTCAAACCTCACACTGCAGTAAAGCACAAACACTGCACTCACTTCCATGACAAGTGAGTTTAAGGAATTCTGCTCAAAGCCAATCTGGAGAGGACTCACAGGCTTCTTTTGTACCCAGCACGTTCTGCTCTCACAGCACCCAACTCACCTTTTTATCAGAGCTGCTCAGTTTGTGTTTCACCTCCTTGGCTTTCTGAATGGCTTTCAGCACTTCCACTGTGTCTGGTTCCTTTTCTGTGGTGATAGTGTTATCCAGACAGACCTAAAAATGTTAAAAACATCCAGAAATACAGAAAACAAGGCAGCTCTGTAACTTATTGTTACTTATGTCATAAATAAATAGTTTGATGCAGATGCTGTGCATGTCTGTAACCCTGTAAACAAGGTAATGACCACGTCAGACCTCATGACTTGAATGCAAACTCAGAAGGGCTTGGGAAGCTCCACACCCCACTGGCACAGGCACCTTCCAACAGGAACACCCTGTTACCCAGTGAAAGCAGGGCAAGCTCTCCCTTAGATCTGAGGAGCACGCCCAGCAGCGTATACATGGTTCCATTCCCTACAGATGTACTCCAACCCCCACTAAAAACTCCTCAGGCTTGTAGAGCATTCACACAACTTTCCTTACCAGGCTTTAGAAAGAAAAAGCTGTTCTTACATACCTCTGAAGCCCTGTCCCCAAACTGAGCCAGTACTTTGGTCCCATAGTCAGGGAAGATGCTCAGTGGGTTGCTGGATAACACCACCTTTGCTAAGCACGGGAGGTTTCCTATATTTTTTACTTCATCAATCTGAAAGTTTTTCAGTAAAAGGATGAATACACAGATTGGCTAAATGAGAACACCACCACAGTCTAAGCATTTCTTGACTAAATTACATACAAACAGTAACCAGGAAAAAAAATTCTCTCCAGCCACTTTATTTGCACTTTCACCCTCTAACAGGAATCACTTGTGTTCTAAAGCAATCTGACACTAAAATCAGTAGTTACCTGTTCGATTTTGTTGTTGCTCAGATCCAAGTTGACTAAAGAGTACAGCTTGTTAAGACCACACAGCCTTTCCAGCTGATTTCCTGCTAGATTCAGAGTTTTGATGTTTCCCAGTCTTGTGTGAACACCTTCCAGCGATGTCAGCTTGTTGTAGGATAAGTCCAGGTGAACAAGGTTGTAAAGATGCTACGAGAGCACAGAAAATCCAGATCACACACCAATTTGCTAAAATTAAACAATATCAAAGGCTTGTCCATTTGCTCATGCTGGATGCTGCCCAGCTGACAAACACAACATGAACTTGCTCATTACACAGGATTAAGCCTGCAGGAAAGGGAACTTCCTCGACTCTATTTTTCCCAAGCCATTGACACAGCCAGCAACGACTGAATTTAGTCAAGAACTACATGTTGCATGTCAGTGTTGGCAAGTAAGAAATGCACCCTTACGAGGGCTTGATGCTAGGAAGCTATTTGGGCTTAAACTCTTCTCTGCAAGATGAGTGGCAAAATCCTTTAGCAAAAGGATTCTGTCTTGGAAGGTCCTGGGCAGCCTGGCAAACATCACCTTCAAAAGCATCCCTTACCTGTAAGTTTTCTACCAGAGACACCCCATTGTGACTCAGGTCCAGGAACTCAATCTTGGGAATTAATTTCTAGAAGGGAAAAGGTGCACATGTTAAATGCGTTTTAGCTTAGAAACCTGGCTGTACTTCCTTCACCAACCAACTAACAACTAACAGGCAAAGGGCAGGAACTCTCCAAGGCACAGACCCTCTTCTCAGCTTTCAGCAGTAAAAAGCGTTCTGCACCCATTCTAGTGCAGCCAGAGTGCAGACTCCTGCTGGTGAGAGAACCAGATTACTCTGATGAGCACGGTCACGTTTGCATTTGAAACCTGGGTTCTCACTGATGACAAGCAAGTTGCCCCCAGTTTAGCCCCACTAACTACAGATCAAACTCATTAAGAGGCCTTTCCAGCTCATCAAACAGGCCTGTCTGTATTACACAGAACCCTGGATAAAGATTACAGAAGCAAAAACCAGAGTAAGTTGAGCAGTGCATTGATCTCCACAGCATTACCTTGTGGAGCTCAAGCACGGACAGTGCAAGGGGAAATCTTTCAGAAGAGAGATACATGAAGAAATTGCAAAATCCCTGCTGAGTCATGTGCCACAGAAGACCAGCCATCCTTTCCCCCCACACACAAATGAAGAAAGATTTCTTACCACTGAATCATCAATTTGAGAGATGCTGTTGTGACTCATATCCAAGGTTGTTAATGTTCTCCAAGTTGGGATAACTGCTGTCACTGGACAGCTTGAAGTTGCATCCTCTGGCTCCCACTGATCAAACTCAGAGGCCTCTGGCACCAGGATTTCCTGTTAAAGACAAGCACCCTAAAAATATGGTACCTGCATCTTCGGTGAAAGCCCATTGTTTCACAAGCAATCCAAATGACCTTATGAAAGAAAGATCCCTAAGCCTTATAATCACCCAGATTAAAGGTCTTAAAGCAGGAGCTGAGTGTGTCAGAATTATTTTAGATCCACAGGGAGGGAGTCCCAAACACTGGCAGCCAACCCAGGCTGGAGAATGGGAAGGAAGAGAGGGACTGTGAAAGGTACGCTCCTCACAGCCTTGCCAAATCACAGCCCAGAGAAGAAGCCACACGCATTCAGCTCTCGAGGAGTAACAGAAGCACATTCCAATCAAAGCATCAGAAACATCCCTGTGAAGGGACACATCTCATCACTTCAAGTCTGTTCTGAGAGGCCAGCAAACCCTTTCTGCTTCCCAGCTTTAAGAGCAGAACCTGCAACAGGCAGGACAGAAAAGGACCAGGGCTCCAAATGGGGATTCCCCCACCACAGGCGTGATTCTTGCACACGCTTCGAACGCCCATCAGAAACTCCCTCTCACCTTCATCCATGTTGCTGAAAACCGAACACTCATTGTGGCCAGAGCATGTTTGGATGAGGTCAGCCCTTTGAGAAGCTTCCCCCCACAATGACTGAGCTATTGGAAAAACATGACAGTCAGAAATGGCAGAACAAACACGGGACACAGCAGAGGCAACTGAAAGCTTCAAGGACGGATTCCCTCCCGGTCCGGAAAGTAGTTACAGCACTGCCTTCAAATCTGGGAGTATCAGGTCAGACAGCCCAACATTTGGTAAAGCTACAGCAAGAAATTAGGGGCACAACTACAGAAAAACTAATTCCCAAATATTTCTTTGCACAAAACATCTTCTCTAGGCACTTTCTACCTTCCCTGGGCATTCCCCCAGGTTCAACCGCCCAGGCAGTTGAACAGGGCGCAGTGTTTGACTGTCACCAACCGCAGAGGTGGGTACCTCAAGCTGTGCAGCTCGACCTGCAAACACAGTTACTGCTGTATCCCACCTTCTTTACTGCAAAGAATAAACAACAACTGTCCGGGGGAGGGGAGATGCCCAGCTCAGCAGTTCATACACCAATGAGCTCATTACACAGACTAAGTTTGACATTATAAAAGTCTTTTCTGCAGTTCAATGTGACCCAACCTCTGTCTAGCAAATGGGTCCTTCTCTGGGCACACTGTGCAACAACAACCAGTTCCCAGAGAACTCCTTCTGCCCCTGGAAGCACCTCTCCAGATCACCACTGTTTGGTTTTGGGCAGCAGTTACGACGAGATGAAAATGCAGGTCTGCTGCCAGTCCATCCAGACCTTTTCAGGAACCCACAGGCACAAAAGTCTTCAAAACAAAACCCTTTTTTATTCTCCCCACACTAAACAAAGCTACTCCTGAAATTATCCATGCTAGACACACTCCCAACACCAGCCCACTGAAGTTTCCTTCCCACACTAAGATGTCAGCAAGTCCCTGACTTGGGGACTGCACTGCAGCTCTGAACCAGCACAGCCTCTCCTATCAGTGAGACAGCAGGCATGTCCAACAAAAGGTCCTGAACCCAACAGAAGGGAGCACAGGGTAAGGGCTGTGTGACACAACCAGGCATTCCCACTCTGGAAAGATCTGAAAGGGATGAAAGAGGTTTTGAACACTCCCAGTGGAAGCCCTGTGATCCACACTGAGAGCAGAGCAACGAAAAAATGCCACAAATTCTCAAGCCAGAAGCGCTGCACTCAAGTGAACCTTCTCAAGCAAATTCACATCACTTCAGAAATCCCTGCTGCTTCCCAAACAAGAAGTACTTTGTAATAAGAGCTCCCATTAGAACCCATCTGTTGGAGCTTCACAGGGACAGAAAGCCACCCTGGGGTAGCTTCTGCATACACTGGAAATGACACACATCCTTTGGGAAGACATGCACAAGCTCTTCTGAATATTTACATCTGGCATCCGTATTGCCAAGTCCTGAGAAAAACCCCACACTGTTTCCCAAATAAAACACTCCTCCTGAACACTGCATGCCCCAACCCCAGCACCAAAGCAAAGCAATTACCAAGCCTGAGAGACATGCACCAGACCTGGCATTTACAGAGCCCCTCAAATTACAGGCAGTAGCTCAGTTGTACCTCTGTTTGATGAAGAGATTTGAAAATTGACAGGTCAAACGGCAACAGATGCTCCTGAATCTTACTGGTTCCAAAAGGTCCCCCTGTTCCAGTGACCTGGTCATCAACAAGGAAGAACAGTCAGTGTACACAACCCAACCTGTGCTCACTTCAGACAGCTGTGCACGGGCAAGAGCACAAGTACAGCAGCTGGGACAGCCACAGCTCCAACCCCTTTGTCAAACACGGGATGATACAGGAAACTCGCAGATTAACTCTTCAGCAGAAAAAACCCAAACCATCAGTTACACTCCAGCTAAGTGCTCTGAACTTGAGGCACTGAACTTAAGCTGCCACCTGGTGCTTGTATTTTGTAGCACATGGGGCACTCAAATCCCACAGACAAGACTGAGCAAGGCTTCATCCACAGCTGATCAAGCCAGAGTGGCACTCACTAAAACCAGCTTCCCTGAAACACCTGGATCCTCCAGGACAGAACTGTCTTCAATTCCAGCCCAGGGGATGAAGTCCAAGGCACTGACAAGATGGGCTTGAAGAAAGCATTAGACCATCTCATAAAAAGGCATCTAGTTTTCCCACGTGCCCATAGCATTCTGGCCAGAGCACATGGCACCAGTGCAAAAGGCAGGCGGTTGCAGTTCTGGTTGCTGTGAATAAAATTTTGGGAGAAATCTCTTAAGGTTTGGGTTTTTTTTTGGTCTTACGTATATCTTATAAACTCTGAAGGCTCCCACTCACAAGCTTTCAGAAGGGCCAGAAACTCTCAAGTATTTTTCTAAATAATATGCACTATATAATATTTTTCTAAATCATATGTTCTTCTCCAGCCAGAGAATCCTCTGAACAACAGGTTCTACACACAGAGGATGGCAAAGGCAACTGAAGATCCACAGGAATAACAGTAGAGCTGCGGTTTTGCTTTCTAAACTTCCCAAGCCCTCCAGTGCACCTTCCCCAAACCACTACTTCATTTCATCTTTGAACATACCACACAGTTACAAGGAAATTCTTCATGTAATAAAAGGGCTGAAAAGACACTGACCTGTAGCAAGCAGTGTTAAAAAAGCTACTCAGCAAAAGTCTTTGTAATTCACTGATTTGGTAGAAGAACAAAATATCAAACTGGTTCCAGACAAAAAATTATCTGAGGCCATTTTACATTTGTTCTGTAATGGCATTTGTCCTAGAAATTCTGGGCCATTCATCTCTAAAACTGATGGTTTTGTTAGTTTGGTTTGGGGGTTTTTTAAACTTTCCAATACAGTTAAAGGTGAGAAAGGGGACAGGACTTACACACACATGCATGTATGCATCTCTATACACTGGCCTAGCCATAGTGTTGTCAAAGAATGCAAGGTTGAAATGAATATTTCCTGCTTCCCCATGCCTATTAGCACCCAGTAAGGCTCTGTCACAGAAACCCTAGAGGGCACAGCTGAAGAGATGACATCACATGGCAGAATCAACATCTTTCTTAGAGAACTATGTTGAAGGTTGGTAGAATAAGCACCTGTTTAACACCCAGCTCTAAATGCTTACAGGTGTTTACTGCCAGTAAAGATCTTGTGCATTCAAACCTGGCTCCAGAAGCATGCCAAGAATCCCATCACTCTGGCAGAAACACCGCCAGTACTTGTGCAAACATGGCTCACCTTGAAATACTGGAGTCGACAGGTAAAATCTAGAATATGACCTAGATCAGTTTTGGCATCTCCATTAGCACACGTAGGCTTCCCCTGCAGCAACTGTTGAGTGACAGCATATGGCTGCAAGGGTCTGATGTTGCTGATGTTGAAGACTTCTCCAGCCATTCAGAGCTGCTCTCCTGAAAAACACAGGATGATGGTATCGAACACAACGCTGCCCCAGTTACCAAAGAGTAAATGGTACCTGCAAAACCTAATGTCAGCGATTTCATCTCTGTCATTTATATTCTAAGCTCATGATTAAGGCACCAAGACAATGTCTTTTCTGCTTCTAAACTAGAAGCACTGAATTCAGATAAATTTTCTTTAACACCAGAATAACCCAAGTGTTCAAACAGGCACTCTCTGCATTCAAGCCTTAAGCTCCCAACGCAACTAATGGCAAATTTCCCTCTTAACAGGGCTGGAACCAAAGTTCATTTATACAACATAGAAATTGCTAAACTTTGAGATATCCCTAAGTTCAATAGCAGCTCAGACTTATTCTAACCAGAAAAAGCAGCACCTACCATCTAACAGACAAACCTGACATCCTTTGCTAAGCTGCTGATGTGCAAAGCTGCAGCATCTTCTTGGACAGTCTGAGGACTTTCACCACACTACCACCAGAGCAAGCTCCCAGGGCAGGAAATGCATTCTCTGGCAACATTTTTACAATCCCATTTCTTTCCAGGAACACTAGGAAACAGCATCCAAAAGCCTCCTCTGACAGCATCCCAAGAGCAAATGTGGATTACAGCAGTCAGAATACATGCACACGTGGAATTAACATCTTCCTCCTCTTCCTTTTAAGGACACCAGTTTGACCTGACAGACAGGAGAGCATCGGCTTTCCTGATAAGCAGAGTTCTCCAAAGACTAAAACTCCCTTTGGCTTCAGTGGGAGCAAGTCCCAGAGTCCAGCTGCACATCACCACAAGGTTCCACTCACATACAGCGGTCAGACATCAATGATTTTGGCACTAGTGAGGCTACAGGCACTACAGAGTCAGGGAACAGTTCTTCAGGACCTTCCTTAAAGTGTTCCACAATTTGCTGAGTGCCCCCTCTGAAGTGGCTTCACCTAAAGTTAATTTTGTGCCAGAACAATCTGAACCACGCTTCACCTATCACCTCAGCCAGCCAGAATCACAGCACAGCATTCAGCCTGTCCCTCAACATGGGTTAATTATTTCACACGCCTCCTGCTCCTGGGGAGCCACTTAGAGATGTTGCAGTAGTGCATTTCATTTTCAGCTCTCAGCCTCAGAAAAGCACATCCTTTCATTAACTGACCAGAAGGTCTCATGTTTCCTGAATTCTGGAAGAACAACATTAAGACAGGTGAAGTGATGCATTCAACACACTCTATCAAGGCTCACTGAAATGACACAAACTTCCTGACTGGTTGCACTAAAACATACCAAGGAATTCATCAATTTCTGATTTATTTCCAAAAGCAGCTGTGCTTCTGTGACAGTTCCTCCTCAAATACAGCTTGGATCAAAGCACAAACAGCAAGAAACAGGTGAAGAGGAAGAACAAGGCTCAGTCTGATGTGAAAGACTCAGATCTCATGGTCTGGAGATTAAATCTCACAGGTATACACACGCATGCACATGGAGGGAACCATCCCCAGTTAAATTCTTGCAGGTTCTTTACCTTTGTGGAAGAGCTCTTCAGCCAGTGCAGCAGTGATCCCATTGATCTCCTGCAAAGATTAAACCATTGCAATGAAGTGTTACATACTTACAGTTCAAAGTGTATCCTTGGACAAAATAAGTCTCCCTTTTTTGCTGTGGTACAGGACTTTTAAAAATAGAAATCAACTGTCATCACATCTTATAGATTCTCTTTGTAACTTGAAAATACTTCATCAAATTATTTAATTTCATAGGTTCTTCATTTCCAAGATGGAAGATACTGAACTACATTTAAATAATCACACGCTGCATGTTTTCAAAAAGGGCAACAGCAACTAGAGCAATTCTTACTGACCATCATCAGCCCAATGCCAAACAAAGCCTGGTTTTAAAGAAACTATTACCAGTACAGTTTTCTTCAAATTTTAACATTAGACTAACCTAATGCATGAATGTCCTGGCCAAAACCAGGACAATTAAGCACTCAACATTTCCTTTAGAGCATCACTAATACAATGATAACTTTAGATTAACAAGTCTACAGGGAAGAAGAGATCTGTAAAAATTAGTCTTCTGGACTTAACCTCCTTGCTGAAGAAGAATTCAAAGTCCCTGTTCACCATCCTCTATCTTCTCTGCCCTTCTGGACCTACACAGTGCTCAACCCCCTTTCTACACACTGACGGCTCCAGGAGGAAAAGAAAAAGCCTGGAAAATTCTCCCTGTGGGAATTTGTTCTTTTAAAATCTAAAGGAGCACAAAGGTCAGTACAGGTATTTCCCATACTTCATAAAAAGCAAATGCTCTGTAGAAGTCCAGAAATAGTTCTGAGCTCTTCCAAGAGCTCTCTCTAAGGCTCACGAGAAGAACAAAAAACTACCTGTGATAGTTTAGGCACACACATCTCATTTTAAGGTAGCTGCAAAGGACAAACAGGCATTACAGATCATCATGAAATGAGTATTTGAGGAGTTTACTTCACTGACAAACCCCTCATGATTCATGACAAGGAAATAAATCCATGGGCCATCTGCAGCACAGTTCAGCTCATCTGATGAGGTGAACATTTCAGACAAGCACATTCTTAGTATAACTGAAACCCCACTCACTGAGGATGAACAGTTTGGAGAAGCAGCTCGAAGCTGCATTCTGAACAAAATTCAACAGTTCTGTTATTGGATAAAGCCAGTTACACTCACCTGGCATGCAGAGATCTGACTGAAACCCAGGCTCTGTGTTCCCTTCATCATCTGGGGGACACAGCAGAATTTTCCTACCTTTATAATCGAAACAAGGTCATGACGTGGAGTATTGTAGCCCACAGAAAAGGAGCTCTAGTCCTCTGTCAGACCTACAAGAGGCCTCTGTCTTCGCTCTCTTATATGCACCAATCCCACAGAAATCCATTGTTTGCAGGTGTCTCTGAACAGCAGCTTCTGGGTACTCAATTATTTTCTTTTAAAACCTTCTATCTGGAAGTTAAGAAACCAAATCTAAGATGACAAAGTATAAGACACTGCAAGGAAGTAAGCACCCCCATATCACTGCACACCCCTGTTCAACACCAAAGCAACAATAAGGTTGTACACTGCTGTCACATCCAACTGCTGCTCTTTGCCAAGCCAGACACAGCTTTCCCCTGGAACACAAAGGCTGCAAAGCACTTGTAGTGTATTTACTGTGGTTATTTCTACACCAGTTTAGTTCCATTAACCTAGGGAATAAGATTAAATAATCCCTACTGGAAATGCTACAAATAAGAATAGACAAGAAAAAAAATAATCACAGAATCCCAGGCAGCTTTGGGCTGGAAAGGACCTTAAAGCCCATCTGGTTCTAACCCCTTGCCATGGGCAGGGACACCCCCCACCAGCCCAGGGTGCCCAAAGCCCCATCCAACCCGGCCTTGAACCCTGCCAGGGATCCAGGGGCAGCCCCAGCTTCTCTGGGCACCCTGTGCCAGGGCCTCATCACTGTCCCTGGGAAGATGATTTTTTTTCCCTAATACCCAATTTAACTCTCCCCTCCTCCAGCTTAAGAACATTCTCCCTTGTCCTGTCCCTCCCTGCCCTTGTCACCAGTCCCTCTCCAGCTTCCCTGTAGCCCCTTCAGGGACTGGAAGGCCGCTATAAGGTCTCCCCAGAGCCTTCTCTTCTGCAGGCTGAACCAGCCCAACTCTCTCAGCCTGCCTCCATAGCAGAGGTGCTCCAGCCTTCTCTGGCCTTGCTCCAAGGGCTCCACGCCTGTCTTGTGCTGGGGACCACTGAGCTGGATGCAGCATTGCAGGGGGCGTCACTCCAGATCTGAGGGGCAGAATCCCCTCCCGTGACCTGCTGGTCACACTTCTTGTGAAGCAGCCCAGGGGACAGTTGGCTTTCTGGGCTCTAAGTGCACACTGCCAGCTCACTCTGAGCTCCTCATCCCCCAACATCCCCAAGTCCTCCTCCTCAGGACTGCTCTCCATCTGTTCTCCACCCAGCCTGGAGCTGTGCTCGGCATTGCCATGACCCACGTGCAGGACCTTGCACTTGGCCTTGTTGACCTTCAGGACAGGCCCAACTCTCAAGCCTGTCAAGGTCCCTCTGGACAGCATCCCTTCCCTCCAGCGTGTCACACAGCTTGGTGCCATCACCAGCCTTCCTATATAAACTAAGGAGGCAGTATCAGGCATTATGAAGCCTCAAGCATGCACATGGGCTAATATTGTAAAGATATTTTAGAAGACCAAAGTTCTGCAGGAAGATTATTCCCCAGTTGAATTCCTGTGGCAAATATTTAGCTTTTCTGCTGAATAGCTAACTACTTTTGGTAAATATTTAAAAAGTACTCTCAAGTCCCAAACAATTGCATTTCTACCTCAAGCCAGACTCCCCTAAACAAAGAAATGCAGATTAAACAACAGCTTCACTCATTTATGGATTAAAACTAAAGGAAGGAAGGTTTAGATTAGATATTAGAGGGAAGCTTTTTCCAGAGAGAGTGGTGAGGGGCTGGAACAGCCTGCCCAGAGAGGGGGTCGGTGCCCCATCCCTGGGGGTGTTCAAGGCCAGGTTGAATGGGGCTCTGGGCAACCTTGTGTAGCTCCAGGCCTGGAGGTTGGTGTCCCTGCCTGTGGCAGGGGGTTGGAGCTCTGTGACCCTTGAGGTCCCTTCCAACCCAGACCAGTCTTGGATTCTGTCATTCTATGATAATACACAAACACAATACACAAGCATGGAAGCATTCATATGCAAGTAACAGCAGTGCTTTGAAGAAGTGAAAAGGGATGAACATTACAGCAAGAAAGAAATCATCCAACTGAAAAGTGAGAATGACTGGAAGAATTTCTGCCTGCATAAAAATCTTTGTTGAAGTTACTGGACCAAAACGTTAATGAAACAGACACCATTTAAGAGAGAAACTTCCTGGTGATCCGGAAGTTTGCTTCATCTTAACAGAATTCTCCCTATGTTATCACACACATTTAACAGATTTAAAACCACCAATCAACTTACAAAAGCTCCCTCATGACAAACTAGTCCTCCTTGCTCACATCTGCAGGGCAATAGCAGCACCATGAACAGTTTATGCAAGTCAAACTCAGGCCTCAGCAGGGGAATTACATTCATGGAATACAACAAAAGCAGGTTCTTCTTTGTTGCTAAAGCTGTATCAACGCATCTAATGACCCACTACTTCTGAAGCCTTTATATGAAACTATGAAGAGCCATCTCAGCACATCCCACCCTGAAGCAATTACTGGTCCTCCTTTCCACAGAGTTCTCCAGTGCATTTTCCTCTTCATGAAGTTCAATCTCCCCCTTACAACACGATGCCATACTGTAAAAAAGCCCAATTATCCACAAGAGATGAATGAACAAATCACAATCTGAACACAAAAGCAAGCCACTGCTTATTTTCCTTTACTCTAACATTCTGTCTGCTGGCTGGAGCTGTTTCTCTAGAGGCCACTCCATCAGTGAGCTTCTCATGGAGAAGCACCATTTTTCTTCATTCAGGCTACTGGAAACTGTTCCAAGAATGAACCACAGATCTAAGCAGTAACCACTAAGTAGGGGTGCATGTGGATCGCTTCTGCAATGCTCCTTCAGAGAGCCAGCACTACTGACTTCAGCCTAACAACCAATTCAGCTGCAGATTTATTCACAGCCTCCAGCTACCCTGCCAGCATTTATTTCCTCCTCTTTGAGTCCCTACCCACACTACTTGTCAGCACAGCACCTACTGCAACAAAAAGTGCTGTCAAAAATCTGAAAAATATGCTTTGTTGCATCGTGCAAAAGGCAGAAAAAGAGCAGCTCCAGCTACTTTGTGAAGATTCCACACAGGTCTCTCCAAGCAAGACCCTCAGGCCTCCGTTTTTATATGCTAAAAACATAACTTACATATCAATGAAAGTGTAGGAAGTGTGACAAAACTTTCGGAGCAGTGACAGGGAACTTGACTAGCAGAGTTTGCAGGTAGACCTCCAACTCCTTTTGCCTTTTCTCCACCAGGCTTTTGGAATTTTTCCCAATAATCTTCTTGGGAGGTAGGAGATTTTTATCTATTTTCTTTTCTGAAACAAGCTGAAAGACAAAGACCAGAGTTACGACCCAACTCACAACCTGAACTCACACATAAGATGTGACAGAACACATTAAGAGCATGTTGCTCAATCCTGGTAGAACAAAACCAATACAGTTACTTTGGTAACTTTACCTACTGACTTAGGTATTTTTCAGAAAGACCGTTTTATAAAATTGTGAGAAGCTGAATAATAGTGTTTTCTGAGATAATTGCTCACAGTTACCACAGGGCAGAATGTAATGAAGTTGATAAAGCAACAGAATTACTAGTGCATAGCTGAAAAAGCTGCCCAGTTTTGAATATGATAGATTTGCCCTCATTTTCACTACCTGTTTATTCAGCACTGGTTGGTAACTAACCCATGCTACTGCCTAAGGTCAGTTTTATCAGCCACCCTTCCTAAGAGAGAGTCTTTGCGTGAATCCAGCTTCAGATTACCAGATCAGCTCATCATAAACACCTAAACATCTCTTGGCAAAAAGTTTAATAACTCTAGGTAAAACTCCACTCTCCCTGATGGAAGCTTCTGCCCAAGGCTAAAGTTGTTCAGGCCAACTTCCCCTAGTTCAAGAGGGGAGTGTAAGAGGGGCAAGTAACACTGCTCCTACAAAGGATTCAGTCTGCACTTCAGATGGCATCTGGCAGATATTCTTGCTCTTTGAGGAAAATATTTTTGTCCCATATAACCACTACAAAAACTGTACAATATTTTGGAAGAGACTGAGGCCAGAGCTTTAACCACCTTACCTTCTCATGCAGGTCATGGAAATCACTGTAACGATGCTTGGCTGTCCACTGATGATTGCCAACACTGACCTGAATAATGTACACCTGAAAGGAAGAAATTAAAGTAAGGGACAATGCAAGCAAAGCATGTCCTAAAGAGAAGCTGAGAAATTCTGTGGTTCTACCTTCTGGAAGTATTGTAGTTACCCGAAAGCTAATCTGAACTCTAAGGTGACTCTGCTGATGTAGGATCCCTAATCTCATTCACAAAGCACATAAAGCAATTGCTTTTATTTTTGATACCCAAAGGTTAGCATCTAAGCCACAACGTTTTCTAAAGATCTCTGCTAGGTTAAGCTGGTATGCATAGCTACTCACAACAAGCCTGGAACAGCAGCATCCTTTCTTCAGCCTCCCAATTTCCACAAGAGGTGGAGGAACTTGGCGAGCATCCTGCTGTCATGTCACAGCTACGCAGAAATGGAACCTTTCAGAAATCTGGACAAGCCCTTTGGCTGCTTGGATGTTAAGTTTTTATTCCTCAGCTTCCTGAGGGTTACAATCATGCCCAAGGAATCACTGCAGTTATCTAAAGCAATGCTGCGACGGAGAGAGACGGGACACAGCTTGATGCAGCAAGAGTCGATTTATTGCAAAGAACCATTCCTGTTTATATGCTCTGCAGACGGCTGCTTTCTGTCAAACACACGGTGTTCGTGGGCTACATCTGATTGGTCAACGTTTTGCTGTCACAGCAGCATCTCTACCTTATCATGCCAATAGAACTTCTAAACCCTCCTCAGACAGCAGCTACACCTTAACAATAGAGGACACTTTTTCCTGGAGCCTGTCCCAGCAGGGGGCCGGCAAGGATGCTGCCACCTTGTTTAGTTTCCCCGAGGTTCATGGCCTGAAGGCTCCATCCCGTTATCTCTTCACCTGGCAGTGCTTGAGCCTTTGTTTCTCAAGCTGCAGGACACATCTCCCCCTTCCTGTTAAGCAAAAAGAACCTCCTTCACTGAGAGTGATATTTTCTTTTGCAAGACTTGTCAAAAATAACACTAAGGCGAAAATATCTACAAAAAAACCCTAAGTCCTTATTTAACTAAATCTAAAAAACATCCCATAAACGAAAAACCACACTGTAAAATGGAGCAAGCTAAAAACTACTAATTGGCTACACACACTGTTTGCATTGTTAATTTATCTGTTATGTCTAAAAGTTATCTGCACACCTTCTGTGTTGACCATTTATTATGGATAATAACGACATGTTCAGTTACTTCCCAATACCTTCCTACAACTCCTCCTTGGTGTAAGGCAGTCCCTACCTCTGCCTTCAAGGCCGTAGTGTTTTGAAGATGTGATCACCAAATACTTCTCAATGTGAATAACTTTGCTGTTTCATAGGAAATTCAAGGATATTGTCAGGGACTATGTAATCCAGATTTGACCATTGACAATATCCATCCTGAAATTCCCCACTCCTGAAACCAATTGTCCAATCCAAAGAATCCATTTTCCTGTATCTTTTGTGTTTGATCTATTAATTTCTGAATGCTGGCATGGATTGACTGAGAGTGGACACATTCATGCAGCACATGCCTTTCAAAATTTTCACAACCATGTCTGTGAGCCAGCAACAAAAATCAGTTGCTGCTTGATTCTGTAAAGTCTTACAGAATCCACACCTGTAGCTGAGTGTCTTGACAGTTTCAGGAGTCAGATAACACCAGCCTCACCTTTTCGTGCAGGCACCACCCATTGCAGTCTGTGTTCTTAGGCTGTGCAGAAATCACCATTTCCCTAATTTTCATTTACCATAAATACATACATATTTCAAAGACTGTTAGTTAGTTCCATATGTCCCACAGCAAAACTCATAGTCCATTGTGGCTGCAGTTGGAACACTTGACATAAGTTACTGGGATCAGGATCTCCGCCTGGTTCACACAGGCTTGCTTTTTTCTGGATCCATGGCATCTGTAATGACACAGCCAGATCTCCTTTCCCCAAATTACTACCTGTAATTTAATTTTTTACTAACACTTGACATTGACTTTTTTTCTTTTCATCTTTTCTTTTTTTTTTTTTAAACCTCCTTTTAAACCTCCTGCATATTTCACATTGGAGGTACCAAGCTGTTCTGTGGCAGACATAAACAACTCAAAACATACAGAGCTTTGTTTAATTGATCAGCTGGAGAGATGTCCTTCTCTCCCCCTTTTTGTTTGTGAAGCAAAAACACTTGAGAGTTTGATTCATACGTTCCACCATGGCCTGACCTGCAGGCCAATGTGGTGTCCCTGTAACATAGGTAATGTCCCACAATTGGAAAGAGGTTTGTATTGTTTGTGCTGTATATCCTGGGCTGTTGTCCATTTTGATTTCACGGGGTACATGGCATTGGACACGGTTACCAGATTCCCGCGTTTGTGCCGTCCAAAACCTCCCGTGTGCCTGTGCCACAAGGTTTCACGCCAGGGGCAAGGCCGCTGGTGAATTGCTGACAGTCCAGGTGACTGTGCAACCCCTTTCGCCTCAGTAAACAAAGAAGTGGTATTGTAGCTAAAGCACCTTAGCAGACTGATGAAACAATTCAGGCAACTTTTGAACATCCAAATATTTTCACACTGGCTTCCTTGGAATTTTCCCTGGAACCCCTTGCTTCTCAAATGCAGTTCACTCATCAATCAAACTTCCAACGTCTAAGTCTTTTCCCGCAATCAGTATTTCAACCAAGTAATGATACTGTGGTGAATGGGTTAATATTTTGTTCATTGAAACAAGGTATGAATGACAGGAAACCACTTAGCTTCTAATATTAGTTCTAATATCAGGGAGGTTGCTGACTTATATCTCGAAACCCGTCACAACATCTGCTGACACATTTCGAAATCGGTCACCACATCTTATTTTGTAAAAATAACTGTGAGGAACTATGGACCAGAGTATTTTTTATTAAGGCTTATGCTAAGCTTAATATGAAATCACTTATGCCAGCAGCTACCAAAAATGTGCAATTGCTTATGCAAGCTACCAGACACCGCTTGTCCAGGATAAGATAACCACAATTGCTTACACAAACTAAACCAGATACCGCTTGTGCAAGATAACCGCCAGATGTCCAGGAACCACAGATAGGACAAAGGAGGAAGACTTCTTACTCCGGCCTCAAAGACCACCAAGAGGCAGAAAACGACCCCCTAACAACAACTGAAGCATGCGCAGAGTACCTCCACTACTTCATGAACACGGAAGTAAAAAATATATAAAAAGGGACTGTTTGAACTGATCAGCACGGCAGTTGGCGGAGCGCAGACTCTCCTGCCGTCCAGCGCTGTCTTTGCTCATATTCTACTTGCTATAATTAATAAAATTCTAATTGGATTATGATCCATTGTAGTCTCAATTTATAACACTTTCCTTCTAGGCAGAGGCCCCATGCTTCTCCTCGCAGGGTTGCAGATGCCGTCTGATAGAATTCTGTGCACTGTTAGGAGCTGTTGCTATTTTGGTTTTGGTTTTGGTTTTGGTGGTGGCTGGTTTCTATTGTTGTTACAGCTCTGTACACCAATAAAGTTTAGTTTGGTTCAGTTAATCAAGAGTTTCTATATATAAATTCTTCTACAGAAAATACAATAACCCTTTTCAATTTGCAAAAGCAACATTTCCCAGCATTTTCCACAGTGCTACAAACTCTGACCAAAGCTGTGCCTACTTAGTTAGGTCACACGCTCTTGCAGGAATGTATAATAAATTACTGTTTCACTAATGTTTCTACCTCAAGTCCTTTCTTTAGGACCATTGGCATTTCTAACACATTGAAATGGAACAGTGAGTTGGAAATGCTGAATGACTGCAGCCATGGGGGTGCCAGAAAACCTGCCATCCAACTGCTTTAGGTGAGTCGGCCCTGGCCATGGGGTCTCCAGCCCTGGCCATGGGGTCTCCGGCCCTGGCCATGGGGTCTCCGACCCTGGCCATGGGGACTCCAGCCCTGGCCATGGGGTCTCTGGCCCTGGCCATGGGGTCTCCAGCCCTGGCCATGGGGTCTCCGGCAGAGCCAGCACTTGACAGCAGTCCAGTGACCGCATTAGGCTTCGTGCCACCACCCCCACTCACTGAAACTTCAAAGCAATATTTAAGGGCAACTTTCCCTCCCTGGAGATTCCTGGCTCCGTGTTACGCTGCAGCCAGCGACAGGTATCTGCAGCCTCAAAGCTCTGCTGCATTTAACAGCCTCGAGGTGAACTTCTGCTCTTGGACTGCAGCATGTTTAGATGCTCCAGCTGGTACAATTGCTTCCCTAGTGTGATATATGTCCATCTGATTCGTGTTAATATGGAATCGTGTTGGGGGTGCATCATGACCTACCCTTGTATGGCCAGGGGCCTGGGAGGGACAGTTTAAGATTCTTGCATGTGCTGAATGAAGGATGTTGAAGCAGCAACAAACTAGATAAAGGATGTGCAAAGCTTTGCCTAAAGGACCACAGTGTTAGCACATTGTGTGCATTGTGATACCTGAGGAGAAACAACTTGTCTCTGAGGAGGAGGTGATGAAGAGGAACAGAAGAATAGGAAGGCTCCTGAAATCTGCCTCAAGTCTGCAGAACCAGCTGCCTGACTTTGTTAGCAAGACAAAAGCTAAAGCTGCCCTAAAGGATGCCTGGTGGGGGTGTCCTGGCGGGCGCTCCAGCCTGTCAGTGGGGCCTGCGGGCGGTGCTGGCCCTGGAAGAGATCTAAGCCAGGGGCTGGGGCTGTACGGGGTGCGGCCTGGCGGAGCGGAGCCTGGCGGAGCGGAGCCTCCCGCAGCACCCGGCGCTGCGCCTGCAGCCCGGTGCCGTCTGCTCGCCTTTGTTCGTTTAATAAATCGTTCCGTTTGTTTCTAATCCTGTTTGGGACCGAGTCACTTGTAACAGCTGGGGGCTCGTCCGGGATGGCTCTAGTACTGAACGCTGAGGTGATCTAGGAGGGGCGCCGCGCCATTCGGTGGCTCCTGCTCGGGTCGGGACTAACGCCATCCTGAACCTGAGAATCGGATTTTTACGAGCTCCCTTGCCGGCTGCAGCAGGTTTTTGTGCCCGGAATTGTGCGCGCAGAGACCCAAAGGAGACGCCAGTCGTGCAGCGTGAGGCGGGTTCCGTTCGGCTGCCCGAGCGAGGCCGGCAGGAGCCGTGTCCGTCGGCCCGGCCCGTCGGGTTGGGGCCGAGTGAAGACGACAGAGTCGTAAGTATTTTGCGTGTAGCGTTGGGTTGGGTGGGATTCGGTTGCCTGTGTGTGTGAGAGTGCGACTGAGACGGAACGTGGTTCCGAAGCGAGTGCGGAGGTTCTTCTGACCGCGGCTCCGATCTCCCGCCAGCGACTCGTCAGGGAAGGGCCAAAGCGAGTCCTATAGGACTCGGGGGGGTGACAGGTCCCCAGCCCCCTGCAAGACACTCTTACGGGTAACCGAGGGCTGTAGGAATTGCTGGAGTGAAATTCCGAGGTGGGTCAGACGACAGACCCCGGGACCAGAAGAAAAGGGAGCAAATTACCCAACGTCCATTAGAAATGCTGATTAAAAATTGGAATGATCGGGGCCCTAGAGAAGGAAAAAGTAAATGAAACTGAGTTCAGTGTTGTGTGTGGGATGGCCAGAGGGGCTTGTGAGGCTGCCTGTCCTTTGGGCTGGTTTTGGCTCCTTTGAAACCCCCAGCTGGACAAACAGGCGTGTAAATTCACAAAGGCCTTTTAGTCAGGAGGAGAGGGATTGTGCAGTCAGGACTTGACGTCCTTTTCCAGCTTCAATGTTTGCACTAAAAGCAGGAGAAGGGCTTGAAGATCCGTGGGAGCCGTTGCCAAGCCCGGCGGCGGCTGCCCCTCCGGGAGTCGTGGCATTTCCAGCGGTACCAGCGCTGCCCCTGCGCCTCCACCATCAGCAGCACCGGCACTAGACCGACCTCCGGCTGCAGGTGTAAGAAGTGGGGACCCTGTTAGATGATCCCCTCCGAGTAGCCGAAAAACTGGACCAATTCCTAGGCCCTAATACTTCTACCTGGGAAGAAATACAGTCCATTTTAGGGATTTTGTTCACTGCTGAGGAGAAGGGAATGATTAGACAAGCTGGACCGAGAATTTGGGAAAGACAGAATCAGGCAGGACCCCCGGGAGGCCAAAAATGGACAATTTGCAGCTAAATCCGGGGGCTGGGGGAACATAAGAAGAAAGTTAGAGAAGCTGGAGGACTGGCAAGAAGGGAAATACTATTCAAAAGAGGTGCTGGTAGCAGGGCTGGAGCCTCCAAATTGTCAAACTGTTTTTTTCACACTAAGAAAACATTATCCCAACTTAGAGAGATGGAGACGGGATCCTGGCTTTGCTACAGGTGAATGCCTGCACCAGAGTGGCATGTTAAGAAGCTTAATTGTTCTACCTCACTGGGGAAACAGAAGGTTCTTGCTGCCTTTTAAAACTATGTATAGCAGCAATAAGAACAAAATTCTTCCTGAGCTGGATATTCCAGTGTTACCGAATGTTTTGTAACAGTGATCAATTGTACTTGTGACCTGACAATGAGAATATCTTTCTACAATCTAAGATGCCACGTTACTCAAGGTGTTACAGTGTACAGCTGGCTGTCTTTCTTACCCAGGTGTGTGCAGATGAGCCCAGTAATACCGTATCCGTAGGGAGGCAACAGCAACGAGCTACATCTTCACAGCTTTGCAGGCGCTGGACATGCTGCTGGCTGTAGGGGATGTGGTGTGACAGCCGGTCACGGGGAGTCTGTATAATCCAGGTCGCTGGGTCCTGAGTGGCAGCCCAAGGAAACTTGCTTGAAACATCTCGCACACCCTGGTGTCTTTATAAATCTTTTAATTGCATGACGTCCTTATGACTTTGTGGCTGTGGGGTTTTTTCTGTGCACTGTGGGCCTCTTTCCTGGGTTGCTCCCAGGACATTGTGGAGTCTGGTTTGATTTGTTATGAATGGGCTGGAAATAAAATCTTCCCGGCCACAATGCCATTTGTGTTGGGTTTAAAGAGGTTTGCTAGGGAGTTTGTTGGGAAAATGAATCTGGGCTTGATGATGCTTTGTTTCAGCTCTCTGTGCTTGGCCTCTTGTTCATTAGAGATGTGAATTTGTTCCTGGTTTAGTGCTTTGTCATGGTAAGGAAAGCCACCCCTAAGGTGGGACAACCTTTTGGATAGGAATGTTGTGGTTCAAAGTTCTGAAAGCTGACCCGAGGCTGCTGCATCAGCCAGGAGAGGGGATAACAGTTTGCTCAGTCGTTAACAGATCATTCTGAGCAAATGCCCCCTAACTCCTGAGAGGGATAGAACTGAAGCTTCATCCTCTTTGCAAGGGGAGATGGCTGAGCCTGCAACTGCAGCATGTGCCTGAGGAGCACTTCACTCGGAGGTTTCTTTACAATCAGGCTTCTAAACTCGTGTTAAGAGGAGTGAAGTGACTTTCTGCTGGCTGCCAGTAGCGCCTTTGATTCGGGAGATGCAGGTAGGTCAAAATTCTGCAATTTTGAAGCTTAATATGGGGATGTCTCTGTGTTTGGTGTTTGCTTTATTTTTGAGAAAGGGACATCTTCTGCTGTAAAGGCCAAAGGCATGTAAGCCAGATGTGTAATATTTTAGCAGAGTATAATGATAATTATGGGTCTGCACTTTTGACATGGCAAAAAAATCCATATAAAATAAGATGAGAACTCATGACTCAAGTTTGGTTTTTTTTTTAAAGTATGTTTGATATTGTTCAGGTATTTATCAAACCAGGAAATAAACCCACTGCTATAAAATGGTAAATTATGAGGTAAGGTTTTATTTTCTTTTCCTCTAACTTCATAATCAAGTATAAACAACATAATTAGGGCCCCCATAACACTATTTCATGAGGGGCAGATATGAAGAACACCCAAGAATGAGTAAGGGATCAATCAGAATGCTATTACAATATTGTTTGCATTTTCAGATAGGTTCTTTGGATACCCAAGTGAGAATTTATGAAATACTGCCTATTTGTATATTCCTTTATAGTTTATTTGAACATATAATAAATATGAACGTTGGTCTCCATGAAAAAGAATTAATTTTCCCTACCTTATTGTAGGTACTTAGTGAAAAAAATATGCCTCACCTATGTAGTCTTCTGTAAGGGAACAAATTCAAAGTCTTTATTGTGAAATACTCTAGTGGGAGAACAGCAAATTATGGTCATGAAAAGATCATTATAAAGAACTTGTCTATTTTGCTGAGATACCAAATTTATTGATACTTCCATGATCTGCAATAAAGCACAAGATTGTTGGAAAAGGTGAACAGTGGCCTTAGTCAGGACATGATGTGAGGCAGAGCTGATTTATTGGAGCATTCAGGGTCCAGGATTTTAATTCTGGACTAGGTGTTTCCTTTGGAAGCATAGCTTCTTTCCTCTACTGTTTTTTCTGTAGCACATAACACAAAGCAGTCTTCTAATTGTCATGAACATTGATAATGAGTGGTATTTACATTCATATATCAAAGGATCAGTTACTGGAAATCCCAAATACTAGTTTAATGATGATTCTGATTTCAGTCAATATGTTACTAGAAAACTGAATGGACATTTTATTTTTAAATATCTGAAAATGGTTTTCCTAAATTGCTAATAAATGCAGTATTTAAATATTTTGGTTAAACTCAATTAATATTGCAGAAGAGAGAATGGTAAAATACACAAAACTTTTATAGGACTTTGGAGTTTAAGTTCTGGTTTTAAAAGTGTTTTTAAAATGTAGAAGCTTGAATTCTGTTTACTTTCAACATTTAGACTCATAAACTTCATGTCTACTCTTGAAATGTCTAAGAATTGAATAATAAAAAAGACAAACAATAAAAAAAACCCTACTTTGCCAGATGAAATATACTTCTTGGTTTTATTCCTGTTCTCCCACAGTTAAAAAAAAATCCCAAAGTTAAAAAGTAATCCCAGAATTACTGACTATGAAAACAAATAAATTGTCATCATATTTGTCTTGTTATATGAATAGAAAAGGCAAGACATAAGAGAAAGGCAAGATAAAAAGCCACTATGGAAATAAAATAGTTTATGTTGCTTGTGTTATGCATCTGTTCTTTTTTCCTCGTAATCCTGTCTTCTTTTCTTAAAAAAAAAAGAGTATATGCTATTTTTCATGCAAATTATGGTGAAGTGAGACCTTGTGATTTGAAGAAACATAGGTAATTGCACTTATTTTGAGCTGGGTAGTTATATTATGGTGCCAAAAAAAGCTAAAAATAAGTGACATACAGATTGACCTCAAACACTGTTTCTGCTGGTTTGTAGTTAATGATATATAACTTACAGACATGGGATCAAACAGCTGGAACAGAGTCAGAAGGAAGAAGAAACAGCTTTCAAGTACTTCACTTCCATCGGAATCATAGAACGTGTGAGGTTGGAAGGGTCATTTAAAGGTCATCTAGTCCAGTCCCCCTGCAGTAGGCAGAGACACCTTTAACTGGATTGGATTGCTCAGAGCTTCATCAAGCCTGACCTTGAAGTCTCCAGGGATGAGGCCTCCACTAACTCTCTGGGAAACCTGTTTTAGTGTCTCATCACCCTCCTAATAAAGAACTTATAATGTCCAACCTAAACCTACCCTGCTCTAGTTTAAAACCATTGCCCCTGTTGCTACATGCCCTTATAAACAGTTCATCCCCAGCTTTCCTGCAGGTCCCCTTCAGGTACTGGACGGCTGCCATAAGGTCTTCCCAGAGCTTTCTTTTCTCCATTGTAGAAACCCACTAGGTTGGTCAAGCAGGGCTTGTCCTTGGTGAAGCCACCCTGGCTGTCTTGAATTGCCTCCCTGTCCTCCATGTGCCTTAGCATAGCTTCTAGAAGAATCTATTCCATAATCTTCCCAGGCACAGAGGTGAGGCTGACAGGGCAATAGTTCCCGGGATTGTCCTTTGTACCCTTTTAAAAACCTGGCTGTAATTATTCCCTTCTTCCAGTCATGAGGGACTTCACCTGACTGCCATGACTTTTCAAGTATCATGGAGGGTGGCTTGGCAACTACATCAGCCAATTCCTTTGGGATTCCTGGGTGCATCTCATCATGTCCTATGCACTTGGGGATACTCACGTTTCAAGGTCACGAACCTTGTCTTCACTTACAGTGTGACGGACTTTGTCCCCCAAGTTCCCATCTTGCATTCAAGAAAAGGCACTATACATTTAAACAGTGTTCCCAACACAAACCAGTACCTCTGCACAGCACTGCAGACAACCATGGGAAGACAGATCAATTCAGGTGCTCTGAATGCCTCTGCAGTACTTCTACTGTACAGCATGTTACTGCTTATTTTGGTGGCATTCCTCTGATTTTGTTAACTGCAGATAAATTGCAGAAAGATGCAGGGAATGAAATCATAGATATCTAGAAAGACATATTTCTATAGACATCAAAATGATGTGCTGGGTGCAAGGGAATAAAATTAGGCTAAAAATAGTGTGCCATATGAAAAGAGTTTTCATTTTAAAAAATTGGAAGTTTGATAACAGGAAAATGTTCTAATTTTTATTTCACGAACTGCTTCTTTTCCCCAAAACTCACAACACAAAAAAGAAGCAATTTCAAGCGAAATATTCCAGAAGTATCTTTGAAATTACTATTATGACATTTCCCTTAATACGGAAAAAACCTCAAAATTCAGCAATTTTGCAATTATATTAGTTTAAAATATAGCAAAAGTTGTCTTTCTATTCCACCTAAGAATGATTTCTAGTAACATCAGCAAACACACTACTTGTCTAGCCTTACTTAGGGTTAATTTTTTGAGCTGAAGGCAAAGAATTTAATCTCTTTTGCTTGCAACTCACATTAGGAATATTACTTCTGAATTCCACAGGGTTGTTCTATATGTGGACATCAGTGAATGCTTGGCAATGGTAACGAGGTATGAGGAACTGTGAGTCAGCTGGGAGTAACCCAATCTAAAAATTAGTTTCTATGTGAAAATGTCGAGAAGATAATTAAGTTTTCAACATTCATAAATGTAATCATGCTGATCTCTTATGTCCTGTTTATGTTGCCAGTTATTTGAGAGGTATTTTCATTCCTCTAAATATTGCAAATCATGATAAAATGCTTCTTGTGGGAAACAAAGCAATCCTTTCAAAGAAGATATTAAGCAGCTCAGCCGGCAATGCAACACGTAGCAAACCACTACTGGGTCGTATACAGGCAATGATACAGAATGACCTCATGGGATAAGACCACGGGTATTTCTGGGAGGCCTGTGATTTAGGATTTGACAGGCACAGGCTATGCTGCTTGCTGACTTTGGCATTACTTTTACGGCATGTTGTGCCAGAACAGCTGCAATGCTGATGAACTTGTCTGAACATGAAAACAGATACCACTTACACTATTATGCTAATTTATGGTGACTGTTTTTTAATTTTCTTATCTATGGGATGAAGAAAGAATATTCTATCAAGAGCCCTAGCTGATTATCCACAACAACTCATGAGTATTGCTTACTAGACAAACCCACAACACTCAGTCAAGTGGTAACCTATCAGCTGGGAGAAAAAAATACTCATTTTGTGTGAAATATTAATTTTCTCTTTGCTATTCTTCTTGTCTTCTATCCTCCTTCTTATGCTAGTTGCCTTAAGAGTAGATCACCATTCCAAACTGTTACCATACCTTATCTTTTTCTAGACAGAACACTCACATTTCATAGGCCTAATACTGCTTTTATAAGCCTAGAGATTGCGTTCAGGCTCACAAAATGTGTACTCGCCTCTGAGCTTCCATTATATACTTGCTAAAAGTCTTTAACCATGCTGTATAGCCATAATTAAATCCTGATGTGTTTAAAGGTCCCAGTAGCACAATCTAACCTTTCTATTGCCTCCTCTGCTTAATTTAGGGATAGTTTCTGTCCTTAAACTGGTTTCACAATGATGAAATAGCACAAAAGCTCTTGTACTTTGAAAGAAAAAAATCACCACAATAAACTGCAGTTTCATGCTCATTTATTCTAAACTTAAATGTTCCCATTATGAGCAAAATGACACAAGAAGACACATGAATGTGCAAAAATATGGTTTATATCACGTGAGTCTCCTTTTTATTTTAATTTTATTATAATGTCTATCATTTCATGTCTATAGTCACTGCCTCTTGTGCAAAACTGCATGTATGCGAGTGAGTAAAAAATTACAATGCTTTAAAATAAAACAAGAAAACTGATTTTGCCAAAGGATTTGTAGGTATGAATCATGTGAGCAGCTCTAAACCTCCATCACCGGCAAGCAATACCTATCCTGACTGGAATGATACTTATAGAAGTTCACCAACACACACAGATTTTTGTATTCTAATCAATGAGACTTACTGGACATGAAAGATAATGACACTAATAATCATTAATAATATAAATTCTGACTGTAGCCAGTGAGAGGACAGTGACAGACATCCCAAAAAGCCTGATTCAGTGTCCATGTATCTACTTCTGGAGCACTAGTATGGTTCAGCTGTAGTGATCAGTTCATGGTAGCATTAGGGAGCACTGAGGATATTAAGCCCTGACAATAATAGGGAATCATGAAGCTGACAGAAGCTACAGAATGCTTTACATATATGTTTTGCCCATTCCTAAAAAAAACCAAACAAAAAATCCCCCAACCAACCAACCACACAAGAAGAAACTGTGTCTGGGTAACATGATGTGATTCAAGTAACTTCTGCATACCTCAGAAGTGATGATGTGCCATAGGAACAGAGCTCAAGTATCATTCCCCTGCTACTGATCTTTTCATCCAATAAACCCAGGAAAAGAAAAAAGGTTTCTTTATAACCTGAAAGAAAACAAATGCTTTTATTGTTATTAACTGTAGTTGGTCATATTGTCTTTGGGTGATGGCTCTGACTCTCAGTAAGATGTGCTTGAGTGTCCATAGAGGCTCTTTTTGCACAAAATGGAATTGAAATGCACTGCCGTGATGAATTGAAAATATTAGAGACTAGCAAGAGTACTGATTAAAGAATAATAAACAAAATTCCAGAAAAGGGACCAAAGGACAGATACATCCAGCTGTAATATTAAACCAAGCTATCTTTCACTGCTACCACATGCCAGAGGTGTGGAATAGGTAAAATTATGTAGTGAGGGAGTGATGACAGGTCTGTATCCATACATCATTGCTATTGAATTGCATATGTGCACCTTTTATTTATTTAGGTATTTTTGCTATTACTCTTGGATGTGTTTCAGCAAGTTAGAATTTCTAATTGACCTATTGGAAACACTCTAAAAAGAAAAAAAATAAAAAGAAAAAATCTTTTCTGAGAATATTACTGATTTCTTTTGGTTTTCATATAAGAAACAAAAAAATGCTGTCTTTTGGAATTATAATGCAGTAGGGATAATAAAAGAAATCTGTAGCTTAGTCTACTAAGACTCAAAGTGTTACCCTCCTTATTTTATTTGGTTTGTTAGTTCAATGTGACATTAATTTAGAAGATTATGCAACTTTAATATTTTTACACATCTCTTTTTTCAGTCACTGTTAAAGACATTGAGTCAGCATTTCTGTTTTCAGTTCTGTTATTCAAGGATCAAAATGGCAAAAAAAAAATGAAATAAAATACCCCAAAGTCCATAATTTTAAACAATAAATAGTGGTAAAAAAAACCCCAAACCCAACAGTACCAAAATGTCAATAATGGATTGAGGAATATATTGGTACAGTAGACATTTTTCCTGTCTGACAGACAAAAAATTTCATCATGATCATTTGGTGGTGGGAGGACGTATGTTCTCAAAAGTCCTAAATTAGTTAATTGCCAAATGTTTCTGACTTCCCAAGATCATAATTTTCCCATGTTTTCCCATTTCAATTCTTATTCAGCTGTTAATATTTGTCAATGGGAAGTGATGTTATGTGGTTTGAAAGAGACTTGCAGGTGCCATGAATAAAATTTGGGTCATCCAGATGATTGACATTTCCCCTTTCAATGGTTTTGATCTCTGGTAAAAGCATCCTGAGTTTAGCAACACAAGTCAGCTTTTATCCTGGAAACTAACAGCCACTGCAGTTCTTAGTAAGACATCTTGAGTACAGGGCATTACTATATGCACGTGGCTTCCAAAAGGGATCTTGCATACATCTGGCTGAGTAGAGGCTTGGTGTTTGTGACTAGGCATTCTAGACTCCAGTAGAGTTAGATCATGGTACCTTGGTACAACAAGGTGCTTTGAGTAAAAGGATAACGTCACTTTATCTGACAAATAGGAAAATATTTTCATTAGGCTTTGAAATTGCTGATGTTGAATCTTATCATGGTTCTCTTTCAATTCTCTCTTTCTGAAGTTACTCTGCTCTTACACAAGTTCTTCATGTTTCCGAATTGTTTATCAAGATGAGAACCATCCCCCAGAACCATATTATGACCTTTAACATATACAGAAATTTACCATTTATCACAGGTTTTGTTTTCCCTCCCTTAGTCAATTTTTTCATGAGATTGTGTCGTGAAATTCTCACAAAGGCCTCAATTAGTTTAAATGGAAAAAAAAAATAAATTGCTTCCATGAAATAGATTTTGAGCACAGAAACAGTCACAGTCCTCCTGTTAGAGATCCTCCTACTATATTGTCAGATGTTTACAGGCAGAGGGAAGCTTCAGAAATACCCCCCCTGAAAAACAAGTTGCACAGGTATGACTAAGGAGCACCCAGTAATTGTATAAAGAAGGCTTTTGTTTTTTAAAATACAGTAATTGCCCATTCACGGGTGATGATTAGTCAGGAGAGACAGGTGCTGGGGAATTAGAGGAGATGCATGACTTTTGAGGCATGACAACTGTATGGAGGGACTAAGATCTCTAATATCTTAAAAAAACACTAAGTACTAGTCAGTGTTCTTGACTTATAGAAAATACATTTTAGGACCTTTACCAAAAAAACCCCATATATCTTTTCTTTACAATCCTGTAAAAACAAAAAATCTGTAACTGTGGGTGCATGGTGATTTTATCTTGAAGTCTTTCAACTGATGAAGAAAGAATTACAAGTACAATTAAAATAAACATTACTATCTGAAAAACTATGATATTTTAGGAAAAACTAAAATTTCCTAGAACCTCTTACAATTACAATATGGTCAGCTGATACAATCCACAAAACATTTCATTTTCATAGACACTCAAATATTTTCGATAATGCCCTGTGATTAAAATGATAAAAAACACCCCCAGACAGTCTGAAGACTGTCTGAGTGACAGCAGGTCAAGTCAGGTGGCCACAATCAGAAGCAACATGGCAAAGACAGATTATGAAACAGTAAAGAAATCTTGACTCCAGTATAATTTAAGTTAACTTTTTGGAGGTCTCATGGTTGTTTGTATATTTTATCTTATAAATTTGAGGCATGAAGTTCAAAGTCATTTATATAATATTGAGGCCTGAGTTGAATATTGGATATTAGCGGAATTATATGGTTAATAAAACCCTAAATACTATGTGGTCTTCTAACCAAAACATCAAATAAGGTCTTGCTCATTATTTTATTTTCAAATTAGTGAAAACATTTCCTTCATTGCTGCCTACTGCAAGCATCACTGGGGTTTGTGTAATTTTTGTCCTTGCCATTGCTAGATTCAGGGACAAAGAAATACATTTTTTTATCTGGGGATAAAAAAATGGATAAAACCCAAAAAATATTTCAAAGTAATTACTCTGAGCTAATCAGATTTGATCTGTAATCTGGAATACTGTCTACTTGTCACAGATATTCTCCTCTCATTGAGCTAACTCTACCACAGTGAAAAAATTATGAAAACTAGGTTAACACTAAGGACAAAATGGCTTCAACCCTGAATAGCAGCTAAACTTTCAGCCATACATCAGATTGGATACTATCAGCAAAATAATTATTTAATTAAAAGAATTTGTGTAGCTTTTAACAGCAACTCAAAACCCCAAGTTTCACACTGCCTGAAATAAAGGCAACAAAATAAAGTGCCTAGTTTCTAGTAACGAGAGTATTCTGTCACTGACACAATGCATTTCAGTAACTTTTAGGGCTTAACCTTCACCCTATACTGTACCACAGCGTAGTGAAACACATAGATACAGAGAAATGTGGCTAGCTGAGAAAAAACAAACCCTTTTCCAGAAAACTAAGCTTTAAATAGCTTCTTACCCTAGAAGCTACAGAAATGCATGAATCAGACTAATATATGCATAATGGACTAAAATTCATGTGAATTCACTCTGCAGAGTTACATTGTGTGTACCTAAACAGTCTTTGAGACAGAAGTATCAATGTAATTTAAGGAAGTTTCCCATTTACTGTGTTTTGTTTGGCATTGTGAAGACTTCCTAGAAAGTTTAAACTGGATTTTTGTAACAGGGGTTTTTTATATTAAACTGAAGTAGAAGATGGAACCACGTAATGCACTCCAGCTGCAAACAGGCATTGGGTCTTTGGAACCAGGCTACAGGGAGTCTGAATTTAAACAAAATAAAATGTTATGTGTATTGTGTGAAGACCATACGTGTAAGTATGAATTTTAGGAACATCTTGAGAAACCTAAAAAAAGTTAGCGATACTGTCATATTAAGGTCTAATATTTGAACTAGTCTGAAGCCAAGTGTAACTACTGCATTCCCAATGTCATAAAACAATTTTTGAAGTTGATAGTTCACAAAATGTCAGATCTTGAGGTTTTTTATTAACCTATGAGTAAATGTTCTCTCTTGTATCCCTGCCCAATGTCATTGAGAGCAGAGGATTCCAGTTAGGGAAGGAATATGCCAAGGTGATGGCTTAATCAAATTATAATTATTTAAAAACTGCTCAGAAGCTTGAAATTGTAGGAAACATTTCTATGGAATTACTGAACACAATTCATATAAGACAAAATGAGTGATAAATACTTCTCAATTAACTAAAAGAACAAGTCCTTATCATTTGTGCAACAAATATATATGTAAATATATTTACATTTAAAGATACCAAACTGGATACATTAAAATGGTTAAAAGATTTGATTCCGTCTCAGTTCTTACCTATGTGGGTATTTGTTTTTCTTAATGGCTGTGAAAGAAAATATTGGAACTGAGTTCATATATGATAAATTAGATTCTAAATAAATAAGAACTGGGTTTAAACTTCTATCTGATTTCCTGAATTCTTGAGGAACATGAAACATTAATTGTGGATTATTGATTCAACAGGGATGTGCAATCATTCAAAATCTATAGACCTGCATATATCCAGTGAAGTATCTTGCTCACTACCTTCAAAAGGAAATGAATGAATATCAGCAGCCAGGAGAGTAGTTTCTAAACCTCAGACTAATTCTATGAATGAATGTCCAGAAGTTAAGCCAGTCTTCACCGGAGAGTCTAAACATCTTCCTACAAACACACAAGAGCGCATGAATGTTCATGAAGCAAACACTCAAATAAGAAAGGGATATTTAACAGTGCTTGAGATTCTTCTGAGATTCGTGCATTCACTTCCAGATCTCCCTGTGTTTTCTCTGGAAGTCTCTTTATGTTGGAGAAACATGTAGTTGATAGCTAAGGGAAGGTCTTACTGCAGGCATGTCTTTCATGTCTGAGAATGAAATGAGTACAGAGACTGGAAAATATGTAATCTCTCTAGATAGTGCAAAAGAAGGGGGGGAAAAAAAGTCCTTGACTTCAAGAGCCTTAGTAAATGATCACTTGCAAAGCAAGATATGCGTACAAGATAGCTCAAAAGAAATTGGTTATTGGTAAGTAACTTTCCCTTTCTTTGTTATCAGTGCACTTTTCAACTGGGAATAACCAAGACGAGATGCTGACTCTAGCTATATTGCTTTAGCATTCTTTTAGTACTGATGTAGTGTCACTTTTGAAGTCATTCCAGGCTAAAATAAGCACCCAACTTCTCTGGCTTGGAAAAACTGGCTCCACCATCTTCATCTTGTACCTGAGCTGGGATTTATGTAGCTTTTGGCAAGCACAAACGAGGCTTCTCACCCAAATACCTGAACATATATTTAAGCCAATCACATGCACACATACACACATATTTGACAAATACCATTGATTTTACTGGCTCATTGTACAACAAGATATATAAAATCTGGTTTCATACCATTTTACTTCTTTTCATGCTGTGTGTATAAAAATCCACTATTTTAAAATATTTCTCACTTCAGAATATATTCTTCATGACATTTATGCTGGTCCACCTCTCCTCAGATATAATATAAACATGATAAATTTCCCATGTCCATTATTTGCAAACCTGTATAACTTGTACTAATCTTATACACTTAGCTAAAAAGTTCTGATTTAGAAAGTTGAGGTTTCTTGGGAATTGTTTTACTGCTGACCTATTGCCTAGTGAGAATCTATGCTAAGGGGTACCAGAATGACCATCCATTTTTTGTTCATGCTGATTCAAACACTTTAATGTGCATTATTTTACTTCTAGAGCTCACTGGGGTTCAACTACCACTGTTGAACATCGAATCTGCACACTTGATGATTTCATTATCAGTAATTTGTACACAACTATGACCTTCAGTTTTACATCAGTATTTTCTAATGATTTAGTTTTAAAATACATTTTGTAGTTTCTGGAAGTTTCTGGGAAGCAGTGATCAAAAAGGGAGTGTAAATGCTCCCATAAGAAGGCTCATCTGCTACAGCCTTTCAAAACAGTATCTCCTCCAAGTCCACAGTGTACCTACAACAGATGCTGCACTTTGAAACTGGGAAAACATAGGTAAAATTCAGTGTATAATACATGATATTTTAAAATATTAAGCAAATCTATACTTCTTTAAGATTAAGATTTGAACATAAATGATGTCTGCAATACATTACGCATATTTGTGAGTTCTAAATGACATGTTAACAAGGCCTGAAGAACATATATATACTTATATGTGTTGGTGTAAACTACTGTGAGCAAGCAGAAATCTCTACATTGTTGACGATAACCAATCAAAACTGATCAATTCAGAGCAGAAACTGTGGTTCTGATGAAGGGATTGTCGTGGTTTCACCCCGGCTGAGAGCTGAGATCCACGCAGCTGCCTGCTCTTTAAAGGAAAAGAGGAGGGGGAGAGGTGTGTGGCGGGGGTGAGGAAAGGGAAGGGAGAAGGAAGGGGCAAATAACAACCCAAAACCAAGAAACCAAAAGCCCGTGGGTTGGGATAAGGAGAGTTTACTAGAAGAGCAGAAAGATAAAATATAACAAAGCTGACAGGACTTTAGAGCAAAAAATCTATGAAACTGTTGATACCCAATGCAGTGTCTCACCCAACCCACAGCTCAGGCCGTGCCACCCAGAGCCGTCCCGGAACCTGATCATCCCCCAAAAACCGCGCATCCTGGAGCCGCCCCGCTCCTCCTCCCATCAGCCCCCCTTTATACAGAGCAGGACGTAATTGGCATAGAATACTCTCTTTGGCCAATTTGGGTCACCTGTCCTGGCTTTGTCCCCTCCTTTCTCATTAATAGAGAAATATGAAGAGCTGAGAAAGTCCTTGACTGCTTGACCACAACTAAAAACATCAGGGTGTTATCAGCACTGTTTTCATTTTAACTCTCAAACACAGCATTCCATCCGCTGCTACAAATGAAGTGAACTCCATCCTGACTGAAACCAGGACAGGGATTTAAAAAATTGGAAATTTAACTACAGAACTGTAGAATTTTTATATCACAGATTGTACCAGGAAAATGAAGGTTATCAACTGCTGTTCCAATCAATACTGTACTCCCTATGGGATGAACATGTGCAGAGGACCCAAAAGTACATGCAGTACAGCTAATGTTGACAGAGCTGTGGCTGTTGTCAGGCCTACTGATGACTTTTGAGTTTTTGACTTCATCTGCCTTCTAGTGATTTGCTCTCTGAAGATAAGTTTGATGAGGAAAAGATAAAAAGTCATCAGCACCTTTAGTTTACAGAGACAGAAACAATGCTGAGTAATTACAGCTTATTTTTCTCTAAGAATGTTTTGAGAAATCATATTCCTAAATAATTTCAGAAAATTAGGTAGAAATTTAAAGTTTCTTCAATAATTAGGAATTAGGAGAAGAAAACACTACAAAAGCTGATAGAAAGAAATCCAAAGTAGGATCACAACTGATGAATCATAGAATAGTTCGGGTTGGAAGTGACCTCTGAATATCATCTGGTCTAATCCCTCTGCAATGAGCAGGGACATCTCAAGTCAATCAGGTTGATTAGAGCCCTGTTCAATTATTCAGCCGTGGTTTGTTTCAGATTTAAGGAGAGGAGAATAAACCAGAAGAGATTCACACTGTTAGGCCAAAAACATTGAATAGTGCAGGTCATGAGTTCATTCAAAATGTGTTTTTTAGGAAGACACATATCAGACCACAATAAATACAGAAAATCTTCTATGCCATAAAAAGAACTGCTCAATCATTTTGATATTCTGGACAACTTCTTTTTCCATGGTTCTAATGAACCATGGAATTCTGATTCTATTATTAGCAAGAAATTGGTAACAATCGTTTGTACCCTTACATCTGAAATTTTATTTTGTGGATAAAAGCTGAACTACTTTTTTCTACATAGCTAAGAAAGGAAGGAATGAATAAACAAGCAACTAAAACAAGAAAGAGCAAAGAGAGAGATAAAAGAAGGGAAGCATTGGGACAATCCAAAGGACCTGAATTTCCCTGCATGGAAATCATAAATGTCTTAAAGAATTGGATAAAACTTGGATAGAAAAAAGGTAAAGATAAATTAATGAAGTTTAGGTGATGTCCATGTGGACATTTAGGATGGGTGACAGGTTTCTCAGACCAAACACCTCGCTTAGTATACATGAAAGCATTCCCCAAAATCTATTCTGCATTTATTCTCATTATTCCTTTATTCAAATGCCTGAGTTGGAAACAGACACTCCACAGCTCTGTGCAGTAATCACTTGAAACCACCATCGTCAGAATTGCAAGAAAATGCATTTCTCCTCCAGTAACAGCTGTGGGAGAGATCAAGGATTATCCTCCTAGATTTAGACCATGTCCACACCAGCACTAGTGTGTTACTAGTTACACAGCCCCAGCTAGGCAAGCGTTTGTGCATCTGGAGATGGCAGACTAACGCAGAGCTCAGAGTGTCAATTTATCCTGTGTGAAATGACCGGGGGAGGGAGACATAATGAACAGCTGTATTGAGCTGAGAAGCGTAGGAGAAGGTGAATGAGAAATAGGAAGATAAGGAATAAAGTGAGAAATAAGAAAGGATAGAAAATGAAAGGACTGTATTCATATGTAGAAAATGTGTGCAAGGTCACTTGCCATTAAACACAGTAAAAATGAGAAGGGACGTCATTGTCCATCTGACTCCATTTATCTGATAATCAACACTTTTTATACTCGTAATCCTGAACTCTCGTTTTAAACCCACATTAATGAGATGATCAGGCATTTCTACAACTGCCTTATGAACCTTGCCAAAGAGAACTCATTTTCTCAGATCATTTGCTGCAGTATCAGTCCATCGTCTCATCCTGACCAGACTGTCTCACCTGTTAGTATAAAATTATGCAGACATATAAATTAAAGTGCTTTGACATTCCACTACTCTTTTTCTTTTTTTTTTTTTTTTTTGGCTGAGGAATCTTTGGTCAGTAACCAAATCAGCAGTTTCAAAATATTAGCATTTACCCATTTTAACACACCTAAATTTTCTTTAACCAATCACATAGTTTCATATGTACCCAGGTGTGACTTGTTATGCTCTTCAACATCTTCTCATTCTGAAAATTTTTATTTGTATCTGCAAATCAATACATTTCCTGTTACCATCTACTTTTTAAGCAAGCACAATGAGGTTCATTTTGACCTTTTAACTCAATGAGAGTTATGCCAGGAGCAGCAGTCTTGCATGACATTTTTGGGGAGGCTTGTGTTTCAGGCATACAGGGTTTGCTACTGTTAAGCCTCAGACTTCTGGTCTCCATCTCAAGTTTTAAAGCACATTACAGTAGGCTACGTGTGCCGACCCTAGCTAAAACTATGCCAGCATTTCCATAATAAAAGCTCTTATTTCCAGAGGTCCCAGCTGTACATTCAGCTGTAAAAATGCGCTAGGCTAAAATTGGATGTACAGGATTCAATGTGGAATTAATACAAATTAAAAGAAGATTCCACTTGACTATTTCTGAGCTATAGCTTCTGAAAAAGTAACGGTTTGTGAGATTCCTTTTTGCCCTCTCATCTTGTAAATCAAAAAGTAATTTAACTTTTTCAAAATATTGATGTTACTACGTGATGAGACCAGTTCTGCTTCCACAGGAAGGATTCCTCTATACCTTAGACACGGGGATTTATTTTCATGTATACAAGAGGGCAGCATATGTAGTTGTTTACCAAGAATTCAAAAATGACACACTGTCATCCTGCCTACACAGTTCACTGCTACTGATGTTTTATGCTCATCAGAATCCTACTCCTGCAAAAGCAAGGATGTGTACATCAATATATAATTTTGGTTTCTTGGCAGGGAGCAGAACTCATAACGCACTCTGTCTTAAACTAGCTGTGGAAACCTTGTTGCTTTTACTTTATTCCTTGTGCTTTGTGCTGTTCTTTTACTTCATTTAGAATAAAGGTAGAAATAATACTAAATAATAGATTAAATTCTGACAGGTCTTCCTATTTCTCCCTAGTTTTATCTCTTTAATTCCATGAAGCTCTCCTAGGCCCATCCTTAACGATCCCATGTAACATGCCTTGCCTGTGTCTTCTACAACCTTGAAGCATACAGTTCTCTTCCAGTCAAGCATATTGTAAGGGCTCAGAGGATGTGTCTGTGTGCTCTTTTGCAGACTGGCATGATTGATCTGTCTCAAACACAAGCTGTGTGACAGCACCCCAGTAGTACTGACCAGCTTGAGCCTACTGATTTGTGGCTGATTCAGGGAGCCTCTCACCTCTATCTACCAAGTATCTCATCATCATAACCGGATTGGCATGGAGATGGATGTTCCTTTTGCATCTTGAAAGCCTCCAGTTATGAGGACTCTGACACGTCCCTGGGAAGGTTGGTCAAGTAAATCACTGTAAAAAAACGTATTTCTTGCATTGAACTAAAACATCTCTTGGTGTAACTTCCACCCCCATGTGACTGCTTGTGAAGAGAGAGCCTGCATCCTATTTTCAGTCACCTGTTAAGTACTTTCCTGAGAATGAAAGGTCCATCAAGCTAAAGTATGATATCTAAGCTCGGGATCAGCGCAACACTGACAGGAAGGAACCTCAACTTTCACCCATGGATGAGTGATTTTCACTAGCAGATTGTCAGATTTTTCAAGTCTCAGAAATCTTAAAATCTTATTTACGTGAACATGCAAATCATGTTAAGGAAAAAGCAGTTTGGGGTGTTTTCATGTACTAATACCCTTATGTAAGATCTATACCAATATGATTGTAGAAGGAATCTGATGTGTAGCTTCTGAAATCACTTTTAGGGCAGGGCTGACACTGACATTAAAAAATTGCCTTTCAGCATAGTATTATGCATAAACAGTAGGCATGTCCTTGTGTGCACTTAGATAGAACTCTCTTTGTAATGCCAAAAAAATTAAGTGCTGTATAGTACTGAGTTCAACTCTAATTTGCATTAATTAGGAACATGAATCCTGTGTGTGAGAAAGGAAGATCCTGTTAAATTAGAGTTCTGTCTTAATACTTTCTTGTTAAGCTCTTCTTCAACTTTAAAAGCTGCTCCTCTGCCACCGTGAGAGTCAGCAAATTACAACCGGTCTTGCTCTGCATCCTTGGAGAAGGCTATGAAGACATCAGTCCTTTTGAATCTGTCATCCTTTGTGATTCCTCCTCTTGTCTAATGTGTTATTCATCTTCACAATTATCTTTCATTCCCTTAAATTAGGTTTTTCCATATGATGTTTTCTTTAAATATGAACTATAATCATTGACTGGAAATTGTGCTTTTGGGAGATTTCTTTTTTCCCAACTTGTTCCTTTCCACATTTTTTAATATAGAGAAAACATGGATTTGCCTCTCTCTGAAAAGAAATCAACAGGACCTTAGGAAACATTAACGCCCAAAAAGAGTACTAACTGCCAAAAATGAACTGCTATAAAATTGCAGTGTTGCCACATTTAGGTAAAGGATATTTGTTGCTAAAACCAAGAACATTACTGTAGTGCAGGGGGCCAAATGCTTGGGATGATTAATCCAAGTCTACTTCATTATATTACATTTTAAGTTTATGTCTGTGTGTAATCCTGGTTTTAGTTCTGGAAAAGCAAGGCGTCCCTGAAGCTTAATATAGAGGCTTCCTTCATAGCATATGCTAATGCCATTTGTGCATCTCTACTTTGAACAATGGTATAAGCTTGTGTATTAGGTAACTGTTACTATTTTAGTAAAGTGGCATTTATTATTATAGGTTAACGACATTAAAGAACAATGGTAAATTTATTTCATATATCCCAATTTTAATATCATATACTCAATGAGTTCTATTATTTCTATTTTGAGGTGCAATATGTTGCTTTTGCTTCCTTTCAGCTTTGTTGTATTGATATCATTCAGTATAATCTTACTTGTTTATAGAAAACTGATATAGCTCGATGTCAGAGAAGGTGGAGTATCTGTACTTTGGATCTTAAAATGTTGTGAAATTTAATACATGTATAGATGAACTTGATTGTGAATACATAAGAAGGCAACTGAACTTTGGTTCCCATCTGTAGCCTACAAGGAGGCATCATCACATAAAGGAGATGCATGACTTGGCAGAGTGATGCTGTACCAGATCTCACATAAACCTGGTACAACAGGTCAAGGCATTATCATACCATCCTGATTACCTTGGTAGAGTTCTCAATCCAGTGCAAAATAAAATCAGATGATTTGCATGTTCCATTACAAATTCAGTTCTCACACTTGCACTAGCTCCAGTCCTCGTATATACAATTTTACTGAAATGTTCAGGACAGTTGAGTTCAGACAAATCCATATCCATAGAGAGGCTTCCTTTGTCCTGAACTACCATAGTCCCATGAACCTCAACAGGCTTGAAATATTTAAAGCCACTACAATTTTCATCAATGGAAAAAAAAAGTCAAAGAAGGTCTTAAGGTGTGCTGACCCAGTCCTGTAAAATAGTGTTCCAATAGACTGGATTAGAGTCCAGTTTGGACTGTACTCTTGGAGAGAGATGGAGACAAAGAATCCTTCATTTGCAGTTATTTCAAGAAGTGCACCAGAGAGTAGACCAGTTTCATTCCTCTTTAATTGCCCAGGTATTAGGATTGACTAGCCCATCAGATAAAGAGCATTTCAAAAATGTATATTGGGGTACATTACTGCTGCACTCCCAAATCCTCTGGAAGCTACCTTGAGCTTTCAAGCAGAATAACTCAGACCACCAAAATGAGCTCTCTGTTACTCACAGTCTATAACAGACTTCACTTCCCTCATAAGCCACCTCTATTCATCTCATTGTAATACTCAAAAGCATATTAATCTATTGCCATTTTCCAAATTAATAGCATATTTTTAGTGTAAAACAATCCTAGATTGTTTCCTTTCTCTCTTTTGTGGAAAAACAAGCACAACAAAAATACCCCAGCAAACAAACAGCCCAAAACAAAACAGAACCCAAAACAGACAGACCCCTTCCCTGCTCACACCCCCCCCCCCCCCAAAATAAACACTCCAAAACCTCCAGGGGTTTTCAAAATACTTTTTAAAATCTATTCTGACTCTTCAGACAGAAGTTCTTAGTTAAATTCTGAAGACCAAAACCAGCAAGAAATCTCATATCAATTATAAATCAGCCCTCTGACCTTTTCAGTTTAATGTATCAGCTTTGCTGTGACTTTAATTTCACTGCGTTATATCTGACTAAACTTTAGATCAGAGGGACATGCTACAGAGCCCTACACAGTATATACCTATAAAATAAAAATATGTTTTATTTCTATATATAAAATATTTAATTACCTGGTAGCATCTGATTGTTGGGGAGTTGGGACCTGTCATTTTATAGCTATTGGATTGTTTCCTATAGGTTTTTCTCCTGGTTTTGTTATCTGCTTGTTAACATTTAAATGTTGAGGCCCTTTCAAGCACAAACTTTTCCTCCTCCCTTACATTTTAGTCATTCCTTCCTCTCTACAGTCAGCTCTTTTTAGAGACAGATTGAGTTTTATGTTTCTGATTTGACCAGGCACCAAATTAAGATCAGCACCAGGCTTGGGGTTCAGGGAGAGGCATCAGTTATTGAATCATCTGTATGACTGGCAGGTAAAGTCACTCACCCAAAAGGCAACCTGTCTTCCCCAGAGGGTGGCTCAAAGCTTTCATTACAAAATATTGGCCATTTTCTTCCGTTACTTAAATGATCATCTCCCCTCCCACATACACTCTGAAAGATAATTTCCAGAGGTCTAGTTATTTCAAATCTGTTTAAAATTCACAGGAGAAAACAATGCCTGCCATACTTAAAGCAAATACACATCTTGAAAAGCTGCTGCAACCAGTCCAGTGGGTTTTTTCATAATTTTATTTATTTGAAATATGTTGATACATACATAAATATGCATGAATTAATATTAATCCATATATTTTGAGTAGATTTTTCATTATAGAATATAAAAAAAGATCATATTCTTAGTACCACACTAGTCTCATTCCCCAGTTAAGAGAACAACAACAAACTTGCCAAAGCTAGGAAAAGTTTCTAAATGAGCTAGGAATCAAATTTTGCAGTTTTACTTCTGGTAGCTGAAGCATGTCACAATTTTCTCCAAAACCAGCACTTACCAGGGCTGTTCCACAGGTCAGATATGCTATATGGTACAGTTCAATCTGACCCCTATTAATACGGGAGTGATGGCAAAGGGGCAGGGGGCTGTTAGCCACCTCCTTCTGTCCATCACTTTAGGCAGTAGATACCTGTAGCTAATGAGAGATTGCCAAGGGCTAAGAATAGCTTTGTTGCCTTTACAGCCATAGGAATTCCCACTCTTCCCAGAAAGAGAATTATCATTACAGGAATCTGTTAGTACACCAATCCCAGGAGCATCCCTGAACCATGATGTTTCCCTCATAGATATTTCAGGGAAGTATAATTCAGCTTTTACCCCACTCAGGATGACTAATGGGCCGACTGCAGCTTCACTGTTACAAGGCAGGCATAGGGATTTCAAGAAGCTGCTCAGATTTATTGCAAAGATTTCAAACCATGGGGGAAAAAACCAAAGGAGCATCATCACACAAAACTATTGCTAGTGATTGGTTCACACTTAATTTTCAAGATTGTTCAAGCATTATTTTTTTAATGTATGAAAAAAAATACTATTAAAGACTTTTTAAAAATATCCATATCATTGGTATCACCATCTTCAAACTACCATGACCAGTCACATAAGCATGCTTCTGTTTCTTTAAGTGCAAAATTCTGCTGCAAAGTTGGGCTAAAAGGTTAATTTCTCCAATGCCTTAGTATTTGATTCTACATGGGATTAAGCAGGAGTGAAAAATAAAGGAGAATAAAATTGCTTCCCTGCTTGTGTATTGTGTTTGTGTATTATCATAGAATGACAGAATCCAAGACTGGTCTGGGTTGGAAGGGACCTCAAGGGTCACAGAGCTCCAACCCCCTGCCACAGGCAGGGACACCAACCTCCAGGCCTGGAGCTACACAAGTTGCCCAGAGCCCCATTCAACCTGGCCTTGAACACCCCCAGGGATGGGGCACCCACCCCCTCTCTGGGCAGCCTGTTCCAGCCCCTCACCACTCTCTCTGTAAAAAGCTTCCCTCTAATATCTCATCTAAACCTTCCTTCCTTTAGTTTTAATCCATAAATGAGTGAAGCTGTTGTTTAATCTGCATTTCTTTGTTTAGGGGAGTCTGGCTTGAGGTAGAAATGCAATTGTTTGGGACTTGAGAGTACTTTTTAAATATTTACCAAAAGTAGTTAGCTATTCAGCAGAAAAGCTAAATATTTGCCACAGGAATTCAACTGGGGAATAATCTTCCTGCAGAACTTTGGTCTTCTAAAATATCTTTACAATATTAGCCCATGTGCATGCTTGAGGCTTCATAATGCCTGATACTGCCTCCTTAGTTTACATAGGAAGGCTGGTGATGGCACCAAGCTGTGTGACACGCTGGAGGGAAGGGATGCTGTCCAGAGGGACCTTGACAGGCTTGAGAGTTGGGCCTGTCCTGAAGGTCAACAAGGCCAAGTGCAAGGTCCTGCACGTGGGTCATGGCAATGCCGAGCACAGCTCCAGGCTGGGTGGAGAACAGATGGAGAGCAGTCCTGAGGAGGAGGACTTGGGGATGTTGGGGGATGAGGAGCTCAGAGTGAGCTGGCAGTGTGCACTTAGAGCCCAGAAAGCCAACTGTCCCCTGGGCTGCTTCACAAGAAGTGTGACCAGCAGGTCACGGGAGGGGATTCTGCCCCTCAGATCTGGAGTGACGCCCCCTGCAATGCTGCATCCAGCTCAGTGGTCCCCAGCACAAGACAGGCGTGGAGCCCTTGGAGCAAGGCCAGAGAAGGCTGGAGCACCTCTGCTATGGAGGCAGGCTGAGAGAGTTGGGCTGGTTCAGCCTGCAGAAGAGAAGGCTCTGGGGAGACCTTATAGCGGCCTTCCAGTCCCTGAAGGGGCTACAGGGAAGCTGGAGAGGGACTGGTGACAAGGGCAGGGAGGGACAGGACAAGGGAGAATGTTCTTAAGCTGGAGGAGGGGAGAGTTAAATTGGGTATTAGGGAAAAAAAATCATCTTCCCAGGGACAGTGATGAGGCCCTGGCACAGGGTGCCCAGAGAAGCTGGGGCTGCCCCTGGATCCCTGGCAGGGTTCAAGGCCGGGTTGGATGGGGCTTTGGGCACCCTGGGCTGGTGGGGGGTGTCCCTGCCCATGGCAAGGGGTTAGAACCAGATGGGCTTTAAGGTCCTTTCCAGCCCAAAGCTGCCTGGGATTCTGTGATTATTTTTTTTCTTGTCTATTCTTATTTGTAGCATTTCCAGTAGGGATTATTTAATCTTATTCCCTAGGTTAATGGAACTAAACTGGTGTAGAAATAACCACAGTAAATACACTACAAGTGCTTTGCAGCCTTTGTGTTCCAGGGGAAAGCTGTGTCTGGCTTGGCAAAGAGCAGCAGTTGGATGTGACAGCAGTGTACAACCTTATTGTTGCTTTGGTGTTGAACAGGGGTGTGCAGTGATATGGGGGTGCTTACTTCCTTGCAGTGTCTTATACTTTGTCATCTTAGATTTGGTTTCTTAACTTCCAGATAGAAGGTTTTAAAAGAAAATAATTGAGTACCCAGAAGCTGCTGTTCAGAGACACCTGCAAACAATGGATTTCTGTGGGATTGGTGCATATAAGAGAGCGAAGACAGAGGCCTCTTGTAGGTCTGACAGAGGACTAGAGCTCCTTTTCTGTGGGCTACAATACTCCACGTCATGACCTTGTTTCGATTATAAAGGTAGGAAAATTCTGCTGTGTCCCCCAGATGATGAAGGGAACACAGAGCCTGGGTTTCAGTCAGATCTCTGCATGCCAGGTGAGTGTAACTGGCTTTATCCAATAACAGAACTGTTGAATTTTGTTCAGAATGCAGCTTCGAGCTGCTTCTCCAAACTGTTCATCCTCAGTGAGTGGGGTTTCAGTTATACTAAGAATGTGCTTGTCTGAAATGTTTGCCTCATCAGATGAGCTGAACTGTGCTGCAGATGGCCCATGGATTTATTTCCTTGTCATGAATCATGAGGGGTTTGTCAGTGAAGTAAACTCCTCAAATACTCATTTCATGATGATCAATAATGCCTGTTTGTCCTTTGCAGCTACCTTAAAATGAGATGTGTGTGCCTAAACTATCACAGATAGTTTTTTGTTCTTCTTGTGAGCCTTAGAGAGAGCTCTTGGAAGAGCTCAGAACTATTTCTGGACTTCTACAGAGCATTTGCGTTTTGTGAAGTATGGGAAATACCTGTACCGACCTTTGTGCTCCTTTAGATTTTAAAAGAACAAATTCCCACAGGGAGAATTTTCCAGGCTTTTTCTTTTCCTCCTGGAGCTGTCAGTGTGTAGAAAGGGGGTTGAGCACTGTGTAGGTCCAGAAGGGCAGAGAAGATAGAGGATGGTGAACAGGGACTTTGAATTCTTCTTCAGCAAGGAGGTTAAGTCCAGAAGACTAATTTTTACAGATCTCTTCTTCCCTGTAGACTTGTTAATCTAAAGTTATCAGTGTATTAGTGATGCTCTAAGGAAATGTTGAGTGCTTAATTGTCCTGGTTTTGGCCAGGACATTCATGCATTAGGTTAGTCTAATGTTCAAATTTGAAGAAAACTGTACTGGTAATAGTTTCTTTAAAACCAGGCTTTGTTTGGCATTGGGCTGATGATGGTCAGTAAGAATTGCTCTAGTTGCTGTTGCCCTTTTTGAAAACATGCAGCATGTGATTATTTAAATGTAGTTCAGTATTTTCCATCTTGGAAATGAAGAACCTATGAAATTAAATAATTTGATGAAGTATTTTCAAGTTACAAAGAGAATCTATAAGATGTGATGACAGTTGATTTCTATTTTTAAAAGTCCTGTACCACAGCAAAAAAGGGAGACTTATTTTGGCCAAGGATACACTTTGAACTGTAAGTATGTAACACTTCATTGCAATGGTTTAATCTTTGCAGGAGATCAATGGGATCACTGCTGCACTGGCTGAAGAGCTCTTCCACAAAGGTAAAGAACCTGCAAGAATTTAACTGGGGATGGTTCCCTCCATGTGCATGCGTGTGTATACCTGTGAGATTTAATCTCCAGACCATGAGATCTGAGTCTTTCACATCAGACTGAGCCTTGTTCTTCCTCTTCACCTGTTTCTTGCTGTTTGTGCTTTGATCCAAGCTGTATTTGAGGAGGAACTGTCACAGAAGCACAGCTGCTTTTGGAAATAAATCAGAAATTGATGAATTCCTTGGTATGTTTTAGTGCAACCAGTCAGGAAGTTTGTGTCATTTCAGTGAGCCTTGATAGAGTGTGTTGAATGCATCACTTCACCTGTCTTAATGTTGTTCTTCCAGAATTCAGGAAACATGAGACCTTCTGGTCAGTTAATGAAAGGATGTGCTTTTCTGAGGCTGAGAGCTGAAAATGAAATGCACTACTGCAACATCTCTAAGTGGCTCCCCAGGAGCAGGAGGCGTGTGAAATGATTAACCCATGTTGAGGGACAGGCTGAATGCTGTGCTGTGATTCTGGCTGGCTGAGGTGATAGGTGAAGCGTGGTTCAGATTGTTCTGGCACAAAATTAACTTCAGGTGAAGCCACTTCAGAGGGGGCACTCAGCAAATTGTGGAACACTTTAAGGAAGGTCCTGAAGAACTGTTCCCTGACTCTGTAGTGCCTGTAGCCTCACTAGTGCCAAAATCATTGATGTCTGACCGCTGTATGTGAGTGGAACCTTGTGGTGATGTGCAGCTGGACTCTGGGACTTGCTCCCACTGAAGCCAAAGGGAGTTTTACTCTTTGGAGAACTCTGCTTATCAGGAAAGCCGATGCTCTCCTGTCTGTCAGGTCAAACTGGTGTCCTTAAAAGGAAGAGGAGGAAGATGTTAATTCCACGTGTGCATGTATTCTGACTGCTGTAATCCACATTTGCTCTTGGGATGCTGTCAGAGGAGGCTTTTGGATGCTGTTTCCTAGTGTTCCTGGAAAGAAATGGGATTGTAAAAATATTGCCAGAGAATGCATTTCCTGCCCAGGGATCTTGCTCTGGTGGTAGTGTGGTGAAAGTCCTCAGACTGTCCAAGAAGATGCTGCAGCTTTGCACATCAGCAGCTTAGCAAAGGATGTCAGGTCTGTCTGTTAGATGGTAGGTGCTGCTGCTATTGAACTTAGGGATATCTCAAAGTTTAGCAATTTGTATGTTATATAAATGAACTTTGTCTGGTTCCAGCCCTGTTAAGAGGGAAATTTGCCATTAGTTGCGTTGGGAGCTTAAGGCTTGAATGCAGAGAGTGCCTGTTTGAACACTTGGGTTATTCTGGTGTTAAAGAAAATTTATCTGAATTCAGTGCTTCTACTTTAGAAGCAAAAAAGACATTGTTTTGGTGCCTTAATCATGAGCTTAGAATATAAATGATAGACATGAAATCCCTGACATTAGGTTTTGCAGGTACCATTTACTCTTTGGTAACTGGGGCAGCATTGTGTTCGATACCATCATCCTGTGTTTTTCAGGAGAGCAGCTCTGAATGGCTGGAGAAGTCTTCAACATCAGACCCTTGCAGCCATATGCTGTCACTCAACAGTTGCTGCAGGGGAAGCCTACGTGTGCTAATGGAGATGCCAAAACTGATCTAGGTCATATTCTAGATTTTACCTGTCGACTCCAGTATTTCAAGGTGAGCCATGTTTGCACAAGTACTGTTGGTGTTTCTGCCAGAGTGATGGGATTCTTGGCATGCTTCTGGAGCCTGGTTAGAATGCACAAGATCTTTACTGGCAGTAAACACCTGTAAGCATTTAGAGCTGGGTGTTAAACAGGTGCTTATTCTACCAACCTTCAACATAGTTCTCTAAGAAAGATGTTGATTCTGCCATGTGATGTCATCTCTTCAGCGGTGCCCTCTAGGGTTTCTGTGACAGAGCCTTACTGGGTGCTAATAGGCATGGGGAGGCAGGAAATATTCATTTCAACCTTGCATTCTTTGACAACACTATGGCTAGGCCAGTGTATACAGATGCATACATGCATGTGTGTGTAAGTCCTGTCCCCTTTCTCACCTTTAACTGTATTGGAAAGTTTAAAAAAACCCAAACCAAACTAACAAAACCATCAGTTTTAGAGATGAGTGGCCCAGAATTTCTAGGAAAAATGCCATTACAGAACAAATGTAAAATGGCCTCAGATAATTTTTGTCTGGAACCAGTTTGATATTTTGTTCTTCTACCAAATCAGTGAATTACAAAGACTTTTGCTGAGTAGCTTTTTTAACACTGCTTGCTACAGGTCAGTGTCTTTTCAGCCCTTTTATTACATGAAGAATTTCCTTGTAACTGTGTGGTATGTTCAAAGATGAAACGAAGTAGTGGTTTGGGGAAGGTGCACTGGAGGGCTTGGGAAGTTTAGAAAGCAAAACTGCAGCTCTACTGCTATTCCTGTGGATCTTCAGTTGCCTTTGCCATCCTCTGTGTGTAGAACCTGTTGTTCAGAGGATTCTCTGGGTGGAGAAGAACATATGATTTAGAAAAATATTATATACAGCATATTATTTAGAAAAATACTTGAGAGTTTCTGGCCCTTCTGAAAGCTTGTGAGTGGGAGCCTTCAGAGTTTATCAGATATATGTAAGACCAAAAAAAACCCCCAAACCTTAAGAGATTTCTCCCAAAATTTTATTCACAGCAACCAGAACTGCAACCGCCTGCCTTTTGCACTGGTGCCATGTGCTCTGGCCAGAATGCTATGGGCACATGGGAAAACTAGATGCCTTTTTATGAGATGGTCTAATGCTTTCTTCAAACCCATCTTGTCAGTGCCTTGGACTTCATCCCCTGGCTTTGATTGGAATGTGCTTCTGTTACTCCTCGAGAGCTGAATGCGTGTGGCTTCTTCTCTGGGCTGTGATTTGGCAAGGGTTTGAGGAGCGTACCTTTCACAGTCCCTCTCTTCCTTCCCATTCTCCAGCCTGGGTTGGCTGCCAGTGTTTGGGACTCCCTCCCTGTGGATCTAAAATCATTCTGACACACTCAGCTCCTGCTTTAAGACCTTTAACTTTAATCTGGGTGATGATAAGGCTTAGGGATCTTTCTTCCATAAGGTCATTTGGATTTCTTGTGAAACAATGGGCTTTCACCGAAGATGCAGGTAACATATTTTTAGGGTGCTTGTCTTTAACAGGAAATCCTGGTGCCAGAGGCCTCTGAGTTTGATCAGTGGGAGCCAGAGGATACAACTTCAAGCTGTCCAGTGACAGCAGTTATCCCAACTTGGAGAACTTTAACAACCTTGGATATGAGTCACAACAGCATCTCTCAAATTGATGATTCAGTGGTAAGAAATCTTTCTTCATTTGTGTGTGGGGGGAAAGAATGGCTGGTCTTCTGTGTCACATGACTCAGCAGGGATTTTGCAATTTCTTCATGTATCTCTCTTCTGAAAGATTTCCCCTTGCACTGTCCGTGCTTGAGCTCCACAAGGTAATGATGTGGAGATCAATGCACTGCTCAACTTACTCTGGTTTTTGCTTCTGTAATCTTTATCCAGGGTTCTGTGTAATACAGACAGGCCTGTTTGATGAGCTGGAAAGGCCTCTTAATGAGTTTGATCTGTAGTTAGTGGGGCTAAACTGGGGGCAACTTGCTTGTCTTCAGTGAGAACCCAGGTTTCAAATGCAAACGTGACCGTGCTCATCAGAGTAATCTGGTTCTCTCACGAGCAGGAGTCTGCACTCTGGCTGCACTAGAATGGGTGCAGAACGCTTTTTACTGCTGAAAGCTGAGAAGAGGGTCTGTGCCTTGGAGAGTTCCTGCCCTTTGCCTGTTAGTTGTTAGTTGGTTGGTGAAGGAAGTACAGCCAGGTTTCTAAGCTAAAACGCATTTAACATGTGCACCTTTTCCCTTCTAGAAATTAATTCCCAAGATTGAGTTCCTGGACCTGAGTCACAATGGGGTGTCTCTGGTAGAAAACTTACAGGTAAGGGATGCTTTTGAAGGTGATGTTTGCCAGGCTGCCCAGGACCTTCCAAGACAGAATCCTTTTGCTAAAGGATTTTGCCACTCATCTTGCAGAGAAGAGTTTAAGCCCAAATAGCTTCCTAGCATCAAGCCCTCGTAAGGGTGCATTTCTTACTTGCCAACACTGACATGCAACATGTAGTTCTTCACTAAATTCAGTCGTTGCTGGCTGTGTCAATGGCTTGGGAAAAATAGAGTCGAGGAAGTTCCCTTTCCTGCAGGCTTAATCCTGTGTAATGAGCAAGTTCATGTTGTGTTTGTCAGCTGGGCAGCATCCAGCATGAGCAAATGGACAAGCCTTTGATATGGTTCAATTTTAGCAAATTGGTGTGTGACCTGGATTTTCTGTGCTCTCGTAGCATCTTTACAACCTTGTTCACCTGGACTTATCCTACAACAAGCTGACATCGCTGGAAGGTGTTCACACAAGACTGGGAAACATCAAAACTCTGAATCTAGCAGGAAATCAGCTGGAAAGGCTGTGTGGTCTTAACAAGCTGTACTCTTTAGTCAACTTGGATCTGAGCAACAACAAAATCGAACAGGTAACTACTGATTTTAGTGTCAGATTGCTTTAGAACACAAGTGATTCCTGTTAGAGGGTGAAAGTGCAAATAAAGTGGCTGGAGAGAATTTTTTTTCCTGGTTACTGTTTGTATGTAATTTAGTCAAGAAATGCTTAGACTGTGGTGGTGTTCTCATTTAGCCAATCTGTGTATTCATCCTTTTACTGAAAAACTTTCAGATTGATGAAGTAAAAAATATAGGAACCCTCCCGTGCTTAGAAAAGGTGGTGTTATCCAGCAACCCACTGAGCATCATCCCTGACTATGGGACCAAAGTACTGGCTCAGTTTGGGGACAGGGCTTCAGAGGTATGTAAGAACAGCTTTTTCTTTCTAAAGCCTGGTAAGGAAAGTTGTGTGAATGCTCTACAAGCCTGAGGAGTTTTTAGTGGGGGTTGGAGTACGTCTCTAGAGAATGGAACCATGTATACGCTGCTGGGTGTGCTCCTCAGATCTAAGGGAGAGCTTGCCCTGCTTTCACTGGGTAACAGGGTGTTCCTGTTGGAAGGTGCCTGTGCCAGTGGGGTGTGGAGCTTCCCAAGCACTTCTGAGTTTGCATTCAAGTCATGAGGTCTGACGTGGTCATTACCTTGTTTACAGGGTTACAGACATGCACAGCATCTGCATCAAACTATTTATTTATGACATAAGTAACAATAAGTTACAGAGCTGCCTTGTTTTCTGTATTTCTGGATGTTTTTAACATTTTTAGGTCTGTCTGGATAACACTATCACCACAGAAAAGGAACCAGACACAGTGGAAGTGCTGAAAGCCATTCAGAAAGCCAAGGAGGTGAAACACAAACTGAGCAGCTCTGATAAAAAGGTGAGTTGGGTGCTGTGAGAGCAGAACGTGCTGGGTACAAAAGAAGCCTGTGAGTCCTCTCCAGATTGGCTTTGAGCAGAATTCCTTAAACTCACTTGTCATGGAAGTGTGTGCAGTGTTTGTGCTTTACTGCAGTGTGAGGTTTGAACATCACCTCTTTCTCCTATTTAGATTTCAATGCAGTTTCAGGATGTTCCTTTTTCTGCTGGCTTGGGATAGAGGAAGTGGGAGGAAAAGAGAAAATGGCCTAATGGTACACACAATAAATATGCAGCTGACCTCAACAGCTGTATTTTCCATCTTATACAGAGAGTGCTGAGGTGTGAGATCAGTGCTTGTGTTGCAGAGGACTGAAATGATTTTCCCAGACTTTCTTCTTGCGAGTATTGAGCAATGGGAAAGGATCAGAAGTCTGAATTGTCCTGTTCTCCTGTCTGCTGTGCAGTGGGTTAATCTTGTTCTGGAAATAAGTTGTATTATCAGGAGCTGTGATGCCCCTGCAGCCTAAGAATCCTGTTGTCGTTGTGGTTTGTGAAACTTGCTGCTGGTTTTGTCAGTGCAGGGATCAGTGATCAGAATGACTTCTCTAACCGAATTCTTAGTGGAATTCTGCTTAGTGGGAAATGGGAACTTGAGAGGGTGTGAGCACCAACGTGTGGCACCCCTCAGAAACCCAACACATTTGGTACTAATGTTCTTTTTACTCAAACTGGGAAATCTTTGTAGACTTAGTGCAGTTCAGGTTCTGACGTGTCCCGTGTGTTTAGGATTTTTCTTTAACTATTGCCTACTTTCTTTATTAGATCAGTGAGGACTCCAGGCTCACTTCTGCCAGCTCCAAACCAAACTGTTCTTCTGTTCCTGTTCGTCCTTCCTCTCCCTCTCTGCCTCGTCCTGTCAGCTCCAGCCAAGGTAATCATGTATGTATCCTGCTGCTGGGCTGAGCCTCTGGGTTCTGCGTCTCTGGGCTGCACTGATGTACCTGGATGTTCTGTGTAGGGATATGGGGCTTATCAAGTCAGAGCAGACAGACCCGGCAGCTTTGGCGTAGTGCAAGTGACATGTGACCTGGCAAAGCTGCCCTGATGTTCACTGTGGTGTTAATTAACTCGAACAGAAGTTGGGGCACGGGGATGCTTTTACTGCAGAAAGCAGCAGCAGAGGACTGTATCTCTCTTGCTAGTCTAGATACATGCCTTCATGGGAACTGTGGCATCTGTAGGCACGTTCTAAAACTGCTTCTCTGCTTGTTGGTCTGCACAAGGGGAGCTGGAGCATCTGTTCCATTCCTGCTGTTGGCAAGGGCTGTGTTTCTGTCAGGCCAGAATGGAGGTCAGAAAAGGAGATGAGTAAGAGGCAGTTCTGGAGTTTGGGTTCAGACTGAGCCTGTGATTTCAGCACACTGTTGTGTTCCACAGCACCTGCTGACCTTACCTGAAAATCCCATTTCACTGGATGCTTCAACCAAGGGTACCCACTGCATTAGAACGTAGAACAGTGGCGTGTCTTGCATCTTCTGCAGGGGCCCGTGGGACTGACTGACTGGGAAATTCATGTGTGTCTGAGAAGAGATAAAGATGCTTTTGCTTTTGCCTGAATGAAAGCTTAAAATGCAGTAGGGTATATCTGGTTGGGGACGACTTTGTAACCATTTAGAAAAGTGATGACAGTCTCCATAATTTGGGGCGAAACAGCTTACTCTTACCAGTGAATTGGTGGGTGGGGGAAGAGGTCTTTGGAAAGAGTCTGTTCCTGGCATTTCTGCAGAATCAGTAGAGGTCTTAGATCACTCAGTAAAAATGAAGTGACAGCGTTTAAATTAAAGGAGAAGCAATTTAGATGCAGGTTTAGTTGCTATTTATGTGCTTGAGTTGCCTTTGGAGCCCTTCTGGATAACTTTTCACCTCCAGGTGAAATGCCAGGTTCTCCCAAATTAAGCCAACGCTGGCTTTAAAGCATCAAGCATTGAAGTTGCAGGAGTGAGACAGCCTGGCTATAGGGCAGCCTGGGGTTTTATGCAGGGCTAGCTGTAAAGATGCATGCTAGCAGTGGCTGTGACTGTTTAGGTGTTACTTATTGATCAATCATCTTTTTCCATTATTGCAAATGTTTAAGGAGCACATGAATCTTGGAAAAAATACCAAGATCTTTCTGAACTACTTGGGAATTTTACAGGAAAACTGGTGTAAGACTGGGGTTACTGACTGTGGTCCTTTTCCATAAGATTCCTGTAGTAGAGTCTTGAGGAAGGGCTTTTATATTTATAAAAATAAATATAAAAGTGGGATATAAATATATAGTGGGATATTTATAAATATATTAATATATAGTGGGATAGCAAGGAGTAGGACAGGATTAGGACAGTCCTCAGCTTTAACAACAGAAATGAATTCTTTGCTACATACCTAGCTATCAAGGGTTGTTTTCAAAATACTGATTTTGAGAAGTCTATTTTTAAAAAAATGGAGCTATGCTGGGCAATTTATTTCATTGTTAGACCTGAAATCAGGAATAATGGAATTCATTTTCTGATGCACTATTTCTGTGAATTGTTTTCTCTGCAGTTTCTCTAGACACCATCTGTTTCACTAGCATTTTATTCAACTTAAACATGTCTTCCAAATGGCTTATGGCAAAGATTAAACATATATAGAGAAGAGAAATCCAGAAATAATGCTGCCCTGTTCTGGTTTTCTTGTCAATTTGAGTTTCCTTCTGGCTAACACGGTTGCTTTGTTCAAGCAGTAAATCTCTCTTGTGCTTCCTCTGCCTGAGAGATGGTTTGGTGTCATCTACTAAACTTTGCCATCAATCCAGAAAGATACAGGCAGGAGTTCTTATGCCTGAGGAAGAAGCTCACATGCAGTGGCTCCTGCAGCTTGGAAGGCCAATGGTATCCTGGACTCCCATCAGAAAAGGGGTGGCAGCAGGGACAGGGAGGGGATTGTCCCTCTCTGCTCTGCCCTCAGGAGGCCCCAGCTGGAGTCCTGTGTCCAGAGCTGGGGCCCCAGTACAAGGAAGATGTGGGACTTGTGGAGAGGGGTCAGAGGAGCCACGGAGATGATCAGAGGGCTGGAGCAGGGGCCCCTACAGAGAGAGGCTGAGGGAGCTGGGCTGGTTCAGCCTGGAGAAGAGAAGGCTGTGGGGACCTCATTGCAGCCTTCCAGTCCCTGAAGGGAGCAGAGAAACAGGAGGGAATCAGCTTTTTGAAAGGGCAGACAATGGCAGGACAAGGGGGATGGATTAAAGCTAAAGGAAGGAAGGTTTAGGACAGATATTGGGGGGAAGTTCTTTCCAGAGAGAGTGGTGAGGGGCTGGAAGGGGCTGCCCAGAGAAGGGGTGGGTGCCCCATCCCTGGGGGTGTTCAAGGCCAGGTTGGCTGGGGCCCTGGGCAACCTTGTGTAGCTCCAGGCCTGGAGGTTGGTGTCCCTGCCTGTGGCAGGGGTGTTGGAGCTCTGTGATCCTTGGGTCCCTTCCAGCCCAGCCCAGGCTGGGATTCTGTGATTGGAATTCTGTTGTTTATTTGCACGTACATTGTACACGCGTGAGCGGGCCGGCTCGAGGTAAGATCATTTCCTTGAGTGGCATTTGAGGGACAGGACCTTCTGAGCCAGGTTAAAGGTTTTACAGATCTTCTGCTTGTTTGCTTGACGCCTGCAAAAATGGGAGTGAATGCTGTGAAGCTCACAAACTGCTCTGCTGTGGCTTTGCCAGCCTGGCAATGCTTTGGTAACACTCAGGGCAAGTTTCAAGGAAATGGACCAGTTCTGTTAAAACTAAATCACATGGAGAATTCTCACACAAGATGTTGAGATTTAAATTGGTGGTTAGCTTAAAAAATGAGCTTTAGCAGTCTTCAGTGCACCTTCCAGTGCACTTATGGATACTAAAATTGTGCCTGGTTTTGTTCTGTCCTGGCTGTTCTGTGAAGAGACCCTGCAGCTTTAATGACTGATGGTCACATTTTGATGATGCAATCTTAATTCTAGTTGTTTGACAGACACTGTTAGACATTCATTTTGGTTTTACTTCAGCAATTTTAAAAGGTCTTTGTATTTCTTCTAGAAATAATTTGTGAAGAAACAGTCCTAGCCAGCAGTCTTTTGCAATCTGGTAGTTTGACTCCTACAGACTATACAGTTCCCCAGAGATGTTTTGAAATACCAGACTCTGGATGTAAAAATCAGATAATTGCTACACTTGTGTTTATTTTATGGCAGTTTTAATGTGGTAGGGTTGGGGGTTTTTTTCAAGCTAATTTCTGATATTAAACTTATGTTGTTATAGTAATCCACAGCAACGGTATTTTCATTCTCTGAGCTGTTATAATTGAGAAAGGAGGTAGCCCCAAATTTGAGTGGTGGGTTTGGTCCACCTTGTACAGTGAGTGCATGATCTGAATTCACCAGAGTTGCAGAGAATTGTCGCTGTCAGGACTGAGATGTTTACCTGGCATTAGTGTCTCATTCAGTGTGCTCTGAGATGCTGAACTGCTCTCTGAACTGAGCAGTTCAGCACCTTTTGGAAGACAGTTCTCTTCCTCAGAGAGTGGAAGAACCTTCTCTCTGGCAATAGGTGTTGGCCTAATTGGTCTCCTTCAAACTCCAGCTGTTTAACTTCTGCGTTGTGATGTCATTTTTTATATAGGAAATGCCCTTCATATGCCTGGCTTCAGGGCATGAGACAGCCAGCCCTGAGGGACTCTGCCTCTGCTGCCAGCGTGGCTGGGCTTTCTCCAGGGCCTTTGCCTTTTCGCCTGGCTGTGCGCTGCTGCTGAAGTCTGTAGTGTGCTGAAAGGCCTACAGGCCACATCTGTTCTCACTGCGTTCCTGGCTGCCTCAGAGTGCCCAGCCTGAACTAAAAACCTGGTGTGTCAGCATCCTCACAGGTCAGCTGTTCAGCTGCCCACGGGTACAGCAGTCAGGACTCAGCAGGGAGCTGCTGGCCTTAAAAAGCAGGAGCCAACGTTGACTTTGCTTTTCACTTCTGCTGAAATCTGGCAGCAGCTGCCACTGCCTGATGGTTCTTTGTTCCGTAGGCACCTGCCTCTCTGTTGGATTCCTGTAAAGCACATGGAAGTGACCCCAGATGTGGTAAGTGAGACTCCTGAGCTCTGGCTTAAACCCCCATCAGCTTTTTGAGTCCCAATAGTGGATGGTGCATTTCAAACCCGGCTTTAAGGCAAACCAGTGTGTCTGGTTGCACGCTGCCTCTAGTTGTTTTCAAGCGAAATCAGTGGTAAGAGTATAAAGTCTTTGTAACCTTTGAACCCTGGAATAAAGTCAGTGGCTTCAAGCCAGTGATTTGCAAAGTGCCTGTTGGGTTTGGGAAATGGAAGATGAGCTGAACACTTTATTTTTAACTTCTGATAAATTGCACACTCCCAGCCTCTCAACCAGTGGCTGTGCACAGTATGAAGATCACAGAATCACAAGGTTGCAAAAGCTCTTTAAGATCATTAAGTCCAACTGTTCCTGTCCCAAGCTAAACCAGATCCCTGAGCACCTCATCTACCCTTTTTTATAAACCCATCCAGGGAAGGTGACTCAGCCTCTCCCTGGGCAGCCTGTGCACAGCCCCACAACTCTGCCAGGGAAGAACTTTGCCCTCCCATCTGCTCTGACCCTGCCCTGGCACAGCTTGAGCCCATTGCCTCTTGTCCCATCTCCTGTCCCCTGGCTGAAGAGACCATCTCCCACCTCTCTGCACCCTCCTGGCTGGGCAGTGGAGGTGGGGAGAAGGTCTCCCCTCAGCCTCCTCTTCTCCAAGCTGAACACCCCCAGCTCCCTCAGCTGCTTCTCAGAGGATTTGCCCTCCAGCCCCTTCCCCAGCCTGGTTGCCCTTCTCTGGACTTGCTCCAGGACCTCCATGTCCTGTGAGGAGCCCAGAACTGGACCCAGCACTCGAGCTGCAGCCTCACCAGCGCCCAGTACAGGGGCACAATCACCTCCCCAGACCTACTGGCCATGCTATTTTTGATCTAACAAATTAAATAGTTACTATGTACAGACAAAACAATGTATAGACACAAGATGATCTGAAAGCATCTTGAAAATTCAGTGGCAGGACAAAGGAATAATATGAATTAGGAATATTTCTATCAACTAAATGCTGTAAATGGATAAAAGAAATACAGAAATGAATACAACTGCAACCTATGCATTCTTGACTGTTTAAGATGTTTTATGAAATTAGGCTGATGTAACTGCAGTAACAAGATTATACCTCAAAGTTCAGAGCAGCAGCAGCAGCACCATGAGCTGTAGGTAGCTGTGACTGTTTTGAAACTCAGGCTCGTACTTTGCCTTGTTATCTCTTTTGCAGTTTGGATCCTTCAGAGGAAGAACAGCGTGCAGTGCCTGACCCCTGTAACACTGTCATCTTGCCTTTTAATTGTATGTCACACACTGCCACAAACCAAGATTTTACCCAGCACCTTTCTGCCTTGATAGTGCAGACTGTGCAGAGATCCCCCCCCTCCTGCTTTACAGAGGAGAAAGGGAGCCCTCTGGGTGACACCAAGACCACAGACAAAGAAGATGGCTCTTTTGAAATGGGGCTTCACGAAGGAGATGAGACTCCTGAGTTCAGCACTACTTCAGATCTTCGGCCCTCTGACCAGGGAGCAGTGGAGAGTGTTGCAATAGTCAAAATTCTCTGGAGTTTCTCTATTCACATTCGTAAAGGCCTCAAGCAGTTTGCTTCCTGTTTGGTTTTGACTGAAGATCTGCCAGCTGTGTTTGAGATTCCTTGTCAGGAATTGAGAGGAAATTGCCAGCACATCCCTTCTGCCTTGAAGCTGGTGCTGTCTTTTCCATATACTGATCTTCTGGAACTTGGCTTTCTCCTGCCAGAAATCTGTTTAACCCTGAAGCTGACAAATGGTGACAACTGCTTGTTTGTTGTTTCAGACCCCCAGAACCTGCAAGACTTTTATTCCTGTTTACACATGCGTTGCTCTCAACAGTACCCGTCAGTGTTAGCAAGCTCCCTGTTGTACTGTGGACCAGCAAACCTCCCAGAGTTTCTCTGCCAGCTTAGGGAATTGAATTGCATTTCAGCAGATGATGTTGAAATAAAAGGTTGTTTCCCAACATACCTTGTTTATGGGAAGAAAACCTGTGTCCAGGAACTCCTGCACCAAGTCCTGTTTCTCTGCTCCCTTCAGGGACTGGAAGGCTGCAGTGAGGTCCCCCCACAGCTTTCTCTTCTCTAGGCTGAACAAACCCAGTTCCTTCAGCCTCTCTTTGTAGGGGAGGTGCTCCAGGACCATTTGTCACATCTTAAAGGGAGGGTGATGAGGTTGGAGAAGTTCAAGTTGGAGCTCCACGTCAGCTTTTCAGAGCAGCCCCTCGGTGTGCCAGTACTGTGCCCTGAGAGCAGCGTTAAATATGTGTGTGTTTGTATCAAGATGACCACATTAAATTTAAGCAGAAAGAAATGGCAATTTAACTGGCACAGATACACAAGGCTGAGATAATCTCTAAAGGTTTGAGGCTGCTATTAAATTTGTTCCTCCTTATTAATTTGTGGCCAAGAGGATAATGAAAAACCAGCGACTCTAAAGTTGACATAAAGAGTAAGAGATATACAGTTGGCGTGGGTAATTTTATGCGCTGTCAAAGTGAAAAGGCTTTGCTAAATGTATGTAGGCAAAGATACACACTGTCATCTTAATGAGCAATTAAAAGATGGACTCCTAATAATTGAATCACGACTCTTGTCACATCTGTATTTGTTTAATATCTCCAGTTTTGGTTGAATCTGGGTTTGAGTTCCTATTTTAATCAGGTCTGATTTAGGTTCTCGGTTCAAATAACTAAAAGTGATGAGCATGAATCTTGTTGTCCTATTACCTCCTCAGCTCCTTGCTTGCAGTGAATACAATGTTCTTTTAAAAACTCGTGTTTAATTACTGCATTTAGAGAGCAGGACTGGACAAGGGGTGGGTGGGTGATCCGCTGTCATTCAAAGTTTGAATTTTTGAAGATGAACCCTTCTCCTCCCCTTCTGAGGAAGATTTTGGAAGTACTTCAGGAGGCTCAGAGGGTTGCCAGTTAATTCCTTTACTGGTAGAAATCAGGGAGTCTTAGTGCATCGCTCTGTTGTGTTGTGAGTTTGTTTGGAGGGGTTTTTTAATTAAAAACAAAAAAAAAGCCCAATAAGAGAAGACCATCTGTTCTTCAAAACTCTTTCCCTTAAACTAACCGCCGTGGTCACCCTCGAATGCTATCGTATCTTCAGTGACACGGAGTTCTGCCTTGCCAATCTGTTGTTTAAAATTTCTCATCAACTTCCTGAAGTCGCATCAGTCAAAGCTGACAACAAGTTGCACATTTCCAGCTCCTCTCACCCAAGAACGCGAGACCGCGGCTGGCCCAGGAGGTCTCTCTCCTTCTTCACAGACCTTGGGTTTGCTTCTGTTACATGAAACATACTTCAGCAGCTTCCATCCCTCTAAACTTCCAGGGTGGGGTTTTGTTTTTTTTTTACTTTCTTGCTTGTTTTCTGGTTTTAATATCTATTTTTAAACTGAGAGGAGCAGAGGATGCTTAATTCCCCTTTCAGCAAACTGGTTATCCTGTATTTTGAGAGAAAAAAACTTGAAAACTTGATTTCCCCCTTTTTCTGCATAGGAATCTTCTCCTCAAATCTGTCTTTAAAATCGTTCATTTATCTTTTCCTTCTGCCTCCAATCACTGTTTTTTGGGCCCCTCCAATTCCCAGTTCAAAGGAAAGCAACAATTATTTTGCTTCAAGCTCACCCAGGCTTTTAGATGAGGAATTTATCAGTTTTTCATTGCCAGCCTGCTCTGGAGCAAGCAGTTTATTTCCCCAGTTCTATAACAGAGCTGTTGGCTTCTCCCAGCCTTTGCAGGTGGGTGAACCAGCACGGTGGGGGGACAGCAGACATCATCCCTCAGCAAAGCTCCCACAGCTCCCTTTCAGAAACTGCCCTTGGGATGCATCCAGGCTTCCACAGGGCTTTTAGAAGGTCTCAGGACCTTTAAAAAGGTGTTTGAAGAGGAGGGGGGTGGAGTTGGATGGAGGGTGAGGGGGTGAGGAGGGGATGCTTGCTGATTGATTTTTATAAATGGTATTCTCAGGAGGTTGGAACACATCACAACCAAAAGACCAGGGGATCACATAGGACCCAAGCGTGCGAGAGAAGATGCTAAAATGACTGTTGGTACCTGACTGTGCTCACGGTGGGAAAAGGAGGTGTGTGCATCCAGGAGACCTGGCTTAGGAACATGGTCGCCTTTGGCATCTGATAACTGATGGGGGAGCAGACGGGCGCTTTACGTGAGCCCAACCGCCCCACGCACCCTCTGTGCAGGGTAAGTGCTCTCCTCGTTTAGCCATCCCTCTCCCTGCGATCCCAGCTGCAGGTAGGTGAGCCCGGGGACTCAACGCCGGGACCAGGGACCCCTCAGCTGATGACATGAAGAGGTCGCAGCAGCCTTCCAGCACTGCCATGCCGAGCTTTGTCTTGGCAGAAGCACAGCAAGTCCAGCCTGGGCACTTCAGCCTGCATCAGACGGTGTAAAGCGAGGAAAATATGCCGACTGCTACAAATGCAGTCGCGAGCATCACCTCTGCAAGCTGGCGGTGGCGGCGGAACACGGTCGCCTCCCGACTCTGCATCCCCAAGCAGGCGTGGGTATAAATAAATAGGGGCTGTGCGGGTACCTCAGATGTCTGCTAATGCACACGTCGTGCTTGTGTCTGCCTTCAAGAGAGACAGAGAAATGGCTAAATTGACAGCACAAACATCTTCTCATAGCGTAAGTGATGTTGGTAAGCGGGCAGACTTTTCTTCCTTCACCTCAGGAAATGGGGAAGAGTTGTCTCCGCCGATACCATCTCCAATTTTTTTCTCTCAGGAGAAAGATCTCACTGAAAATAACCTATTTGTCTCTGATTAGATTTCAGCTTTATTTTATTTCATTTTTTTAAAGCCTCAGACCTCTTAAACCTACAGGCCAGCTGTGAAATATGCACTCATTTCTTCTGTCAAGACACTGCAGAGCCCTCCCTTATATTACCCACCCACAATTCACCCTGGATACTCCCCGGTTTATTACATTTGTGATTTCTTTTTAATCCAAACCTTAAATCAGCAATTTCAAGATCGTTGCCTTCCTAAAACAGTCTCTACAAGCCGTTTGGCTAGAATAAGCTCATTTTTTTTTTACATTTTCTTAATACACTGGAAGTATTTTGGAGGTGCTGCATTTAACAGGCTGGACCCAAAGGTGTGAAAAATCATGGAAAAAACCACCTGTCTGATCACTTGGTGCTCCTGGCAAAGAAAAATCTCGATTGTAACTTCATGGCATGGCTTTTCTTCTGGACTGGACGTGGTTTCTGTGTCTTTCTAAGCCCTCATCTGATGGGTCCCATCCTTTTCACGCCGAAGCCAATGTCAAATCCCATTTAATTCATCGGGATCCAGCTGTTAAGAGTCTTTATAGGGAAGAAACACAAAACCCAGTGTGTTTTATAAGGGCTTTTAGACTGCTCACCTCCTGCCTCTGCAATCAAGGACCCCCCCAAAAATCCTCTTCGCTTCTGCAGTCCCCTTGTGCCCTCCCTTCCTGGAAACATCCCTTTTTAAAAAAAAAAATGGGGAAATGGTATTTTACTTTATTTTGATTGTGTTTTTGGATGCAGACGTGATGCTGCACAGGAGAATGGATGGGCAGCGGTGTGTTTGCCTTCCTGTGGAGCCAGGGGTCCGTGGGGAAAGAAGGAGCGCTTTGCAAGCTGCGTGTTCTGCGCTGCGCGGTTGCCGTGCACGGTCGTGGGGGGGTTACAGGGTCCCACCGGGCGAAATTCGGTGCCCCACAAGGACACCCCAGTTTTAGAGACACATCGCGAGGGGTCGGTGGTCGCCTCTCGCCCGGCCCCAGATGAGCCTGGGTCCCGCACTGCTCTGAGCGGCTCTCCCGGGGACGGACGCTGGGGTTGCCGGGAAGGGGGGGGGGGATCGGCAGCAGCACCCCGAGGTACTGCGCACCCCAAGGGGGTACCCCCGGGTCTTTAGCCCACCGACGGCCTCAGGCTCCCGGCGGGGTAGGGTGTCCAAGCAGTCCCCCCAGCCCCTCTCGCAACCCCGCACCCGGCAGTCGGTGCCGCCAGGGGAGGGGAGCGGAAGGGAAAGGAGCTGGTGCCCCGCTGCCCGCTCCCCCCGCCGCTCCCCGCGCTGCCCCCGCCCCGCGGCGCCCCGACGGCCCCCTCCCGCCGCGTGCCCCGAGGGGGCGGTCCCGCGTGCCCGCACAGGTGCCGGCGATTGGGTGGAATATGCAAATGCGGCGCTGACGTCAGGCGGCTCCGGCCCAGAGAGCAGAAATAGGGCCGGCCCGGCCCGCGCCGCGTCCTCGGCCGCCGCCGCTCCCGTCCCGGGCAGCCGCGCCCCGCCGCCCCGCTTCCCTCCCAGGTGAGTGCCGCGGGGGAGCGCCCCGCAGCGGCTTTGCGCACCGCCCTGCCCCGCGAGGTTCCCGCGCCCTGCGGAGCGACGCCGTCCCCGCCCGGGCTGAGGGGGAGAGAGCCCGCGGGCGCCGCGCCTCTCGCCGCTGCTGCCGTCCGCTCCGCGGGGCGCGCTCGCTCGGGGCTAGGCAGCCCTCCGGATGCTGCCGCCGCCCTCCGCGGACCCCCCGCCTGGGCGCGGTAACAGGTGGGAGCCGCCGGCGGGGTGGAACGGGCTCGGAGGGTTGTTACCCCCTCCCCAGCCCCGCGTTCCGGAGCGCGGAGAGCGAGCGGTGGAAGTGCCGCCCGCGGGGCAGACGCGGCTCCTTCCCCCCTGGTTCCTCCCGGCTCCGGGTTCCTCCCGTGCCGCGGCTTCGGGGCCGTCGGCGGGGGCCGGGGGCGCGTCCCGCCGCGGTTGCGAAGGGAGCCGGCGCTTCCCCCCGCGGCCCCCGGGTGGCGCCGTGGTGCCGGCGGCCATCCCCGCGGAGCGCCCCGACGGGCCCCGCCGCCTCCGGCCCCGCTGCCCGCGGCCGGGCGCTTCCCGGGGCGGGCGCCGGTAACGAGCGAGGTAGGAGCCCCCCCGCTTCCCCACCCGAGCCCCGGGCGACCTTTCTAGCCTCCGCCCGCAGCCCGCGGGGTTGAGCTTGCGGCAGGAGCGATGGTTTTCTAGGAGCTCCTGGGCTTCCTCCCCAACTTCTCCGAAACGCTCCTGGGTGGTGGGGATAACCGGCTGTGCGCTGGGCTGGCGGTGGGACGGGTGGTCCGGGGCTCCCCCGAGCGTAACCTCGGAGTAAGCCCGTGGCTGGGCGTTGCTCCAGTGTCGCGGAGGCAGCCTCGGAAGCAAAGGTTGGAGCCTCTTGTGTGTGAGGTCCAGGAGTTCCTTGGCAGTGCTACATCCCCGCTGGGGTGATGATGCTCCCCGGATTTTTTCTGGGAAGCACGGAAACGCCTTGGGGGATTTACAGACTAAATATTGGTACCTGTGTGTTTGCCCAAATGAGATGCCTGGTCTGTACCTAAACATCGGAGCTCGTTCCAGTGAGTTCTCAATGCATGAAAACTTGAAGTATTTATCTGAGATGCTGTAGGAACGGTTATTTGCCTTTGTTAAGCATTGCTAAAAGGTTATCTTAGAACGGATTTCCCCCTTAATTTTGTAGCTTAATTTTGTAGCACTCAACAAGGGATTATGGACCTAGAAATTATTTTTCAGGCAATAGAAATGCTGTTTAGATAAGGCTGAAGCAACTGGGATAGTTGATGGCAGAGGAACTGAGGACAGGATTCTTATCTGGTGATAACAGAGCCAGTTTATATGGAGGTAATGCTTTGGTCCTTTTGCTGTAGCAACACTATAACTTCAGGTGATTAAGTTCAACCTCCTCCTTCCTAATGTGAAGCCCGTTGGAAATTATTAGAAGTGATTGCGAACTATTAATTTCTCAATGCTAAAGAAATAAGCTGCAGTTTAAATAGCCCTGAAACCAAAACTGGTAACTGTTGGGGTTTTTTGGGCAAATGCTTTAATCTTATTACAGTCACAGTAATTGAATTCTTAAAGCATCCGTGTTGTGGAGGAGAAAGTTGTGGGATCTCTGCGGCAGTCTGGCTGTTCAGCTGCTTCCCCTGCATGGCACATAGTACTTCAAACAATCTGTGTTGTCCTCCATGGAAAGGGCTGGTGTCATTAGTTGGCTTTGTTTCTCAAGGTGACCCTTTTTGCTTGAGCAGCTCTAAAACCTGTGCCCTACAACCTGTGCTTGTGTCTTTGGCTCGCTGCTTGTCCTCTTCATTGCGAGGTGCTGCACCAGTTTCCCTGCTTGCTGAGACTCCCTGGCTGTGTGTCGGTGCCTGGGCTCAGGATGGGCTTGTGTTCTGTGGCTGCTGTTGTCACAGCAGCACTTGTGTGTTCAAGTGAGCTGTTGTCTGAGCTTCTTCCAGTGGCATCGCAGTGCTTGTGGCAGTGCCCCTTTGGCAAGGCAGTGCCAGCTGCAAGGGAGCTGTGATGCTGGAGGAAGAAACTGCATCCTTTAAGGTAAACTTTTTCAGGCTTTGTTTAGTACCTGCCTTAATATCGGGGCCGTCTTAGCTTGGAAATAGGCTGTTTTGCTTCTAGTGTCTGCATTGCAATTGCTGATTTCTGCCTTACAGGGTAGATCAGACTGTCTCTGCTCACAGGTGCTGCTGAGCCCAGGTGTGAGATAGATGCCCCCCCTCCACCCTCAGCTCTTGGGAATCTTCTAGTGTTTAGCCACAAATGCTGCTCACCTTTTTTCTATTTGAGTAAATTGCTTGTTCCATGCAGCCATTTCTCTGTGTGAGCTGTGGTTTATCTAGCTGGTGGTGTCTGTACAGGCTCATGTCGTATGAATCTGCCCCTTGCTCAAGTGAGGGAAGGAGGCTGGTAGTGACACTTGTCTGAGTTTACGCTGGTAGTGCAGATCTGTTCAGTGACTTCGAATTGTATTTGTTGACTTTGGGGAACTTTGGACCCCAATCCAGTTGCCTTGTTGCGTGGTGCAGCTGTAGACTGGATTCTGCAAGGAGCCTTCCGCTTACCTCAGGGTAAAGCGATGCTGAGCTGTGGTGTAGGGTGCCAAGTAATGTGAAAATGCTGTATGGCTTCAGAGTCAACCCTCACTCGATATTTATGGTGCATATTTGTTGCTTGCTTTAGGCTATTTGGATATATGATGTGTATTAGTGTGTCCTCCTCTTATTATGAGTGAGAGCAATTAGTGTACTGTCAGTCAGTATGCAATAAAAATAAGTGATTTCTAAACTGACTGGAGAAAGATGCTCTACAAATTCCATTTATAACACGACTGTAGTTTGTAGCAGGTGGAGGCTGCCCTTTCAGCTTCATCACTGTTGTAGGCATCCTAATCCAAACACTGTCGTGCTTCCCAGTGGTTCCTTATTTACTGAATATACATCAAACTAGCCAGTCCCCTGATTTGCTCTAGGATGGTAATTTCAAGCAGCATATGAGTCAGAGGTCTCCAGAACTGTGAAGTGAAGTAGTTGTGTTTGCAGGGATGGCATCAGCTGAGCATACAAAATACCTCTATAAAAACTGTGGGAAAGAGGATTGCTGTGCAGGAGCGATTCATAATGTAACAATGTACTTGTCGCTTATTGATATAGTGACTTTGGCTTATTAAACATTTATCTGTAGCCCCGGTAACATCACATCTGAGGCTTCTAATTGGAATTTAGAAAGCCTAATAAATGTTGATTTCATCCTGAGTGCTCTCAATTCAGGGTGTTTACATTAGCAAGGAGAAGTGATGCTTGAGCTGCCTGGTGTGTGGTGGCTGTAGGCTCTGTGCTCTCCCGTTGACAGCGGGTTTTTGGGCAGATCAAATGGCCAAGCCCAAGTCAGCGCTGGTGTAAATGGTCGTGGCTCCAGAATTAATAGTGATGCACCAAGGCTTGGATACACCCTGCAGCAAATACGTGGTGTGGGAATGCTGCTAAATGAGTCCTGTCAAGGCAAGGTATGTCATGGTGACTTGATTCAGCAGGGCTTAGTTGTGCCCTTAGCAGGTACCTCGCCTTGTTAATGTGTGTTGTTCAGCCGGAGCAGCAGGCTGTCACTTGCATGCTATAGAAATGCCATCGCTTGCCTCATTAAGTGGCCATTATGCTTCGTTATAGGTCTGCCATAGCATCCTCTGCAGCTGCTGTGAAAGGTCAGCACTTCCCTCAGCTGCCATGGAAATGGTGCCAGGCCTGGAGATGCCTTTGGTATTTTCAATGTGAGCAGTAATGACACGATCTGCTTGTCCGGTTCCCCCCAAAAGTTGGGATGAAGTATGGAGCTTGCCAGGCTGAGCTGCCAGGGCATCAGTGCGGGGCCATGCGTGTGTGCAACGCGTGGTAGCTCAGCCTGACTGGTGTCCAAGTAACTGCACTCTGTTTTCTTCCACATTAATTAAAAAACCCCATGTGAGACAAGAACTTCTGCTCCAGGTGGTTGCTCTTGTGGTAGAAGGTCCTCACTGGCATCTTGCTGGTCTCCTGCAGCATTGTCCTCTGAACCTGAGGAGAATGATGATATTTCTGCCACGCTGCAGAAACTGGGCTGGCCTGAAGGTCTGAGGGTATGGGTGTGTGTCCTGGACCGTGAGTGACGTGGTGCTGGTGGGTTGTCCAGAGATGGGACCAAGTCACTTGCTGGGTTCTGCAGTACCATCGTGTTGTGCTTGATGTGGTTTGGTTTTGCCTGTGGTAGTGTGACTGGAAGAGTTGGTCAAGAACCTATCTGAGTTTTGGAGTTTTAGAAAGCAGGCATTTGTTATCGCAGCACTGGGTGTGCAGGGTATCACTCTAACCTAATGTGTGTACCCTCACTTGGGAGAGAAAAAGCTTGTATCATCCCAGTACATGCATTTTAATTTCATTTCCTGGAACTAATAATATTTACATATTCATTACATGAGTGCCTTCGGGTCTCTGAGGGCCTCCTGTGAGGGTCTGTGGTGGTCTCTGTTCTTTGACTGTCCTTTTCCATAAACCTTGCTTTCCTTTAAGCATGCATGGGGTGGGTTAATCCCAGTGGCTTTTTTTCTTCATTACCTAGTTTGGCCTCATTTCTTGCTAGTGTATCTGCATCCTTCTGCCCGGGCTGTGAAATCCTGTCCATGGTTGTGTTCTCACTGAAGGCTCCTTGCATTCTTCCTTAGTTCCCAATTCATGATGTTTCTCCTCCAGTGTCTGGTCACCACACGAGCTGTTTCACAGCAATAGCTCATAAATACACAGATGGGTGTGAAAAGGGAACATAGGGGTTTTGCTGGGTGTTTGTGGGGGCTGCAGTGTCCCATCAGCACTGACCTGGTGTGGAGAGGCACCGTCAGCCGAAGCTTCTGCCATGCTGTTGTATCTGAGCTGGGTTTTGGTGTGAGATGATTGCTTTACGACTGTTCTCTTGTTTTCAACAGGTGTGAAATGATGAAATCAAGAAGCTTTTGGTTGTCTTTAGTATTGCTTGGGGTTTTCCCGTCGGTCACCAGGGGATGGATGGACGCAGACAGGAGCAGGAGGCTGTATTCGGATGCGGGGAGGCTGCATCAAGAGGTACTGTACACCGGCTGCTGCAGCAGCTGCGACTCCTGTGTGTGTGTGTGCGTGCTCTGTTGGGGTCTCCACACCACAGAAAACAAGTGAGGGCTTATCCATGTGTGCTTGTTTTAAACACTTGGTGGGGTGGTCAGTGAAGAAACAGTGAGGCAGAAGCTCTCACGCTTTGTGTGCTGACATCCTTCTGGGAGTGAGGTGGGGGAGCTGGCTGCTGGGGAGATGCTGTCTCTGCCCTGAAGGACCTAGTGGTATGCTCTGTCCTGGGGCTGCTGGGGCCAGTGAAACTGTTTAATGAGCAAACTTTGCCCTGGCTTTTAGTTTGGGTTGCTGGACTTTGCTGGACTTCTGGTTGGAATGGGGGGGGGCGGGGTGGGGGGGGTGGGGAAGAAAAAAGTATTCCTTAAAGGAAGAGTGAGTTCTGAGGGAACCATCAAAGTTACTGCTCAGAGTGTTTCCCTCCTGATATTCTGACATCAAATCCCTGTGAAGGACAAAGCAATTGGAAAGGGACCAAGGGAGAAGGGTGGCTGCAGTAAGGGATGAAGATCTTGAGGTGCCCTCTCCAGTGGGATCATGCCAGGTTCAACAGGAAGGTGGGACTCCTGTGTTTGTGTGGGGCAGCGATGGGCTCTGCAGTGCTTGGTCCCTGGGCTTGTAGGAGTGGAGAAGCAGCTCAGGTTGTTGGTGCTGGAGGTGACAGTGTTGGCTTTTGTTGTGGTGATGAGGATGGCACAGGTCCCAGCATGGTGGGTGCCTTCCTGCCCCAGCGCTGGCAGCACAGTGTGGGTAAGCTCAGACCTTCACGTGTCCAAGCCATGCGGATAAGGCCATAAAGATCTAGAAAAGTGATTCTTCATGGGAAGAAAATGATGAATGCTGAAACAATTTTAGTTATTTAATTAGCTCCTGATTAGTATGGGCTTGCTAAACAATTGCTTCAATGCCTGGAAGTGGGAGGTGGTGGGGGAGGCAAGGAGACTTCGGTTATTGTTTTAACTGCCACTGCTTGGAACACTTGGTTACCAGCAGAGACATCAGTCAGTGCCAGGCTAACGATGAGCCTTGATGGATTCATGCTGCAATTGGATCTGTTTAAGCCTCAGGACTTCTGTTCTGGTTAGAGAATCCCGTTTCTCCCAGTCACATCCCATCTACAAATACTGCTGTTGTGTGTGTCATTTCAATAAAGCCATTTAAGCCAATTAAAAAGCTGCTTTTTCCTGCTTAGCAGGACTTGAAACATCATTTTGGTGGAATTGGAGATTCTGAGGTCTGTCTTGGGTGTATTTTTTCCTTGAGGTATCCATCTTCTGTTCTGTCAAAGTGAAGAGAACCAGTTCCCTTCCACACTGCCACTGCTTTGTTGCTGTCTGTACTTGGGTAGCACGTGGCTGTTAAACATGCTTTGGGATTGTCTCAGCTCACTTTTGCTTTTCTATTAAAAATACTCAAATATTTTGCAGACTTCTGCAGTGAAAAATTCTTTCATTCTTCATTAAAATGTGTTAGTTTTGATTTTTCTGGAAAGTTACTCTGAGGAATTAAATTCATTACTCAGATGATTTACTTTAACATAAACTGTAGAGCTATTACGCTGCTTGAAAGATGTTAATTCCCTTGATTTTCCTCTAAAAACCCATGAAGTTCTTGTACCAATTACTTGATCTTGCTTGAGGTGAAAGGATCTGAGCAAGGAATATATTTGTTCTGATTTGCCCAGAATTTAACATTTTTAATGTGCAGAGAGCACAGTTGAAGTCACTTGAAGGGATGTAAGTTATAATGCAGGGCTTTTCTTGAAAAAAAAAAAAAAACCTGTACAGAAAGCTTTTTCCACAAGGTGTTTGTACAGTGTGGGACTGAGCACTAAGATGAATCGGGGAGCCCTGAACTTAGCTCTCGGGTAGGTCAGTGACATTGAGAGAAAGGTGGTTTTCTCTCAAAAGGTGTTTATTTTCTCTTTCAGACCATAATTTAACCCTGATACCTTCTGAATAATAAAAATTGCCTGAAATCCTTTTCTAGTGATCACAGAATCACAGAACTGTAGGGGTTGGAAGGTTCCTCCAGAGCCCATGGGGTCCAACCCCCTGCCAAAGCAGGGTCCCTAGGACAGGGCACACAGGTCGGTGTCCAGACAGGGCTGGAATCTCTCCAGAGAAGGAGATTCCACACCCCCTGGGCAGCCTGTCCCAGGGCTACCTCGCCCTCACTGGGAAGAAGTTCTTCCCCAGATTGGGGTGGAACTCCCTGTGCTGCAACTTGAGGCCATTGCCCCTTGTCCTGTCCCCACAGACACTGAGAAGGGGCTGCCCATGTCCCCCTGTGTCCCACCCTTCAGCTATTGATACCCATTGATCAGATCCCCTCTCAGGCTTCTTTTCTCCAGGCTGAACAGCCTCAGCTCACTCAGCCTTTCCTCACAGGGGAGATGCTCCAGGCCCTTCATCTCTGTAGCCTCCTCTGGACTCTCTCCAGGAGATCCCTGTCTTTTTTTATCCCAGGGAGCTCAGAACTGGACACAACACTCCAGGTGGGGCCTGACCAGGGCAGAGTAGAGGGGGAGGATCCCCTCCTTTGACCTACTGGCCACACTCCTTTTGATGCCCCCCAAGATCCCATTGGCCCTGTTAGCCACCAGGACACACTGTTGGCTCATGGGCAGCTTGTCATCCACCAGGACCCCCAGTGATGTTGGACTTTGCTCAGTTTGGAGATCCTTATTCAGGAGAAGTATTTGTAAGTTACTGAATTGGTGCTTTGATTAATAAGTAATTTCATTAATATGCTGTTAAACCATTGAATCACAAACAGAAAAGCTCCTAGCAATTTGTTAAAATCACTTAAAAATATGTAAAGGGTTAATTTCCAGGTCAAATAATTTGAAGTGTGCTCTGATCTAAAATTCCTATGAGTTTCATCAAAGCAAATCTTGGGGATGGGTCACTGACCTTCACTAATACTTGCTCTGATCTACGGAGGAACAAGTTTACTGAATCAAAAACATTGCTTAATTTATGTTTGGATTGCTAAATTGATTTCTTCATGGTCTGTGGTAGAATTATTGCAGTTGTGCTCTGCATTTGTAAAGGAAAAGTAAGTCTTGGGGCCAAAGACTGGGATATAGAGCCCTGCTGCATGAGGAATTGACTCTAACACAGCAGGGATGTGTGTTTTTGGATACTCAGCCTTCTGTGTCTCAAACTGTTTGGGGGGGGGGGGGGGCTGTTCCTGGGAAGAGGTAATAAGCAGTCTGAGACTCCATAGGAGTAGAATGGGCTAAACCAGGACACCTAGTTTAAAAAAGGGCTGATGTTAGTATTTATTGGAAAAGCCTTAATTTACCTGATCTGTATTAATTTTGGAGAACACTGCTGTCACCTGTGTTGTGAAATTTCTCTTCCCCTCTTCGGAGGTGCTGGAAAGCTCTTGAAGCCCTTGGTTGCTGCATGTGGACCTCTGTGGAGTGAAGTGGTGCAGCTTCCCAGGGTTGATCCATCATGGGACTAAATCTGGTGGAGTTGGAGGAGTATGGGCCAAAATATCTAAGAGGGAGCTCACTGCTGTAGGGAGGTATTTTTGGAGGGGCTTTGCATCTGCTTTCAAGGCTGCTTCCATGCTCAGGGTGGATGCTGTAGGGGTGACCACTTCTCGTGGACAGCTCTGTGCTGGCTTGGAAGGGCTCTGAGTTACCTGTGCAGCACCAGGTGATGTAACCTGGAGTCACAGCTCCTTTCATGAAAGGAGCTTTCAAATGTGGCTCTGTGAGCTGCTGCCATTGTTGGTGGCTGATAGGACCTTCTGGTGCGAGCATGGCAGCAGAGATATGGATAGCCTGGGTCTGAAGTAACCCTGGAGCTACACCTCCAGGAGAACTTGGCCAGGCAATCCTGATGGAAAGCCAGAGGTACTGCTCCCCTCAGTCCCTGTGAGGTAGCTCAGACTGATTCTTCAACCCGTTGGGGCATTTTACAAAGAGCATCTTCTTAAATCCTGAAATTGGACAGCAAGCCTTTCTGCTCTTCCCTGCTTTCTGCAAGTGCAGGAGCCAAGCTGGTTTTGCTGTGATGCTTGGGGCAAGTCCCTTATCTCTTCCCAACCCTTGGTGCAGCAGAGCAGTGCTGTAAGTCTTTGTCAGCCCTTCCAGCAGCAGGGCTCCCATCTGCTGCAGGGAGCTCCACCAGCACGTCAGCACAGCTCTGTGTCTCAGAAATGAAGTTCTGTAGTCTTTTTTCCAGGGCACTGCTGGCAGGTAGCCTGGATATCCTAGCTGGATAGTGTGAGAGCAGAGAATCACCCTGTGTTGGTATGTGTATAGTTGGTTTGTGCTGAATTGCTAATGGAGATGTTGGGATGTCACTGATGGCTCCTGAGCAGTGGTGGTACAGGCTGGCAGGCTGCACAACCAGAACTGCTCTGTGCTTCTGCAGAAATCCTTAATTGCTCTCATTTGGCTTTCAGGCCACACCCAGGGCTTGCTACCCACATTCCTGATGAAGTCTTAGGAGACCCAGGTGCACAGCACCCCACGCTCCTGGGGGCTCCTCAGTGCAGAGCTCAGAGGGATGCTCTGGGTGCTCTCACAATACCGGTGGCTCTTGCACCTCCAAGTGCTGCCAAGCTTCCTTCTTCCCCTTTGCTTTCTCCCCTCTCTGTGCTGTGAGATGTTCAAACTTCACTAATGCACCTTAAATGGCCCCTGTAAGGAGTCAGGCACAGTTGGTGTGCTGTGGGATGCCAAATTTGGACACTGACAGCACAGTCCAAGGGCAGACTAGACCAGCTGTGCCAGTATTTCAGTTCCTTGGCCATTTTTACCCATTATGTTTGTTACCTTATCTGGCTTATGTCTTAAATTATATCTGCAACCCCAGAGCATCACGTGTAGTTACACCCACGCTTGGGTTTGTGCTCATGAATGCAGCAAATGTACATTTAAGTACTGTAACGCTCTTACTGGCATTTGGAAGGTACTGGCTGTGTAGGGTATCTGTTGTTTTTGGTTTAGTCACTGCTTGTGTGGCACCTGATGGCTTAAAACCTCCCAAGTAATAAATGTCACCTTAACCTTTGCTGTGACCGTGCTCACTGGGTCCTACCAGCCTGTCTGTGCCATCCTGCACAGGCCAAAGCAGCCTTCTGGAGTCCACTCAGCCTCAGCTCTGCTTGTCCAAGAGTCTCAATTACTGATGAAATTTCTAATTACCTTCAGATTGGCAAATGGTGCTTCACTTAATGGTGATCTTCAGCTGCAGTGGTGGTTATTCCAGGTGGCTGGGGAGTGATGGGGATGATTTTGGGCTCCTTCTCCCACTGATGTTGTATTTCCCAGTCTGACACACTACAAAGTTGTGCAAAACTGCAGAGGGTTTTGATAAAAGCTTTCCCTTATAATTCAGATCAGTGTAATTTCAAAGCATGAGCTTGGAATAAGGCAGACACAGTGTATCACTTTTATATGCAGTTGAAGATCTAATATCCTGGCATTATTTTAAGAGTTGTTAGTAATATATTCTCTGCCATGTGTGTGCTCCTCCAGCTTGTGAGGCAGCTTGGAGAAAGGAAGGGAAGAATGAAATTTGAATTAAAATCAACTGGACTACAGCCTGCTCCTGTTTTAAACATTGAGGGTAAAGGGACAGAACACCTAGATTTATTCTGTATCACTTTGTGTACTGATAAATTCACTCCTTGTTATACCCCCATTTATGCGGTATATCTAACAGGCTGTAATTGCTGTCTGTAGACTGTTTTAAATCTTAACTAATGTATTATTTGTGTGGAGATGAGAAGCTTTTCATAGTCTTTGGATGCACGTGTTGGGGTCCTTCCTCTGCATCCCCAAACCCCTTCCCCCTGTACCTAGAGGGTTTAGTAAATGCTGTATCTTGTGGGACAGTCCCCCAGGGGTGGGGTGGTCAGTAAATGCTGCATCTTAGGAGATGCTCTTGCCTGAAGTACTAGGATATCTGGAGGTTGGGTACTTGGAAGCTGGCAGGTACCATGTGCTTGATTATCAGGGTAAAATTGGAACAGTTCTAGTTTGTATAGATGGTTCTGGTTTGATAGTGAGTGGCAGGGACTGTCGGGAGGCCTCTAGAGCACGGCTTCAAGATGAAGTTGATTCAGAGGAATCAACTATTTAAAGGGGCAGATGCTGGCAGGACAAGGGGATGGAGTGGAGCTGGAGGAGGGAAGGGTGAGATGAGATATTGGGGGAAGCTCTTTCCAGAGAGAGTGGTGAGGGGCTGGACAAGCTGCCCAGAGAAGGGGTCGGTGCCCCATCCCTGGGGGTGTTCAAGGCCAGGTTGGATGGGGCCCTGGGCAACCTTGTGTAGCTCCAGGCCTGGAGGTTGGTGTCCCTGCCTGTGGCAGGGGGTTGGAGCTCTGTGACCCTTGGGGTCCCTTCCAAGCCAGACCAGTCTGGGATTCTATGAAACCCTCCTGTATGTGGTCTCTTAAAGGAGGTCAGACTGGTATTTTTTAAACCTCTGGTAAGATGCAGTGTGTTACCTCTTGGTGTCCTGCACTGCCCAGCCTGCTGTGGGTTATCCCCTCCTAGCTGAGCAGGACCACCAGCTGCTGCAGGGATGTCCTCCTCCAAAGCAGTGCCCTGGGTACTGATGACCCTGAATTTTTGTGCCAGAGCTGGTGTTGGATGCTGTCCCTAGGGAGCTGAGGGACTGTGGGTTTGGGATGCTCAGCTCTGCCTTGACCAATCTGACCCCAGGAATCCAATTTCTGTAAGTTTTTCTCCTGTCACAGTTGAGCAACTGTGAGTAAATGCTGGTGTGTTCCTGGAGGAGAGAATGAGACCAGAGTGAAACATCTTGCAAGTAAAGAAACTAAGGGAATTTTAACTTGGCTGTGAATGGCAGAGGATTATGCTGTCTGATATTCTGTACAGATGCTACTTAATGTTAGAAGACTAAATATTGACTTTTTTCCCCAATATAGCATATTTTCCCTTCCAGAAAGGCTCAGGCAGTAGCTTATAAAGGAAGACAAGTCTACTTAAAGTCCTTTCTACCATCATGCAGAAGGATTCTCAGCTTCTTAGATCAGAAAGGGTACATCGGTAAATCTGGGGTTTCTGAAATGGGCATCCCCTGAGCTTCCCTGTGACAGCGCGGAAATTTATGGAGCTATACCTGGGTTTCTCATCTAAAGTCCAGAAATAGTAATGAGTAAAATCAGAGATGCAGCAATTCTCTCAATTAGCTACCGTATGGGTGAGCAGATGATGCTGTGTGATGTGAGACATCAGAGCTGCTCTCAATGTTTATACCAGACAGGACAAATCTAAACTGCTTTCCTCTAAACAGTAGCACATGATTTGTATTTTTTCCTTGTGCCTGGCTCAAACAAAAAATAAAGTGGATGTTCTCTGCCTCATTAGCATCTTTTTTGAAAATAAACTGTGTTTGTGGTTGTAAACAGAAAATCCTGATTCCCCAACTAAGCTGCATATTAGTCATAGCCACTGCAGTGCTACTGCCTGTGTGTGGAGGCTCTCCTAGCCCTGCATGGGGTGTCAGTGAGATTTTCTTGACCCCTCACTTGAGATAAGGAAGAACACCCTTTGAAGGGGGGAAGGGAAATCCCTGTGATGCTAATCTATTAATAGGAACAGCCATTTCTTTATTAATTTGCTAAATGAGCCCAGGCTGTCTATTTGGAAGGTACAGAAGTTAGGCTGGTCCTGAGAGCAGGTCCCTGGGGACTTGGTGTGTGCAGAGGTAACATCTAATTTAAGTGATAGAGCTGGTGTGAGCCCAGCCACATGTTCTGAGTTTGATTTATCCCCTTGCAGTCTCCTCCCCAAAGTGCTGGCGAATGGCTGTGCTGTACTCTGGCAATACAGGGAACTTGTGGGTCTGGAATCTGTCACCAGTTCACCTGCATCTCTCCCATCTGCCACTTTGGTTGGGTTTTGGTGAAGCTCCCTGTGTTGGCCTTTGCTTCTGGGCATAGAGAAGGGCTCCTTTGGATTTAAACACCTTGGTGTTAAAGGGCTGGATACAGAACTGGATGTGATGTTATCTTACTGCTCGCTGTACGTGAGGCTGGTACCTGGTTGGTACCTGACTTGGTGGCATGTGTTAAGCATCATCCTCGTGGGCTCAGACTAAGAGGAGGATGAGTGTACAGCTGCAAATCCTTGTAAACATTGGGCTGCAAGTGGAGGAAGTTGGGGAGAGAAAGAGGGGCTACAAGGAGATGCTGTGAAGATTTGCTCCTTAAAATAGTACATTGAGCTGTTGCTCAGCGATTCCTGCTTGGGATGTGCCTCTGTCTGGAGTCCAAAACCTCATCCTCTGGCTGTAGTCAAAGGAGAACTAGGTAAAAACAGCAGGCAGGTTCTTGGCTTTCCAGATTTCAAGCCTAATTGTGACTGTTTAATTATTAACAATGCTCTTCTGGTTATAGTGCAGGAAATCACATGTGGGGACAAAAGGATAAGCAGCCCTTACAGAAAACCCGGGAAAGGGACCTTTTCCCCTCCCTATTGGTACATTGTCCATGTGCATTACAGAGTCACAGAATCATAGGGGTTGAAAGGGACCTCCAGAGCTCATGGGGTCCAACCCCCTGCCAAAGCAGGGTCCCTAGGACAGGTCACACAGGTTGGTGTCCAGATGGGGCTGGAATCTCTCCAGAGAAGGAGACTCCACACCCCCTGGGCAGCCTATATTGTGTGCCCATTGCAAGCCAAGTATAAAGTACCATGTAGTTACTGCATTGCCCAATCATGCTTGTCTCTGTGTGCCTTTCAGAGCAGTCTTTGAGGGCAGGGAGCCTTCCCCCACTCTCCACCCAATCTTGCTCTGCCTGGTCTGCAGCCCCCTGGGTCAGTGTGGGGCTGAGTGGGCACATATCTCCAACCAAGTGCCGGACAAACCATGTGTGGCTGTGACTGTCAAGTGACTGGGGTATTAGCACTAGGTTGGCATGTTTGTATACAAAAGGCTGTGTACTATGCTCTGCACCTTAGTGTCTGGTCCACAGTTGTAGGATCCAAGTTAACAGATTGCTCTTAATCATGCGTAACAGCTCCTGTTGAACGATGATGAACATCTACTGATGTAGTGTGTGCACCAAGCAATCATCAATTCTGGGCACCTAGGGATTGTTGTGAACAGGCTGTAGATGGTTAATGTTGCCTACCTAAAGGCTGGATTTTTTTTTCTGGAGTTGAGAGTTTCAAAAGCAGCTTGTTTGTGTATCTGCATCTCATTCCCAGTCGCATGGTTGTTTCAGAGAAACTCTGCCTTGTCCTGTGTTTTCCACAGACAGTCCTAGATTTGCTTTGTTCCTGAATGACCTCCCCTTGCTCATGCTGCAGTAATAATTTGGTGTAGCTGGAGCATCTGCGTGATGTTTTGCTCTGCTCATTCCTTGGCAGGAGAGGATGTGTGGATGCTATTAATAGAGATTGCCCTTGAGGTGTGGGAATAGGATTTCTACGTGACAAACAAGTCACCACAGCTTGGCACAGCAGTGTCTTGAGCTTCATAGGTTGTTATTTTCCAAATCAGAAATTAGGCCTTCAGTGCATTGCTCTTGCTGTAGTTACAAGAGGAACAAGCATGGAGACATTCCTTGCCCACTCTATTGACTCGAGTGCAGCTTGAAAAGATCAACTGCTGACTAGCATTGGTGGGGTAAAGCTCATCTGAAGTGATGACACCAGAGAATTTAGTGTTCTTAGTGTAGTGGTGGCTCTTCTGAGTTCCCTTGGGCTTCACTTGCTAAAGGTATTAAAGAGCAGCACCCCAAAGGCTGTGCACAATGCTGCTGAATGTGACTGTCTGGTGAACTTGAGTTTACTCAGCCACAGGAGGGTTAAAGCCAAATCTTCCCTTAGCCAAGAGTGTAGAAACACCCAGGAATTTGGTGGAAACTGAAGTAAAACAAAATGTGGGAGGAAGAAAATCTCTGACTGTAAGGTATCTTGGTGGAAATGGGAACCTGAGCTTGGAAGTTCCCTTCCAGCCAGGTCAGGAGACAAGGAGTCTCTTCCAGCAGCAGATGTGCCCATGCTGTCTCTTTTCCCTGCCTTGTACAGCACACAGTCTCTTTGTGGGTGTAGAGGGCACATGTAGATGTGTGTTTATATGGATGTGTTTAAAGGCTTTATTTACACTGATGACAGACAACCTGAAAGCAGTTTTGCTGCTTGTATCCATCACCAGTGACTCTCAGAAACTCCATTTGCAGCACCATGGCTCCCAAGCACTGCACTGTATGTACTGTATAGCTCATTCCCTCCATGTAGCTGTGTTAGCTCTGCACAATGGGGTGTCCCCCCACACCCCACCGTTGGTCCTGAACAAGATCTCACTCCAGAAGTGCTCTGCTCATCAATGGGGCCGTGGTTTGGCAGGAGTCAGGAGCCTGGAACACAGAGAGGCTGTTAGGGATGTGTAGGTGCTGTCTTCTGGAAGGCTGGCGTTCCCTCTTTGTAGGAGCAGAGAAGGGTTTTGATCAGAAGTGATGTTAAATGGCACAAGGTTCAGTTAGACATGCCACACGTGGCAGTGATGGGGGAGTGGGCTTTTATTTTTGGCCCTCCTAATCCAGGTAGGGTTGTTATAAATTTGAGACATACTCCAGTTGATAAAGCCAAACAACAATTTATTAATTAAGCAAGCCCGCAAGATATAGGCAAATATCAGCGCTGGGCGTCCGGAGGAGACCCTTGCTCCTGCAAACGGCACGCACCTCACCCTTCTGGAGTCCCCTTTTTATAGTCCCGTAGTTCCGGGTACACGTGGCATATTCCGGTGTTTTTCTGTAGCTGTGTAAGCTGGTAGTGGGGGTCGTCCTGGTCCCCCGTAGTCCTCCTCTACGTTGTGTTCAGTATCTTATTTGGTTAACTCATTTAATCCTATCAGGATGTTGCTAGTGATAAAACAATGGTTCCCCTTTTGACCTGGTTACCTATTCACAGCCATAGTCTACCACAGGCACCAACTCAGCAAGATCTGAAGTTCTTTCAGGGTGTTACTAGTGATGGAACAATGGTTCCCCTTTGCCCTAGTTGCTTATTTACAGTCATAGAAGGTTTGAGAACAATTACTTATTACAATCCCCCCTTTCAATTTTGACCAATTTGTTTCTCAAACCGACTAACAGCTTTTTGAGATAATAGCATCGATGCCTCTTCTTTTTCTAAATCGGTTTTGGGTCATCATTCAAGAAACATTAACGTGATTACCTTCGTTACATGGGTACTTGGCAGCATCTATGTATATACAATAGCTGGTATTCAAAGAATCCATTAATTCCAGTTCCTGTGGTTCTGGACCAATTGGGACTCTATCATCCCAAGAATCATACCTTGTCATGCCCTCACTGGTATTATAAATATAAGGACATCTTGCTATTTTACTCATTGCAACCTCAAAAACTTTCCAGGTGGAACTATTCAGTGGCACTCCTACCAAGCACGTGATAAATGGAGTACTTGGTGTGGCAAGACTAGCACAAAAAGTAGTAGCATTCAAAGCTTGAGATAATGTAACCCAATACGTTTTGCCTTGGATCTAATGCGGTCCCAGTCCCCAAATAACAAAATACAAAATTTAAATAAATCTATAAAAATACAATTATTAGCCCCCCTTTATTTAAGGCAATTGGTGGGTTCATAATAACTATTCCAGAGTGGTGACGCTTGGACTCAATCATTTTTGTTTGGTATTTTCTGGTTCTTGGGTATCTGGTGCCTTTTTCAGCCTTGGTGTATGGAGCCACCTCGTGATAGGACTGGAGGGCTTAATACCCCACGATTTCCTTATGCCTCTGCCTCCTTTGCCTACTCCGTTGCTTGGAGCAGCAAGGTGTTCCATCTTCTCGGCAGCAGTCATAGTCTTCAGGGGTTCTTCCTGTCCTCAGCTTACAAGTGTTATAGGCTTCCCAATTTTTATGTTTCACTTCCAGGGCTGAACAATCCAAATGTTTCACCTGGGACCGGCACACTACCCGAATTATTTTTGGGCTACCTTGTTTATATTCATTAGGATATGTACAACCTAATTTGGGATTTATCCCTTTTGTATATATCCTCCACCACTCTTCAGACCCTTGGATAATCTCTCCGATTTTTACTGCTAATTTAAGGGTTAATTCGGTTAGTTTTCTTTCTGCCCAATAACATTTTTCACAAATGTCTGGGGTATATTCTCCTTCTCTATAATGTACCCACCAATTGTCTTTACACACTCGACACTCAAAACAAAAGAAAGTATAACATATACATCCAACATTTGAACAAAATAAATTGTCATTCATAGACAGTTTTACTCGCTGGTTCTTCGAAAGGTGGCGTTTAAGTTGTCAGGATTGTTTGTAGTTTCCCACGGAGATTCTGGAACCGGTCTTCATTCTGCTCGTGTGTGTCCAACCTCTTTCAGCCGTTCAAACCGCAGTATCTGTGGTAAGCAACGCAAGAAAGGGTCCCTCCCTCCCGGTATCTTTTTTTCTGAGTTGTTGTTTATTGACCTTCTGGCATGTCAGGCACTTTCCCACCATCCTTTTGGCGATTTTATAAATTCCAATACACATATACTTGGTTCCAAAGTGGTCCACTAGTGCCTGTACTACCCAGTGGGTAAATAAACGGAGACCTGTTGGCAAGGGTATGTCCCTCAAGTCAGGTCACACTTTAGTATGATATTCTATTATGTCTAAGCAGTTATGCTCAAGTTCTTGGTTATTAGTCTCCCCTTTTGATAAAAAGGTGGCAGGATTGAGGCATGATTCAGCAGTTATAACTAAATCATCTTTTTCCATTAAAATTGCCTCATACTTCAAAATCCTAGAATCAGTGAGACCTCTTCCTGCCTTCTGAGTCAGAATTGTCCTTACTTGATGTGGAGTGCTTACTATAAGTGCTCTTCCAAAAGTTAGCCTTCTGCTTTCTACCACCAAGAGGGCTGTGGCTGCTATTGCCTGTACACATTCAGGTCACCCTCGGGATATTGGGTCCAGCAGTTTAGATAAATAGGCAATTAGCTGTCGTTTGCCTCCCCACTTTTGAGTAACCTCCCCCCCAGGGCTGTTTCCTTATCTATGGTAGCAAACAAGTGGAATGGTTTGTTAAGGGAGGGCAGTGCCAACACAGGAGTAGTGATCAAGTTTTGTTTTAATCCTTGTATTAATTCTTTTTCTTCATTACTCCATACCAAGTCATTAGGCTCTTCTAACAATTTAAAATATAATCCCTTTGTTTTTAGTACAAATGATTCAATCCATAGGCGACAATAGTCTGTCAATCCCAAAAATTTTCACAGCTCTTTCTTAGTTTTCGGGAGAAGTAACTCAACTACTCATCTTCTCAGGGTTTATTTTCTGTCTCCCTTCACTGATTAGATGTCCTAAATATTTAACTTTCTTTTCCATGTACTGCAGTTTGGTTTTTTTGATACTTTTAGTCCCTGTTTCCCTAGGAAATTTAGCAAAGCATTTGTTGTTTCCTTTACGATTCTCTTATTTTTCCCTGAGATTAAAAGATCATCTACGTATTGTAGAAGGGTGACTTCAGTTGGGACTTTAAACTTTTCTAATACTTGTTTCAATGCTTGTCCAAATAAATTTGGTGATTCAGTGAATCCCTGAGGTAAAACTGTCCATCTAAATAAATTGTTGCTTTTGTCCTGTGAAAGGATCTTCCCATTCAAAAGCAAACATGTCTCTACTATCAGGGTCCAGTGGACAGGTCCAGAAAGCATCCTTTAAATCAATCACACTAAACCATCTGTGGTCATCTGGTATTTTAATCCTGTACCAAAGGATATGACCCATCGGGGGTTTTGTTTGTTTGTTTGTTTGTTGTCTTTTTTTTTTTTTACTGATAAGATTGGGGTATTAAAAGGAGACATACATGGTTTCCAAAGCTTATCTTTAATTAAACTCTCTATAAATGGTTGGAGACTTTTACAGCCTTCCAATGAAATAGCATACTGTTTTTGGCAAATAATTTCATTGTCCCTTTTAAGTTTAATCTTTAAAGTGGTAATGTTTAATCCACCTCGATTACCCTCTCGCACCCACGCTATTGGATCAATTTGATTTTCATCTTCCTCTGTTAGTAAAGCCATGGATACCACAATTTGGTCATCCTGGGTTTTCAATTCCAATCCTAATTGTATTATCGAATCTCTTCCCAATAAATTAGTTCCGGAATCAGGGATATATAAATTGCCCACAAATTTTCTCATCACCTAATCTTAAAGTGGTATTTTCAAACATGGGGACTGGGAATCCTTTCCCTTTTACCCCGATGCAGTTATACTTTGGTCTGTATAAAATTTAAGGAAGTCCTAGAAGCTCAACCAGGGAGACAACGTCCTCCTCCTGGGGTCCCACCTTCAATTTTATCAAGGATTCTTGGTAGGACCTTAAATTAATAAACTCCTGACTTCCCTATTCATGTTCAAAGGACATGAAGGGAATTACCCTTTCTTCTTTTCTTAGCTCAGGACATTCTCACTTAAGATGTCCCTGTTTGCTACACCCGTAACATCCTGCTGAGAGAAAACCAGCCCATAGGGATTGCCAAAGTTTTCCCCTACCTCGGCCAATTCCTCCTTCATTCATGTTTCTCACACCCCTCCCACTTCCTTTTGTCCAGCTTTTCCCTCTATCTCTAGGTGAGACTGGCTCTGTTCTTTTCTTTACTACCTCATCAACAGCAGATACCATCATTTTTGCTTTCTGCTTCTGCTTTTCTTACTCTCTTTTCACAAACACTTTCTGAGCCTCTCTTAGTAAATCTTCCAAAGATCTTTCACTCCAACCATCTATCTTCTGTACCTTTCGCCTAATATCAGGTCATGCTTTAGTCACAAAATAAACTTTCAGAAGACCTTGTGCTACAGGATCTTCAGGATTCATACCCGAATATTTTCTCATTTGATCTCTCAGTCGCTGTAAAAACACTGAGGGTGTCTCATCTTTTTCCTGCTCAATCTCAAAGGCTTTAGTAAAGTTTAGGAGCAGCCTCCTTTATACCTTCTATGATTAGGTTTCTTAAATCTCCCATGTTAAAACAGGCTGTTTCTGCTAGTTGGGGTAGCAAGTATTGTGATCAATTGCTCGCAGAATCTTTTCCTTTAGGCTTTGCACATAGATTTTCAAGCTATCAGGAAGACCCCTAATCAGTGGTTTAAGGTGTGGCAAGGGGAATGCCCTGCCCCCATGGCTCATACATGCTTGAATACACACAGCCTTTTTGCACTGATTCTGCCAGTCCAGATAATTTAATGGAGCCAGCAGTTTTTCACCCAATCCTGTCCCTGGGGTAAGGGACAAGATCAGTGCATCTCAAGATTGCAAAACTTATCTATCCCCCAGGCCAGGGAAGAAGCATCATTAGAGATACTGACTGCCTTAGAGGCGGCCATCCTATAATTACGTACAAACTTCACAGGGGCAATACATCCTGAGAGGGCCACACTGTAGTATCCAAATTTCCCCTGTTCACTCTCAGGAGGTCACACTGTAGTTACACAGTTTACGTTACCCATATCATACACTCTTTATTCTTTCATCGCCTAGACAGCTAGTCCCCTCAGTGGGCAATCATTAACCCCAAAGGACTGTCTGGCGGCTTACCGTGTAGCACTACCCTTGGGCTACCCATGGGATCAGACAGCTTGCTCTTCTTCTGTCCCATCGTCTGGAGCGCACTCAGTCAACAATATATTCACTCGCTTCCCCTGGTTCGTGGCTCACGCCCTCGCGGGCAATGAGAACCGCACTACTGAGGGTCCGCACTCGCTTGGGGAATGCGAGCTGCCGGTCCCCCTCTCATGCACACACACACTCGCCGCGCTTCCAGGATCCCCGACCCAGACCGAACGGATTTCCCCCACAGATACTCACGCGTCCTGCGTCTTCGTCCGGACCTTTGTGCACAAAGTTTATAGGGTCTGCCGGCCTCCCTTGCCTAATATCTTGGAATTTGGGTTCGTCGGTGCAATCGAGATGGGAAATGGGCTACCAAGGCCGCCAAACAACAGGCGGGGCGCCTCCCTGATAAGACCAAGAGTCCCATCTCGTGAGTTGCATCCGAGTCACGGCACCAAATTGTTATAAATTTGAGACATACTCCAGTTGATAAAGCCAAACAACAATTTATTAATTAAGCAAGCCCGCAAGATATAGGCAAATATCAGCGCTGGGCGTCCGGAGGAGACCCTTGCTCCTGCAAACGGCACGCACCTCACCCTTCTGGAGTCCCCTTTTTATAGTCCCGTAGTTCCGGGTACACGTGGCATATTCCAGTGTTTTTCTGTAGCTGTGTAAGCTGGTAGTGGGGGTCGTCCTGGTCCCCCGTAGTCCTCCTCTACGTTGTGTTCAGTATCTTATTTGGTTAACTCATTTAATCCTATCAGGATGTTGCTAGTGATAAAACAATGGTTCCCCTTTTGACCTGGTTACCTATTCACAGCCATAGTCTACCACAGGCACCAACTCAGCAAGATCTGAAGTTCTTTCAGGGTGTTACTAGTGATGGAACAATGGTTCCCCTTTGCCCTAGTTGCTTATTTACAGTCATAGAAGGTTTGAGAACAATTACTTATTACAATCCCCCCTTTCAATTTTGACCAATTTGTTTCTCAAACCGACTAACAGCTTTTTGAGATAATAGCATCGATGCCTCTTCTTTTTCTAAATCGGTTTTGGGTCATCATTCAAGAAACATTAACGTGATTACCTTCGTTACATGGGTACTTGGCAGCATCTATGTATATACAATAGCTGGTATTCAAAGAATCCATTAATTCCAGTTCCTGTGGTTCTGGACCAATTGGGACTCTATCATCCCAAGAATCATACCTTGTCATGCCCTCACTGGTATTATAAATATAAGGACATCTTGCTATTTTACTCATTGCAACCTCAAAAACTTTCCAGGTGGAACTATTCAGTGGCACTCCTACCAAGCACGTGATAAATGGAGTACTTGGTGTGGCAAGACTAGCACAAAAAGTAGTAGCATTCAAAGCTTGAGATAATGTAACCCAATACGTTTTGCCTTGGATCTAATGCGGTCCCAGTCCCCAAATAACAAAATACAAAATTTAAATAAATCTATAAAAATACAATTATTAGCCCCCCTTTATTTAAGGCAATTGGTGGGTTCATAATAACTATTCCAGAGTGGTGACGCTTGGACTCAATCATTTTTGTTTGGTATTTTCTGGTTCTTGGGTATCTGGTGCCTTTTTCAGCCTTGGTGTATGGAGCCACCTCGTGATAGGACTGGAGGGCTTAATACCCCACGATTTCCTTATGCCTCTGCCTCCTTTGCCTACTCCGTTGCTTGGAGCAGCAAGGTGTTCCATCTTCTCGGCAGCAGTCATAGTCTTCAGGGGTTCTTCCTGTCCTCAGCTTACAAGTGTTATAGGCTTCCCAATTTTTATGTTTCACTTCCAGGGCTGAACAATCCAAATGTTTCACCTGGGACCGGCACACTACCCGAATTATTTTTGGGCTACCTTGTTTATATTCATTAGGATATGTACAACCTAATTTGGGATTTATCCCTTTTGTATATATCCTCCACCACTCTTCAGACCCTTGGATAATCTCTCCGATTTTTACTGCTAATTTAAGGGTTAATTCGGTTAGTTTTCTTTCTGCCCAATAACATTTTTCACAAATGTCTGGGGTATATTCTCCTTCTCTATAATGTACCCACCAATTGTCTTTACACACTCGACACTCAAAACAAAAGAAAGTATAACATATACATCCAACATTTGAACAAAATAAATTGTCATTCATAGACAGTTTTACTCGCTGGTTCTTCGAAAGGTGGCGTTTAAGTTGTCAGGATTGTTTGTAGTTTCCCACGGAGATTCTGGAACCGGTCTTCATTCTGCTCGTGTGTGTCCAACCTCTTTCAGCCGTTCAAACCGCAGTATCTGTGGTAAGCAACGCAAGAAAGGGTCCCTCCCTCCCGGTATCTTTTTTTCTGAGTTGTTGTTTATTGACCTTCTGGCATGTCAGGCACTTTCCCACCATCCTTTTGGCGATTTTATAAATTCCAATACACATATACTTGGTTCCAAAGTGGTCCACTAGTGCCTGTACTACCCAGTGGGTAAATAAACGGAGACCTGTTGGCAAGGGTATGTCCCTCAAGTCAGGTCACACTTTAGTATGATATTCTATTATGTCTAAGCAGTTATGCTCAAGTTCTTGGTTATTAGTCTCCCCTTTTGATAAAAAGGTGGCAGGATTGAGGCATGATTCAGCAGTTATAACTAAATCATCTTTTTCCATTAAAATTGCCTCATACTTCAAAATCCTAGAATCAGTGAGACCTCTTCCTGCCTTCTGAGTCAGAATTGTCCTTACTTGATGTGGAGTGCTTACTATAAGTGCTCTTCCAAAAGTTAGCCTTCTGCTTTCTACCACCAAGAGGGCTGTGGCTGCTATTGCCTGTACACATTCAGGTCACCCTCGGGATATTGGGTCCAGCAGTTTAGATAAATAGGCAATTAGCTGTCGTTTGCCTCCCCACTTTTGAGTAACCTCCCCCCCAGGGCTGTTTCCTTATCTATGGTAGCAAACAAGTGGAATGGTTTGTTAAGGGAGGGCAGTGCCAACACAGGAGTAGTGATCAAGTTTTGTTTTAATCCTTGTATTAATTCTTTTTCTTCATTACTCCATACCAAGTCATTAGGCTCTTCTAACAATTTAAAATATAATCCCTTTGTTTTTAGTACAAATGATTCAATCCATAGGCGACAATAGTCTGTCAATCCCAAAAATTTTCACAGCTCTTTCTTAGTTTTCGGGAGAAGTAACTCAACTACTCATCTTCTCAGGGTTTATTTTCTGTCTCCCTTCACTGATTAGATGTCCTAAATATTTAACTTTCTTTTCCATGTACTGCAGTTTGGTTTTTTTGATACTTTTAGTCCCTGTTTCCCTAGGAAATTTAGCAAAGCATTTGTTGTTTCCTTTACGATTCTCTTATTTTTCCCTGAGATTAAAAGATCATCTACGTATTGTAGAAGGGTGACTTCAGTTGGGACTTTAAACTTTTCTAATACTTGTTTCAATGCTTGTCCAAATAAATTTGGTGATTCAGTGAATCCCTGAGGTAAAACTGTCCATCTAAATAAATTGTTGCTTTTGTCCTGTGAAAGGATCTTCCCATTCAAAAGCAAACATGTCTCTACTATCAGGGTCCAGTGGACAGGTCCAGAAAGCATCCTTTAAATCAATCACACTAAACCATCTGTGGTCATCTGGTATTTTAATCCTGTACCAAAGGATATGACCCATCGGGGGTTTTGTTTGTTTGTTTGTTTGTTGTCTTTTTTTTTTTTTACTGATAAGATTGGGGTATTAAAAGGAGACATACATGGTTTCCAAAGCTTATCTTTAATTAAACTCTCTATAAATGGTTGGAGACTTTTACAGCCTTCCAATGAAATAGCATACTGTTTTTGGCAAATAATTTCATTGTCCCTTTTAAGTTTAATCTTTAAAGTGGTAATGTTTAATCCACCTCGATTACCCTCTCGCACCCACGCTATTGGATCAATTTGATTTTCATCTTCCTCTGTTAGTAAAGCCATGGATACCACAATTTGGTCATCCTGGGTTTTCAATTCCAATCCTAATTGTATTATCGAATCTCTTCCCAATAAATTAGTTCCGGAATCAGGGATATATAAATTGCCCACAAATTTTCTCATCACCTAATCTTAAAGTGGTATTTTCAAACATGGGGACTGGGAATCCTTTCCCTTTTACCCCGATGCAGTTATACTTTGGTCTGTATAAAATTTAAGGAAGTCCTAGAAGCTCAACCAGGGAGACAACGTCCTCCTCCTGGGGTCCCACCTTCAATTTTATCAAGGATTCTTGGTAGGACCTTAAATTAATAAACTCCTGACTTCCCTATTCATGTTCAAAGGACATGAAGGGAATTACCCTTTCTTCTTTTCTTAGCTCAGGACATTCTCACTTAAGATGTCCCTGTTTGCTACACCCGTAACATCCTGCTGAGAGAAAACCAGCCCATAGGGATTGCCAAAGTTTTCCCCTACCTCGGCCAATTCCTCCTTCATTCATGTTTCTCACACCCCTCCCACTTCCTTTTGTCCAGCTTTTCCCTCTATCTCTAGGTGAGACTGGCTCTGTTCTTTTCTTTACTACCTCATCAACAGCAGATACCATCATTTTTGCTTTCTGCTTCTGCTTTTCTTACTCTCTTTTCACAAACACTTTCTGAGCCTCTCTTAGTAAATCTTCCAAAGATCTTTCACTCCAACCATCTATCTTCTGTACCTTTCGCCTAATATCAGGTCATGCTTTAGTCACAAAATAAACTTTCAGAAGACCTTGTGCTACAGGATCTTCAGGATTCATACCCGAATATTTTCTCATTTGATCTCTCAGTCGCTGTAAAAACACTGAGGGTGTCTCATCTTTTTCCTGCTCAATCTCAAAGGCTTTAGTAAAGTTTAGGAGCAGCCTCCTTTATACCTTCTATGATTAGGTTTCTTAAATCTCCCATGTTAAAACAGGCTGTTTCTGCTAGTTGGGGTAGCAAGTATTGTGATCAATTGCTCGCAGAATCTTTTCCTTTAGGCTTTGCACATAGATTTTCAAGCTATCAGGAAGACCCCTAATCAGTGGTTTAAGGTGTGGCAAGGGGAATGCCCTGCCCCCATGGCTCATACATGCTTGAATACACACAGCCTTTTTGCACTGATTCTGCCAGTCCAGATAATTTAATGGAGCCAGCAGTTTTTCACCCAATCCTGTCCCTGGGGTAAGGGACAAGATCAGTGCATCTCAAGATTGCAAAACTTATCTATCCCCCAGGCCAGGGAAGAAGCATCATTAGAGATACTGACTGCCTTAGAGGCGGCCATCCTATAATTACGTACAAACTTCACAGGGGCAATACATCCTGAGAGGGCCACACTGTAGTATCCAAATTTCCCCTGTTCACTCTCAGGAGGTCACACTGTAGTTACACAGTTTACGTTACCCATATCATACACTCTTTATTCTTTCATCGCCTAGACAGCTAGTCCCCTCAGTGGGCAATCATTAACCCCAAAGGACTGTCTGGCGGCTTACCGTGTAGCACTACCCTTGGGCTACCCATGGGATCAGACAGCTTGCTCTTCTTCTGTCCCATCGTCTGGAGCGCACTCAGTCAACAATATATTCACTCGCTTCCCCTGGTTCGTGGCTCACGCCCTCGCGGGCAATGAGAACCGCACTACTGAGGGTCCGCACTCGCTTGGGGAATGCGAGCTGCCGGTCCCCCTCTCATGCACACACACACTCGCCGCGCTTCCAGGATCCCCGACCCAGACCGAACGGATTTCCCCCACAGATACTCACGCGTCCTGCGTCTTCGTCCGGACCTTTGTGCACAAAGTTTATAGGGTCTGCCGGCCTCCCTTGCCTAATATCTTGGAATTTGGGTTCGTCGGTGCAATCGAGATGGGAAATGGGCTACCAAGGCCGCCAAACAACAGGCGGGGCGCCTCCCTGATAAGACCAAGAGTCCCATCTCGTGAGTTGCATCCGAGTCACGGCACCAAATTGTTATAAATTTGAGACATACTCCAGTTGATAAAGCCAAACAACAATTTATTAATTAAGCAAGCCCGCAAGATATAGGCAAATATCAGCGCTGGGCGTCCGGAGGAGACCCTTGCTCCTGCAAACGGCACGCACCTCACCCTTCTGGAGTCCCCTTTTTATAGTCCCGTAGTTCCGGGTACACGTGGCATATTCCAGTGTTTTTCTGTAGCTGTGTAAGCTGGTAGTGGGGGTCGTCCTGGTCCCCCGTAGTCCTCCTCTACGTTGTGTTCAGTATCTTATTTGGTTAACTCATTTAATCCTATCAGGATGTTGCTAGTGATAAAACAATGGTTCCCCTTTTGACCTGGTTACCTATTCACAGCCATAGTCTACCACAGGCACCAACTCAGCAAGATCTGAAGTTCTTTCAGGGTGTTACTAGTGATGGAACAATGGTTCCCCTTTGCCCTAGTTGCTTATTTACAGTCATAGAAGGTTTGAGAACAATTACTTATTACAATCCCCCCTTTCAATTTTGACCAATTTGTTTCTCAAACCGACTAACAGCTTTTTGAGATAATAGCATCGATGCCTCTTCTTTTTCTAAATCGGTTTTGGGTCATCATTCAAGAAACATTAACGTGATTACCTTCGTTACATGGGTACTTGGCAGCATCTATGTATATACAATAGCTGGTATTCAAAGAATCCATTAATTCCAGTTCCTGTGGTTCTGGACCAATTGGGACTCTATCATCCCAAGAATCATACCTTGTCATGCCCTCACTGGTATTATAAATATAAGGACATCTTGCTATTTTACTCATTGCAACCTCAAAAACTTTCCAGGTGGAACTATTCAGTGGCACTCCTACCAAGCACGTGATAAATGGAGTACTTGGTGTGGCAAGACTAGCACAAAAAGTAGTAGCATTCAAAGCTTGAGATAATGTAACCCAATACGTTTTGCCTTGGATCTAATGCGGTCCCAGTCCCCAAATAACAAAATACAAAATTTAAATAAATCTATAAAAATACAATTATTAGCCCCCCTTTATTTAAGGCAATTGGTGGGTTCATAATAACTATTCCAGAGTGGTGACGCTTGGACTCAATCATTTTTGTTTGGTATTTTCTGGTTCTTGGGTATCTGGTGCCTTTTTCAGCCTTGGTGTATGGAGCCACCTCGTGATAGGACTGGAGGGCTTAATACCCCACGATTTCCTTATGCCTCTGCCTCCTTTGCCTACTCCGTTGCTTGGAGCAGCAAGGTGTTCCATCTTCTCGGCAGCAGTCATAGTCTTCAGGGGTTCTTCCTGTCCTCAGCTTACAAGTGTTATAGGCTTCCCAATTTTTATGTTTCACTTCCAGGGCTGAACAATCCAAATGTTTCACCTGGGACCGGCACACTACCCGAATTATTTTTGGGCTACCTTGTTTATATTCATTAGGATATGTACAACCTAATTTGGGATTTATCCCTTTTGTATATATCCTCCACCACTCTTCAGACCCTTGGATAATCTCTCCGATTTTTACTGCTAATTTAAGGGTTAATTCGGTTAGTTTTCTTTCTGCCCAATAACATTTTTCACAAATGTCTGGGGTATATTCTCCTTCTCTATAATGTACCCACCAATTGTCTTTACACACTCGACACTCAAAACAAAAGAAAGTATAACATATACATCCAACATTTGAACAAAATAAATTGTCATTCATAGACAGTTTTACTCGCTGGTTCTTCGAAAGGTGGCGTTTAAGTTGTCAGGATTGTTTGTAGTTTCCCACGGAGATTCTGGAACCGGTCTTCATTCTGCTCGTGTGTGTCCAACCTCTTTCAGCCGTTCAAACCGCAGTATCTGTGGTAAGCAACGCAAGAAAGGGTCCCTCCCTCCCGGTATCTTTTTTTCTGAGTTGTTGTTTATTGACCTTCTGGCATGTCAGGCACTTTCCCACCATCCTTTTGGCGATTTTATAAATTCCAATACACATATACTTGGTTCCAAAGTGGTCCACTAGTGCCTGTACTACCCAGTGGGTAAATAAACGGAGACCTGTTGGCAAGGGTATGTCCCTCAAGTCAGGTCACACTTTAGTATGATATTCTATTATGTCTAAGCAGTTATGCTCAAGTTCTTGGTTATTAGTCTCCCCTTTTGATAAAAAGGTGGCAGGATTGAGGCATGATTCAGCAGTTATAACTAAATCATCTTTTTCCATTAAAATTGCCTCATACTTCAAAATCCTAGAATCAGTGAGACCTCTTCCTGCCTTCTGAGTCAGAATTGTCCTTACTTGATGTGGAGTGCTTACTATAAGTGCTCTTCCAAAAGTTAGCCTTCTGCTTTCTACCACCAAGAGGGCTGTGGCTGCTATTGCCTGTACACATTCAGGTCACCCTCGGGATATTGGGTCCAGCAGTTTAGATAAATAGGCAATTAGCTGTCGTTTGCCTCCCCACTTTTGAGTAACCTCCCCCCCAGGGCTGTTTCCTTATCTATGGTAGCAAACAAGTGGAATGGTTTGTTAAGGGAGGGCAGTGCCAACACAGGAGTAGTGATCAAGTTTTGTTTTAATCCTTGTATTAATTCTTTTTCTTCATTACTCCATACCAAGTCATTAGGCTCTTCTAACAATTTAAAATATAATCCCTTTGTTTTTAGTACAAATGATTCAATCCATAGGCGACAATAGTCTGTCAATCCCAAAAATTTTCACAGCTCTTTCTTAGTTTTCGGGAGAAGTAACTCAACTACTCATCTTCTCAGGGTTTATTTTCTGTCTCCCTTCACTGATTAGATGTCCTAAATATTTAACTTTCTTTTCCATGTACTGCAGTTTGGTTTTTTTGATACTTTTAGTCCCTGTTTCCCTAGGAAATTTAGCAAAGCATTTGTTGTTTCCTTTACGATTCTCTTATTTTTCCCTGAGATTAAAAGATCATCTACGTATTGTAGAAGGGTGACTTCAGTTGGGACTTTAAACTTTTCTAATACTTGTTTCAATGCTTGTCCAAATAAATTTGGTGATTCAGTGAATCCCTGAGGTAAAACTGTCCATCTAAATAAATTGTTGCTTTTGTCCTGTGAAAGGATCTTCCCATTCAAAAGCAAACATGTCTCTACTATCAGGGTCCAGTGGACAGGTCCAGAAAGCATCCTTTAAATCAATCATACTAAACCATCTGTGGTCATCTGGTGTTTTACTCAATAGAGTGTAAGGTTTAGGAACTACTGGGTGACGCACTTGAACTATTTGGTTTAACTGTCTTAAATCCTGTACCAAAGGATATGACCCATCGGGGGTTTTGTTTGTTTGTTTGTTTTTGGGTGGTTTTTGTTTTTTTTTTTTACTGATAAGATTGGGGTATTAAAAGGAGACATACATGGTTTCAGAAGCTTATCCTTAATTAAACTCTCTATAAATGGTTGGAGACTTTTACAGCCTTCCAATGAAATAGCATACTGTTTTTGGCAAATAATGTCATTGTCCCTTTTAAGTTTAATCTTTAAAGTGGTAATGTTTAATCCACCTCGATTACCCTCTCGCACCCACGCTATTGGATCAATTTGGTTTTCATCTTCCTCTGTTAGTAAAGCCATGGATACCACAATTTGGTCATCCTGGGTTTTCAATTCCAATCCTAATTGTATTATCGAATCTCTTCCCAATAAATTAGTTCCGGAATCAGGGATATATAAATTGCCCACAAATTTTCTCATCACCTAATCTTAAAGTGGTATTTTCAAACATGGGGACTGGGAATCCTTTCCCTTTTACCCCGATACAGTTATACTTTGGTCTGTATAAAATTTAAGGAAGTCCTAGAAGCTCAACCAGGGAGACAACGTCCTCCTCCTGGGGTCCCACCTTCAATTTTATCAAGGATTCTTGGTAGGACCTTAAATTAATAAACTCCTGACTTCCCTATTCATGTTCAAAGGACATGAAGGGAATTACCCTTTCTTCTTTTCTTAGCTCAGGACATTCTCACTTAAGATGTCCCTGTTTGCTACACCCGTAACATCCTGCTGAGAGAAAACCAGCCCATAGGGATTGCCAAAGTTTTCCCCTACCTCGGCCAATTCCTCCTTCATTCATGTTTCTCACACCCCTCCCACTTCCTTTTGTCCAGCTTTTCCCTCTATCTCTAGGTGAGACTGGCTCTGTTCTTTTCTTTACTACCTCATCAACAGCAGATACCATCATTTTTGCTTTCTGCTTCTGCTTTTCTTACTCTCTTTTCACAAACACTTTCTGAGCCTCTCTTAGTAAATCTTCCAAAGATCTTTCACTCCAACCATCTATCTTCTGTACCTTTCGCCTAATATCAGGTCATGCTTTAGTCACAAAATAAACTTTCAGAAGACCTTGTGCTACAGGATCTTCAGGATTCATACCCGAATATTTTCTCATTTGATCTCTCAGTCGCTGTAAAAACACTGAGGGTGTCTCATCTTTTTCCTGCTCAATCTCAAAGGCTTTAGTAAAGTTTAGGAGCAGCCTCCTTTATACCTTCTATGATTAGGTTTCTTAAATCTCCCATGTTAAAACAGGCTGTTTCTGCTAGTTGGGGTAGCAAGTATTGTGATCAATTGCTCGCAGAATCTTTTCCTTTAGGCTTTGCACATAGATTTTCAAGCTATCAGGAAGACCCCTAATCAGTGGTTTAAGGTGTGGCAAGGGGAATGCCCTGCCCCCATGGCTCATACATGCTTGAATACACACAGCCTTTTTGCACTGATTCTGCCAGCCCAGATAATTTAATGGAGCCAGCAGTTTTTCACCCAATCCTGTCCCTGGGGTAAGGGACAAGATCAGTGCATCTCAAGATTGCAAAACTTATCTATCCCCCAGGCCAGGGAAGAAGCATCATTAGAGATACTGACTGCCTTAGAGGCGGCCATCCTATAATTACCTACAAACTTCACAGGGGCAATACATCCTGAGAGGGCCACACTGTAGTATCCAAATTTCCCCTGTTCACTCTCAGGAGGTCACACTGTAGTTACACAGTTCACGTTACCCATATCATACACTCTTTATTCTTTCATCGCCTAGACAGCTAGTCCCCTCAGTGGGCAATCATTAACCCCAAAGGACTGTCTGGCGGCTTACCGTGTAGCACTACCCTTGGGCTACCCATGGGATCAGACAGCTTGCTCTTCTTCTGTCCCATCGTCTGGAGCGCACTCAGTCAACAATATATTCACTCGCTTCCCCTGGTTCGTGGCTCACGCCCTCGCGGGCAATGAGAACCGCACTACTGAGGGTCCGCACTCGCTTGGGGAATGCGAGCTGCCGGTCCCCCTCTCATGCACACACACACTCGCCGCGCTTCCAGGATCCCCGACCCAGACCGAACGGATTTCCCCCACAGATACTCACGCGTCCTGCGTCTTCGTCCGGACCTTTGTGCACAAAGTTTATAGGGTCTGCCGGCCTCCTTTGCCTAATATCTTGGAATTTGGGTTCGTCGGTGCAATCGAGATGGGAAATGGGCTACCAAGGCCGCCAAACAACAGGCGGGGCGCCTCCCTGATAAGACCAAGAGTCCCATCTCGCGAGTTGCATCCGAGTCACGGCACCAAATTGTTATAAATTTGAGACATACTCCATTTGATAAAGCCAAACAACAATTTATTAATTAAGCAAGCCCGCAAGATATAGGCAAATATCAGCGCTGGGCGTCCGGAGGAGACCCTTGCTCCTGCAAACGGCACGCACCTCACCCTTCTGGAGTCCCCTTTTTATAGTCCCGTAGTTCCGGGTACACGTGGCATATTCCAGTGTTTTTCTGTAGCTGTGTAAGCTGGTAGTGGGGGTCGTCCTGGTCCCCCGTAGTCCTCCTCTACGTTGTGTTCAGTATCTTATTTGGTTAACTCATTTAATCCTATCAGGATGTTGCTAGTGATAAAACAATGGTTCCCCTTTTGACCTGGTTACCTATTCACAGCCATAGTCTACCACAGGCACCAACTCAGCAAGATCTGAAGTTCTTTCAGGGTGTTACTAGTGATGGAACAATGGTTCCCCTTTGCCCTAGTTGCTTATTTACAGTCATAGAAGGTTTGAGAACAATTACTTATTACAATGGTCATGAAAAGATCACTATAAAGAACTTGTCTATTTTGCTGAGATACCAAATTTATTGATGCTTCCACGATCTGCAGCCAACCTGAGAGCAGCCACAGCACATTATGTAAACTTGGAAGTGCTGTAACTTTCCCACAGACAATTCTTTTTCTTCCACTTGAGCTCAGGGCAGAAAAAAAAAAAGAATAGAAAATTGGTGTGTTGACATAAATCTTTTCCAGTGCATAATGTCTTTTCCCCAGTGAAATCAGTTCTAACATTGATGTTCCAGGAGTTTCAACCAAAGTAAAAGGTGAAGCTAAAGGCATTTATTGCAGCTAAATTTCTTCCACCAATTGAGGTTTATGTTGCCTGGTATAATATTCAATTATGTGATGTCCATGTTTAGCTTGTGAGCCTTATCAGAAGTTATAAACTTAAATGGTTTTAAAGGGTGAGACTGTTACATATGATATCCTATATAGTAAATGTATGCATATAAATATATTGAAAGTTATATATATTTATGTATATCTCATGTGCCACATATATTCTATACATGTTATATTCGGTATAGCTATATGTACACTGTGGATTATATAGTATAATTGCACACTTGATATTCTATATTATTTATTATACATTCTAAATTTTATACATTATATCATAAAGTACATCTGTGAAGTTTTCTAGATTCCTCAGTCTATGCAATAAAGCACAAAATTGTTGGAAAAGGTGAACAGTGGCCTTAGTCAGGACATGATGTGAGGCAGAGCTGATTTATTGGAGCATTCAGGGTCCAGGATTTTAATTCTGGACTAGGTGTTTCCTTTGGAAGCATAGCTTCTTTCCTCTACTGTTTTTTTCTGTAGCAGGTAACACAAAGCAGTCTTCTAATTGTCATGAACATTGATAATGAGTGGTATTTACATTCATATATCAAAGGATGAGTTACTGGAAATCCCAAATACTAGTTTAATGACAATTCTGATTTCAGTCAATATGTTACTAGAAAACTGAATGGACATTTTATTTTTAAATATCTGAAAATGTTTTTCCTAAGTTGCTAATAAATGCAGTATTTAAATATTTTGGTTAAACTCAATTAATACTGCAGAAGAGAGAATGGTAAAATACACAAAACTTTTATAGGACTTTGGAGTTGAAGTTCTGGTTTTAAAAGTGTTTTTAAAATGTAGAAGCTTGAATTCTGTTTACTTTCAACATTTAGACTCATAAACTTCATGTCTACTCTTGAAATGTCTAAGAATTGAATAATAAAAAAGACAAACAATAAAAAAAACCCTACTTTGCCAGATGAAATATACTTCTTGGTTTTACCCCTGTTCTCCCACAGTTAAAAAAAAAAATCCCAAAGTTAAAAAGTAATCCCAGAATTACTGACTATGAAAACAAATAAATTGTCATCATATTTGTCTTGTTATATGAATAGAAAAGGCAAGACATAAGAGAAAGGCAAGATAAAAAGCCACTATGGAAAAAAAAAGTTTATGTTGCTTATGTTATGCATCTGTTCTTTTTTCCTTGTAATCCTGTCTTCTTTTCTTAAAAAAAAAAAAGAGTATATACTATTTTTCATGCAAATTATGGTGAAGTGAGACCTTGTGATTTGAAGAAACATAGGTCATTGCACTTATTTTGAGCTGGGTAGTTATATTATGGTGCCAAAAAAAGCTAAAAATAAGTGACATACAGATTGACCTCAAACACTGTTTCTGCTGGTTTGTAGTTAATGATATATAACTTACAGACATGGGATCAAACAGCTGGAACAGAGTCAGAAGGAAGAAGAAACAGCTTTCAAGTACTTCACTTCCATCGGAATCATAGAATGTGTGAGGTTGGAAGGGTCATTTAAAGGTCATCTAGTCCAATCCCCCTGCAGTAGGCAGAGACACCTTTAACTAGATTGGATTGCTCAGAGCTTCATCAAGCCTGACCTTGAAGTCTCCAGGGATGAGGCCTCCACTAACTCTCTGGGAAACCTGTTTTAGTGTCTCATCACCCTCCTAATAAAGAACTTATAATGAACAACCTAAACCTACCCTGCTCTAGTTTAAAACCATTGCCCCTGTTGCTACATGCCCTTATAAACAGTTCATCCCCAGCTTTCCTGCAGGTCCCCTTCAGGTACTGGACGGCTGCTATAAGGTCTTCCCAGAGCTTTCTTTTCTCCATTGTAGAAACCCACTAGGTTGGTCAAGCAGGGCTTGTCCTTGGTGAAGCCACCCTGGCTGTCTTGAATTGCCTCCCTGTCCTCCATGTGCCTTAGCATAGCTTCTAGAAGAACCTATTCCATAATCTTCCCAGGCACAGAGGTGAGGCTGACAGGGCAATAGTTCCCAGGATTGTCCTTTGTACCCTTTTAAAAAAACTGGCTGTAATTATTCCCTTCTTCCAGTCATGAGGGACTTCACCTGACTGCCATGACTTTTCAAGTATCATAGAGAGTGGCTTGGCAACTACATCAGCCAATTCCTTTGGGATTCTTGGGTGCATCTCATCATGTCCTATGCACTTGGGGATACTCAAGTTTCAAGGTCACGAACCTTGTCTTCACTTACAGTGTGATGGACTTTGTCCCCCAAGTTCCCATCTTGCATTCAAGAAAAGGCACTATACTTTTTTTTTTTTTCTGAAAATACAGTGTGTGTGAGCCTTGGCAGAGGAAATCTTAATGACAGAAATATGCAGTGGTGACTCCTGCTTACAGTCTGTGCCAAAGTTAGAGGGCTGGTCTCTAAGAGATTATCAACAATTACAGGAGAATTACAGATAAGGTAATCATAGATACAGAGACACAGTAATGAAGAAAGGCCATATTCAGAAAGCTGTCTCTAGTGTCTGTAGCAATGAATATTCTTGGTTATTAGTCATAAGCACTCTATTTAGAATCTCAGAATCACAGAATGGTTTGCGTTTGAAGGGACCTCAAAGATCATCTAGTTCCAGCCCCCACTGCCATGGACAGGGACACCCTCCACTAGATCAGGTTGTCCAAAGGCCTATCCACCCTGGCCTTGAACACTGCCATGGACATCCACAACATCCATTTGAAGAGGAACATTTATCTCATTCTGAAATAATGTCCTGGCTTTCATTAATTTTGCAAGCTATCTTAGGCCAAAATGAATCTCTAAGAGTTGCAAATTTATTCCTCAGAAGTCCAGAAGTTAATTCAGGGTCCAGTCGTAAGGACTAAGCTCATCCTCTATCTGGCTAAAACAGCGCTTCAGCTTTCCAAAGACCCCTGAGTTAACCTTTGAGTATGAGAAAGCGAACGAAGAAGATTTGAGCACTGTGTATATCATGGGAGGGATGGGGAGAAGCATATTTTTCTGATAAAAACATACTTGCCATGAAGAGGTTCCACAGAATGACAAGAATCCTTTTGTATTAAAACCATCACAAAAATAATGGTTATACTAAAGGCATCATTGACTTTTTATTCCTTGACATGTTAAAAAAAGCTCTGTAAAGAAAAACCTAGCAATATTTGACTGGTAGAGTTTGATGTTCTCTGCTCAGTTCTGTTGGTTCCTGGTTTTCTGGGACCAAAACTAATGTATGCAGTGAAACACAGATGTTTGGCTCTGCTCCACTAGTAAATCCATCTTCTAATGTACCAACACTACACCTCCTTCATGAAAGCACAGATCCTAATATTACTAATGGATTCTCTGTCCTTTGTAAATTACAAACAATGATTTTATGTGTATGTAATGTATCTAAAGTACTTCTTAACATGGTGAAACCTGAGATTTAGGCTTAACAAAGTCATTCTGCTTTGTGAGGACTGGGTGCAACTTGTTCAGAATATTTGAAATTAAAAAGAAATAATTAAAATTATGTGTCAGAATCAAGCCATATTAAAAAAAAAAAAAAACAACCTAATTCTTTACTTAATTTGATTTGCTCACTATTTTGACAAGGTTTCTGCTTCAAAATTTTTCAGAGTATCAAACTTACCCAGAGTTCTCCAAAGTCTGATGAGCTTGCCTCTCTCATAGTAAGAGCTCAGTGATCAGGCTTAAATTTGAAAGAAAGTTATTCCACATACTGCTTCTATCTTCTGGAGATATGGTCTTGTGCCACAGATGTGCATTTTTCATTAGCTTTAATAGAATTTCTTTCTGCCCACCCAGAGAACAATTTGCTGCAACACATCAGTTAATTTCAGAGAGGATATTTTAAGCTACATGATGACATAGTTATATAGGACTAACATGAAAATGGTTTCAGACTTTTTCCTTTAAGTATAACATTTTAACTTTACATTTACACTATATAGATAAAGCCCAGAATGGGGAATTTCAGAAGGAGAGAGCTAATGTAAGATGCTGCAATACAGATCTCAAAAGATGTGTGTAAATTATTATGAATCCACAATTCAAAACAAAAAGGAGAAAAACCATTAGGTTAACCGAGATAACACAGTGGTAAGCATTTATGTATGAGTTAACTACTTGACTCATCTATAGGAATCCTACTGTAATAAGTAATTGTTCTCAAACCTTCTATGACTGTAAATAAGCAACTAGGGCAAAGGGGAACCATTGTTCCATCACTAGTAACACCCTGAAAGAACTTCAGATCTTGCTGAGTTGGTGCCTGTGGTAGACTATGGCTGTGAATAGGTAACCAGGTCAAAAGGGGAACCATTGTTTTATCACTAGCAACATCCTGATAGGATTAAATGAGTTAACCAAATAAGATACTGAACACAACGTAGAGGAGGACTACGGGGGACCAGGACGACCCCCACTACCAGCTTACACAGCTACAGAAAAACACTGGAATATGCCACGTGTACCCGGAACTACAGGACTATAAAAAGGGGACTCCAGAAGGGTGAGGTGCGTGCCGTTTGCAGGAGCAAGGGTCTCCTCCGGACGCCCAGCGCTGATATTTGCCTATATCTTGCGGGCTTGCTTAATTAATAAATTGTTGTTTGGCTTTATCAAATGGAGTATGTCTCAAATTTATAACACTACAATATTCAGTAGGTCTAATTTCACAAAGTGATTTTTCCATCTGACTCAAGCCTTGCTGCAAATTCCTTCTTTCTCATGCCCATGAATATGAAACTGGCTACCTTCACAGGGATTGGGATACTGAATCAGGCCAAAGATGAAAAGATTTTTGTGTTCCACCATGCTTGTCTTTTCCAAAACTCTGGTGAATGCTTTCCTGAACTGCAACATCAAGTCTCTGAACAAATCAGAAATCAAAAGCTAATAATTATTTCTGAAAGAAATATTAGGCTTATTCTGACTCCTTGCATCATCACATTGGCCATTCTTGTCCCCAGCAGACAGAATCTCCTATTTGAAGTAGTGTTACTGTTGAAAGTGGTGTGACTAGTGTAGTCAGAACATGGAATTAGATTTGGCTTTTGTTTTTTTAAATCCCATACTGTATTTCTATGATATTTTTGTAAAACTGTCATTTGTTGACCCCACGTTCCCTTGTAAGTATCTAACATATTATTCCATTCAAAGATGGATAGAGTGGTAAAAGAACTGAAACCTTATTTTGGAAGACATACTAACATATAATCTCTGGAAAGCAGGTACTATATGACTTCTATAGCAATCTCCAGCAGTTTAATATTGCTTCAATATTGTTAGGCAATATAGGATTGGTCACGGACAGAATTGAACTTTAACATATTTAGAAACAAAAATATTTTAACTCTTCTTTCAGTGAGTCCTTCCATATTATCTTGATGAATAAACTAATTTTGTATATCGTTTCAGGATTTTACCTGTGAAAGCCTGGACAAATCTTGTGTACTTCTTTCCTACAATACAGGAAATAATACACAGATTGTCCCTAAAACTACATAAACTTCACAGAATCACAGAATCACAGGGGTTGGAAGGGATCTCGAGAGATCATCGAGTCCAACCCCCCATACCAAAGCAGGTTCTTTAGGACAGGTTGCACAGGGAGGCATCCAGATGGGTCTTGAATATCACCAGACATGGAGATTCCACAACCCCTCTGGGCAGCCTGTCCCAGGGCTCTGTCACCCTCAACGGGAAGAAGTTCTTCTGCATATTGGTGCAGAACTTCCCATGTTCCTACTTGAGGCCATTGCCCCTGGTTCTGTCTCCACAGACAACTGAAAAGGGGCTGTCCATTTCCCCCTGTGTCCCATACTTCAGATACTTACTTAGAATTTCTAATTGACCTAATGGAAACACTCTAAAAAGAAAAAAAAAAAAAAGAAAAAATCTTTTCTGAGAATATTACTGATTTCTTTTGGTTTTCATATAAGAAACAAAAAAATGCTGTCTTTTGGAATTATAATGCAGTAGGGATAATAAAAGAGAACTGTAGCTTAGTCTACTAATACTCAAAGTGTTACCCTCCTTATTTTATTTGGTTTGTTAGTTCAATGTGACATTAATTTAGAAGATTATGCAACTTTAATATTTTTACACATCTCTTTTTTTCAGTCACTGTTAAAGACATTGAGTCAGCATTTCTGTTTTCAGTTCTGTTATTCAAGGATCAAAATGGCAAAAAAATTGAAATAAAATACCCCAAAGTCCACAATTTTAAACAATAAATAGTGGGAAAAAAACCCAAACCCAACAGTACCAATATCTCAATAATGGATTGAGGAAGATATTGGTACAGTAGACATTTTTCCTGTCTGACAGACAAAAAATTTCATCATGATCATTTGGTGGTGGGAGGACGTATGTTCTCAAAAGTCCTAAATTAGTTAATTGCCAAATGTTTCTGACTTCCCAAGATCATAATTTTCCCATGTTTGCCCATTTCAATTCTTATTCAGCTGTTAATATTGTCAATGGGAAGTGATGTTATGTGGTTTGAAAGAGACTTGCAGGTGCCATGAATAAAATTTGGATCATCCAGATGATTGACATTTCCCCTTTCAATGGTTTTGGTCTCTGGTAAAAGCATCCTGAGTTTAGCAACACAAGTCAGCTTTTATCCTGGAAACTAACAGCCACTGCAGTTCTTAGTAAGACATCTTGAGTACAGGGCATTACTATATGCACGTGGCTTCCAAAAGGGATCTTGCATACATCTGGCTGAGTAGAGGCTTGGTGTTTGTGACTAGGCATTCTAGACTCCAGTAGAGTTAGATCATGGTACCTTGGTACAACAAGGTGCTTTGAGTAAAAGGATAACGTCACTTTATCTGACAAATAGGAAAATATTTTCATTAGGCTTTGAAATTGCTGATGTTGAATCTTATCATGGTTCTCTTTCAATTCCCTCTTTCTGAAGTTACTCTGCTCTTACACAAGTTCTTCATGTTTCCGAATTGTTTATCAAGATGAGAACCATCCCCCAGAACCATATTATGACCTTTAACATATACAGAAATTTACCATTTATCACAGGTTTTGTTTTCCCTCCCTTAGTCAATTTTTTCATGAGATTGTGTCGTGGAATTCTCACAAAGGCCTCAATTAGTTTAAATGGAAAAAAAAAATAAATTGCTTCCATGAAATAGATTTTGAGCACAGAAACAGTCACAGTCCTCCTGTTAGAGATCCTCCTACTATATTGTCAGATGTTTACAGGCAGAGGGAAGCTTCAGAAATACCCCCCCTGAAAAACAAGTTGCACAGGTATGACTAAGGAGCACCCAGTAATTGTATAAAGAAGGCTTTTGTTTTTTAAAATACAGTAATTGCCCATTCACGGGTGATGATTAGTCAGGAGAGACAGGTGCTGGGGAATTAGAGGAGATGCATGACTTTTGAGGCATGACAACTGTATGGAGGGACTAAGATCTCTAATATCTTAAAAAAACACTAAGTACTAGTCAGTGTTCTTGACTTATAGAAAATACATTTTAGGACCTTTACCAAAAAAACCCCATATATCTTTTCTTTACAATCCTGTAAAAACAAAAAATCTGTAACTGTGGGTGCATGGTGATTTTATCTTGAAGTCTTTCAACTGATGAAGAAAGAATTACAAGTACAATTAAAATAAACATTACTATCAGAAAAACTATGATATTTTAGGAAAAACTAAAATTTCCTAGAACCTCTTACAATTACAATATGGTCAGCTGATACAATCCACAAAACATTTCATTTTCATAGACACTCAAATATTTTCGATAATGCCCTGTGATTAAAATGATAAAAAACACCCCCAGACAGTCTGAAGACTGTCTGAGTGACAGCAGGTCAAGTCGGTGGCCACAATCAGAAGCAACATGGCAAAGACAGATTATGAAACAGTAAAGAAATCTTGACTCCAATATAATTTAAGTTAACTTTTTGGAGGTCTCATGGTTGTTTGTATATTTTATCTTATAAATTTGAGGCATGAAGTTCAAAGTCATTTATATAATATTGAGGCCTGAGTTGAATATTGGATATTAGCGGAATTATATGGTTAATAAAACCCCTAAATACTATGTGGTCTTCTAACCAAAACATCAAATAAGGTCTTGCTCATTATTTTTTTTTCAAATTAGTGAAAACATTTCCTTCATTGCTGCCTACTGCAAGCAACACTGGGGTTTGTGTAATTTTTGTCCTTGCCATTGCTAGATTCAGGGACAAAGAAATACATTTTTTATCTGGGGATAAAAAAATGGATAAAACCCAAAAAATATTTCAAAGTAATTACTCTGAGCTAATCAGATTTGATCTGTAATCTGGAATACTGTCTACTTGTTACAGATATTCTCCTCTCATTGAGCTAACTCTACCACAGTGAAAAAGTTATGAAAACTAGGTTAACACTAAGGACAAAATGGCTTCAACCCTGAATGGCGGCTGAACTTTCAGCCATACATCAGATTGGATACTATCAGCAAAATAATTATTTAATTAAAAGAATTTGTGTAGCTTTTAACAGCAACTCAAAACCCCAAGTTTCACACTGCCTGAAATAAAGGCAACAAAATAAAGTGCCTAGTTTCTAGTAACGAGAGTATTCTGTCACTGACACAATGCATTTCAGTAACTTTTAGGGCTTAACCTTCCCCCTATACTGTACCACAGCGTAGTGAAACACATAGATACAGAGAAATGTGGCTAATTGAGAAAAAACAAACCCTTTTCCAGAAAACTAAGCTTTAAATAGCTTCTTACCCTAGAAGCTACAGAAATGCATGAATCAGACTAATATATGCATAATGGACTAAAATTCATGTGAATTCACTCTGCAGAGTTACATTGTGTGTACCTAAACAGTCTTTGAGACAGAAGTATCAATGTAATTTAAGGAAGTTTCCCATTTACTGTGTTTTGTTTGGCATTGTGAAGACTTCCTAGAAAGTTTAAACTGGATTTTTGTAACAGGGGTTTTTTATATTAAACTGAAGTAGAAGATGGAACCACGTAATGCACTCCAGCTGCAAACAGGCATTGGGTCTTTGGAACCAGGCTACAGGGAGTCTGAATTTAAACAAAATAAAATGTTATGTGTATTGTGTGAAGACCATACGTGTAAGTATGAATTTTAGGAACATCTTGAGAAACCTAAAAAAAGTTAGCAATACTGTCATATTAAGGTCTAATATTTGAACTAGTCTGAAGCCAAGTGTAACTACTGCATTCCCAATGTCATAAAACAATTTTTGAAGTTGATAGTTCACAAAATGTCAGATCTTGAGGTTTTTTATTAACCTATGAGTAAATGTTCTCTCTTGTATCCCTGCCCAATGTCATTGAGAGCAGAGGATTCCAGTTAGGGAAGGAATATGCCAAGGTGATGGCTTAATCAAATTATAATTATTTAAAAACTGCTCAGAAGCTTGAAATTGTAGGAAACATTTCTATGGAATTACTGAACACAATTCATATAAGACAAAATGAGTGATAAATACTTCTCAATTAACTAAAAGAACAAGTCCTTATCATTTGTGCAACAAATATATATGTAAATATATTTACATTTAAGGATACCAAACTGGATACATTAAAATGGTTAAAAGATTTGATTCCGTCTCAGTTCTTACCTATGTGGGTATTTGTTTTTCTTAATGGCTATGAAAGAAAATATTGGAACAGAGTTCATATATGATAAATTAGATTCTAAATAAATAAGAACTGGGTTTAAACTTCTATCTGATTTCCTGAATTCTTGAGGAACATGAAACATTAATTGTGCATTATTGATTCAACAAGGAAGTGCAATCATTCAAAATCTATAGACCTGCATATATCCAGTGAAGTATCTTGCTCACTACCTTCAAAAGGAAATGAATGAATATAGAGTAGTTTCTAAACCTCAGACTAATTCTATGAATGAATGTCCAGAAGTTAAGCCAGTCTTCACCGGAGAGTCTAAACATCTTCCTACAAACACACAAGAGGGCATGAATGTTCATGAAGCAAACACTCAAATAAGAAAGGGATATTTAACAGTGCTTGGGATTCTTCTGAGATTCATGCATTCACTTCCAGATCTCCCTGTGTTTTCTCTGGAAGTCTCTTTATGTTGGAGAAACATGTAGTTGATAGCTAAGGGAAGGTCTTACTGCAGGCATGTCTTTCATGTCTGAGAATGAAATGAGTACAGAGACTGGAAAATATGTAATCTCTCTAGATAGTGCAAAAGAAGGGGGGGAAAAAAAGTCCTTGACTTCAAGAGCCTTAGTAAATGATCACTTGCAAAGCAAGATATGCGTACAAGATAGCTCAAAAGAAATTGGTTATTGGTAAGTGTGGAAAGTGCTAAGAAATGTTGCTTTTGCAAACTGAAAAATGTTATTGTATTATTTACTGGCTTAAAGGATTTAGGAAAATAAGGGGGAATATTGTTCTCAAGGGTTCAATTTGAGTACATAGCTCTGCTAAAAGATGCAGATGATCCTGGATAATGAGATAAGGGGTTAAATCGTGACTGAGGACATGGGCTGGAATTTAAGGAAATCAGGCTCAACGAACAGGCTTCAATCATGTTGATTGTACATCAAGTCAAACAGGAAAAACGATGTGGGGTCTCGATAAATCTAATAATTTTGATCAGGAGTGAACAAACCTTTCACAAAATTAACATGTGCAATCTGAAACCTGTATGGAGCTTTGACTTCCTTCAGCCCAGGGCCATGTCAGTTGCCGGGAAAGTTAAGATAAGGACAACTACTTGCCAGTAAGCAGTTGTCCCAGACAAAAGGACTCATACATTTTAATTTACTTCACCAATGGAAGTGGGAATGTCCCAGACATGCCATGTGTATTATACTGTGTAGTGCTGTGGATGGGGCGCCTGGGTTGAGCCTGTAAAATCCATAGTCAAACAGAGGAAGGAGGTGAAAGGTTCAACCTGAGGAAGACTCGGAGCCTTCATCGCTGAGACCCCCGACGACCACTACCACAGGACAACGCGCAGACGCAATTGGGAGGAGTTTATGGAAACCACCTCTTTGAACTCATCTTAATACGAAGCGGGACAGGTGATGAATATGTATAGATGTATGGTATAAAAAGGCTGCAGGCACTGACCAAAAGTGTCCTACTTTGTTGGGTCACCCGTTCTTGCAAGAATGTATAATAAATTACTGCTTCACTACTTGTCTACCTTAAATTCTGTTTTTAGGACCTTTTGTCATTTCTAACAGTTTGGGGGCTCGTCCGGGATCAACATCATCGCCGTGTGGAGCTCCTGCCGCCGAAGGACGGGGAGACGCGTCCCGTTGATTTCAACGGTCTCGTGTATCGTCGACGGGAGTTCCAGCGGCAGACTGACTAGATCCCGAGACCAATTTTAAAGGTAGACCTAGTGAACCAGTGTGAAGGATAGTAGGCGCTATTGTAGCGACCAGGCAACTCTGCGCACAGACCAAGGTAAGAAAATCGGACGTTAAGTATTGCCTTGGTGGTCGGGACATTCGGGGAGACGTGTGTGTGTGTGTGTGTGTGTGTGTGTGTGTGAGACACACACAGTTAAGTATGAAGTGAGTGCGGGGCCCGGATCCGCGGTTCCGTCTTTCCGCGAGGGAAGCGGCCGGAGAACGGCAAAGCAAAAGGTGGATTTGTTGTTAAAAAGTCTCCAAGGAACCGAATGGGAAATAAGGATAGCCGGCTTAGTGAGAAAAAGGGGTTGGGGAGAGAACCCCTGGAAACCTTCCTCCATACAGTCCCTTAGGGAGGATGGAAAGACATGCCTTGTTGGGGATACCTGTAAGTCGTGAGGAGACGTCCTACGCGAGGTAAAGAGCATTGGTGCTCGCCCCACGGGTGGATTCGAAACTGGTAAAGGTTTGCGCGCATACGTGAGACCCTTTGGTGATCTGGGCTTCTCGCTATTTGGGCTAGCAGAAACAATGTGGGATAGCTATCATTGATAACATTCTGCAGCCCATGGGAATTGAAATTTACATCGTTGTGGTTATAATTGGGATTTTCATAACCATTGTTACGCTTTGTGTGTGCAATAAGTTTTTGTGCCCGGTACCGTGTGTTGTAGGAGAGGTTTGTGTGGGAGGTTTTTGAGTGAACAAGCCAGTCTGACTGCGGGGCGAGTGCTGAGTCTCCACGAGGAGAGCAGCTGGAGATGGACAAAGTAAATGGCAGATTTAAACTGTTTGTGTAAGGGAAATGAGTCTTGAACCAGGTGTTGTTTTCTGGTGCTCTGTATGCGGATCTAAGGATTTTTGTGTATCTGTAAACTGTTGTTTGTATGTTCTGTATGTAAGCAGGACGTTGTGATGCATGAGAGGAAGATTGGTCTGATTGGGATGGTGTTTTTGGTTCGAGCCAGCTTGAGCAAGTGGTGTGTATGGATTTGAAAAGTGATAAAAAATCGGTGGTGTATGGGAGGAGGACTGTTAAGAGAGCTTTTGGGTCTACTGACCAGGGTCAGGAACGGGTCTTTGCCTGTTTTGTGAACAGTGTGGTTTGTGTATGATGTTGCCCTTTGAGTTGTGTAACGTAAACTGTAACTACAGTGTGACCTCCTGACAGTGAACAGGGGAAATTTGGATACTACAGTGTGGCCTTCTCAGGATGTATTGCCTCTGTGAAGTTTGTACGTAATTATAGGATGGCTGCCCCTAAGGCAGTCAATATCTCTAATGATGTCTCTTCCCTAGCCCAGGGGATAGATAAGTTATAGAATGTTGGGATGCACTGCAGTACATGGAAAAAGAAGTTAAATAGTTAGGACATCTAATCAGTGAAGGGAAGGAGAAAAAACCTGGAGAGGATAAGAGGAATAGTTGAGTTACCTCTCCCGAGAACTAAGAAAGAGGTGCGAAAATTTTTGGAATTGACAGGCTATTGTCGCCTGTGGATTGAATCACATACACTAAAAACAAAGGGATTATATTTTAAATTGTTAGAAGAGCCTAATGGCTTGGTAATGAAACAGACTAGCAGATGAGGTAGCCAAAGAAGCTACCTTGGGGCCTGAATTTGTTAAGACATGTAATCTTACTCCTTGTGTATCTGAACCCAAGGAGGTTCCAATTTTTATTAAAGGAGAGAAATAGAAATGGAAGGAATTTGGAACTATTGAAACAAAAGAAGGGAAGTGGATTCTCTCGGATGGATGAAAAATGCTAAAAAACCCCACAAACAAATCATGAAGGAAATAATGGCCATTTTACACCAAGAGAGTCATTGGGAGGGTACAAATAATGTGCGATTTAATCCTAAGGAAGTATGGATACATAGAAATGTATACTGTAGCTAAACAAATCTGTAAAAGGTGCACTGTTTGTAAAAAGATAAATAAAAAGGTTCTCAAGAAACAGCCTCAAGGAGGAAGAGAACCTGGTTTAAGACCTTTTCAAAGTATTCAAATCTAGATTTCATGGAAGGTTGAAATATCCTGGTATTGGTTGGCCACCTAACAGTATGAGTGGAAGCATATCCAATGCCTTCAGCCACAGCTGCAGGGGTAATTAAAATCCTCCTAGAACAAATAATTTCCAGGTATGGAATAATTGAAAATGTGGATTCAGACCAAGGGAGTCACTTTACATCCAGGGTGCTTCAAGGGACTATGGAAGGATTAGGGATATCCTGGGACTTTCATCCTCCCTGGCATCTGCCCTCCTCTGGTAGGGTTGAACGGATGAATCAAACGCTAAAGAAACAATTATCAAAGTTAATTTTAGAAACCAAATTACCTTGGATTAAATGCCTGCCTATTGCCTTGCTGAGAATTCGAATTGCACCTAGGAAAGACTTAGGTGTATCTCCCTATGCAATGTTCTTTGGCTTGCATTATATGGGTGAAATCAGAAAAATCCTAAGGTTTGAAACCAAAGATACTTTTCATGAGAACTGTATACTGGGGCTAATCTGTTCCTTAGACTTTCTCAGGAATAAAGGACTCTGCACAAACTCCACCATTGGAATTTGCAGCCCATAATATCCAACCTGGAGAATGGATTCTGACTAAGTCATGGAAGGAATCCAAGCTACAGCCTGAATGGGAAGGCCCTTTCCAGGTTCTACTGACAACTGAAACTGCCATGAGAACTGCTGAGAAGGGTTGGACTCATTACACCTGGCTCAAAGGACCAGTGGAACAACCATCTGAGGACAAACATTGGTGTGTATACAGCCCATGGAGAATCCTCTGCTCATCAAACTGAAGAAACAGTAATTTAAAGACTGTTTGAAATATTGTTTTAGTAGTGATTTTGTTTAGTTGTTATTATACTGTTGTGTTTGGGGAGGGGTAAAAGGTCTGAAAATGTTAAATGATGTTAATATGGTGTTTGTATGTCACTTTAGTGAAAATAGGAGTGTTGGGTCGTGCTAGAAAACCCCTTAGTAATCAAAAGAACTTACAATTCAGCATTCCAGAGGGGACTGGGATCCAGAACATTATGTTTGATGCTTGCCAATTTTTGGATTGTGGGAATCTAAAAAAAACCTTAAAGGGCACTGAGCTATGCAGAAAAGTACATGTGTCCTGAACCAATACAAGGTTGGACACTATGGGATAGGTCCTTGCCCCTCCTGGAACAATGTTTGGTGGACTACTAAGGTTAATGGATGGACAGCAGATGTAAATTGAAAAAGTTTATATTAGGAACCCCTAAAAGAGATGATTACCATCTCAAAAGGACATACTACCCACAATTGCCAAGAAAAAGAGGGAAAGATCCAGTAGGGCGATTGAAAATAAGGGTAGAAAAACCTGAAAATAAAACTTCAGATAAGGGAAAAGAGTGGAAAAGTACACAGAAACCTAGGACAAAGATAGGAGGACTTGTCAATGATCCTACAATAGTAAAAGTAGTTAGAAATGAGGATTTGAAACAGACATTTGAAATAGAAACAGGATATGGAGAGATGAATGCCTGGGTGGAATGGGTAAAATACACTGTGAAAAGTTTAAACAAGAGTATTTGCTATGCATGTGCCTCAGGTTGACCTAAACCACAAGTTGTACCTTTTCCCCTAGGATGATCCCATGATCACACAGGAATGGAGTGCATTATTGCACTGTATCAGGAAAGAACAGCCTGGGGAAATGATACCTGTAAAACACTCTCACTTCTGTTCCCAGCCTTGCTGAATAAGGACATTCAAACACCCCCTGTTCTCACAGGTGTAGTTGGAAACCACACGGCCTGTCTCTCACGACAGGGCGAAGTGGCTACACAATTTGTAGGGGAGTTCTCAGGATGTAAGAGAACGTTGAATGTGACAAATGTTAAAGGTGGGAACTATTCATCATTACAGGTTCCCAGAGCTGACTGGTGGTGGTATTGTGGAGGAAGAGTTCTGAGGAACATTCTTCCGCCCAACTAGAAAGGCACTTGTGCTATAGTACAATTGGCTATCCTATTCACCCTGGCATTCAGAGAGGATAAGGCTTCTAGAGAAAAAGAGATCAGGGCCAAAAGAAGCATATTGGGAACGTCCTTTGGTGACAGAATATATATAGACTCAATTGGAGTTCCTCGAAGGGTTCTTGATGAATTTAAGGCTAGGAATCAGATTGCTGCAGGTTTTGAATCATTCTTATTTTTGGTGGGTCACAGTAAGTAAAAATGTAGATTGCATCAATTGTATGTTATAATCAACAGAGATTCATAAGTCATACGAGGGCTGCTGTTAAAGGAATATCAGAACAATTGGATGCCAATAGCAGAATGACATGGGAAAATAGGATGGTCCTAGATATGATGCTAGCAGAAAAAGGAGGAGTATGTGTCATGTTACAGGGAAAGTGTTGCACATTTATACCAAATAATATACTGCTCCTGATAGAACGATTATCAGAACCTTACAAGGCCTTACCACTTTGGCCGATGAACTAGCAGAAAATTCAGGAATAGATACTTCTCTTACTGGGTGGTGGGAATCCTGGTTTGGAAAATGGAAGGGAATGGTGATATCAGTTTTCACTTCCCTGATAGTGGTAACAGGAATTTTAGTGGCCATAGGGTGTTGTATAATCCCTTGTGTTAGGGGTCTTATACAGAGATTAATAGAAACTGCAATAACTGAGAAGATGCCCCTGGGACCACCGCCTTATAATATTCTTCTCCTAGAGGAACAAGAAACAGATAATAAGAGAATATCAGGAAAAAGAATGTGAAGCAATGCTGGCCAGGTTAGAAGCTTCATATGAAACAGGACTTTGACAATATGCAAAAGACAACAGTTAGTATAAAGAAAAGAAGGGGGGAATTGTGGAAAGTGCTAAGAAATGTTGCTTTTGCAAACTGAAAAATGTTATTGTATTATTTACTGGCTTAAAGGATTTAGGAAAATAAGGGGGAATATTGTTCTCAAGGGTTCAATTTGAGTACATAGCTCTGCTAAAAGATGCAGATGATCCTGGATAATGAGATAAGGGGTTAAATCGTGACTGAGGACATGGGCTGGAATTTAAGGAAATCAGGCTCAACGAACAGGCTTCAATCATGTTGATTGTACATCAAGTCAAACAGGAAAAACGATGTGGGGTCTCGATAAATCTAATAATTTTGATCAGGAGTGAACAAACCTTTCACAAAATTAACATGTGCAATCTGAAACCTGTATGGAGCTTTGACTTCCTTCAGCCCAGGGCCATGTCAGTTGCCGGGAAAGTTAAGATAAGGACAACTACTTGCCAGTAAGCAGTTGTCCCAGACAAAAGGACTCATACATTTTAATTTACTTCACCAATGGAAGTGGGAATGTCCCAGACATGCCATGTGTATTATACTGTGTAGTGCTGTGGATGGGGCGCCTGGGTTGAGCCTGTAAAATCCATAGTCAAACAGAGGAAGGAGGTGAAAGGTTCAACCTGAGGAAGACTCGGAGCCTTCATCGCTGAGACCCCCGACGACCACTACCACAGGACAACGCGCAGACGCAATTGGGAGGAGTTTATGGAAACCACCTCTTTGAACTCATCTTAATACGAAGCGGGACAGGTGATGAATATGTATAGATGTATGGTATAAAAAGGCTGCAGGCACTGACCAAAAGTGTGCCTACTTTGTTGGGTCACCCGTTCTTGCAAGAATGTATAATAAATTACTGCTTCACTACTTGTCTACCTTAAGTTCTGTTTTTAGGACCTTTTGTCATTTCTAACAGGTCGTAACTCTGGTCTTTGTCTTTCAGCTTGTTTCAGAAAAGAAAATAGATAAAAATCTCCTACCTCCCAAGAAGATTATTGGGAAAAATTCCAAAAGCCTGGTGGAGAAAAGGCAAAAGGAGTTGGAGGTCTACCTGCAAACTCTGCTAGTCAAGTTCCCTGTCACTGCTCCGAAAGTTTTGTCACACTTCCTACACTTTCATTGATATGTAAGTTATGTTTTTAGCATATAAAAACGGAGGCCTGAGGGTCTTGCTTGGAGAGACCTGTGTGGAATCTTCACAAGGTAGCTGGAGCTGCTCTTTTTCTGCCTTTTGCACGATGCAACAAAGCATATTTTTCAGATTTTTGACAGCACTTTTTGTTGCAGTAGGTGCTGTGCTGACAAGTAGTGTGGGTAGGGACTCAAAGAGGAGGAAATAAATGCTGGCAGGGTAGCTGGAAGCTGTGAATAAATCTGCAGCTGAATTGGTTGTTAGGCTGAAGTCAGTAGTGCTGGCTCTCTGAAGGAGCATTGCAGAAGCGATCCACATGCACCCCTACTTAGTGGTTACTGCTTAGATCTGTGGTTCATTCTTGGAACAGTTTCCAGTAGCCTGAATGAAGAAAAATGGTGCTTCTCCATGAGAAGCTCACTGATGGAGTGGCCTCTAGAGAAACAGCTCCAGCCAGCAGACAGAATGTTAGGGTAAAGGAAAATAAGCAGTGGCTTGCTTTTGTGTTCAGATTGTGATTTGTTCATTCATCTCTTGTGGATAATTGGGCTTTTTTACAGTATGGCATCGTGTTGTAAGGGGGAGATTGAACTTCATGAAGAGGAAAATGCACTGGAGAACTCTGTGGAAAGGAGGACCAGTAATTGCTTCAGGGTGGGATGTGCTGAGATGGCTCTTCATGGTTTCATATAAAGGCTTCAGAAGTAGTGGGTCATTAGATGCGTTGATAAAGCTTTAGCAACAAAGAAGAACCTGCTTTTGTTGTATTCCATGAATGTAATTCCCCTGCTGAGGCCTGAGTTTGACTTGCATAAACTGTTCATGGTGCTGCTATTGCCCTGCAGATGTGAGCAAGGAGGACTGGTTTGTCATGAGGGAGCTTTTGTAAGTTGATTGGTGGTTTTAAATCTGTTAAATGTGTGTGATAACATAGGGAGAATTCTGTTCAGATGGAGCAAACTTCCGGATCACCAGGAAGTTTCTCTCTTAAATGGTGTCTGTTTAATTAATGTTTTGGTCCAGTAACTTCAACAAAGATTTTTATGCAGGCAGAAATTCTTCCAGTCATTCTCACTTTTCAGTTGGATGATTTCTTTCTTGCTGTAATGTTCATCCCTTTTCACTTCTTCAAAGCACTGCTGTTACTTGCATATGAATGCTTCCATGCTTGTGTATTGTGTTTGTGTATTATCATAGAATGACAGAATCCAAGACTGGTCTGGGTTGGAAGGGACCTCAAGGGTCACAGAGCTCCAACCCCCTGCCACAGGCAGGGACACCAACCTCCAGGCCTGGAGCTACACAAGTTGCCCAGAGCCCCATTCAACCTGGCCTTGAACATCCCCAGGGATGGGGCACCCACCCCCTCTCTGGGCAGCCTGTTCCAGCCCCTCACCACTCTCTCTGTAAAAAGCTTCCCTCTAATATCTAATCTAAACCTTCCTTCCTTTAGTTTTAATCCATAAATGAGTGAAGCTGTTGTTTAATCTGCATTTCTTTGTTTAGGGGAGTCTGGCTTGAGGTAGAAATGCAATTGTTTGGGACTTGAGAGTACTTTTTAAATATTTACCAAAAGTAGTTAGCTATTCAGCAGAAAAGCTAAATATTTGCCACAGGAATTTTTGGTCTTCTAAAATATCTTTACAATATTAGCCCATGTGCATGCTTGAGGCTTTATAATGCCTGATACTGCCTCCTTAGTTTATATAGGAAGGCTGGTGATGGCACCAAGCTGTGTGACACGCTGGAGGGAAGGGATGCTGTCCAGAGGGACCTTGACAGGCTTGAGAGTTGGGCCTGTCATGAAGGTCAACAAGGCCAAGTGCAAGGTCCTACCCGTGGGTCATGGCAATGCCGAGCACAGCTCCAGGCTGGGTGGAGAACAGATGGAGAGCAATCCTGAGGAGGAGGACTTGGGGATGTTGGGGGATGAGGAGCTCATAGTGAGCTGGCAGTGTGCACTTAGAGCCCAGAAAGCCAACTGTCCCCTGGGCTGCTTCACAAGAAGTGTGACCAGCAGGTCAAGGGAGGGGATTCTGCCCCTCTGATCTGGAGTGACGCCCCCTGCAATGCTGCATCCAGCTCAGTGGTCCCCAGCACAAGACAGGCGTGGAGCCCTTGGAGCAAGGCCAGAGAAGGCTGGAGCACCTCTGCTATGGAGGCAGGCTGAGAGAGTTGGGCTGGTTCAGCCTGCAGAAGAGAAGGCTCTGGGGAGACCTTATAGCGGCCTTCCAGTCCCTGAAGGGGCTACAGGGAAGCTGGAGAGGGACTGGTGACAAGGGCAGGGAGGGACAGGACAAGGGAGAATGTTCTTAAGCTGGAGGAGGGGGGAGTTAAATTGGGTATTAGGGAAAAAAAATCATCTTCCCAGGGACAGTGATGAGGCCCTGGCACAGGGTGCCCAGAGAAGCTGGGGCTGCCCCTGGATCCCTGGCAGGGTTCAAGGCCGGGTTGGATGGGGCTTTGGGCACCCTGGGCTGGTGGGGGGTGTCCCTGCCCATGGCAAGGGGTTAGAACCAGATGGGCTTTAAGGTCCTTTCCAGCCCAAAGCTGCCTGGGATTCTGTGATTATTTTTTTTCTTGTCTATTCTTATTTGTAGCATTTCCAGTAGGGATTATTTAATCTTATTCCCTAGGTTAATGGAACTAAACTGGTGTAGAAATAACCACAGTAAATACACTACAAGTGCTTTGCAGCCTTTGTGTTCCAGGGGAAAGCTGTGTCTGGCTTGGCAAAGAGCAGCAGTTGGATGTGACAGCAGTGTACAACCTTATTGTTGCTTTGGTGTTGAACAGGGGTGTGCAGTGATATGGGGGTGCTTACTTCCTTGCAGTGTCTTATACTTTGTCATCTTAGATTTGGTTTCTTAACTTCCAGATAGAAGCTTTTAAAAGAAAATAATTGAGTACCCAGAAGCTGCTGTTCAGAGACACCTGCAAACAATGGATTTCTGTGGGATTGGCGCATATAAGAGAGCGAAGACAGAGGCCTCTTGTAGGTCTGACAGAGGACTAGAGCTCCTTTTCTGTGGGCTACAATACTCCACGTCATGACCTTGTTTCGATTATAAAGGTAGGAAAATTCTGCTGTGTCCCCCAGATGATGAAGGGAACACAGAGCCTGGGTTTCAGTCAGATCTCTGCATGCCAGGTGAGTGTAACTGGCTTTATCCAATAACAGAACTGTTGGATTTTGTTCGGAATGCAGCTTCGAGCTGCTTCTCCAAACTGTTCATCCTCAGTGAGTGGGGTTTCAGTTATACTAAGAATGTGCTTGTCTGAAATGTTCACCTCATCAGATGAGCTGAACTGTGCTGCAGATGGCCCATGGATTTATTTCCTTGTCATGAATCATGAGGGGTTTGTCAGTGAAGTAAACTCCTCAAATACTCATTTCATGATGATCTGTAATGCCTGTTTGTCCTTTGCAGCTACCTTAAAATGAGATGTGTGTGCCTAAACTATCACAGGTAGTTTTTTGTTCTTCTCGTGAGCCTTAGAGAGAGCTCTTGGAAGAGCTCAGAACTATTTCTGGACTTCTACAGAGCATTTGCGTTTTGTGAAGTATGGGAAATACCTATACCAACCTTTGTGCTCCTTTAGATTTTAAAAGAACAAATTCCCACAGGGAGAATTTTCCAGACTTTTTCTTTTCCTCCTGGAGCTGTCAGTGTGTAGAAAGGGGGTTGAGCACTGTGAAGGGCAGAGAAGATAGAGGATGGTGAACAGGGACTTTGAATTCTTCTTCAGCAAGGAGGTTAAGTCCAGAAGACTAATTTTTACAGATCTCTTCTTCCCTGTAGACTTGTTAATCTAAAGTTATCATTGTATTAGTGATGCTCTAAAGGAAATGTTGAGTGCTTAATTGTCCTGGTTTTGGCCAGGACATTCATGCATTAGGTTAGTCTAATGTTCAAATTTGAAGAAAACTGTACTGGTAATAGTTTCTTTAAAACCAGGCTTTGTTTGGCATTGGGCTGATGATGGTCAGTAAGAATTGCTCTAGTTGCTGTTGCCCTTTTTGAAAACATGCAGCGTGTGATTATTTAAATGTAGTTCAGTATTTTCCATCTTGGAAATGAAGAACCTATGAAATTAAATAATTTGATGAAGTATTTTCAAGTTACAAAGAGAATCTATAAGATGTGATGACAGTTGATTTCTATTTTTAAAAGTCCTGTAACACAGCAAAAAAGGGAGACTTATTTTGTCCAAGGATACACTTTGAACTGTAAGTATGTAACACTTCATTGCAATGGTTTAATCTTTGCAGGAGATCAATGGGATCACTGCTGCACTGGCTGAAGAGCTCTTCCACAAAGGTAAAGAACCTGTAAGAATTTAACTGGGGATGGTTCCCTCCATGTGCATGCGTGTGTATACCTGTGAGATTTAATCTCCAGACCATGAGATCTGAGCCTTTCACATCAGACCGAGACTTGTTCTTCCTCTTCACCTGTTTCTTGCTGTTTGTGCTTTGATCCAAGCTGTATTTGAGGAGGAACTGTCACAGAAGCACAGCTGCTTTTGGAAATAAATCAGAAATTGATGAATTCCTTGGTATGTTTTAGTGCAACCAGTCAGGAAGTTTGTGTCATTTCAGTGAGCCTTGATAGAGTGTGTTGAATGCATCACTTCACCTGTCTTAATGTTGTTCTTCCAGAATTCAGGAAACATGAGACCTTCTGGTCAGTTAATGAAAGGATGTGCTTTTCTGAGGCTGAGAGCTGAAAATGAAATGCACTACTGCAACATCTCTAAGTGGCTCCCCAGGAGCAGGAGGCGTGTGAAATGATTAACCCATGCTGAGGGACAGGCTGAATGCTGTGCTGTGATTCTGGCTGGCTGAGGTGATAGGTGAAGCGTGGTTCAGATTGTTCTGGCACAAAATTAACTTCAGGTGAAGCCACTTCAGAGGGGGCACTCAGCAAATTGTGGAACACTTTAAGGAAGGTCCTGAAGAACTGTTCCCTGACTCTGTAGTGCCTGTAGCCTCACTAGTGCCAAAATCATTGATGTCTGACCGCTGTATGTGAGTGGAACCTTGTGGTGATGTGCAGCTGGACTCTGGGACTTGCTCCCACTGAAGCCAAAGGGAGTTTTAGTCTTTGGAGAACTCTGCTTATCAGGAAAGCCGATGCTCTCCTGTCTGTCAGGTCAAACTGGTGTCCTTAAAAGGAAGAGGAGTAAGATGTTAATTCCACGTGTGCATGTATTCTGACTGCTGTAATCCACATTTGCTCTTGGGATGCTGTCAGAGGAGGCTTTTGGATGCTGTTTCCTAGTGTTCCTGGAAAGAAATGGGATTGTAAAAATACTGCCAGAGAATGCATTTCCTGCCCAGGGAGTTGCTCTGGTGGTAGTGTGGTGAAAGTCCTCAGACTGTCCAAGAAGATGCTGCAGCTTTGCACATCAGCAGCTTAGCAAAGGATGTCAGGTCTATCTGTTAGATGGTAGGTGCTGCTTTTTCTGGTTAGAATAAGTCTGAGCTGCTATTGAACTTAGGGATATCTCAAAGTTTAGCAATTTGTATGTTATATAAATGAACTTTGTCTGGTTCCAGCCCTGTTAAGAGGGAAATTTGCCATTAGTTGCGTTGGGAGCTTAAGGCTTGAATGCAGAGAGTGCCTGTTTGAACACTTGGGTTATTCTGGTGTTAAAGAAAATTTATCTGAATTCAGTGCTTCTAGTTTAGAAGCAGAAAAGACATTGTCTTGGTGCCTTAATCATGAGCTTAGAATATAAATGACAGAGATGAAATCGCTGACATTAGGTTTTGCAGGTACCATTTAATTTACTCTTTGGTAACTGGGGCAGCGTTGTGTTCGATACCATCATCCTGTGTTTTTCAGGAGAGCAGCTCTGAATGGCTGGAGAAGTCTTCAACATCAGCAACATCAGACCCTTGCAGCCATATGCTGTCACTCAACAGTTGCTGCAGGGGAAGCCTACGTGTGCTAATGGAGATGCCAAAACTGATCTAGGTCATATTCTAGATTTCACTTGTCGACTCCAGTATTTCAAGGTGAGCCATGTTTGCACAAGTACTGGCGGTGTTTCTGCCAGAGTGATGGGATTCTTGGCATGCTTCTGGAGCCTAGTTTGAATGCACAAGATCTTTACTGGCAGTAAACACCTGTAAGCATTTAGAGCTGGGTGTTAAACAGGTGCTTATTCTACCAACCTTCAACATAGTTCTCTAAGAAAGATGTTGATTCTGCCATGTGATGTCATCTCTTCAGCGGTGCCCTCTAGGGTTTCTGTGACAGAGCCTTACTGGGTGCTAATAGGCATGGGGAGGCAGGAAATATTCATTTCAACCTTGCATTCTTTGACAACACTATGGCTAGGCCAGTGTATAGAGATGCATACATGCATGTGTGTGTAAGTCCTGTCCCCTTTCTCACCTTTAACTGTATTGGAAAGTTTAAAAAACCCCCAAACCAAACTAACAAAACCATCAGTTTTAGAGATGAATGGCCCAGAATTTCTAGGACAAATGCCATTACAGAACAAATGTAAAATGGCCTCAGATAATTTTTTGTCTGGAACCAGTTTGATATTTTGTTCTTCTACCAAATCAGTGAATTACAAAGACTTTTGCTGAGTAGCTTTTTTAACACTGCTTGCTACAGGTCAGTGTCTTTTCAGCCCTTTTATTACATGAAGAATTTCCTTGTAACTGTGTGGTATGTTCAAAGATGAAATGAAGTAGTGGTTTGGGGAAGGTGCACTGGAGGGCTTGGGAAGTTTAGAAAGCAAAACCACAGCTCTACTGTTATTCCTGTGGATCTTCAGTTGCCTTTGCCATCCTCTGTGTGTAGAACCTGTTGTTCAGAGGATTCTCTGGCTGGAGAAGAACATATGATTTAGAAAAATATTATATACAGCATATTATTTAGAAAAATACTTGAGAGTTTCTGGCCCTTCTGAAAGCTTGTGAGTGGGAGCCTTCAGAGTTTATAAGATATACGTAAGACCAAAAAAAAACCCAAACCTTAAGAGATTTCTCCCAAAATTTTATTCACAGCAACCAGAACTGCAACCGCCTGCCTTTTGCACTGGTGCCATGTGCTCTGGCCAGAATGCTATGGGCACGTGGGAAAACTAGATGCCTTTTTATGAGATGGTCTAATGCTTTCTTCAAGCCCATCTTGTCAGTGCCTTGGACTTCATCCCCTGGGCTGGAATTGAAGACAGTTCTGTCCTGGAGGATCCAGGTGTTTCAGGGAAGCTGGTTTTAGTGAGTGCCACTCTGGCTTGATCAGCTGTGGATGAAGCCTTGCTCAGTCTTGTCTGTGGGATTTGAGTGCCCCATGTGCTACAAAATACAAGCACCAGGTGGCAGCTTAAGTTCAGTGCCTCAAGTTCAGAGCACTTAGCTGGAGTGTAACTGATGGTTTGGGTTTTTTCTGCTGAAGAGTTAATCTGCGAGTTTCCTGTATCATCCCGTGTTTGACAAAGGGGTTGGAGCTGTGGCTGTCCCAGCTGCTGTACTTGTGCTCTTGCCCGTGCACAGCTGTCTGAAGTGAGCACAGGTTGGGTTGTGTACACTGACTGTTCTTCCTTGTTGATGACCAGGTCACTGGAACAGGGGGACCTTTTGGAACCAGTACCATTCAGGAGCATCTGTTGCCGTTTGACCTGTCAATTTTCAAATCTCTTCATCAAACAGAGGTACAACTGAGCTACTGCCTGTAATTTGAGGGGCTCTGTAAATGCCAGGTCTGGTGCATGTCTCTCAGGCTTGGCAATTGCTTTGCTTTGGTGCTGGGGTTGGGGCATGCAGTGTTCAGGAGGAGTGTTTTATTTGGGAAACAGTGTGGGGTTTTTCTCAGGACTTGGCAATACGGATGCCAGATGTAAATATTCAGAAGAGCTTGTGCATGTCTTCCCAAAGGATGTGTGTCATTTCCAGTGTATGCAGAAGCTACCCCAGGGTGGCTTTCTGTCCCTGTGAAGCTCCAACAGATGGGTGCTAATGGGAGTTCTTATTACAAAGTACTTCTTGTTTGGGAAGCAGCAGGGATTTCTGAATTGATGTGAATTTGCTTGAGAAGGTTCACTTGAGTGCAGCGCTTCTGGCTTGAGAATTTGCGGCATTTTTTCGTTGCTCTGCTCTCAGTGTGGATCACAGGGCTTCCACTGGGAGTGTTCAAAACCTCTTTCATCCCTTTCAGATCTTTCCAGAGTGGGAATGCCTGGTTGTGTCACACAGCCCTTACCCTGTGCTCCCTTCTGTTTGGTTCAGGACCTTTTGTTGGACATGCCTGCTGTCTCACTGATAGGAGAGGCTGTGCTGGTTCAGAGCTGCAGTGCAGTCCCCAAGTCAGGGACTTGCTGACATCTTAGTGTGGGAAGGAAACTTCAGTGGGCTGGTGTTGGGAGTGTGTCTAGCATGGATAATTTCAGGAGTAGCTTTGTTTAGTGTGGGGAGAATAAAAAAGGGTTTTGTTTTGAAGACTTTTGTGCCTGTGGGTTCCTGAAAAGGTCTGGATGGACTGGCAGCAGACCTGCATTTTCATCTCGTCGTAACTGCTGCCCAAAACCAAACAGTGGTGATCTGGAGAGGTGCTTCCAGGGGCAGAAGGAGTTCTCTGGGAACTGGTTGTTGTTGCACAGTGTGCCCAGAGAAGGACCCATTTGCTAGACAGAGGTTGGGTCACATTGAACTGCAGAAAAGACTTTTATAATGTCAAACTTAGTCTGTGTAATGAGCTCATTGGTGTATGAACTGCTGAGCTGGGCATCTCCCCTCCCCCGGACAGTTGTTGTTTATTCTTTGCAGTAAAGAAGGTGGGATACAGCAGTAACTGTGTTTGCAGGTCGAGCTGCACAGCTTGAGGTACCCACCTCTGCGGTTGGTGACAGTCAAACACTGCGCCCTGTTCAACTGCCTGGGCGGTTGAACCTGGGGGAATGCCCAGGGAAGGTAGAAAGTGCCTAGAGAAGATGTTTTGTGCAAAGAAATATTTGGGAATTAGTTTTTCTGTAGTTGTGCCCCTAATTTCTTGCTGTAGCTTTACCAAATGTTGGGCTGTCTGACCTGATAGTCCCAGATTTGAAGGCAGTGCTGTAACTACTTTCCGGACCGGGAGGGAATCCGTCCTTGAAGCTTTCAGTTGCCTCTGCTGTGTCCCGTGTTTGTTCTGCCATTTCTGACTGTCATGTTTTTCCAATAGCTCAGTCATTGTGGGGGGAAGCTTCTCAAAGGGCTGACCTCATCCAAACATGCTCTGGCCACAATGAGTGTTCGGTTTTCAGCAACATGGATGAAGGTGAGAGGGAGTTTCTGATGGGCGTTCGAAGCGTGTGCAAGAATCACGCCTGTGGTGGGGGAATCCCCATTTGGAGCCCTGGTCCTTTTCTGTCCTGCCTGTTGCAGGTTCTGCTCTTAAAGCTGGGAAGCAGAAAGGGTTTGCTGGCCTCTCAGAACAGACTTGAAGTGATGAGATGTGTCCCTTCACAGGGATGTTTCTGATGCTTTGATTGGAATGTGCTTCTGTTACTCCTCGAGAGCTGAATGCGTGTGGCTTCTTCTCTGGGCTGTGATTTGGCAAGGGTGTGAGGAGCATACCTTTCACAGTCCCTCTCTTCCTTCCCATTCTCCAGCCTGGGTTGGCTGCCAGTGTTTGGGACTCCCTCCCTGTGGATCTAAAATAATTCTGACACACTCAGCTCCTGCTTTAAGACCTTTAATCTGGGTGATGATAAGGCTTAGGGATCTTTCTTTCATAAGGTCATTTGGATTGCTTGTGAAACAATGGGCTTTCACCGAAGATGCAGGTACCATATTTTTAGGGTGCTTGTCTTTAACAGGAAATCCTGGTGCCAGAGGCCTCTGAGTTTGATCAGTGGGAGCCAGAGGATGCAACTTCAAGCTGTCCAGTGACAGCAGTTATCCCAACTTGGAGAACATTAACAACCTTGGATATGAGTCACAACAGCATCTCTCAAATTGATGATTCAGTGGTAAGAAATCTTTCTTCATTTGTGTGTGGGGGGAAAGGATGGCTGGTCTTCTGTGGCACATGACTCAGCAGGGATTTTGCAATTTCTTCATGTATCTCTCTTCTGAAAGATTTCCCCTTGCACTGTCCGTGCTTGAGCTCCACAAGGTAATGCTGTGGAGATCAATGCACTGCTCAACTTACTCTGGTTTTTGCTTCTGTAATCTTTATCCAGGGTTCTGTGTAATACAGACAGGCCTGTTTGATGAGCTGGAAAGGCCTCTTAATGAGTTTGATCTGTAGTTAGTGGGGCTAAACTGGGGGCAACTTGCTTGTCTTCAGTGAGAACCCAGGTTTCAAATGCAAACGTGACCGTGCTCATCAGAGTAATCTGGTTCTCTCACCAGCAGGAGTCTGCACTCTGGCTGCACTAGAATGGGTGCAGAACGCTTTTTACTGCTGAAAGCTGAGAAGAGGGTCTGTGCCTTGGAGAGTTCCTGCCCTTTGCCTGTTAGTTGTTAGTTGGTTGGTGAAGGAAGTACAGCCAGGTTTCTAAGCTAAAACGCATTTAACATGTGCACCTTTTCCCTTCTAGAAATTAATTCCCAAGATTGAGTTCCTGGACCTGAGTCACAATGGGGTGTCTCTGGTAGAAAACTTACAGGTAAGGGATGCTTTTGAAGGTGATGTTTGCCAGGCTGCCCAGGACCTTCCAAGACAGAATCCTTTTGCTAAAGGATTTTGCCACTCATCTTGCAGAGAAGAGTTTAAGCCCAAATAGCTTCCTAGCATCAAGCCCTCGTAAGGGTGCATTTCTTACTTGCCAACACTGACATGCAACATGTAGTTCTTGACTAAATTCAGTCGTTGCTGGCTGTGTCAATGGCTTGGGAAAAATAGAGTCGAGGAAGTTCCCTTTCCTGCAGGCTTAATCCTGTGTAATGAGCAAGTTCATGTTGTGTTTGTCAGCTGGGCAGCATCCAGCATGAGCAAATGGACAAGCCTTTGATATTGTTTAATTTTAGCAAATTGGTGTGTGATCTGGATTTTCTGTGCTCTCGTAGCATCTTTACAACCTTGTTCACCTGGACTTATCCTACAACAAGCTGACATCGCTGGAAGGTGTTCACACAAGACTGGGAAACATCAAAACTCTGAATCTAGCAGGAAATCAGCTGGAAAGGCTGTGTGGTCTTAACAAGCTGTACTCTTTAGTCAACTTGGATCTGAGCAACAACAAAATCGAACAGGTAACTACTGATTTTAGTGTCAGATTGCTTTAGAACACAAGTGATTTCTGTTAGAGGGTGAAAGTGCAAATAAAGTGGCTGGAGAGAATTTTTTTTCCTGGTTACTGTTTGTATGTAATTTAGTCAAGAAATGCTTAGACTGTGGTGGTGTTCTCATTTAGCCAATCTGTGTATTCATCCTTTTACTGAAAAACTTTCAGATTGATGAAGTAAAAAATATAGGAAACCTCCCGTGCTTAGCAAAGGTGGTGTTATCCAGCAACCCACTGAGCATCTTCCCTGACTATGGGACCAAAGTACTGGCTCAGTTTGGGGACAGGGCTTCAGAGGTATGTAAGAACAGCTTTTTCTTTCTAAAGCCTGGTAAGGAAAGTTGTGTGAATGCTCTACAAGCCTGAGGAGTTTTTAGTGGGGGTTGGAGTACATCTGTAGGGAATGGAACCATGTATACGCTGCTGGGTGTGCTCCTCAGATCTAAGGGAGAGCTTGCCCTGCTTTCACTGGGTAACAGGGTGTTCCTGTTGGAAGGTGCTTGTGCCAGTGGGGTGTGGAGCTTCCCAAGCCCTTCTGAGTTTGCATTCAAGTCATGAGGTCTGACGTGGTCATTACCTTGTTTACAGGGTTACAGACATGCACAGCATCTGCATCAAACTATTTATTTATGACATAAGTAACAATAAGTTACAGAGCTGCCTTGTTTTCTGTATTTCTGGATGTTTTTAACATTTTTAGGTCTGTCTGGATAACACTATCACCACAGAAAAGGAACCAGACACAGTGGAAGTGCTGAAAGCCATTCAGAAAGCCAAGGAGGTGAAACACAAACTGAGCAGCTCTGATAAAAAGGTGAGTTGGGTGCTGTGAGAGCAGAATGTGCTGGGTACAAAAGAAGCCTGTGAGTCCTCTCCAGATTGGCTTTGAGCAGAATTCCTTAAACTCACTTCTCATGGAAGTGTGTGCAGTGTTTGTGCTTTACTGCAGTGTGAGGTTTGAACATCACCTCTTTCTCCTATTTAGATTTCAATGCAGTTTCAGGATGTTCCTTTTTCTGCTGGCTTGGGATAGAGGAAGTGGGAGGAAAAGAGAAAATGGCCTAATGGTACACACAATAAATATGCAGCTGACCTCAACAGCCGTATTTTCCATCTTATACAGAGAGTGCTGAGGTGTGAGATCAGTGCTTGTGTTGCAGAGGACTGAAATGATTTTCCCAGACTTTCTTCTTGCGAGTATTGAGCAATGGGAAAGGATCAGAAGTCTGAATTGTCCTGTTCTCCTGTCTGCTGTGCAGTGGGTTAATCTTGTTCTGGAAATAAGTTGTGTTATCAGGAGCTGTGATGCCCCTGCAGCCTAAGAATCCTGTTGTCGTTGTGGTTTGTGAAACTTGCTGCTGGTTTTGTCAGTGCAGGGATCAGTGATCAGAATGACTTCTCTAAACGAATTCTTAGTGGAGTTCTGCTTAGTGGGAAATGGGAACTTGAGAGGATGTGAGCACCACCGTGTGCCACCCCTCAGAAACCCAACACATTTGGTACTAACGTTCTTTTTACTCCAACTGGGAAATCTTTGTAGACTTAGTGCAGTTCAGGTTCTGACGTGTCCCGTGTGTTTAGGATTTTTCTTTAATTATTGCCTACTTTCTTTATTAGATCAGTGAGGACTCCAGGCTCACCGCTGCCAGCTCCAAACCAAACTGTTCTTCTGTTCCTGTTCGTCCTTCCTCTCCCTCTCTGCCTCGTCCTGTCAGCTCCAGCCAAGGTAATCATGTATGTATCCTGCTGCTGGGCTGAGCCTCTGGGTTCTGCGTCTCTGGGCTGCACTGATGTACCTGGATGTTCTGTGTAGGGATATGGGGCTTATCAAGTCAGAGCAGACAGACCCGGCAGCTTTGGCGTAGTGCAAGTGCCATGTGACCTGGCAAAGCTGACCTGATGTTCACTGTGGTGTTAATTAACTCGAACAGAAGTTGGGGCACGGGGCTGCTTTTACTGCAGAAAGCAGCAGCAGAGGACTGTATCTCTCTTGCTAGTCTAGATACATGCCTTCAAGGGAACTGTGGCATCTGTAGGCACGTTCTAAAACTGCTTCTCTGCTTGTTGGTCTGCACAAGGGGAGCTGGAGCATCTGTTCCATTCCTGCTGTTGGCAAGGGCTGTGTTTCTGTCAGGCCAGAATGGAGGTCGGAAAAGGAGATGAGTAAGAGGCAGTTCTGGAGTTTGGGTTCAGACTGAGCCTGTGATTTCAGCACACTGTTGTGTTCCACAGCACCTGCTGACCTTACCTGAAAATCCCATTTCACTGGATGCTTCAACCAAGGGTACCCACTGCATTAGAACGTAGAACAGTGGCGTGTCCTGCATCTTCTGCAGGGGCCCGTGGGACTGACTGACTGGAAAATTCATGTGTGTCTGAGAAGAGATAAAGATGCTTTTGCTTTTGCCTGAATGAAAGCTTAAAATGCAGTAGGGTGTATCTGGTTGGGGACGACTTTGTAACCACTTAGAAAAGTGATGACAGTCTCCATAATTGGGGGTGAAACAGCTTACTCTTAGCAGTGAATTGGTGGGTGGGGGAAGAGGTCTTTGGAAAGAGTCTGTTCCTGGCATTTCTGCAGAATCAGTAGAGGTCTCAGATCACTCAGTAAAAATGAAGTGACGGCGTTTAAATTAAAGGAGAAGCAATTTAGATGCAGGTTTAGTTGCTATTTATGTGCTTGATTTGCCTTTGGAGCCCTTCTGGATAACTTTTCACCTGCAGGTGAAATGCCAGGTTCTCCCAAATTAAGCCAACGCTGGCTTTAAAGCATCAAGCATTGAAGTTGCAGGAGTGAGACAGCTTGGCTATAGGGCAGCCTGGGGTTTTATGCAGGGCTAGCTGTAAAGATGCATGCTAGCAGTGGCTGTGACTGTTTAGGTATTACTTATTGGTCAAGCATCTTTTTCCCTTATTGCAAATGTTTAAGGAGCACATGAGTCTTGGAAAAAATACCAAGATCTTTCTGAACTACTTGGGAATTTTATAGGAAAACTGGTGTAAGACTGGGGTTACTGACTGTGGTCCTTTTCCATAAGATTCCTGTAGTAGAGTCTTGAGGAAGGGCTTTTATATTTATAAAAATAAATATAAAACTGGGATATAAATATATAGTGGGATATTTATAAATATATTAATATATAGTGGGATAGCAAGGAGTAGGACCAGGATTAGGACATTCCTCAGCTTTAACAACAGAAATGAATTCTTTGCTACATACCTAGCTATCAAGGGTTGTTTTCAAAATACTGATTTTGAGAAGTCTATTTTTTAAAAAATGGAACTATGCTGGGCAATTTATTTCATTGTTAGACCTGAAATCAGGAATAATGGAATTCATTTTCTGATGCACTATTTCTGTGAATTGTTTTCTCTGCACTTTCTCTAGACACCATCTGTTTCACTAGCATTTTATTCAACTTAAACATGTCTTCCAAATGGCTTATGGCAAAGATTAAACATATATAGAGAAGAGAAATCCAGCAATAATGCTGCCCTGTTCTGGTTTTCTTGTCAATTTGAGTTTCCTTCTGGCTAACACGGTTGCTGTGTTCAAGCAGTAAATATCTCTTGTGCTTCCTCTGCCTGAGAGATGGTTTGGTGTCATCTACTAAACTTTGCCATCAATCCAGAACGATACAGGCAGGAGTTCTTATGCCTGAGGAAGCAGCTCACATGCATTGTCAGCATGAGCCAGCAGTGGCTCCTGCAGCTTGGAAGGCCAATGGTATCCTGGTCTCCCATCAGAAAAGGGTTGGCAGCAGGGACAGGGAGGGGATTGTCCCTCTCTGCTCTGCCCTGGGGAGGCCCCAGCTGGAGTCCTGTGTCCAGAGCTGGGGCCCCAGGACAAGAAAGATGTGGGACTGTTGGAGAGGGGTCAGAGGAGCCACGGAGATGATCAGAGGGCTGGAGCAGCTCCCCTACGGAGAGAGGCTGAGGGAGCTGGGCTGGTTCAGCCTGGAGAAGAGAAGGCTGTGGGGGGACCTCATTGCAGCCTCCCAGTCCCTGAAGGGAGCAGAGGAACAGGAGGGAATCAGCTTTTTGAAAGGGCAGGCAATGGCAGGACAAGGGGGATGGATTGAAGCTAAAGGAAGGAAGGTTTAGGACAGATATTGGGGGGAAGTTCTTTCCAGAGAGAGTGGTGAGGGGCTGGAAGGGGCTGCCCAGAGAGGGGGTGGGTGCCCCATCCCTGGGGGTGTTCAAGGCCAGGTTGGCTGGGGCCCTGGGCAACCTTGTGTAGCTCCAGGCCTGGAGGTTGGTGTCCCTGCCTGTGGCAGGGGGGTTGGAGCTCTGTGATCCTTGGGTCCCTTCCAGCCCAGCCCAGGCTGGGATTCTGTGATTGGGATTCTGTTGTTTATTTGCACGTACGTTGTACACGCGTGAGCGGGCCGGCTCTGTGCTGATGCTGAGAACTGGGGTGCTGGGTTGCATTCCTGCCAGGCTGTGAATATCAAACAGGCAAAAAGCCCAATGTCCCTGAGAATATTTCAGTATACTGCATTCCTGATCAGTTTGTAATGACGAGTCAGGCTGGGATCCTTCAGAAAGGTTCTGATCGAGGTAAGATCATTTCCTTGAGTGGCATTTGAGGGACAGGACCTCCTGCGCCAGGGTAAAGGTTTTACAGATCTTCTGCTTGTTTGCTTGGCGCCTGCAAAAATGGGAGTGAATGCTGTGAAGCTCACAGACTGCTCTGCTATGGCTTTGCCAGCCTGGCAATGCTTTGGTAACACTCAGGGCAAGTTTCAAGGAAATGGACCAGTTGTGTTAAAACTAAATTACATGGAGAATTCTCACACAAGATGTTGAGATTTAAATTGGTGGTTAGCTTAAAAAATGAGCTTTAGCAGTCTTCAGTGCACCTTTCAGTGCACTTAAGGATATTAAAATTGTGCCTGGTTTTGTTCTGTCCTGGCTGTTCTGTGAAGAGACCCCGCAGCTTTAATGACTGATGGTCACATTTTGATGATGCAATCTTAATTCTAGTTGTTTGACAGACACTATTAGACATTCATTTTGGTTTTACTTCAGCAATTTTAAAAGGTCTTTGTATTTCTTCTAGAAATAATTTGTGGAGAAACAGTCCTAGCCAGCAGTCTTTTGCAATCCAGTAGTTTGACTCCTACAGACTATACAGTTCCCCAGAGATATTTTGAAATACCAGACTCTGGATGTAAAAATCAGATAATTGCTACACTTGTGTTTATTTTATGGCAGTTTTAATGTGGTAGTGTTTGGTTTTTTTGCAAGCTAATTTCTGATATTAAACTTATGTTGTTATAGTAATCCACAGCAAAGGTATTTTCATTCTCTGAGCTGTTATAATTGAGGAAGGAGGTAGCCCCAAATTTGAGTGGTGGGTTTGGTCCACCTTGTAAAGTGAGTGCATGATCTGAATTCACCAAAGAATTGTCGCTGTCAGGACTGAGATGTTTACCTGGCATTAGCGTCTCATTCAGTGTGCTCTGAGATGCTGAACTGCTCTCTGAACTGAGCAGTTCAGCACCTTTTGGAAGACAGTTCTCTTCCTCAGAGAGTGGAAGAACCTTCTCTCTGGCAATAGGTGTTGGCCTAATTGGTCTCCTTCAAACTCCAGCTGTTTAACTTCTGCGTTGTGATGTCATTTTTGATATAGGAAATGCCCTTCATATGCCTGGCTTCAGGGCATGAGACAGCCAGCCCTGAGGGACTCTGCCTCTGCTGCCAGCGTGGCTGGGCTTTCTCCAGGGCCTTTGCCTTTTCGCCTGGCTGTGCGCTGCTGCTGAAGTCTGTAGTGTGCTGAAAGGCCTACAGGCCACATCTGTTCTCACTGCGTTCCTGGCTGCCTCAGAGTGCCCAGCCTGAACTAAAAACCTGGTGTGTCAGCATCCTCACAGGTCAGCTGTTCAGCTGCCCACGGGTACAGCAGTCAGGACTCAGCAGGGAGCTGCTGGCCTTAAAAAGCAGGAGCCAGCGTTAACTTTGCTTTTCACTTCTGCTGAAATCTGGCAGCAGCTGCCACTGCCTGATGGTTCTTTGTTCCGTAGGCACCTGCCTCTCTGTTGGATTCCTGTGAAGCGCATGGAAGTGACCCCAGATGTGGTAAGTGAGACTTCTGAGCTCTGGCTTAAACCCCCATCAGCTTTTTGAGTCCCAGTAGTGGATGGTGCATTTCAAACCCGGCTTTAAGGCAAACCAGTGTGTCTGGTTGCACGCTGCCTCTAGTTGTTTTCAAGCGAAATCAGTGGTAAGAGTATAAAGTCTTTGTAACCTTTGAACCCTGGAATAAAGTCAGTGGCTTCAAGCCAGTGATTTGCAAAGTGCCTGTTGGGTTTGGGAAATGGAAGATGAGCTGAACACTTTATTTTTAACTTCTGATAAATTGCACACTCCCAGCCTCTCAACCAGTGGCTGTGCACAGTATGAAGATCACAGAATCACAAGGTTGCAAAAGCTCTTTAAGATCATTAAGTCCAACTGTTCCTGTCCCAAGCTAAACCAGATCCCTGAGCACCTCATCTACCCTTTTTTTTAAACCCATCCAGGGAAGGTGACTCAGCCCCTCCCTGGACAGCCTGTGCCACAGCACCATAACTCTTTCAAGGAAGAACTTTTCCCTCCCATCTGCAGTGACCCTGCCCTGGGGCAGCTTGAGCCCATTGCCCCTTGTCCCATCTCCTGTCCCCTGGCTGAAGAGACCATCTCCCACCTCTCTTCACCCTCCTGGCTGGGCAGTGGAGGTGGGGAGAAGGTCTCCCCTCAGCCTCCTCTTCTCCAGGCTGAACACCCCCCGCTCCCTCAGCTGCTCCTCAGAGGATTTGCCCTCTAGCCCCTTCCCCAGCCTGGTTGCCCTTCTCTGCACTCGCTCCAGGACCTCCCCGTCCTTATGGTGAGGAGCCCAGAACTGGACCCAGCACTCGAGCTGCAGCCTCACCAGTGCCCAGTACAGGGGCACAATCATCTCCCCAGACCTACTGGCCACGCTATTTTTGATATAAAAAATTAAATAGTTACTATGTAAAGACAAAACAATGTATAGACACGAGATGATCTGAAAGCATCTTGAAAAATCAGTGGCAGGACAAGGGAATAATTTCAATTAGGAATATTTCTATCAACTAAATGCTGTAAACGGATAAAAGAAATGCAGAAATGAATACAACTGCAACCTATGCATTCTTGACTATTTAAGATGTTCTATGAAATTAGGCTGATGTAACTGCAGTAACAAAATTATACCTCAAAGTTCAGAGCAGCAGCAGCAGCACCATGAGCTGTAGGTAGCTGTGACTGTTTTGAAACTCAGGCTCGTACTTTGCCTTGTTATCTCTTTTGCAGTTTGGATCCTTCAGAGGAAGAACAGCGTGCAGTGCCTGACCCCTGTAACACTGTCATCTTGCCTTTTCATTGTATGTCACACACTGCCACAAACCAAGATTTTACCCAGCACCTTTCTACCTTGATAGTGCAGACTGTGCAGAGATCCCCCCCTCCTGCTTTACAGAGGAGAAAGGGAGCCCTCTGGGTGACACCAAGACCACAGACAAAGAAGATGGCTCTTTTGAAATGGGGCTTCACGAAGGAGATGAGACTCCTGAGTTCAGCACTACTTCAGATCCTCGGCCCTCTGACCAGGGAGCAGTGGAGAGTGTTGCAATAGTCAAAATTCTCTGGAGTTTCTCTATTCACATTCATCAAGGCCTCAAGCAGTTTGCTTCCTGTTTGGTTTTGACTGAAGATCTGCCAGCTGTGTTTGAGATGCCTTGTCAGGAATTGAGAGGAAATTGCCAGCACATCCCTTCTGCCTTGAAGCTGGTGCTGTCTTTTCCATATACTGATCTTCTGGAACTTGGCTTTCTCCTGCCAGAAATCTGTTTAACCCTGAAGCTGACAAATGGTGACAACTGCTTGTTTGTTGTTTCAGACCCCCAGAACCTGCAAGACTTTTATTCCTGTTTACACATGCGTTGCTCTCAACACTACACGTCAGTGTTAGGAAGCTCCGTGTTGTACTGTGGACCAGCAAACCTCCCAGAGTTTCTCTGTCAGCTTAGGGAATTGAATTGCATTTCAGCAGATGATGTGGAAATAAAAGGTTGTTTCCCAACATACCTTGTTTATGGGAAGAAAACCTGTGTCCAGGAACTCCTGCACCAAGCAGAGTCAGCTGGTAGTAACAAGGACTGGTCAAAACCCGTTTTGTGTCCTGCACTTTATTCTTCAGTGTCTAAGGCTTCTGCCCAGGGTCCCTGTGTGGTCCATCCCTGTTGGATATTTCTAACACGCCAGCATTTGTACCTAGTAAAGGTGGATTTCAGTTTGCTGCCAGGTAAATGGGGAGGCACAGAAGAGTGGAGAAGTGTATTTAAGCTGACTAGGATGCCGTTAGCATCACTGGTGCTGCATCCGACTCATGGCTGCATCCAGCAGAAGGGTTCCTTTCTGGATGGCCACGTGCTGGAGTTGCTTGTTGGATACAGATGTGTTAAAGCAGTGTTTGTTCTACCTCATGAGAAATTCCACTTCCTCAGAATCTACAGTCTTTTGCAGAGGCTCCTGCAGGATGTTAAGACTATTATTGTTGTCAAAGCTTCAGGCAAAGCAGACGCTGTACGGAACCCCATGGTGGAGGCAGACAGGCATGGTCAGTCAGCAAGGGAACGGTTCCCACAGAAGCTCTGCTGAAGCCAGTGTGGCCTTGCTGGTGAGTTTTCAGCTGTCACTGGGAATGGGTTTGGGCCTGCAGTGTTGGCAACGTGCTTCATCATTCTGTTGGCCTGTGGTGTGTGTGGAGGGTTATCCTGGGCCGTAGCTGTCTACCTGTTTTGTTTCTGGTTTGGTTTATAGTTGCAACATGTGTTTTCTTATGGAAGGAGACCTGCCTTTCCCATGCTCCCAGGCTGAGGTCATGCCAGATTGATAGATATGCTCAAGAGAAACCATTTAGAGCAAACTATTCAGAGTAGAAGCTGCCCATTCCTGATTTCTGAATGAAAGTATTAATTTTTGTAGGGGAAGGGCTGTGTAGTTCCTTAAATTTTGTGTGTTTTCTGGATCTCTTCCAGCTTTTGCAAGCCTCATCTGATGCTGTCATCTTTCTATCCATCTGAATTTCTCACGCAGAAGATGACAGAAGATAACCAGATTGCTGTTCACCTTCCTGTTTCTGTGTCTCTGCAGCACGTGGCTGGGCTGAAAGGAAATGCCCTGCTGGAGTTTTTCCATGGCAGCGTAGCAGAGGTACTACCCCCAGCCCAGGTGTATAAAAAGATGCCTTGTGGCCTCTCAGGGCTAGACAGTGTTTTTCAAAGGGCTGTCCCAAAGGGCTTAAACCCAAGGGTCAGGCTCTGCCAAACCTGGAAGGGTTTCTATCACAAACTGGTTTGTGTGACTGCGTGCTGGGTTCCTCGCTGCAGCGACGGGGATCCCGCCGGGCACCTCTCAGGCTCCTCGAGGCAGAACAGGAAGGACATTAGTGTGTGTCTGGCAGGAATGATAACTCCACTTCCTTTTTTTTCCCCTTTCAAGGGTCAAAATGAAATAAAATTGTATCAGTACAGGCTGGGGGTGACCTGCTGGAGAGGAGCTCTGCGGAGAAGGACCTGGGGGTCCTGGTGGGTGACAGGGTGGCCATGAGCCAGCAGTGTGCCCTGGGGGCTGAGAGAGACAATGGGATCCTGGGGCGCATCAAGAGGAGTGTGGCCAGCAGGTCACAGGAGGGGATCCTGCCCCTCTGCTCTGCCCTGGTCAGGCCCCACCTGGAGTACTGTGTCCAGTTCTGGGCTCCCTGGGATAAAATAAGCCAGGGATCTCCTGGAGAGAGTCCAGAGGAGGCTATGGAGATGATGAAGGGCCTGGAGCATCTCCCCTGTGAGGAAAGGCTGAGTGAGCTGGGGCAGTTCAGCCTGGAGAAGAGAAGACTAAGGGGGGACCTTATGAATGTTTATCAATAGCTGAAGGATGGGATGCAGGGGGAAATGGGCAGCCCCTTTTCAGTGTCTGTGGGAACAGGACAAGGGGCAATGGCTGCAAGTTGGAGCACAGGAAGTTCCACAGCAACATGGGGAAGAACTTTTCCCCAGTGAGGGTGAGGGAGCCCTGGGACAGGCTGCCCAGGGGTGTGGAGTCTCCATCTCTGGAGAGATTCCAGCCCTGTCTGGACGCCGCCCTGTGCAATATGAGCTGGGGAGCTGCTTTGGCAGGGGGTTGGACCCCATGGGCTCTGGGGGTCCCTTCCAGCCCCTGTGATGCTGTGAAAATGACTGGAGTGGAATTACTTTGTGATGGGATCTCACTAAATCAGTAGGTGGCGCCTTTGTGCAGTACAGATGTACGAGTATGTACTTGGCTGTAGGAACTCCAGAAACAGGAGGAGGTAAACCTAACTTGATGTACAGTCTGTGTGGGGAACACCAAATTTAAAAATACAAATAATACCCTAACCTCAGAGTGTGGCACTTTGATAAATCATTGTGCTCTGAGTACAAATCTCAATTGAAAAGCAACTTGAGAGAGACACTCTGTTCACATCCCTCACTTCCAAATCTTCAGTGAGCACAAATGGTAAGCTGTGCTTCTCTTTTGACATCAAGGGATGCTGATAAAGAAAGGTGACTCACTTGAGGATTCACAGTAAACTCATCAAGCTGGGCAGATGCCTCCCTGGACAGCAGCTGTAACAGCAAGAGGTGCTGTTGCTGTCTCTTAAGGTCTCTTAAGGTCATTAAATCCAGCCCCTCGGTAGCATCTGAAGGCTCAGCAGACTTGTTGGCACTGCTCACTGATCAATTTTGTCTGCAGTGTCTTTTGTGCCAAGTCTTTACTGTGTGCTAGCTCCTACTTGTAGTTTTGGGCAGAAAATGAGGAAGAACTTGACCATGACAGGAAAATATGGTTTTACACAAACAGTGGAGTTCCATTGTGTGCACCTCAAAGCTGTGCTGCATTTAACTGCCTCGAGGTGAGCTTCTGCTCTTTGACCACAGCATCTTTAGATGCTCCAGCTGTTGAAACTGTTTCTCTAGTAGCCTATGATGATAAAGCTGCCTGGATTATCAAAGTGTGCAAGTAACTTGCAGCATCTGCTTTCTGTCTTAGGTGGAAAATGAAGAGTTGAGACAGCTCATGTGGTCCTCAGTTCTGCTGTACAAGACTCCCAGTATGGAAGTGATGGCCTGTGTGCTTCTCTCAGCAAAAGCTATTCCGTTTCTGTTGGATGATTCATTTGTTCATGCTGATGAGCGTCAGTCAGGTAAGAGAGCTGGTTAATCCCTTACTAGGGTTACCAACCTGATCCCCGCCTGTGGGTTTGTCTTCAGTCTGACCTCAGTCCCGGGGAAGACCTTGGAGAGGGTCATCTTAGGAGCTGTCATGGAGCACATGCGTGATGCCCAGGGCTTCAGGCCCAGTCAATGACCTGGATGAAGGGATTGGATGCTCCCTCAGTCAGTTTGCAGATGACACTAAACTGGGAGGAAGTGTTGATCTGCCTGAGGGTAGGGAGGCTCTTCTATGAAACTGTTGCTACCCAATGCAGTGTCTCACCCAACCCACAGCTCAGGCCGAGCCTGACAATGAAAATATCTTTCTACAATCTAAGATGCCATGTTACTCAAGGGGTTACAGTGTACAGCTGGCTGTCTTTCTTACCCAGGTGTGTGCAGATGAGCCCAGTAATACCGTATCCGTAGGGAGGCAACAGCAACGAGCTACATCTTCACAGCTTTGCAGGCGCTGGACATGCTGCTGGCTGTAGGGGAAGTGGTGTGACAGCCGGTCACGGGGAGTCTGTATAATCCAGGTCGCTGGGTCCTGAGTGGCAGCCCAAGGAAACTTGCTTGAAACATCTCGCACACCCTGGTGTCTTTATAAATCTTTTAATTGCATAACGTCCTTCTGACTTTGTGGCTGTGGGGTTTTTTCTGTGCACTGTGGGCCTCTTTCCTGGGTTGCTCACAGGTCATTGTGGAGTCTGGTTTGATTTGTTATGAATGGGCTGGAGATAAAATCTTCCCGGCCACGATGCCATTTGTGTTGGGTTTAAAGAGGTTTGCTAGGGAGTTTGTTGGGAAAATGAATCTGGGCTTGATGATGCTTTGTTTCAGCTCTCTGTGCCTGGCCTCTTGTTCATTAGAGATGTGAATTTGTTCCTGGTTTAGTGCTTTGTCATGGTAAGGAAAGCCACCCCTAAGGTGGGACAACCTTTTGGATAGGAATGTTGTGGTTCAAAGTTCTGAAAGCTGACCCGAGGCTGTTTTACAATCCTGTAAAAACAAAAAAATCTGTAACTGTGGGTGCATGGTGATTTTGTCTTGAAGTCTTTCCACTGATGAAGAAAGAATTACAAGTACAATTAAAATAAACATTACTATCTGAAAAACTATGATATTTTAGGGAAAACTAAAATTTCCTAGAACCTCTTACAATTACAATATGGTCAGCTGATACAATCCACAAAACATTTCATTTTCATCTACACTCAAATATTTTCGATAATGCCCTGTGATTAAAATGATAAAAAACACCCCCAGACAGTCTGAAGACTGTCTGAGTGACAGCAGGTCAAGTCGGTGGCCACAATCAGAAGCAACATGGCAAAGACAGATTATGAAACAGTAAAGAAATCTTGACTCCAATATAATTTGAGTTAACTTTTTGGAGGTCTCATGGTTGTTTGTATATTTTATCTTATAAATTGGAGGCATGAAGTTCAAAGTCATTTATATAATATTGAGGCCTGAGTTGAATATTGGATATTAGCGGAATTATATGGTTAATAAACCCCTAAATACTATGTGGTCTTCTAACCAAAACATCAAATAAGGTCTTGCTCATTATTTTATTTTCAAATTAGTGAAAACATTTCCTTCATTGCTGCCTACTGCAAGCAACACTGGGGTTTGTGTAATTTTTGTCCTTGCCATTGCTAGATTCGGGGACAAAGAAATACACTTTTTATCTGGGGCTTATTATCATACATAGGAAAAAACCATAAATATGCTTTGTTCTTGCTACTGCCATGTGGACAAAGATGAATGCATTTTTTGGCTAGCTTTGCTGCTGTTGCCAAGAAGAGATGAATATTATCTTATCTTTTTTGTTTTGCTGAACAAAATCCTGCCCCAAGATGAAGGCAAGGCCAAGGGCAGACAAATATTTCATATGGAAAAGGAAGATAAGTAAATATTCACCACAGGGATGTTTGCTCCTGCATGGAAATGCTAGTGAGAATCATGTGAAGAAGAGAAGCATGTTTACATCTTTTTGATTCACTCTTTAACATAGCATTCTCCTTAGGAGCATTGGAACCGTTTTCCACTATCTGGAAACATCCTGTAAAGCATTCCTGCTCTGTGCTGCGATAGTGCCACTGCCCTTTGTGCACAAAGACTGCTTAAAATACTGGCTACATTATGCCAGATACAAGAACTTCATTAAATTATTGAGAAAAAAGGAAAACAGTTAATATTGTGTTCAAAGGAATATTATATCTTTCCCACTGAGCTTAGCAGTCCAAAAGTTCACGTTTTAGGAGTCCAAAGCTGCAGCCTTTGTTCATCCAAATGACTTAAATGGAGAGCAAAATTGCTTTTAACTGGACTTGAAGATGAAATTCTTATCAGCTCCTTGATAAGAATGATACAAAGATAGTTTTCAAAAACTGTTACATGGACAGAAAAGGTCAAATTCAGAACTGCATCTGAATTTTTTGTTTCTGGTGCTTGGTTTGTGTTTGTTAGTGAAGAGAACGTTTGCAAGGACTTAAAATGCTGTCAGAGTTTATCTCAGGATTTTATGCCACTGCTGGTCCAAATTCTGCAATATACCCGTGGACCTTCCAGTGCAAATCAGTCTGTACATGTATATGTATACGTGTCTGTATATAGAATATGCATTGTATCTCTGTGCCTGTGTTCCCCTTCACTGGGCCCTCAGATGTTTATCAGAATGGGTTCCAGAACTGCTCAAACATGACTTGACTTCTCTTTGTAAGGACTTTGCTTTGAGGCGATTCGACATCCCCTCTCTGACCATGACTTTTACGTAAACCACCTCCGCTAGACCATCACCGCTCTGATTGATGAGTTTGACTTTAGGTCTTTTCTGATTGTTTGTTTTGGTACATAAAGCTCTCCAAATGTACCTGAGGCTTTGTTACTGTGATTTTAAGTTACAATTTATCAACATCCCAAACAGCACGCTAAGACTTAGAATTCCTACTTATCAATTTAGTAAAGATCCTGTCTTTAAAAAGAACCTTTTTCGATCTTATATTTATTACGGCTGCAAAACTAGCCAATTGCAAGCAGTTTATAGAACTTCTATTCAGCTTCAATAACAGTAGTGTTAAAATAACACCTTGATAACAAATAACTTCTATAATTCCCTTATAAGTAAGAAGTGAGAAAACCAAGCTGTTACAAGCCATTATTGTCAAACATATTTTCAGAATATACTTAGCTCACCCAGTTATTTGAATTCTTTACACCTAAATGTTAAGGGCTCTGCTTTGAAAACAGTGCACGTTGCTTATTTAAAATAAATAAATAAATATATAAATAGACTGAGAATGCATCTGATGGTATTTACAGCTACATTATGACAATCACTGCTGGCAGCTTAACTTACATTTATGCAAAGTTTATGCACAGTGTCTAGACAGTGTAGTTGTACTATGACCTGTTTTACTGTTCCAAACGAGGGAATCTCTTGTAACTGAACTCTATTTAATCTCACTAAAGCTCTGTAAAAACCCTGAAGTCTGCTCATATGTTACCAAATGGTAGGTGGATACTGTGCAAACACTCAACAGATGAAAACTGACATCTTAATGACACCATCAGGCATATGAAAATTTACACCAGCAGGAAATAGTGAAACATCAACTATTCTTTACTAATTGTGTATGAATAACACAACACTGTCTCAAAAAGTAGAATTACAGGAAAATCTCACATAGTTTCACAAGGCAAATCTTATTTCCATTATCAGTATTTTCAGGTAAAGAAAACACAAAAGTAATAAACCTGTAAATTTCATCAATATCGTTTCCTAGAGGACTTTGCATTATGGGAAAGCTTGTTTGAATTTCTTCTTTTTTATTTCTTTTTTATTTCTTCCAAAGATGATATGTCAGGAGGACAGAAATTTATTAAAGTAGTTCTGGAAGATAAACTTACTAAAGAAAGTTTTCATAGTTGTGAAACTCTTTTTAGCCTTTCTTGGGGTCATTTATATATTTTTGGTTAACTTTTATATAAATTTGATTTAAACTTAGAATTTCAATTGGCTAAACCCAAGAAATTTCAATAGTGATTTGAACACTTTTGTTTGTTAAGTTTCACATAAATGACAGTAAACCCAGAGATTTTTTCCCAAAACTGAAAAATTTCAACTCTGCAAGCACAGAAAAATGTTCCTTAGTTCTTGTTAATTTTTAGTGGAAGTAGAGCCCTCATTCCTTGTCGAATCGATCTATCACCACTATTCCTTTCCTTTTGTGAAAGCCAAGTTATTCTGAGAAATTAGCAGGTTTTCTTTTTGTTTAATATTGCATTAAATGCTTAACATATATTTAAAAAGAAAATTGTTAGGTGATGCTTCTACCTGGCTTCTACTCCTAAGTTCTGAATCAATCACTGTATAGGATGTGAGATGTTCTGGGGCATCTCAAATGGCAAGAGAAGGGTGTCGGTGGCCAACTGAATCAAGTACTGAAGTCTCAGAAACATTTAAAATTTAAGATAAATTCTGAAAACATAAGTCAATTTTTTATGTCATTGTAAATGAAAGGAATGCACACAATATTTAATGAAATTAATTTTCAAATAATGGGGGTAGGGTGGAAAAAAAGCGATGCTGCCAATCACTGACAAAGGAAGTGCAGTGAGCACTTCCAATAAATTATTAGATCTTCCAGTTTAGATTTTAGTCTTAAGCAAAGCCTGTTTCAAGTAAACCCATCTTTTTTCTATTTATGAATAATAAGTCTAAATCAAAGGAAAACCTGTTCCAAATGGATAAAACCCAAAAAATATTTCAAAGTAATTACTCTGAGCTAATCAGATTTGATCTGTAATCTGGAATACTGTCTACTTGTCACAGATATTCTCCTCTCATTGAGCTAACTCTACCACAGTGAAAAAATTATGAAAACTAGGTTAACACTAAGGACAAAATGGCTTCAACCCTGAATAGCAGCTAAACTTTCAGCCATACATCAGATTGGATACTATCAGCAAAATAATTATTTAATTAAAAGAATTTGTGTAGCTTTTAACAGCAACTCAAAACCCCAAGTTTCACACTGCCTGAAATAAAGGCAACAAAATAAAGTGCCTAGTTTCTAGTAACGAGAGTATTCTGTCACTGACACAATGCATTTCAGTAACTTTTAGGGCTTAACCTTCACCCTATACTGTACCACAGCGTAGTGAAACACATAGATACAGAGAAATGTGGCTAGCTGAGAAAAAACAAACCCTTTTCCAGAAAACTAAGCTTTAAATAGCTTCTTACCCTAGAAGCTACAGAAATGCATGAATCAGACTAATATATGCATAATGGACTAAAATTCATGTGAATTCACTCTGCAGAGTTACATTGTGTGTACCTAAACAGTCTTTGAGACAGAAGTATCAATGTAATTTAAGGAAGTTTCCCATTTACTGTGTTTTGTTTGGCATTGTGAAGACTTCCTAGAAAGTTTAAACTGGATTTTTCTAACAGGGGTTTTTTATATTAAACTGAAGTAGAAGATGGAATCACGTAATGCACTCCAGCTGCAAACAGGCATTGGGTCTTTGGAACCAGGCTACAGGGAGTCTGAATTTAAACAAAATAAAATGTTATGTGTATTGTGTGAAGACCATACGTGTAAGTATGAATTTTAGGAACATCTTGAGAAACCTAAAAAAAGTTAGCAATACTGTCATATTAAGGTCTAATATTTGAACTAGTCTGAAGCCAAGTGTAACTACTGCATTCCCAATGTCATAAAACAATTTTTGAAGTTGATAGTTCACAAAATGTCAGATCTTGAGGTTTTTTATTAACCTATGAGTAAATGTTCTCTCTTGTATCCCTGCCCAATGTCATTGAGAGCAGAGGATTCCAGTTAGGGAAGGAATATGCCAAGGTGATGGCTTAATCAAATTATAATTATTTAAAAACTGCTCAGAAGCTTGAAATTGTAGGAAACATTTCTATGGAATTACTGAACACAATTCATATAAGACAAAATGAGTGATAAATACTTCTCAATTAACTAAAAGAACAAGTCCTTATCATTTGTGCAACAAATATATATGTAAATATATTTACATTTAAAGATACCAAACTGGATACATTAAAATGGTTAAAAGATTTGATTCCGTCTCAGTTCTTACCTATGTGGGTATTTGTTTTTCTTAATGGCTATGAAAGAAAATATTGGAACAGAGTTCATATATGATAAATTAGATTCTAAATAAATAAGAACTGGGTTTAAACTTCTATCTGATTTCCTGAATTCTTGAGGAACATGAAACATTAATTGTGCATTATTGATTCAACAAGGAAGTGCAATCATTCAAAATCTATAGACCTGCATATATCCAGTGAAGTATCTTGCTCACTACCTTCAAAAGGAAATGAATGAATATCAGCAGCCAGGAGAGTAGTTTCTAAACCTCAGACTAATTCTATGAATGAATGTCCAGAAGTTAAGCCAGTCTTTACCGGAGAGTCTAAACATCTTCCTACAAACACACAAGAGGGCATGAATGTTCATGAAGCAAACACTCAAATAAGAAAGGGATATTTAACAGTGCTTGGGATTCTTCTGAGATTCATGCATTCACTTCCAGATCTCCCTGTGTTTTCTCTGGAAGTCTCTTTATGTTGGAGAAACATGTAGTTGATAGCTAAGGGAAGGTCTTACTGCAGGCATGTCTTTCATGTCTGAGAATGAAATGAGTACAGAGACTGGAAAATATGTAATCTCTCTAGATAGTGCAAAAGAAGGGGGGGGGGGAAAGTCCTTGACTTCAAGAGCCTTAGTAAATGATCACTTGCAAAGCAAGATATGCGTACAAGATAGCTCAAAAGAAATTGGTTATTGGTAAGTAACTTTCCCTTTCTTTGTTATCAGTGCACTTTTCAACTGGGAATAACCACGACGAGATGCTGACTCTAGCTATATTGCTTTAGCATTCTTTTAGTACTGATGTAGTGTCACTTTTTAAATCATTCCAGGCTAAAATAAGCACCCAACTTCTCTGGCTTGGAAAAACTGGCTCCACCATCTTCATCTTGTACCTGAGCTGGGATTTATGTAGCTTTTGGCAAGCACAAACGAGGCTTCTCACCCAAATACCTGAACATATATTTAAGCCAATCACATGCACACATACACACATATTTGCCAAATACCATTGATTTTACTGGCTCATTGTACAACAAGATATATAAAATCTGGTTTCATACCATTTTACTTCTTTTCATGCTGTGTGTATAAAAATCCACTATTTAAAAATATTTCTCACTTCAGAATATATTCTTCATGACATTTATGCTTGTCCACCTCTCCTCAGATATAATATAAACATGATAAATTTCCCATATCCATTATTTGCAAACCTGTATAACTTGTACTAATCTTATACACTTAGCTAAAAAGTTCTGATTTAGAAAGTTGAGGTTTCTTGGGAATTGTTTTACTGCTGACCTATTGCCTAGTGAGAATCTATGCTAAGGGGTACCAGAGTGACCATCCATTTTTTGTTCATGCTGATTCAAACACTTTAATGTGCATTATTTTACTTCTGGAGCTCACTGGAGTTCAACTACCACTGTTGAACATCTAATCTGCACACTTGATGATTTCATTATCACTAATTTGTACACAACTATGACCTTCAGTTTTACATCAGTATTTTCTAATGATTAATTTTTAAAATACATTTTGTAGTTTCTAGAAGATTCTGGGAAGCAGTGATCAAAAAGGGAGTGTAAATGCTCCCATAGAAAGGCTCATCTGCTACAGCCTTTCAAAACAGTATCTCCTCCAAGTCCACAGTGTACCTACAACAGGTGCTGCACTTTGAAACTGGGAAAACATAGGTAAAATTCAGTGTATAATACATGATATTTTAAAATATTAAGCAAATCTATACTTCTTTAAGATTAAGATTTGAACATAAATGATGTCTGCAATACATTACGCATATTTGTGAGTTCTAAATGACATGTTAACAAGGCCTGAAGAACATATATATACTTATATGTGTTGGTGTAAACTATTTTGAGCAAGCAGAAATCTCTACATTGTTGACGATAACCAATCAAAACTGATCAATTCAGAGCAGAAACTGTGGTTCTGATGAAGGGATTGTCGTGGTTTCACCCCGGCTGAGAGCTGAGATCCACGCAGCTGCCTGCTCTTTAAAGGAAAAGAGGAGGGGGAGAGGTGTGTGGCAGGGGTGAGGAAAGGGAAGGGAGAAGGAAGGGGCAAATAACAACCCAAAACCAAGAAACCAAAAGCCCGTGGGTTGGGATAAGGAGAGTTTACTAGAATAGCAGAAAGGTACAATATTAGAAAGCTAACAGGACTTTAGAGCAAAATTATATGAAGCTGTTGATACCCAATGCAGTGTCTCACTGAACCCACAGCTCAGGCCGTGCCACCCAGAGCCGTCCCGGAACCTGATCATCCCCCCAAAACCGCGCATCCTGGAGCCGCCCCGCTCCTCCTCCCATCAGCCCCCCTTTATACTGAGCAGGACGTAATTGTCATGGAATACTCTCTTTGGCCAATTTGGGGCACCTGTCCTGGCTTTGTCCCCTCCTTCCTCATTAATAGAGAAATATGAAGAGCTGAGAAAGTCCTTGACTGCTTGACCACAACTAAAAACATCAGGGTGTTATCAGCACTGTTTTCATTTTAACTCTCAAACACAGCATTCCATCCGCTGCTACAAATGAAGTGAACTCCATCCTGACTGAAACCAGGACAGGGATTTGAAAAATGGGAAATTTAACTACAGAACTGTAGAATTTTTATATCACAGATTGTACCAGGAAAATGAAGGTTATCAACTGCTGTTCCAATTAATACTGTACTCCCTATGGGATGAACATGTGCAGAGGACCCAAAAGTTCTCTGTGGTACAGCATTAATCTTCTACATGCAGTACAGCTAATGTTGACAGAGCTGTGGCTGTTGTCAGGCCTACTGATGACTTTTGAGTTTTTGACTTCATCTGCCTTCTAGTGATTTGCTCTCTGAAGATAAGTTTGATGAGGAAAAGATAAAAAGTCATCAGCACCTTTAGTTTACAGAGACAGAAACAATGCTGAGTAATTACAGATTATTTTTCTCTAAGAATGTTTTGAGAAATCATATTCCTAAATAATTTCAGAAAATTAGGTAGAAATTTAAAGTTTCTTCAATAATTAGGAATTAGGAGAAGAAAACACTACAAAAGCTGATAGAAAGAAATCCAAAGTAGGATCACAACTGATGAATCATAGAATAGTTCGGGTTGGAAGTGACCTCTGAATATCATCTGGTCTAATCCCTCTGCAATGAGCAGGGACATCTCAAGTCAATCAGGTTGATTAGAGCCTTGTTCAATTATTCAGCCGTGGTTTGTTTCAGATTTAAGGAGAGGAGAATAAACCAGAAGAGATTCACACTGTTAGGCCAAAAACATTGAATAGTGCAGGTCATGAGTTCATTCAAAATGTGTTTTTTAGGAAGACACATATCAGACCACAATAAATACAGAAAATCTTCTATGCCATAAAAAGAACTGCTCAATCATTTTGATATTCTGGACAACTTCTTTTTCCATGGTTCTAATGAACCATGGAATTCTGATTCTATTATTAGCAAGAAATTGGTAACAATCGTTTGTACCCTTACATCTGAAATTTTATTTTGTGGATAAAAGCTGAACTACTTTTTTCTACATAGCTAAAAAAGGAAGGAATGAATAAACAAGCAACTAAAACAAGAAAGAGCAAAGAGAGAGATAAAAGAAGGGAAGCATTGGGACAATCCAAAGGACCTGAATTTCCCTGCATGGAAATCATAAATGTCTTAAAGAATTGGATAAAACTTGGATAGAAAAAAGGTAAAGATAAATTAATGAAGTTTAGGTGATGTCCATGTGGACATTTAGGATGGGTGACAGGTTTCTCAGACCAAACACCTCGCTTAGTATACATGAAAGCATTCCCCAAAATCTATTCTGCATTTATTCTCATTATTCCTTTATTCAAATGCCTGAGTTGGAAACAGACACTCCACAGCTCTGTGCAGTAATCACTTGAAACCACCATCGTCAGAATTGTAAGAAAATGCATTTCTCCTCCAGTAACAGCTGTGGGAGAGATCAAGGATTATCCTCCTATATTTAGACCACGTCCACACCAGCACTAGTGTGTTACTAGTTACACAGCCCCAGCTAGGCAAGCGTTTGTGCATCTGGAGATGGCAGACTAACGCAGAGCTCAGAGTGTCAATTTATCCTGTGTGAAATGACCGGGGGAGGGAGACATAATGAACAGCTGCATTGAGCTGAGAAGCGTAGGAGAAGGTGAATGAAAAATAGGAAGATAAGGAATAAAGTGAGAAATAAGAAAGGATAGAAAATGAAAGGACTGTATTCATATGTAGAAAATGTGTGCAAAGTCACTTGCCATTAAACACAGTAAAAATGAGAAGGGACGTCATTGTCCATCTGACTCCATTTATCTGATAATCAACACTTTTTATACTCGTAATCCTGAACTCTCGTTTTAAACCCACATTAATGAGATGATCAGGCATTTCTACAACTGCCTTATGAACCTTGCCAAAGAGAACTCATTTTCTCAGATCATTTGCTGCAGTATCAGTCCATCGTCTCATCCTGACCAGACTGTCTCACCTGTTTGTATAAAATTATGCAGACAAATAAATTAAAGTGCTTTGACATTCCACTACTCTTTTTCTTTTTTGTTTTTTTTTTTTGGCTGAGGAATCTTTGGTCAGTAACCAAATCAGCAGTTTCAAAATATTAGCATTTACCCATTTTAACACAACTAAATTTTCTTTCACCAATCACATAGTTTCATATGTACCCAGGTGTGACTTGTTATGCTCTTCAACATCTTCTCATTCTGAAAATTTTTATTTGTATCTGCAAATCAAGACATTTCCTGTTACCGTCTACTTTTTAAACAAGCACAATGAGGTTCATTTTGACCTTTTAACTCAATGAGAGTTATGCCAGGAGCAGCAGTCTTGCATGACATTTCTGGGGAGGCTTGTGTTTCAGGCATACAGGGTTTGCTACTGTTAAGCCTCAGACTTCTGGTCTCCATCTCAAGTTTTAAAGCACATTACAGTAGGCTACGTGTGCCGACCCTAGCTAAAACTATGCCAGCATTTCCATAATAAAAGCTCTTATTTCCAGAGGTCCCAGCTGTACATTCAGCTGTAAAAATGCGCTAGGCTAAAATTGGATGTACAGGATTCAATGTGGAATTAATACAAATTAAAAAAACATTCCACTTGACTATTTCTGAGCTATAGCTTCTGAAAAAGTAACGGTTTGTGAGATTCCTTTTTGGCCTCTCATCTTGTAAATCAAAAAGTAATTTAACTTTTTCAAAATATTGATGTTATTACGTGATGAGACCAGTTCTGCTTCCACAGGAAGGATTCCTCTATACCTTAGACACGGGGATTTATTTTCATGTATACAAGAGGGCAGCATCTGTAGTTGTTTACCAAGAATTCAAAAATGACACACTGTCATCCTGCCTACACAGTTCACTGCTACTGATGTTTTATGCTCATCAGAATCCTACTCCTGCAAAAGCAAGGATGTGTACATCAATATATAATTTTGGTTTCTTGGCAGGGGGCAGAACTCATAACGCACTCTGTCTTAAACTAGCTGTGGAAACCTTGTTGCTTTTACTTTATTCCTTGTGCTTTGTGCTGTTCTTTTACTTCATTTAGAATAAAGGTAGAAATAATACTAAATAATAGATTAAATTCTGACAGGTCTTCCTATTTCTCCCTAGTTTTATCTCTTTAATTCCATGAAGCTCTCCTAGGCCCATCCTTAACGATCCCATGTAACATGCCTTGCCTGTGTCTTCTACAACCTTGAAGCATACAGTTCTCTTCCAGTCAAGCATATTGTAAGGGCTCAGAGGACGTGTCTGTGTGCTCTTTTGCAGACTGGCATGATTGATCTGTCTCAAACACAAGCTGTGTGACAGCACCCCAGTAGTACTTACCAGCTTGAGCCTACTGATTTGTGGCTGATTCAGGGAGCCTCTCACCTCTATCTACCAAGTATCTCATCATCATAACCAGATTGGCATGGAGATGGATGTTCCTTTTGCATCTTTAAAGCCTCCAGTTATGAGGACTCTGACACGTCCCTGGGAAGGTTGGTCAAGTAAATCACTGTAAAGAAATGTATTTCTTGCATTGAACTAAAACATCTCTTGGTGTAACTTCCACCCCCATGTGACTGCTTGTGAAGAGAGAGCCTGCATCCTATTTTCAGTCACCTGTTAAGTACTTTCCTGAGAAAGAAAGGTCCATCAAGCTAAAGTATGATATCTAAGCTCTGGATCAGCGCAACACTGACAGGAAGGAACCTCAACTTTCACCCATGGCAGTGTGCACTTAGAGCCCAGAAAGCCAACTGTCCCCTGGGCTGCTTCACAAGAAGTGTGACCAGCAGGTCAAGGGAGGGGATTCTGCCCCTCTGATCTGGAGTGACGCCCCCTGCAATGCTGCATCCAGCTCAGTGGTCCCCAGCACAAGACAGGCGTGGAGCCCTTGGAGCAAGGCCAGAGAAGGCTGGAGCACCTCTGCTATGGAGGCAGGCTGAGAGAGTTGGGCTGGTTCAGCCTGCAGAAGAGAAGGCTCTGGGGAGACCTTATAGCGGCCTTCCAGTCCCTGAAGGGGCTACAGGGAAGCTGGAGAGGGACTGGTGACAAGGGCAGGGAGGGACAGGACAAGGGAGAATGTTCTTAAGCTGGAGGAGGGGAGAGTTAAATTGGGTATTATGGGAAAAAAATCATCTTCCCAGGGACAGTGATGAGGCCCTGGCACAGGGTGCCCAGAGAAGCTGGGGCTGCCCCTGGATCCCTGGCAGGGTTCAAGGCCGGGTTGGATGGGGCTTTGGGCACCCTGGGCTGGTGGGGGGTTTCCCGGCCCACAGCAAGGGGTTAGAACCAGATGGGCTTTAAGGTCCTTTCCAGCCCAAAGCTGCCTGGGATTCTGTGATTATTTTTTTTCTTGTCTATTCTTATTTGTAGCATTTCCAGTAGGGATTATTTAATCTTATTCCCTAGGTTAATGGAACTAAACTGGTGTAGAAATAACCACAGTAAATACACTACAAGTGCTTTGCAGCCTTTGTGTTCCAGGGGAAAGCTGTGTCTGGCTTGGCAAAGAGCAGCAGTTGGATGTGACAGCAGTGTACAACCTTATTGTTGCTTTGGTGTTGAACAGGGGTGTGCAGTGATATGGGGGTGCTTACTTCCTTGCAGTGTCTTATACTTTGTCATCTTAGATTTGGTTTCTTAACTTCCAGATAGAAGCTTTTAAAAGAAAATAATTGAGTACCCAGAAGCTGCTGTTCAGAGACACCTGCAAACAATGGATTTCTGTGGGATTGGTGCATATAAGAGAGCGAAGACAGAGGCCTCTTGTAGGTCTGACAGAGGACTAGAGCTCCTTTTCTGTGGGCTACAATATTCCACGTCATGACCTTGTTTCGATTATAAAGGTAGGAAAATTCTGCTGTGTCCCCCAGATGATGAAGGGAACACAGAGCCTGGGTTTCAGTCAGATCTCTGCATGCCAGGTGAGTGTAACTGGCTTTATCCAATAACAGAACTGTTGAATTTTGTTCGGAATGCAGCTTCAAGCTGCTTCTCCAAACTGTTCCTCCTCAGTGAGTGGGGTTTCAGTTATACTAAGAATGTGCTTGTCTGAAATGTTTGCCTCATCAGATGAGCTGAACTGTGCTGCAGATGGCCCATGGATTTATTTCCTTGTCATGAATCATGAGGGGTTTGTCAGTGAAGTAAACTCCTCAAATACTCATTTCATGATGATCTGTAATGCCTGTTTGTCCTTTGCAGCTACCTTAAAATGAGATGTGTGTGCCTAAACTATCACAGATAGTTTTTTGTTCTTCTTGTGAGCCTTAGAGAGAGCTCTTGGAAGAGCTCAGAACTATTTCTGGACTTCTACAGAGCATTTGCGTTTTGTGAAGTATGGGAAATACCTGTACCGACCTTTGTGCTCCTTTAGATTGAAAAATAACAAATTCCCACAGGGAGAATTTTCCAGACTTTTTCTTTTCCTCCTGGAGCTGTCAGTGTGTAGAAAGGGGGTTGAGCACTGTGTAGGTCCAGAAGGGCAGAGAAGATAGAGGATGGTGAACAGGGACTCTCCACAAAGGTAAAGAACCTGCAAGAATTTAACTGGGGATGGTTCCCTCCATGTGCATGCGTGTGTATACCTATGAGATTTAATCTCCAGACCATGAGATCTGAGCCTTTCACATCAGACCGAGACTTGTTCTTCCTCTTCACCTTTTTCTGCTGTTTGTGCTTTGATCCAAGCTGTATTTGAGGAGGAACTGTCACAGAAGCACAGCTGCTTTTGGAAATAAATCAGAAATTGATGAATTCCTTGGTATGTTTTAGTGCAACCAGTCAGGAAGTTTGTGTCATTTCAGTGAGCCTTGATAGAGTGTGTTGAATGCATCACTTCACCTGTCTTAATGTTGTTCTTCCAGAATTCAGGAAACATGAGACCTTCTGGTCAGTTAATGAAAGGATGTGCTTTTCTGAGGCTGACAGCTGACAATGAAATGCACTACTGCAACATCTCTAAGTGGCTCCCCAGGAGCAGGAGGCGTGTGAAATGATTAACCCATGCTGGCTTTGTTTTGAGGGACAGGAGGCTGAATGCTGTGCTGTGATTCTGGCTGGCTGAGGTGATAGGTGAAGCGTGGTTCAGATTGTTCTGGCACAAAATTAACTTTAGGTGAAGCCACTTCAGAGGGGGCACTCAGCAAATTGTGGAACACTTTAAGGAAGGTCCTGAAGAACTGTTCCCTGACTCTGTAGTGCCTGTAGCCTCACTAGTGCCAAAATCATTGATGTCTGACCGCTGTATGTGAGTGGAACCTTGTGGTGATGTGCAGCTGGACTCTGGGACTTGCTCCCACTGAAGCCAAAGGGAGTTTTACTCTTTGGAGAACTCTGCTTATCAGGAAAGCCGATGCTCTCCTGTCTGTCAGGTCAAACTGGTGTCCTTAAAAGGAAGAGGAGGAAGATGTTAATTCCACGTGTGCATGTATTCTGACTGCTGTAATCCACATTTGCTCTTGGGATGCTGTCAGAGGAGGCTTTTGGATGCTGTTTCCTAGTGTTCCTGGAAAGAAATGGGATTGTAAAAATGTTGCCAGATAATGCATTTCCTGCCCTGGGAGCTTGCTCTGGTGGTAGTGTGGTGAAAGTCCTCAGACTGTCCAAGAAAATGCTGCAGCTTTGCACATCAGCAGCTTAGCAAAGGATGTCAGGTTTGTCTGTTAGATGGTAGGTGCTGCTTTTTCTGGTTAGAATAAGTCTGAGCTGCTATTGAACTTAGGGATATCTCAAAGTTTAGCAATTTCTATGTTGTATAAATGAACTTTGGTTCCAGCCCTGTTAAGAGGGAAATTTGCCATTAGTTGCGTTGGGAGCTTAAGGCTTGAATGCAGAGAGTGCCTGTTTGAACACTTGGATTATTCTGGTGTTAAAGAAAATTTATCTGAATTCAGTGCTTCTAGTTTAGAAGCAAAAAGGACATTGTTTTGGTGCCTTAATCATGAGCTTAGAATATAAATGACAGAGATGAAATCGCTGACATTAGGTTTTGCAGGTACCATTTGCTCTTTGGTAACTGGGGCAGCGTTGTGTTCGATACCATCATCCTGTGTTTTTCAGGAGAGCAGCTCTGAATGGCTGGAGAAGTCTTCAACATCAGACCCTTGCAGCCATATGCTGTCACTCAACAGTTGCTGCAGGGGAAGCCTACGTGTGCTAATGGAGATGCCAAAACTGATCTAGGTCATATTCTAGATTTTACCTGTCGACTCCAGTATTTCAAGGTGAGCCATGTTTGCACAAGTACTGGCGGTGTTTCTGCCAGAGTGATGGGATTCTTGGCATGCTTCTGGAGCCTAGTTAGAATGCACAAGATCTTTACTGGCAGTAAACACCTGTAAGCATTTAGAGCTGGGTGTTAAACAGGTGCTTATTCTACCAACCTTCAACATAGTTCTCTAAGGAAGACGTTGATTCTGCCATGTGATGACATCTCTTCAGCGGTGCCCTCTAGGGTTTCTGTGACAGAGCCTTACTGGGTGCTGATAGGCAGGAAGGAGGCAGGAAATATTCATTTCAGCCTTGCATTCTTTGACAACACTATGGCTAGGCCAGTGCATACAGATGCATACATGCATGTGTGTGTAAGTCCTGTCCCCTTTCTCACCTTTAACTGTATTGGAAAGTTTAAAAAACCCCAAACCAAACTAACAAAACCATCAGTTTTAGAGATGAGTGGCCCAGAATTTCCAGGAAAAATGCCATTACAGAACAAATGTAAAATGGCCTCAGAGAACTTTTGTCTGGAACCAGTTTGATGTTTTGTTCTTCTACCAAATCAGTGAATTACAAAGACTTGTGCTGAGTAGCTTTTTTAACACTGCTTGCTACAGGTCAGTGTCTTTTCAGCCCTTTTATTACATGAAGAATTTCCTTGTAACTGTGTGGTATGTTCAAAGATGAAACGAAGCAGTGGTTTGGGTAAGGTGCACTGGAGGGCTTGGAAAGTTTAGAAAGCAAAACCACAGCTCTACTGTTATTCCTGTGGATCTTCAGTTGCCTTTGCCATCCTCTGTGTGTAGAACCTGTTGTTCAGAGGATTCTCTGGGTGGAGAAGAACATATGATTTAGAAAAATATTATATACAGCATATTATTTAGAAAAATACTTGAGAGTTTCTGGCCCTTCTGAAAGCTTGTGTGTGGGAGCCTTCAGAGTTTATAAGATATATGTAAGACCAAAAAAAAAACCCCAAACCTTAAGAGATTTCTCCCAAAATTTTATTCACAGCAACCAGAACTGCAACCGCCTGCCTTTTGCACTGGTGCCATGTGCTCTGGCCAGAATGCTATGGGCACATGGGAAAACTAGATGCCTTTTTATGAGATGGTCTAATGCTTTCTTCAAACCCATCTTGTCAGTGCCTTGGACTTCATCCCCTGGGCTGGAATTGAAGACAGTTCTGTCCTGGAGGATCCAGGTGTTTCAGGGAAGCTGGTTTTAGTGAGTGCCACTCTGGCTTGATCAGCTGTGGATGAAGCCTTGCTCAGTCTTGTCTGTGGGATTTGAGTGCCCCATGTGCTACAAAATACAAGCACCAGGTGGCAGCTTAAGTTCAGTGCCTCAAGTTCAGAGCACTTAGCTGGAGTAACTGATGGTTTGGGTTTTCTCTGCTGAAGAGTTAATCTGCGAGTTTCCTGTATCATCCCGTGTTTGACAAAGGGGTTGGAGCTGTGGCTGTCCCAGCTGCTGTACTTGTGCTCTTGCCCGTGCACAGCTGTCTGAAGTGAGCACAGGTTGGGTTGTGTACACTGACTGTTCTTCCTTGTTGATGACCAGGTCACTGGAACAGGGGGACCTTTTGGAACCAGTAAGATTCAGGAGCATCTGTTGCCGTTTGACCTGTCAATTTTCAAATCTCTTCATCAAACAGAGGTACAACTAAGCTACTGCCTGTAATTTGAGGGGCTCTGTAAATGCCAGGTCTGGTGCATGTCTCTCAGGCTTGGCAATTGCTTTGCTTTGGTGCTGGGGTTGGGGCATGCAGTGTTCAGGAGGAGTGTTTTATTTGGGAAACAGTGTGGGGTTTTTCTCAGGACTTGGCAATACGGATGCCAGATGTAAATATTCAGAAGAGCTTGTGCATGTCTTCCCAAAGGATGTGTGTCATTTCCAGTGTATGCAGAAGCTACCCCAGGGTGGCTTTCTGTCCCTGTGAAGCTCCAACAGATGGGTTCTAATGGGAGCTCTTATTACAAAGTACTTCTTGTTTGGGAAGCAGCAGGGATTTCTGAAGTGATGTGAATTTGCTTGAGAAGGTTCACTTGAGTGCAGCGCTTCTGGCTTGAGAATTTGTGGCATTTTTTCGTTGCTCTGCTCTCAGTGTGGATCACAGGGCTTCCACTGGGAGTGTTCAAAACCTCTTTCATCCCTTTCAGATCTTTCCAGAGTGGGAATGCCTGGTTGTGTCACACAGCCCTTACCCTGTGCTCCCTTCTGTTGGGTTCAGGACCTTTTGTTGGACATGCCTGCTGTCTCACTGATAGGAGAGGCTGTGCTGGTTCAGAGCTGCAGTGCAGTCCCCAAGTCAGGGACTTGCTGACATCTTAGCGTGGGAAGGAAACTTCAGTGGGCTGGTGGTGGGAGTGTGTCTAGCATGGATAATTTCAGGAGTAGCTTTGCTTAGTGTGGGGAGAATAAAAAAGGTTTTTGTTTTGAAGACTTTTGTGCCTGTGGGTTCCTGAAAAGTTCTGGATGGACTGGCAGCAGACCTGCATTTTCATCTCATCGTAACTGCTGCCCAAAACCAAACAGTGGTGATCTGGAGAGGTGCTTCCAGGGGCAGCAGGAGTTCTCTGGGAACTGGTTGTTGTTGCAGAATGTGCCCAGAGAAGGACCCATTTGCTAGACAGAGGTTGAGTCACATTAAACTGCCGAAAAGACTTTTATAATGTCAAACTTAGTCTGTGTAATGAGCTCATTGGTGTATGAACTGCTGAGCTGGGCATCTCCCCTCCCCCGGACAGTTGTTGTTTATTCTTTGCAGTAAAGAAGGTGGGATACAGCAGTAACTGTGTTTGCAGGTCGATCTGCACAGCTTGAGGTACCCACCTCTGCGGTTGGTGACAGTCAAACACTGCGCCCTGTTCAACTGCCTGGGCGGTTGAACCTGGGGGAATGCCCAGGGAGGGTAGAAAGTGCCTAGAGAAGATGTTTTGTGCAAAGAAATATTTGGGAATTAGTTTTTCTGTAGTTGTGCCCCTAATTTCTTGCTGTAGCTTTACCAAATGTTGGGCTGTCTGACCTGATAGTCCCAGATTTGAAGGCAGTGCTGTAACTACTTTCCGGACCGGGAGGGAATCCGTCCTTGAAGCTTTCAGTTGCCTCTGCTGTGTCCCGTGTTTGTTCTGCCATTTCTGACTGTCATGTTTTTCCAATAGCTCAGTCATTGTGGGGGGAAGCTTCTCAAAGGGCTGACCTCATCCAAACATGCTCTGGCCACAATGAGTGTTCGGTTTTCGGCAACATGGATGAAGGTGAGAGGGAGTTTCTGATGGGCGTTCGAAGCGTGTGCGAGAATCGCGCCTGTGGTGGGGGAATCCCCATGTGGAGCCCTGGTCCTTTTCTGTCCTGCCTGTTGCAGGTTCTGCTCTTAAAGCTGGGAAGCAGAAAGGGTTTGCTGGCCTCTCAGAACAGACTTGAAGTGATGAGATGTGTCCCTTCACAGGGATGTTTCTGATGCTTTGATTGGAATGTGCTTCTGTTACTCCTCGAGAGCTGAATGCGTGTGGCTTCTTCTCTGGGCTGTGATTTGGCAAGGGTGTGAGGAGCGTACCTTTCACAGTCCCTCTCTTCCTTCCCATTCTCCAGCCTGGGTTGGCTGCCAGTGTTTGGGACTCCCTCCCTGTGGATCTAAAATAATTCTGACACACTCAGCTCCTGCTTTAAGACCTTTAATCTGGGTGATGATAAGGCTTAGGGATCTTTCTTTCATAAGGTCATTTGGATTGCTTGTGAAACAATGGGCTTTCACCGAAGATGCAGGTACCATATTTTTAGGGTGCTTGTCTTTAACAGGAAATCCTGGTGCCAGAGGCCTCTGAGTTTGATCAGTGGGAGCCAGAGGATGCAACTTCAAGCTGTCCAGTGACAGCAGTTATCCCAACTTGGAGAACATTAACAACCTTGGATATGAGTCACAACAGCATCTCTCAAATTGATGATTCAGTGGTAAGAAATCTTTCTTCATTTGTGTGTGGGGGGAAAGGATGGCTGGTCTTCTGTGGCACATGACTCAGCAGGGATTTTGCAATTTCTTCATGTATCTCTCTTCTGAAAGATTTCCCCTTGCACTGTCCGTGCTTGAGCTCCACAAGGTAATGATGTGGAGATCAATGCACTGCTCAACTTACTCTGGTTTTTGCTTCTGTAATCTTTATCCAGGGTTCTGTGTAATACAGACAGGCCTGTTTGAGCTGGAAAGGCCTCTTAATGAGTTTGATCTGTAGTTAGTGGGGCTAAACTGGGGGCAACTTGCTTGTCTTCAGTGAGAACCCAGGTTTCAAATGCAAACGTGACCGTGCTCATCAGAGTATTCTGGTTCTCTCACGAGCAGGTGTCTGCACTCTGGCTGCACTAGAATGGGTGCAGAACGCTTTTTACTGCTGAAAGCTGAGAAGAGGGTCTGTGCCTTGGAAAGTTCCTGCCCTTTGCCTGTTAGTTGTTAGTTGGTTGGTGAAGGAAGTACAGCCAGGTTTCTAAGCTAAAACGCATTTAACATGTGCACCTTTTCCCTTCTAGAAATTAATTCCCAAGATCGAGTTCCTGGACCTGAGTCACAATGGGGTGTCTCTGGTAGAAAACTTACAGGTAAGGGATGCTTTTGAAGGTGATGTTTGCCAGGCTGCCCAGGATCTTCCAACACAGAATCCTTTTGCTAAAGGATTTTGCCACTCATCTTGCAGAGAAGAGTTTAAGCCCAAATAGCTTCCTAGCATCAAGCCCTCATAAGGGTGCATTTCTTACTTGCCAACACTGACATGCAACACGTAGTTCTTCACTAAATTCAGTCGTTGCTGGCTGTGTCAATGGCTTGGGAAAAATAGAGTCGAGGAAGTTCCCTTTCCTGCAGGCTTAATCCTGTGTAATGAGCAAGTTCATGTTGTGTTTGTCAGCTGGGCAGCATCCAGCATGAGCAAATGGACAAGCCTTTGATATGGTTCAATTTTAGCAAATTGGTGTGTGACCTGGATTTTCTGTGCTCTCGTAGCATCTTTACAACCTTGTTCACCTGGACTTATCCTACAACAAGCTGACATCGCTGGAAGGTGTTCACACAAGACTGGGAAACATCAAAACTCTGAATCTAGCAGGAAATCAGCTGGAAAGGCTGTGTGGTCTTAACAAACTGTACTTTTTCTTTAGTCAACTTGGATCTGAGCAACAACAAAGTCAAACAGGTAACTACTGATTTTAGTGTCAGATTGCTTTAGAACACAAGTGATTTCTGTTAGAGGGTGAAAGTGCAAATAAAGTGGCTGGAGAGAATTTTTTTTCCTGGTTACTGTTTGTATGTAATTTAGTCAAGAAATGCTTAGACTGTGGTGGTGTTCTCATTTAGCCAATCTGTGTATTCATCCTTTTACTGAAAAACTTTCAGATTGATGAAGTAAAAAATACAGGAAACCTCCCGTGCTTAGAGAAGGTGGTGTTATCCAGCAACCCACTGAGCATCATCCCTGACTATGGGACCAAAGTACTGGCTCAGTTTGGGACAGGGCTTCAGAGGTATGTAAGAACAGCTTTTTCTTTCTAAAGCCTGGTAAGGAAAGTTGTGTGAATGCTCTACAAGCCTGAGGAGTTTTTAGTGGGGGTTGGAGTACATCTGTAGGGAATGGAACCATGTATACGCTGCTGGGTGTGCTCCTCAGATCTAAGGGAGAGCTTGCCCTGCTTTCACTGGGTAACAGGGTGTTCCTGTTGGAAGGTGCTTGTGCCAGTGGGGTGTGGAGCTTCCCAAGCCCTTCTGAGTTTGCATTCAAGTCATGAGGTCTGACGTGGTCATTACCTTGTTTACAGGGTTACAGACATGCACAGCATCTGCATCAAACTATTTATTTATGACATAAGTAACAATAAGTTACAGAGCTGCCTTGTTTTCTGTATTTCTGGATGTTTTTAACATTTTTAGGTCTGTCTGGATAACACTATCACCACAGAAAAGGAACCAGACACAGTGGAAGTGCTGAAAGCCATTCAGAAAGCCATGGAGGTGAAACACAAACTGAGCAGCTCTGATAAAAAGGTGAGTTGGGTGCTGTGAGAGCAGAATGTGCTGGGTACAAAAGAAGCCTGTGAGTCCTCTCCAGATTGGCTTTGAGCAGAATTCCTTAAACTCACTTCTCATGGAAGTGTGTGCAGTGTTTGTGCTTTACTGCAGTGTGAGGTTTGAACATCACCTCTTTCTCCTATTTAGATTTCAATGCAGTTTCAGGATGTTCCTTTTTCTGCTGGCTTTGGCTAGAGGAAGTGGGAGGAAAAGAGAAAATGGCCTAATGGTACTCCTGCTAAAGGAGCTGCTTGCAGTGCACGGTGGGGCAGGCAGGAGGCACTTGAGGCTCTGACATCGCTCGGAGGGTGCTGGAACTGGTGGGAAGCAGAAAGTGGGGAGCGCCGAGTGTCAGAGCCTGTGGCTTGTGGTTTGCATGTGGGTGCCAGGCTGTGCGGAGAGCCGGGCCGGGGGTCAGGAGACGCCGGCAAGGCAGTGAGCTGGTTGAACTGGGCTCTGAGCTGTCACCAAGCGGCATCTCCCCCACGCCCGTGCCGCCCGTTTCCCCGGTCCCGGGGCAGGAGTGAGCGGGTAGTAACTCCCCGGCGAGGTGCGGCGCTTGGTCAGCTCTGCCCGGGGCTGGCCGGGCCCGCAGGCCGGGCTGGCCGGGCGCTGCCGCAGGGGCCTCGCTCGCGTCCCGCCGTTGCCACGGGAACGTGTGTGTCCGGTGCTTCATTGCCAACGGCAGCAGCCCGGCTGGCAGCCACGCTCCGGCGTGTGAGTATCCCCACGCCCCCCGGGAGCGGGAGGGGGGAGATTCCGGTGCCAAGGCCGTGTTTTTGGGGCGGTGGCCGCGTTCCGGAGGTGCGGCCTCGGGAGGGGCGGGGGCGGGCGGAGCGCCGGGGCTGGGGGCGCTGACGTCGGGAGCTGTGGCTGTAAATTCACAGCACTGTGAAGCTCTGGCAGGCCCTTGGAAGGGAGCCTGGTCCTCCTTGCCCACCTCGCCGTCAGCTGAGAGCTTGAGTTTATGAAAAGCAGGAAGGGGAAGGTGTAACACGAGGCTCCTGTTAATTATCTCTGCCGTGGTGGAGCTTTTACAATAAATTGTGGGATGGCAGTACCGAAGCGATAAAAAGACAAGAGGGGCTGGAGTATAAAGGTGCCAGGTGAGGCTTCCTGGGGAGCAAGGCTTGATTTAGAAAGCTCTCAGCCACTTAGTGGTGGGCTGCAGGGGCAAGAGATTAGTCCTGGAAATTCTGCTTCTCCTTTCCTGGCTCCCGTGAGATGCTGTTTATATGGTAATTACAGCTAAGCAGGTGATTTCTAAGCAAGAAACGTGGTCCTGCTACTTAAGCCTGAACAGGGCAAGATGATTTAGGTGAAGAAAAGTGTTCAGGAGCATCCTGGTTCTCCCAGCAAAGTGTAATAGAAAGGCAAATGAACCGGTTACTCTGGAGAGAGGTGCCTTATAGCTGCTGAAGGAGGAGGATTTCCTGTGTATAGTGAAGCAGGATTCAGCCACCTGTCCGCGCTCCTGCTAGAGGAGCTGCTTGCAGTGCACGGTGGGGCAGGCAGGAGGCACTTGAGGCTCTAACATCGCTCGGAGGGTGCTGGAACTGGTGGGAAGCAGAAAGTGGGAAGTGCTGAGTGTCAGAGCCTGTGGCTTGTGGTTTGCATGTGGGTGCCAGGCTGTGCGGAGAGCCGGGCCGGGGGTCAGGAGACGCCGGCAAGGCAGTGAGCTGGTTGAACTGGGCTCTGAGCTGTCACCAAGCGGCATCTCCCCCACGCCTGTGCCGCCCGTTTCCCCGGTCCCGGGGCAGGAGTGAGCGGGTAGTAACTCCCCGGCGAGGTGCGGCGCTTGGTCAGCTCTGCCCGGGGCTGGCCGGGCCCGCAGGCCGGGCTGGCCGGGCGCTGCCGCACGGGCCTCGCTCGCGTCCCGCCGTTGCCACGGGAACGTGTGTGTCCGGTGCTTCATTGCCAACGGCAGCAGCCCGGCTGGCAGCCACGCTCCAGTGTGTGAGTATCCCCACGCCCCCCGGGAGCGGGAGGGGGGAGATTCCGGTGCCAAGGCCGTGTTTTTGGGGCGGTGGCCGCGTTCCGGAGGTGCGGCCTCGGGAGGGGCAGGGGCGGGCGGAGCGCCGGGGCTGGGGGCGCTGACGACGGGAGCTGTGGCTGTAAATTCACAGCACTGTGAAGCTCTGGCAGGCCCTTGGAAGGGAGCCTGGTCCGCCTTGCCCACCTCGCCGTCAGCTGAGAGCTTGAGTTTATGAAAAGCAGGAAGGGGAAGGTGTAACACGAGGCTCCTGTTAATTATCTCTGCCGTGGTGGAGCTTTTACAATAAATTGTGGGATGGCAGTACCGAAGCGATAAAAAGACAAGAGGGGCTGGAGTATAAAAGTGCCAGGTGAGGCTTCCTGGGGAGCAAGGCTTGATTTAGAAAGCTCTCAGCCACTTAGTGGTGGGCTGCAGGGGCAAGAGATTAGTCCTGGAAATTCTGCTTCTCCTTTCCTGGCTCCCATGAGATGCTGTTTATATGGTAATTACAGCTAAGCAGGTGATTTCTAAGGAAGAAACGTGATCCTGCTACTTAAGCCTGAACAGGGCAAGATGATTTAGGTGAAGAAAAGTGTTCAGGAGCATCCTGATTCTCCCTTTTAGCAGATCTCCTCTCTGGCTCTCCCAGCAAAGTGTAATAGAAAGGCAAATGAACCGGTTACTCTGGAGAGAGGTGCCTTATTGCTGCTGAAGGGGGAGCATTTAGTGTGTTCAGTGAAGCACGATTCAGCCACCCGTCTGCGCTCCTGCAAGAGGAGCTGCTTGCAGTGTAGGGTGGGGCAGGCAGGAGGCACTTGAGGCTCTGACATCGCTTGGAGGGTGCTGGAGCTGCTGGGAAGCAGAACGTGGGGAGTGCTGAGTGTCAGAGCCCGTTGCTTGCGGTTTGCATGTGGGTGCCAGGCTGTGCGGAGAGCCGGGCTGGGGGTCAGGAGATGCCGGCCAGGCAACGAGCTGGTTGAACTGGGCTCTGAGCTGTTACCAAGCGGCATCTCCCCCGCGCCCGTGCCGCCGGTTTCCCCGGTCCCGGGGCAGGAGCGAGCGGGTAGTAACTCCCCGGCGAGGTGCGGCGCTGGGTCAGCTCTGCCCGGGGCTGGCCGGGCGCTGCCGCACGGGCCTCGCTCGCGTCCCGCCGTTGCCACGGGAACGTGTGTGTCCGTTGCTTCATTGCCAGCGGCAGCAGCCCGGCTGGTGGCCGCGCTCCGGCGTGTGAGTGTCCCCGCGCCCCCCGGGAGCGGGAGGGGGGGATAGCGGTGCCCAAGGCCGTGTTTTTGGGGCGGTGGCCGCGTTCCGGAGGTGCGGCCTCGGGAGGGGCGGGGGTGGGCGGAGCGCCGGGGCTGGGGGCTGGAGCGGTTCGGGTGCCTGGCACAGCGTGCCCGGGGTGGGGGTGTGGGGTGTGAGCTGGGTCCCGCCCGAACTGTGTCAGGCCGTGGTGCTCACCCTGCTGCCGGGTAGGCTTCCCTGCAAGGAGAGGCTCTGTTTGGGAGGGAGGGAGGGCGGGATTTCAGGGGGGAGGCTGCCTAAGGAGCCAAGGGGGGGCTCTGGTGCCGGGCTAGAGGAGGCGGCAGCGTTTTGTGTCGGGGCCTGTCCCCTCCTGCTGCACCCCCCCTCCAGCTGCCCCGCTGTGCTCCCCATCAGAGCAGACTTCCCAGGCCAAGGTCTGCCCCCCCATGGGATGCAGCTGTGGCCGCATCCAGGCCCTGGGGCAGGAGTGGAGGGGATGGAGGCTGCTGGTGCTGCCCTCCTCTTCTTGTTCACGGGCTTTTGGGTGTTTGGACCTTAAACCTCAGTGTTGCAACGTGTAAATGAGGGTGTCAGTGCCTGAAGGGTGGGAAGGAAGTGGGTGAAGTGTCTTTGACACCTCAGGGTTACTGCAGTCCTGGAGGAGGACAGCAGTAAGCCAGGAAATAGGGCCCGTTGTCTGTTCTGGCAGCCAGGAATGTGTGTGTGTGCTGGGTAAGTGGGTATGAGGCTGGAGCCTGCCGAGGTGAGGCTGGGGGTGATGCTCCTGCCGCTGCTTTTGGCTGTTTGCCTGTCTCCAGTTTGGCATCTTTTAAATTCAACTGCTGTTGGTTTTGCCAGAGATTCAAACCCCCTTGTGAGAACTGGGCAGGGATGCGCAGAACTCTTGTTGAGAAGGTGTTTGCAGGTTGAGATTAAAAGATTTTGACTTGGATTGGGGTTTGTGGGAGCATTTTGGGTGAGCTGGGTGATAGCAGAGCTCTGTGGGTGACAGCAGTGGTCAGGATGTGGACACAGCACAGCTGTGCACCGTGAATTGATGCCACAGAAGCTGGGATGTGGTTCAGAAAGGGAGAGAGGATGGCTTTCAGGGATGCTGGCAGTGCCCCATGTTCCAGCTTGGGTGTGTGGTTCAAGGGTAGATGACCAAATCCTTGTGTGGCAGCAGAGCCGTGGCTGCTGTGCACATGCCTGAAGCCCCTGGGCAGCGCGGACTTGTTCGCCTCGTGCTTTTAGCTGCAGGCTGCTGTGGGTCCAAGCGTTTGCTTTGGGTAGGGTAAGATACTGCCCGTGGAAACAGCCTGATAGCCTGTGTCTGCCTATGAGTTCCATGAGCTTTGGCTCAGATCTTGACAGGAGCCACTACAGAATGGCAGCGCTTCGCTGTGTGTGATGGAGATGGAGAGGTGGTTGTCAGGCTGGTGACTGGGCCATGGACCTAAAAGCCGGCCATGGACTGGTCAACCCGCATTCCTTGTGGGGTGGGGGTGCTGGAGAAGAACTGCCGTTAGGATCAAGTCTTTAGCAGCCCTGCCTGCATAGACGTGGTGTTCATGTTTGAGCTCATTGCTGTTGTTCCTTTAATGGCTTCGTGGTTTTCTTTCTGCTGTTACAGCCTCGAATGCCTGTAGAGAGCCTCGAGTGTGAGTGTTAATAAGTGAAAATTAGGGCCCTTGTTCTCCCGGGAGAAATGCTCTTGGGGGCTGTGGGAATTTCATGCCTGGAAGGAGTCATATTTGCTGGATAATTTCTGTAGCTCAAACCAACCGACTGAGCCTGGAGACTCTAGTTCTTCATCAGAGCATTGAACTCCGTGCTGCGTTAGTTAGAAACAGGACAAAGCTCCTGGCACGGGGGGTGGGCATTGGGCTGGCGAAGTGGGAAGGGGTCTGGTCTGATCTTGTTCACGCTCGGGGCAGCCGCGGTCCCCGGGCTGGAGGTTGGTGTAATAACCCTGAGCAGGTGATAAGGTCGGGCACAAAGTCGCCTGGGGTCAGCTGCTCTTCCTGGATTTTCAAAGTGCCATTGTTGCTCCTTCCAGATTAGCTGAGACATGGCTACCAAAAACGTTCGTCGATCTAGTGAGCTTTCTACAATATTACAACGGAGAGTAGTAACAGCTCCAAAGAAGAAGTATGTAAATGTAAGTACCTGCTGTGGCCAGATAGGAGCTGTGGTAAGGCTGGAAACCTGCCCTGTGTCCCTCCTCTGCCTGCCCCTCCTGTTTAGCCACACTGTGAAGGTACACACCACCACCCCATCTCTTTGCTGCCATACTTGTGTTGGAGGTGGCCATCAAGGTGCAGTGGGAGATGGAATGTGGGCTGAAAGTCCAGAGTCTTGTCTGAATGTGCTGCTGGAACCCAGTTAATGGGATGTCCTGGGCAGTGCACTGGAGTAGCTGAAGCATTGGGGTGCTTCTACCCATCCTCTTGGTGAGGGCAGCAGTATCTTCTGTCACGGAAGCATCCTTGCAGGCGCTGCTCTGACCATCCCTGCCCTCCCAGCAGCTGGGGCTGTGGTGGGGCTGCTCAGACTCTGCCTGAAGACTTGAGAGACGTGTCCAGTCCCAGCTAGAATGGGGTCCAAACCAGTTCTGTCATGAGTGTCATCCTGGGTTGAGCGCAGATCCAGCCCTTGAAACAGCTGTGGAGTTGGGGCAGTTCCTCCTCCCCATCCATGAACGTGGGGCAGTTCCTCCTCCCCATCCATGAATGTGCCTTTTGCTGGCCAAGGCTCCCTTTCCTGGAGGTAACCTCATGGAGGTGGTATCTCTGTATGCTTCTGTGGAGGGGGCTGTGAGGCCAGAACAGAGAGAAAACAAGGGCTAATTAAAAAGATAACTAAAGCTTGGACCCAGCCAGCTCCACCTCGGTCTTGGCACAGCGCTGCTTTTCTGCTCTCCTGTGATTCAGCCGGCAGTGACATCTCCACACGCCGGCTGGTTGTGAGCATTGTGCGAGGATGGAGTTAGGGGGTTTCTGATGACTCCTCCCCACTCCTTTCAAAGGTCACTGCCTGAATCCTGCAAAGCTAAAGGGGAAACAAATGCCCAAAGAGCAGAAATCCTCAAAGGTGTCACATCAGAGGACGAAGGAGAAGCGCAGGGGACAGAGCCGCTTGGTCAGAGCGCGTGTTCCGCTCTCCATCATTCAGTGACTGATGTTAAATATTTCAGCGGGGAACTTTGGGGACTTCCAGGACTATCCTAGTGGCTGTGGTGACAAATGGTTTATCAGTGGCGCTTGAACAAGAAAAGCCTTTCTGAAGAGAGGTGTTTCTGCAGCTCTTGTTGGTGTTTTGTGTTTCAGTGGACACCCTCTGCCTTCCTGGAGAAGTCTGTCACCAAGGCGCAGAGGATGGCCAGCACCCAGGAGCTGAGGCGGTCCCGGATTCTCCCGCCTCTAGATACGAGTGAAAGCTCCTGTCATGAGGTAGACCTTTTCCTGCCCTTTTCCTTGCCCTTTGATGTGATGTTTGAAGGAGGTGTGTGCTGGTGGCAGGCTTTCCCCCAGCTTCTCTAAATACCTCGGTGACAAGGTCCTGCTGTCCTTTGAAACCGCTGCTGCTGGACGAGTTCCTTCTGTTGGGGAAAAGGGAAAACATATTTCCCCCCGGGATGATGTTGAAGCGACATCTGGTGCTAAGCCAGGATCAATAACCCCCGACCGAGTTCTGCTGGAGTTGAGTTGCTATCACCAAAGGGATGGTACTGGGGGAAGGCTGGGGTGGGACACAAGGGCAGGAGCTTGCCGTTTTCCATCCTCCCTCTGAACTAACCTCCTCCTTCCTTGCTTTGGTGTAGTCACAGCAAACCCTCAGGGCCGTGACACCCTCAGCAGTGGCAGAGTGGACCTTGGAAGGCCGTAGACCCTGCGGTACCTGCTCAGGGCTTAATGAAGCCGATTTGTTAATGCTTTGGCTTGGAAGGAGGAGCGTGAGCCTTCAGAAGGGTGTGAGGGTTGCAGGCTTCAGGGTCTTGCCAGGGAAGTCCCCATGGGCAGAGTGGGGGGGATGTGTTTTATCTGGAGTAACACTTGCTTGGATGGGTGCTTAAAGCTGCTGCTTCCACAGGACCAGTGGGTATGACACCACCCAGACAGGAGGTTACTGGGGGGGACAGTGAGAGACCCGTAAGGAACGGGTGAGGGATGGCCTGGGACAGCACGGGAGGTTGGGAATGTGTCAGATGAGTGCAGGCAGAACTGGCAGCGAGCTGCAGCTACTGGCTGCAGTGTCACCATGGTGTCTGGGGACAAGTGGGAGACCTGCCTCTGTCTTTCGGGTGGGCACAGTGCAGCTGGAAGAGGGGAGACGAGGCTGGGAGGACTTATCTCTGAGGAATGCCTCTGCCTGGGGGACAGGGCAATGGCTGTCTGGCTCCTTGCTGAACCAGCCCAGGGCTGAGAATAGCATGCTTGGCTCTGGTAGGGCTGTCCCTGTGCCTCCCGCCTGTGGACCTGAGAGCACCAGCTTCAGGAAGGCACCCAGTCCCTTCTGGAAACTTCAGAGGCGTTAGCAAGGCATCGGCTGTGCCACAGTGTGCAGCAGAGAGAGCAGAGCTGTCCCCTGCCTCCCCCAGGGCTGGGCTGAGGTGAAAGGGAAGTCAGAGGTTAGATGTGCAGCGAGAGCTCTCAGGGCCTGGGAGGAGCTGGAAGAGGCTGCGCCGAGGGCAGGGCTGGAATTGTTGGTGCCCTTCAGTACCTGTCAGGAATCTCTCAGGAATAGCTTGGGTATGGAGCAGAGCCGGCTCGGGGCTGGGGAGATGGATCAGTTATGGGAGGATGGGTGTCCCCAGCCTTGTCCTTGCGATGCTGTGGAAAGGGGTGGGAAATCTCTGCCTCCCTTGATGTTAAAACAGTCATCTCGGTAAGGAGTTGTGAGGGCCTGGGACAGGCTACCAGGGAGGGGGTTGAGTCACCGTCCCTGGGTGTGTTTGAAAAAAGGGCAGATCAGGTACTATGGGATATGGTTTAGCACAGGACAGGATCAGTTGGACTCGATGATCTTAAAGGTCTTCTCCAACCTTGTGATTCTGTGATTTCACCAATGGCTGGTGGCAAAGTCCATCCAACAGTGTACCTGAGCATCCCCCAGCAAGCTTCAAGTGGGGTCACTGGGATGGAGTTGGTGCCGCGGCATAACCGGGTGCGGAGCGGTGCTGGAAGCAGGTCCTTGATCTGCTGCAATCCCTTCCGTGGGATTACTCTGTTGTGGTGCTTCGGCATCAAGCTGTCAGGTGACTTGGTCTGGTTCTGCCAGCTCACTGAGGAGGCAGCTGCATCAGCAGGGGGGTTTCCTCTCTGCAGGGTACCAGCCCTGTCCCAGTGGTGCTGCTGGAGGGAAAGGTCGTTACAGAAAGAAGTGCTGTTCCATTCCCAAAGGCTCCTGTTAGTGGTGGGAAGCAGCGGTTTTCCTTCCGCCGGGGACTGAACGTACCGTGATTTGTTCCTTCCCCTCAGGATTACTCCCAGCCGATCACCTGTGTCACAGACAGGGGACACTTCATTGTGCGGATCCGAGGTATTGGTGCCCGGGCGGTCCTGGACTTCCCCCTCCACCTGGACTTCTCCACCTGTCCAGTCAAGTACAGCAGCCAGAAGACTCTGCTGGTTCGCAACATTGGTAACCGGGAGGCCCGCTACTCCATCAGCACTCAGAGGTAAGGGACCTCACTTCATTTGCCCAACAAAAGGTGTGTGGGGGTGTTTTTCTTCTAGAGCTCTAGAGCAGCAAGTTTTACTGCCAGGAGCTTGCTCCGACACGGGCTTCCCCCAGAGTCACAGTGTCCTTCAGGTGTCTCCAGGCACTCCAGCGTGGGGTCCTCCACAGCTATAGATGGGATCTCTGCTCCCTGCCATCCATGAGCTGCAGGGGGACAGCCTGCTTCACCATGGTCTTCTCCACAGGCTGCAGGGGAATCTTTCTCTCTGGTGCCTGAAACACCTCATCATCCCTCCCTGCTCCTTCTTCCCTGGCCTTGGTGTCTGCACAGTTCCTCGCATCATCTCACTCCTGTCTCCTGGGGCAAAAAGCAGCTTCTTGGTGGTTTTTTTCCCTCTAACTGTGATTCTGAGGCACTGTGACCATCCCTGATGGGCTCGGCCTTGGTCAGCAGCGACTCCAGCCTTGAGCTGGCTGGTGTTTGCTCTGTGGGGCTTCAGAGAGCTTCTGGTTGCTTCTTGCAGAAGCCACCCCTGCAGATCTCCCCTTTCTCCACCAGAACCCAGCCATGCAAAGCCACAACACAGGTACAGGCACATGTGAGAGAGGAGGAGGACAGCAGTGGGGTAGAAGGGAATGAGAGATCCATCTGAGCATGTAGAGGCCAGCTGATGGGCCTGTATCCTCTATGTTTTATCTGTGCAGGTTGAACTTCTGGTTTAGTTGATGCAACTTCTCTTTTCTGGCCTGAGCAAACTCAGGCTCTTGCCCATTCACAAACCAGCTCAGGTGCCACCGTTCCCCAATCTGCTGTCCTGCTTGTGCCACTTGTCTTTGCCTCCCCTCTCTGGGTTCCCTTCCCTGGCACCAAGCGTAGAACTTTCTGCTCTCCCCATTAGGGTGCTTTTGCAGCCCATCTCCCATCCTTAACTGTTCCTCACAGTACTGAGAGCTCAGCTCGTGCATCTGGTCACATCCTGGTGATGTTCCCTGCCCGGTCATCGTTTGTCCGAGGACTTGGCTGTTTTCTGTTCTGCTTTTTGCTCCAGAGAGGAGCTTGTCAGTGAATGTGTGGGGCCAATTCAGCATCTTCGATAGCTTCCAGAAAACGTGGTCGCATTTTGGCCATGATTTGACTGCTTTTTCATGAAAAAAACCCAGCCAGCCACCTCAGCACTGCCCATTCTTCAGTGTGCTCTGTGCCTGCCCTCCCTCCGCAGCAGGGCCGTGCCCAGCCCCTAACCGCAGCGCTTGGGAATAAAAATCCCAGGAGGCTAAATCCAGTAAGTCTCTTCCCATTGCTCTTGTGGTTCAGGCAGGAGAATGAGTTTCTTCTCTGTGACATTGGCAGAGAGAAATGTCATTCCGATAGGTTTAAGATGAAAATGGTGTCTGGGAGCAGACAAGGCGCAGCGCTGCCTTTTCCTGCGGCGATGGACGTTGTGCTCTGCCGTGCTCCAGGGACAGAGAGGGTCGGTCTGGGATTAGATCCCTCTAGGAGTGTCCCCACCCAGCTCGGAAAGCTCGGGAGATGATCCTCCAAGGCAGAACGCTCAGGGATCCCCTGTGGTACCCATACACTACAGGGAGGTGTGGGGATGCACAAAGACCACCCGAGGTTATGAAATTAGGGCTGAGGTGCAGGAAAAGGGGGGAAGGGAAGGTTGGGCTTGGGAGGTGCTGAGTGTACCTGGGATTTTTCAGTGCAGTCTCGGATGCTTTGTCCTGAGGGACTGGGTTTGCTGGGATGGTTATGCTGCTTGACTTTGGCTGTTACACTGCTGCCAAAAAGTAGCATGTGCAAACATTAAGCCTTTGGGGCTGGAGGTAGCTTTTAATGAACTAGGTTCTCCCAAACTCAACTGGTTTTAGGATGCCAATTAAGGCAGCAGTAGACCAAAGAAAGCTTGGCTGTTAGAAGATGAAGGTAGCCCGGGACTTGCAGTATAGTGCAGCCTCCTTGCACGCTGCGTTTACTGAGCATGTGGGTGCAGGAGAGAAGCCAACGTGGTGCTTTGAGGGCCTGTGTCACAGACTTGCCAGCTTCTTTCACTTGTCAGCTGCCTTTCTGCATTATGTCAGGAGTATGCTGGTCCTTGGTATCCTCGTGGGACATAACTTGAGCCCAACTCTGTCAAGATGGGGAAGCTTGACCCCTGGTGAGAGTAAGCAAGCCCTAAATAGCAAGGTAGATAATTATCAGAGTGCTTACAGGTCTAGTGTTGCTCTCTTGCTGAAGGGCCGTAATGGGCAAGATCTCAGCAGGTCCTGGTGTGAAGGGGACTCCTGGGTTGGTGTGCCTAGATGAGGGTATAGGAGCTGGGGACTGCAAGGTGCCGCTGGGAGATCAGGACCTGCGAAACTTCAGACATTGTGCAACAAAGCAAGCGTACAGCTGGATGTAGTAAAAGCATGCCAGAAGAAAAGGAGCTATTAACCCCCCCTCCAAACCTTCTCTCCTGTCTTTCAGGAGTAGCAGGTTTCTAGGTGGCAGAAAAAACCCTGATTCCCAGGGACATCAGGGTCAAGCTGTGCATGCAAACACCTCTTACCTGCTCTGGGCTCTTCAAAACCCATTCTCTGATGGTATGGTCCGGACTGGAGCCTGGATGCAGAATCTGGGGAGGATGAAGTCATTTCATACCCTCGGGACTTTGGAGAGCGAGGGTCGCCAGCCGTGTTTCTGACCCGCTGTGTTCTGGGTTGCTGCTGCCAGCTGCTTGTTTGCTCCTCACACAAGCGAGCTGCCGGGAACTAGAGTGCAAAAGAGCCCCCAGAGCTCCCACCACAGTCCTGATGAGTGTGTGTGTCTCTGTTGCAGCCCTTTCTCTGTCGATCGCTCCATCGGTACGCTCGGCATCGGTGAGGCCATGCAAGTAAGAGTGGACTTCCACCCGCTGAAGTCTGGGGATTATTGCGGTTCCCTGATAGTTCGCTACGACACAGGTGAGTGTCCTATCTGCAGGTCTGCGTCCTTCAAAGCAGAACAAGGCTGAACTTCCTTTGCAATCTACTTGTAAACCCTTTTGTTTCAAAACCTCTGTGTATTTTGGTGCTTAGAAGGGCAAAGGCTGAGTCTGTCCTTATTCTGTCTGTCTGGTGTCCTGGCCCATCCCTGGGCGTTCCCTGCTGTCAGCACGGTGGCCACCACCCCACACCCCTGTGACAGTCATCTGCCATCATTGCCTATTGTCCCAAGCACCCAAATTCCCTTGCTGGGTGCTATCCCCCAGCTTTACCTCCAAGAAAAGTGAAAACCAGCTGGTGTTTTGGGGCTGTTAGAGTGCATCCCCCTCAACAGGAAGGATAATGCTTTGGGAATCTGTTTTCCTGGGAGCTGCTGGGTGGAGGAAGGATGAACCTCGAATCTGGGTGACCGCGTGCGTACGCGCGTGTGATGTTCCATTCCGAACCAGTGCTGGATTTGGTCCTGTAAGCGTAACGTGTCTGTGGGGGGTGTGTCTCTATGGGATGCTGTCACATGCCCACTGTCCCTTACACACCTCTGTCCCATATGCCGCTTCCCCGTGGTCTTGCTCCAGCCCCTTTTTCTACGCCGCCCTCTAAATCCCACTCTTGACAACATCAGGACTAAAGCAGCCAGGACGTGGGGTTCCTGGGATTTGTCAGGAAGAGACAGGTAGGAAATCTTCACGAGGGTCCGAGGTGCCACCGAAGTGCCATCAGCTTCATAAGTGGCTTTAAGAACAAGTTGAGGGGGGGAAAACTCAAGGAGAACGTGAGATGTTAAACAGCTTCTGTCAGGATCTTCGTGGCTTGCTTGGAAAACCTGAGTCTTGTTCTCACTGAAGCAGCTGGTTCCTCCACAGCTTACATGGGGTTGGGTTTCTGCAGTGATGCTTAATGTTTGCTGCAACTGGGACAAGCCTGTCCCTGTCCCTGCTTGAGCAAATGTAGAGGAAGTCACAGTTCTCCCTCTGCCCGATACTGGGTGGATTGAAGTGGCAGCTCTTCAGACTGTCGTGATCCAGGAGTACGGGCACTGCTTCTACAACACAGGGAAGCTCTTGTCTGCATCCCATCCTGCCATGGGCTGTCGCTTTGCTCCTTCCTCTGCCACCTTCTTTTCTGGCCCACACCCTGCAGGCATCTTTGGGGGGGGATCAGTGAGAGACTGGGAGAGACTTGACACTTGTGGTGGGCCTGGAGGAGATGCCGTGTGAGCTGTGGCTGAGGTGGGACTCCCCTGGGAATGAGGGGTAATAAAAGCTGTAGCCCTTTCTTCTGTGACCTGAGGCTCGCTGCGTTCCTCGTACTTCCATCGGCAAGTGAGAGGAGTAAAGAGTCCCCTTTGCTTTCTTCCAGGTGAAGACATGAACACACACCTTCATGGAGTGGCTGTAGACGTCAACATCTGTCTGGATGAGGAGCCTATGAGCATTGAGAAGACCTACCTCACGCTGTCGAAGCGCAGATGCGTGGCCATCCACAACCGCAGTGACATCATCGCCCGCTTCCAGTGGAAGGCTTGTGGCACGCAGGAGGAGGAGGATCAGCGGGAGAGAAGGTCCGTTTCAAAGATGCCTTTGGTTAGGTACCCTGCCCAAGGGGAACGCTACCGTATGGCCTCAAGGGGGGTTGGTGCTTTTAGGACAAGTCAGCCATCCACAGCATCAGGGTGGGTGTCCCTGGGCTTTAGGGTAATGGAGCTGGGTGCTTCCCATCCCAGTTCCATCCACCCTCTGGCTGAGGGTGATGTTTTGGGGAGGAAAGCTTGATTGCAGTGAGTGGATTTCCTCTGAGAGCGAGCTCTGGTGTTTGTGGGAGCTGCAGACTGCTGAGAGCCAGTGGCTCCCGGGCTGCAGAGAGTCTGTGAAGCTTCATTGGCCCAGGAGGATGAGGCCATCTCCTGAATAGGTTTGGGCTGTCCAGGTTTCCAGCACGGGGTGTTTCTGCCTTTCCTTCAAGCCTGGGGAGAGTTTGTAGGTGGAAGGGTCTGCAGGGAAGGAAGGTAGGGCAGCATGGGACTTGGAAGTGCATTTGGGCTTCAGAACCCCCTGTCTTCATGGTGGTGAGAGATGGGGCTGGATCTTCAAAGGACGTCTTTGGGGAAGCTTTGAAAGGCCTCTCTCAGGTGGCAGAGACACACTCTGGTGGAGGCGGGGTGGGGAGCAGAGGGGATGTGGTTGTTCCTTACACCTGCGGGTCTGAAAGGGAAGAGAAGACAGTGATGCTGGGAACCTGCAGCCCAGAGCAGGGGTCTGATGCCCTGCCTGGTGATACGCTGCCCTGGTGCTCCTCATCCTCCTCTGCCTCCCCTGAGCATCCTGGGGGTAGGAGAAGCCAGTTTGAGGATGGAGGTGGATTCCCCATTGGTTGTGGCAGCAGCTTTGAGCTAGGTCGCTCTCCTGAGGGCTGCTCACTTGTGTAAGACCCCAGGACGCAAGATCACCTTTCCCGCCTCCTCTTCTGCAGCATCCCCGACCAGAGTGCCAAGGTGCAAGGAGAATCCCTGCTTTCCTCCAACGGGATCTTCAGCATTGAGCCAGCGGTAAGTGAGAGCTTTGAAAGCTCCCTTTCTCTTCTTCCTCCTCCTCTTCCTCCCTGAATGAGGTCACTCAGCAGATCCCTGCTTGATGTGCTGGGAGGAAACATTGGGTTTCTGGTGGGGCCGGGAGAGCTGGTGGCAAAAAGCGTTTCCCAACTCGTGATGGGCACCGGGAGCCTAAAGCTGGGCTTTGCTCCCAGGGCTATAAATGAAGAGCTGCCCAAGTGTCCTGACCACGTTCAGAGGGATGGAGCCTTACATGTAAAGGCACACCTTCCACAGGGCTAACGCAGGGTGTGGGACCATGTCAGTTGAGATGCTGACCTGAAGAGCGAAGCGCTCCTCTGTGGGAAGGAGGGCAAATTCAGCCCCCGGAACTTTGTCACTGTGAGGGTGATGGAGCCCTGGAACAGGCTGCCCAGAGAGGCTGGGGAGTCTCCTTCTCTGGAGACATTGAAGCCCCCCTGGATGCATTCCTGTAGGATTTACCATGTGTGACCCTGCTCTGGCAGGGGGTGGGACTGGATGAGCTTTGGAGGTCCCTTTCAGCTCCTAACGGTCTGTGAGTCCGTGACTGGCCGGCACCTCTGAAGCGATCCTGCTGGACTCGCTGGAGTGTGATCTGGGCTGGTTGCTCCGCTATAGCCCTAATTTAAGAAAATGCCTCTCCCAGGTGCCAGTAAAGGTCAGGGACTGGGAAAGTTTTTCGTAGCTGCTTCCAAACTCCCTTATAAATATTGTTGATCAGTGTTACTGGCTCTTTCCTCTTCCCTGGTGCTCTAAATATCGGCTCATGGGGCCACGGTTGGAACGAAGGGATGTGACGTTTGAAGAGAAATGGTTTGCTGTCTGCTTCTGTTTTAGGAGGGAGAGATTTTGCCAAATTGTTCAGCTGAAATTAGTGTGACCTTTAAGCCTGAAGAAGCCAGAGTGTATCAACAAAAGTTCTACTGCGACATCTCAGGTACGGCTCCTGTCCCCTCCTGCTCTTGCCCGTGGTGGGGAGGAGCCTGGCTGAGGTATTATGGTGGGAATTTGGGGAGTTGCTTCTCCCTAGACATCCTAAAGCCCTGTGGTGGTTAGATGCTGCTGCAGGTGGCGAGCCCTGGAGCACCCAGGTGTGGAGCTGAGCTGTATGTTGGGTGCAGGTGGTGCTGAGCTGCATGAGTATAAACAGCAGATTTTTGTCTTGGGTTGTGTTTTCCTGAGCTTTACACCTTCCTTGAGTGGATTTCAAAGCTCATCTTAGCACATGGGAAGAGATTCAGAGGTGGCGTTGGAAACTCAGCATCACCCCAAATCCTGTGTTCAGTTTGGGCACCTGACTCCAAGAAGGACATGGAGGTCCTGGAGCGTGTCTAGAGAAGGGCAGTGGGGCTGGGGAAGGGGCTGGAGGGCAAATCCTCTGAGGAGCGGCTGAGGGAGCTGGGGGCGTTCAGCCTGGAGAAGAGGAGGCGGAGGGGAGACGTTATTGCTCTCTCTAGCTCCCTGAAAGGAGGCTGTGGGGAGCTGGGGCTCAGCCTCTTCTCACAGCTAAGTAGCGAGAGGACGAGAGGAAATGGCTGCAAGTTGTGCCAGGGGAGGTTCGGGTTAGAAAGGAGGAGAAATTTCTTCTCGGAAAGAGCGGTTGGGCATTGGAAGGGGCTGCCCAGGGAGGTGGTGGAGTCACCGTCCCTCAGGAAAGGTTGGATGAGGTACTTAGGGACATGGTTTAGTGAGTAATAGAGGTGGTGGGGGGATGGTTGGGCTGGATGATCTTGGAGGTCTTTTCCAGCCTTAATGATTGTGTGATTGTTTCAGGGTGCAAAGTGATGGCTCAATTAGAAAGCAGCCCAAGGGTTTGGTCAGAAAGGAGAAAGCAGCCCAAAGGCATATCTGCCAAGGGAAGGGTCCTGTACCTTTCCCTGGATCTTCCTGGGCTGATCTCTGCCAGCCCCAAGTCGGAGGCTAGGGCCTGGAAAATGCGGGATCAGAGGGAATTGCTGTTCTGACATTGAATTCTCTCCCCAGGCCGTGAGACCAGGCTGCCCCTGTGCATCCAAGGGGAAGGCATAGGGCCTCAGCTGCGCTCCAGCTTTGAGCGTCTGGACATCGGGGATGTCTTCATGGGAGCAGCACACAAGTACGAGGTGAGCTGTGAGAGCTAGCAGGGCTTGGGCTGGAGCCTGGTGGCTCCTTGTGGGATTTCTGGCAGCTCAGGAGTTGTGAGCAGGGCAGTTCTGTGCCAGCTGGACAAAGGCAGAGGTTCTATGGAGTTATCACTGCTTTGCCTGGAAAAAACCCAAAGGCAGAACTTGTCCCGTTGTATTTCCTTTGCCTTCTGCCTTGCAGGTGTTCATTGTTGAATTAGAAAGCAAATGGGTCTTCTCTAAAGGAAATGTCCTTCTGCGTTTGCATTTTGCCTTCCTGCTGCAGGTGGTGCTGTTTAACAAAGGACTCATCCAAGCTGCCTTCAGCTTGGTTCCTCCAGCTACAGCTCTGGGCTCCTGCTTCACCTTTCTCCCCAGCGAGGGGGAGATTTTGCCAGACGATCTCCAGGTCATCCAGATCTCCTTCAGTTCCACCATCCTGGGGAAGTTCACAGAAGAATTCAAGTTCAATGTGAATGGATCCCCTGAGCCCGTGACCTTGTCTATCAGGTGAGTGGGGAGGTTACAGGAGCTTGGTGGGCACCTCTGGAGTTATCTCTGGGTAGTGATCTCCCACCTGCCTCATTTTCTGGTGAAGCAGAGAGAAAAAGGTGTTGTGGGAGGTCTTGGCATGGGGATGCTAGGTTAAGAGCTGAGACCTTTTAACCTTGGCTCCAGTTTGAACCTTGCAACCCAGGGGTGATGACCTTCCTTCCTTCCTACGCCCTCAATATACCCTGTTTAACTCTGAAAGACTTGGGTGCCTGTGGGAAGCACCTTGGCCTTCTTGGTGGAGCTTTCCAGGACACTCTTGGCACGGAGTTTGGCAGTGACAGGTTCCTATCGTGACCCTTTGACACCCCAGTGTGATGATCCTGGGGCTGGAAGTGACTTGTCCCAGTGGGTCATAACCATGGGCTGTTGGGATAGTGTGGTGTAGGCAGGCAAGATGTGGGGCTGGCTGTGCCTCCTCGGCCAGCAGCCTCCTGCTAGATCAAGGTAGCCAAGAAATGAAAGGAATCTGCAGTGGGTTTTGCTGGTGAGGCAAGAGAAACCGGTAAAAACAGAACAAGAAGTTTATTGCTTGAAGAGAGAGCGGGGAGTCGGTGTGACCAACTGGAGCTTCAAGACACCCACCCACCCGCTCGAGCTGAGCGCCCCGCTCCTCGGGAGGCTTTGAATGCTGGATTGAGTCCCATGCGGAGAACAACTCCCATTTGGATGTGAGCTGGCTGGTGGGACACTGGGCTATGAAGAAGGGAACGAGGATGAGTGTTTGAGCAGTTCTTTGTTATCCTTCCCACTCAGCAAGAACCCCCGAGTCCACTAATGCTGCCATAGATGTGATCGTTCCCAAAACATCCGCGTTTCCCCCCCAGGTGGAGCTGGGCTCGGGTGGCATCAGCCATGAGGTGAATTCATGAATGGTGTGTGGCTCCAAGGGCCGATTTCAGGCAGTGATGGCGAGTTTCAGAGTTTGGAGCTGATTTTAGGGACAGGAGAGGAGGTGTGGTGGGTTCAGGGCCCCGTGTTTGGTTTAAGATGTGTTGTTCTTGGCTGTGTCAGCAGTGAGAAGCTGATACATTCCTGTGTAGAATTGTTGCTGATCTTGTTGTGGTTGGTGGGTGTCTGTGCGCTCCCTAGGATTCTGATAATTGTGTGGATCCAGATCTCCTGAGAAGACGCTCAGCCACTCAATGGAAACGCTGGCTCCAGCTGAGAAGAAGGGAACCTGAGGAGGGTTACTCCATTGAGTCCGCTTTTGTGTGGGCATCTCTACCCATGCGTTAGAGATGGGGAAACTGAGTCACGGAGCCATCGCTTGTTTGGGGCCCCTCATTGAGCCAACTTGGGGGCATAGCTTTGCCCTATCCTGCCTGACACTGTGCCCTAAGCCCCATCTGATAGCTGCTGGCCACCTCCTGTCCCCTTGAATGAGGGCAAGGGTGTGAGGGGCTGGTTTGAAACCCGCCGTGGTTCTGACACCGGCTCTTACCCGCCCGAGCAGCAGGGAGAGCTGAAAGCTCTGCAGTTCTCTAACTCAGCCAGTGCCTTGTCTGTCTGTCCTCACAGTGGCTGCGTCATTGGACCAACGCTCCACTTCGATGTGCCTGCCCTCTGCTTCGGTGACGTCTCCTTCGGTGAGTGCGCCCTGGGCTTGGACCGTGGGCCGAGAGGTCCATGCGTTACCGAAACGGGGCGCTTGGAACCTCAGAGCACCCAGAATGTGTGTTCCTCTGCAGCAGCAGCCTTCAGGGTGTTAAAAGCAGGACTGATACCCTTGGCAGCAGAATGGCTGCGAGGGTATCAGTCCCTGAAATGCCCCGGGAATGGGAGATGGGGAAAAAAGGGTGATGCTGGCGGGGGGAAGAAGGGCGGTGCCTGGGAGGGGGAGAAGGGCGACGCTGGGGTTGGGGGAAAAGGGAGATGTTGGAGGGGGAGAAGGGTGATGGAGCTGTGAACCAGCCTGGAGCTGCTCTGGATAAATGTTGGGAGGACAGGAGCCATTCAGTCCCCTGAGCCTTAGTGTGAAATGTTAATTAGTGCTGGGAGGGCACCTTGTTATCACCTACCCCATAATATGCCCAAGCCATAGCTCTGCACAGAGCTCCTTCCCTGTGTGCCCCCACCCCGAAAGCCCAGTTCTGCTGTGCCAGCAGCGCTGGTGGCTGAGCATCCAGAGCTCCATTGAAATGCAGGTTCTGGTTCTCCATCTCTGCCTCACAAAAGGCTTTTTACTGAGATGAGCTGAAGTTTTTAATGGGAAATCAGTTGTGGATTGATGGAAGGGCCATTATCGAGATGGGCCAGCCAAACCAGATGTCTTCTCCTGGGCTGGTCTCCTGCCTCTGCAGAACATCCCCACTGAGTGGGGTTATGCCACTGGTGCGGCAGGGAAAGCTGGTGTCAGAGCTTTTTGAGCAGTAATGAGACGTCGCCGTTCGTTAGGGAAGGTGAGACACGGCTTCTGCTGATTTCTCAGCCAGTGTCAGGCTCAGCTCCTGCCAAGTGGGCTGCAAACCTTCCCGTGCTCCATCTGGTCACCCTGAAACAGGAGATGCCGTAAGGCTCCAGCTAACAAAACTGCATCAGAGGGCTTTGCATCGGGCTGTAGCTCCCCATTTCATCCATCCCTGCTTTTACTGCAGCTTCTCCTTGGTGCTAACCTGCTCTTCCGTATTGCAAACCATAGGGGGTGTTCATGGGGAGTTTTACGGATCCGATTCTGGGAGTAAATGCTCTGTCTGGCTGCTCACTCTTACGTGAGATGTAACCGGTGCTGGTGTCGGGGCAGCTGAGAGAGAAAAACTCATGGCTTTGGGCGTCAGAGCTGCCAAGGAGGGATCTCCATCACCAGCCTGGCACAGAGCTTCCATGGCAATTAATTCCTTGCTGGGCTTCTCAATTAGCTGCAGTTGAGATTGAAGAGAGCCAAAGTCCAGGCGCAGTTTTACCGTGAGAGGCTGTTCAGCCCAGGAATGGTGGGATAACGGGGGCATAAATCCCTCTGTGTGTCTCTTCCCCAGGCTTCCCTCACACCTTGTCCTGTCGCCTCAAAAACACCTCCTTGGTGCCCATGACTTTCCACCTTCGCATCCCCGGGGACGGCTCGGGAGGGCCCAGCGTTACCAGTGCTGCTTGGCTGTTGAACAACGATCCTGAGCCCTGGAGATGGGGAGTTGAAGGTTCCATCAGGCCGGCTGAATTTACCATCGAGCCTTGCAGCGGGACCATCCGCGCCCTGGGATCCAGGAATATCAAGGTGTGGGGAGAATCCGTCCGGCCGTGCTTCAGCAGATGGAGCTGAAGCTTCACTGGTGGGGAGGGTCCGGGGGGGCTTTAGTGATGGGAGGCAGATAGATGCACTTCTGTTGTCTGGGTTGGTCCGGGATGTTTGTGAAGGGGCATCGGTTTGTTTCCAGAACCATCCGCTGAGCATCCTGTGCCCTATGGTCAGGTGCGGAAGCCACGTGTGTGCTTGAGCGCTGCGTGGAGCTGTGGCTTTGGCTTAACCGTGGGCAGAGGAAGGATGAGGACAGCGGGTGGCCATTAGAGAGATGCCCTTGTGTAAAGCAGTTTGCTTTTCTTCCCGGACTTGTTTTCCCTCTCCCAGTGAGCAGAGGAGCTGCATTCACTGCAACCATCCCTAGGGGGGGCTGAAGCAGCTCTGCCAGGTGTGACCTGCACCCAACTTCTGGGGCCCTTGGCATTTGGCCCTGGCTGTAAAGCTGAACTCGCTGGGTTTGAGGCAGCGCATTGCCCCGGGATTTACGCTGTTGTAGCTGAGATTAGAACCGAGATTAATTTTAATACAGTGGTGAGCAGAGCAGTTGTCTGATTAGGCTTTAATTCAGCTTACACACACCCTGTTAACCACACAGGGTGTTGAACCAAGCAGATGCTGTCAGGAGACCTTTATTGCTCTCAGACTCTGCTCTACACATGGAGCAGCAGAAGGATGAGGGGAAAATCCTTCTCCTTACCATGGAAGGAGAATCAGGGGACGCCACACACGGAACGATAGTTTTTGGGGGTGGTGAACGTCTTTGACGGTCTTCTCTGTCACCAGGTCACCCTGTGCTCCAACACCGTGAAGAAGTACAAGCTGGCGCTGGTGGTGGATGTGGACGGTGTCGGCAAGGAGGTGCTGGGGCTGCTCCTCACAGCCAGGTATCGGCGCTTTCCTTTGCGGCGTGTCCTCTCTCCTGGTGCATCGTCTCTCCTCCCCTCACACAAAGGCCAGCTCCAAACGAGAAGTATTACTTAATGAGCTCGTTAAGCAGGGCTTTGAAAGCAGCCAGTGTTGAGGAGCATCTGTGCTCACCAGACAGGCACAGCCCCCAGCCTTTTCCTAATTATATTAATTAGATTAATTATAGACCTATTTCTTTGGTGGGTGAGGTGTAACAGACTTCCAAAGGGCTGTCTCTCTCCTCCTTCCTGCAAGCAGTCAGTGGGGGAACTGTGTCTGTGTTGCCACCAAAGCACAGTGTTCCTTTGGGATGTGGGGAGCAGCCTGGTGTCTGTCTGGCTTAACAAAGGCACGTGCTAATGGGGAAGGGGCTTAGGGCAGGACTGGTGCAGGAAAAATAACAGCAAGATGTTCCGAAGGAGAAACAGAGTCCTTGATGCTGAGGAGAGCTCAGGTTTTGCTGCTTCCCTCTGGTCCTTTTGAGCATGAATGTTCTCACACTTAAGCTGGAAGTCATCCCTGCTGCAGCCAGGCTGGATCCCGCTGTGCTGTGGGTGTCGGTGTCATTACCAGTAGGATGCAGCTCACTGGTGCTTTTCCGCCGTCTGGTCAGTGTCTGGGCTGTGATTTTATTTTTAACAACCACCCACTGCGTAAGGCAGGGGCTGGCTCGGACCTTCCATCGCCACAGCAAGCAGTTGAGGCTCTTCAGGCCCCTTTTCTGGAGAGGAGGGAGTAGTTTCTGCTGAGATACTGGGCCATACTGCACCAATCCTTGGTGGGAAGGTTCCTCCAGAGCTCAGGGCTTGCTGTGGGAATCAAAGGGAATACAGGAAGCTGAAGGTGATTTATTGCTGTCGGGGTAATACATGTCTGTCTGACAGTGACAAATGTGTTCCGCTCCTCTGTGCCCTATTCAAGGAGGAAACAAATTCTACGTTCTCTCAGTATCTCTAATTCCCTTTGGGACATCTCTTTGCCTAGATGCATCGCTCCTGAGCTGGAAGTGCGGGACCCCACTGTGACATTTGGCCGGTGCTTCCTAAACTTCCAGTACGAGCGGCCGCTGACCCTGGTGAACAAGAGCCGCGTTCCAGCCTGCTACAGGCTCCTTCCTCAGGTTTGGCATCGCATCTGCCCTCAAGAGTTACCCAGGGGTTTATTAAGGGGATGAAAAATAATAACAAAGGGGTGGGGTAAGACCTTGCTGGTTTATATTCAGATGGGTTCTTGTTTTCAGCAGACCTTTGGGTGTAGAAGAACCGCACCACCCCCACCCCCCCCCCCCCCCCCCCGCATATAGACTTTGGGAAGAGGTTTGTATTCTAGTCTTTAGGTTGATTTTATGCAGGGTGTTGAAAAGCTGCTGTGAGGAGGCTGCTGGCAAGGGTGTGTATGCCTGTGGGTGCAGCAGCTTTTGGACCCCCTTGGGATTCAAAGCCCATCCCGCTCTCCTAGCTGGGTTCCAATGGTAGATGTTAAGGAGTGCAGGTTTCTTCGGAGGTCGCTCTGAATTTGGGTTTGATTCTGTCTCTTACAGAAGCACAAGCAGGGTGATGCTGTGCTGTACTGCAGCCCCGTGTTCTCTGGGATCATCAAGCCTTACAGCACTGTCAGGGTCCCGTTGGTGCTGGAAGCCCAGAAGTTGGGACATCAGTCTGCTTCTGCTGTGCTCGCTGTGCTTGGGAACAAGAAATCCCCATTGGTGAGTCCTCGAGGTTCCTAATTCCAGGGATCCTTCCCGGGGCTGCAGTACGCAGCCAGGGTGGACAAGGAAAGGGGTTCGTGGTACAAGCAACAGTCAAGGTCTAGAGGAGAGGAAGGCTGGTGGGACTTCTTGGGCAGGTGACAGTCTGAGAGTCCGATGTGGCACATCATTATAGATAGGGGAGACAGGATAACGAGCGCAGTCTGCAACTCAGCATGGTCCCTGGAGCTGAGACTCTGCTGCGTGATTAGGTGAGCAGGAGCTGCTGCTTCAGAGCAGGAACTTTTGTTCAGGAGGGCACTGGGACACCCTGTGTGAGAAACCACGCTGAGAGCTTGGCCCATCACGTCGAGAAGTATCTGTCTTATCTCTGCGTAAAGCCCTGTGCATCTCCACACCCCTGGCATCTGCAAGGCAGGGACTCTTCCTTTTTCCAGCACAGGCTTGGAAATGGTGAAGCGTTCCTGACGGTGTTTCTGGAGCCTCCTGAAAGATGCTGTTAGCGTTCAGGCATGCACAGCAGCAGCAGTGACAGCAAGATGTAGGCAGGAGAATGCCTTGTGTAGTGTCCTGGCTTCATCTAGCTGAAATCTAGAACAAATGTAGTTAATTAAATTTAAGTTTAGAATGATATTAACTTTGGAAGCGGCTGTTTCAAGATGTCTTGCCATCTCTCTGAGCATGAAGTAGGATGCTACAGGAACCTTAAGCTTTCTGTACCCGAAAGGGAGGCTGGCCTTTTGAAAGCAGGCTGGGGATTGAAACTGTCATTAAAACAGATGGAAACAATGCTGCTCAATCCCTGGATGCCAGGGAACATCTCAAGCCTGGCCTTTGTGGCTGTGCTGGTAGGAGAGACAGGCAAGCGTGAAGTGGGACAAACCAGTTGCTTGGGCGTAGATGTGGTGTTTCCCTGGAAAAGGGGGATTTCTGCCCTCTAGAACCAGCCTGCTGTTTAACTGCAGGTTCCTTGCAAAGCTTTTCTCCTTGAGCTAACAGCTTCTGGGTTCAAAGCTTCACCTTGCCTAAAGTATTTGCCTTTGGAAGTGAATGTCATCTTCATTTTCCTTGTGCTTCAGCTGGAGGATCCCAGCTCTCCCTGGCAGGGGGTTGAGTGGCTCCACAAGCCCGTGCAGTCGGTCTTTAACATGCAGCATTTATGCTCCCTTGCCGCGAGCGCCGGTAGAGGCTTCCCTGGGTGTACTGAGCGCAGGGATGGGAGTTTCTGGCCGTGGGGCGGCATTCTCCCTGTTTCCTATAGTCTAAGCAGAGTAGTGGATTCATCTGAAGTTTTCTGGGCTAGCAGAGCATCAACTTGCACATGCTGCACTGGTGGCAAATCCTCCCCATAGGGATCCTGTGACGTCAGCCTGACCCCGGGGGAGTGGCTGCAGTGCGTCACGATGGAGCAGAGCGCGAGCTGGCTCTGAAGTCACCCCGTCAGCGCGGATACCGAGTCTGCGGCCGCACCTTGCATTGCGTTGAGTCCCTCTGGGTGTCTGTCGCTTGGTGTTGGGCTCGCAGTGGCTGCGTGCCAGCTTTGCTGTGGCGTATTCTGTCATCCTCTGTGGGAAGGAGCTGGTAAAACCCAGACCTGGGGTTACTGGTGGTCACTTGGACCACGGCTGTCTGCCAGGGACAGATGCTCTTCTTTCCTAAAGGATCTACCGTGACGTTATGGTACCCAGAAGCAAAGCCAGAGTGGTACTGGGGTTTGTACGTGCAGCAGTATTACCCAGAGCAAAACTCCTGTCGCCTTTCACGGGTGTCACATTGCCCGTCACGCTGTTGAACAGGGTTTTTCTTTCCCCCTTTAAGAAGACAGCAGATGAAGAGTTTCGTTGGCTTTTTAATAAGCCTTCTCCTTGGTGAGGATTCATTGTGTTAGTGCACGTTCCCTTGTTAAAACCAGCTAGCCTGAGCATCTTCCAGATGTTATTGTGTCCACCTCCAGAGGGCTCTGCCCTGCCTTTGCTGCTTCCACCCCACTGCTACCGGGAAGCCAAGGCAGCTGGTGAGACACAGCTCTTCCCTCCAGCTCCTTCTTCCTGGCAGCTCTGGGCAAGCATCAGTAAGACCTCAGCTCTCCCTACCTCCCTCCTCCCGGAGCGATGAAACATCTATCATCACACAGCTTTAGCTTCCTATTTTTGAGGTACCAGCCTTGGTACGTGGCTTGTTGGGGGTTTTTTGGCTCTTGCACAGTGCGCTGTCAAGAGATGAGTGTTTACAGACGCTGCTCCTTCTGCCTGAACTGGACTAGTGATTCTGACAGCTGTCAGTGCCTTTTCCTCGAGTGGGCCATCGTTAAAGGTTTTCCATCACAGAGGCTGGTTTGTCCTGAGGTTAAATCCCACTCCGTGTCCTCCGGTGAATCGCACAGAGATTGTCAGTGCTGGGAGTTCTGTGTGTTCGGGTTCTGTTGAAAGGTTGAAGTGTTCTTAGGAGCTGGGCTTGTTCAGCCTGGAGAAGAGAAGGCTTTGAGGGGACCTCATTGCAGCCTTCCTGTCCCTGAAGGGAGCAGAGGAACAGGAGGGAATCAGCTGTTCCAAAGGGCAGACACTGGCAGGACAAGGGGGATGGAGTGAAACTGAATGAGGGAAGGGTTAGATGAGATATCGGGGGAAGTTCTTTCCAGAGAGAGTGGTGAGGGCCTGGAAGGAGCTGCCCAGAGAAGGGGTGGGTGCCCCATCCTTGGGAGTGTTCAAGGGAGTGTTGGATGGGGCCCTGGGCAACCTTGTGTAGCTCCAGGCATGGAGGTTGTTGGCCCTGCCTGTGGCAGGGTGTTGGAGCTCTCTGGTCCTTGAGGTCCCTTCCAAGCCAGACCGTTCTATGATTCGGAACTGGTGAAGTCCAACCAGAGCAGATGAAGTTCCCTGGTTTTTAGCGCTGTGAGAAGGTGGCTCAGCACAGGAACCCGTGTTCCTCCTCCTACCATGGCCTTTACAAGAAGAAAACTTGGAGGGTCTCAGGCTCTGGAGAGAAAAGCAATCCTGCTTGAGGGACAGAATGAATAATGAATCTCTTGTTCCTGTAGTACTGGGAGTGCCCAGAGGCAGCACCGAGAGGCAGCCAACGGACGTGATCTCTGCTGCCAAGAGCCTGCTTTGCTGGGGGCTCGCGCTGGTTTTCAGGGGGCAGCTTTGTGGGGGATGCGGAAGAAGTTACCGGCCAAGTGTGGCTGTCTGGAAGTCCTAGAGGACAGTTTGGGGCAAGATCCAGCGGGAAAAGGAGCGGGAGCAAGAAAAGGGGCAGGAGCAGGCATGGGGTAGAGGAAGGAGAGCTGAGCAAGGGGGAAAATACAAGTGTGGGGAGCTGGTTTTCTTTATCCCCCAGTAACAGGGGCCTGTGGCTTCCTGATGGGATCACTGTAGATCCCACACTTGCTCCAGGCCTTCTGCATCAGTGTTACAACACCTCAAACGACCGACAGCCGTAATCACCCTCCAGTCTAGGGGTGCCCTGAGAGCCATCTCTTCTTTAAACTTTCCCTTGCCTTTGTTTTTTTAATCTTCCCTACCTGGAGCAGGCCATCAGCTTGAAGGCTGTTGGAGAGGGACCAGTTGTCCATGTGTATCCCAGCAAGATCGATTTTGGCGATATCCAAGTTCTGGCAGACGCTTCTCGCACTCTCTACCTCTGCAACCAGAGTGTTATCCCTGCATCCTTCCGGGCAGAGGTGGTAAGTATCTGTGGGGATATTTCCCAACAGAAATGATGGCTCCATAGCAGCCTGGGACTTGATTTTTGTACGTGATGTTTCCATGTTGCTATCTGAGAGAGCAGCAAGGTATTCCACCGCAGCGCAGCACGAGAAGCCCAGCACTGGGGTACCCCTCACTGAGGCAGGGAGTTTTCCTGGATGGTTGAGCAGAAATTGATGCCAGGTCCTTTTCACAAGTTCTGGCTTTACATTGTGGGAGGTGTTTTGCTCTGAGCTGTGTATTTGGAGCTCTGAGATGAAGAGAAGCCCGTAGCCTTTTTTCTCCTGAAAGGAGCACGGGTTTCCCGATCATCTCCCTGCTCTCTCTGCGTCTGTTTCAAGCTCCTCCTGGTGATGGAGACCATTGCTCTGCTGCCAGCTTGCTCCCTGTGAATGTGGCTTTAGAAGGACTGGGGGGTCCAGTGCCCTGTTCGCCCCATCTGTAAAGGGCAATCTGGAAAAAACGAGAGGAAGAGAGAGGAAGCTGGGGCCGTGCCCACAGGGCACAGCTGGCAGGTTTCTTCCTGCTTGTTTCTTCACTGCCCCTCTGTAAACATTCAGAGCTGGATTTCCCGAAGCAGAGAGCGCCAGGACACCTCACTGCGGCTGATGATCAGTGGGAACGGAGTGCTTCAGTCCTGGGGGGCTGTTGGGAAGCACTGCCCAACTCTTGGGGAAAGAAGACTTTGGGCATCAGGATTTTGCTCAACCCGTTTGGCAGAGTTTATCCTTCAGGCTCTCGGCCGTATCCCCTGGCTGCGTGGCTGCTGCAGTGGGGTTTGAGCAGTCCTGGCCTTGAGGCTTTGTGCAAACCCGTCTGTGGGGAAGCCAGGAGAGATGCAGCTTGCCTTGGTGTGCTCTCCCTAGGGGAGGCTGGAGGGGAATAAAGCTTTTCCCGAGGATGAGCATCCCTTGGGCTGGGCAAAACAGGGTTAAAGAAGTGGGTCTGTTAAAGGAGGGTGCAATACAAGCTCCAGCATAGTTGCTGTTTCCAGACGCTTGGATTTAGGGAAACGAAGCCTTTATGTATTTACCCTCATGTCTTTAGTCCTTTCTCCTGCACCCCAGAAGAGAGCAGGGTCTGTAGTGTCTGTGCTCACTTAGCGTCTGCCGTGTCTTACAGGCTGGCAAACGCTCGCGCTGCAGGATTGAGCCCAGTAAAGGAGTGATCCCCCCCGAGACCAAGGTGGCTGTGACTGTTATAGCAAACTTGGATGACATTGAACAATTCAAGGACAAGGTGATCGTGTCCATAGAGAACAGCCACAGCTACAATGTCCTGATCCGGGCTTTCGGCATTGGCACCACCATCGTCGTGGACAAACTTGCTCCAGAGCTCAACTTGGGCCCCCACTTCAGGTAAGTTATCTGTCTGCTCCGGGCTCTACTGTGGGCCCAGCAAGGAGGAGTTCTGCTGAAATCCTTGGGGCCGGTTCTCCTCCAGCACTCCAAGTCCTGGCTCGCTGCCACTGAAGCCCCAGGAACTCCTTTAGAAATGTTTTCTGGGCGGTTTTCAAGTTGTTAGATTCCCTCAGAAAGCCACTGAGCCAGACACCAGTTGGGAAATGGTTCCCGACTTGCCCTGGGTCAGAATCCATGTATTTTCTGGCTTGATGGAGTAAAGATTTGGAAGAAAACAGCAGGTTCCAGAAGCCTCCAGCTGGGAAACGTGACGTTACAAGTAGAAACACAGTACACAGTACTTTTTGCAGTAGCCTTGCTGGCTTCTTCACTGGCTGTGGAGTATCGTCTGGCAGCGGCAGAGAAACTTGGCAGTAGCTTGTTAGCAACTCCTTGACTAAGTTACCAGCGCTGTTTGGTTTCCCTTCTGCCCCAGGGAGTCCGGGAGGAGCAGCAGAATTTGTCTTTGCCCTGTATCATCTCTGAGCTTGCTGTCTCTCTCCTCTCCCCTGCCAGGCGGCTCTCTATCAGATGTAGATACTCTTTCCTCCCTTCTCCTGCCTGTTTTCCTTTCTGTCTCTTCCGCCAGCTGCCACAGCACGGAGCAGCCATGGTGGCTGCAGGACCGGCCCTGAATGGAGGAGAAGTCTCCTGAGGTTGGGTGGGTTGGTCTGCGCAAACAGACCGGCTGCTGGATGCTGATGAACTTAGGGGCAACCAGGGTCTGGCTCTTGGTGTAACTTTGAGCTGGGTCAGTGGTTTTGGAGGTGGATTTGTTGCTGGGTGAGTGGTCAGATAAGGCCAGCGGGGCACTGAAGCCAGGTGGGTGCTGGGAAGAGGCAGTTCCTGAGCCATTTTCCATCTCTGCTTCTCTTCTAGCCTGGATCCCTGTTGTTACCACTTCAAGATAACGAACGCAGGACGACGCATCCATCGGCTCTATTGGAGAATGGAAGGTTCCCCCCCATCTCCCCATCGTGATTGTCTCTCTGCCATCCAAACCAAGGGCGAAGGTTCCTCCAAGACCTCCAGACCTGCCAGTCCCGTGTTTAAGATTCAACCCCTGACAGTGGAGCTGATGCCAGGCCAGACTGTGGAGATGACTCTGGAAGGCTCCTCCAGCACTCCTCAGGTGAGGTTCCCCCCCGGGTGCTGAGCTTTCCCCATCGCATCACCTCCACTGGGGCTTCTCCTGCATCCCCTTGACTTCTCCCTGGGAAGATGAACAAGTGCTTTCAAGAAAATATCTCAACGCCCCGAGTGACCATGTCAGCACCAGTTGCGCTCCTTGCTGGCCACCATCAGTTCCCAAGGGTTTTTTTTGGGGTGTTTCTATAGCTACCATCAAGCCAACTTGCCCATACCAAAATAGGGGCTGAAGGAACAGGGGCAAACAGTGGGTTACAGGGAAGGAAGGGCAGAGAAAATAAGTTAGGCTTAGCCTAGGAGCAGAGGCAGGGAGTGGATTGAGAAACCGCGAGGTAATTTCTCTGGGGGAAGTAGGGAGTAAAACAAAGGCCCTGGGAAGGGAGGGGAGCGTCTGGGAGCAGCGTTATTTTCCCTCTGCAGACAAACATGGCCAGAGGGCTTGCTTAGAGCCCAGTCCTGGAGGAGAAAAACGAGCCCAGCGCAGCAGCCAGAATGGTGGGAGTGATGTTCTCCATGGGGGAAGCTGCTCCCAGGGATCATTAGAATTGACAGTTTCACACTTGTATCAGTATTCCCAGAACAGCTCACCCCAGGCTCTTGGCCGGCCCCGTGTCCCAAGGGCGGTCAGGTCCGGCAGCGCCCTTGGATGGCAGCTCAGAGCGGGGGTAGCTCAGCGGAATCGCTGTATCATCTTCTTCCTGGCCCCTTCTTTCCAGGGGAAGCTCTGCAGAGGAGCTGCCAGCTAAGCCTGGGGCGCATTCCCTCGCTCCAGGCCCACTGGGCACAGATGTTTAGGCGAAGGTGGAATAAATCTGCATGAAGCTCCTGCTGTGTTTTGAAAGGTGTTTTGAAAGAGTTGCCTCGGCGGAGGCTCCAAGATGTGATTCCCGGCTCAGTTGGTTGCAGTGGGACTGTCCCCGTGCAGTTGTGAGTCCCGAGGTTTTGCTGAGGTGGAGAAAAAGGTCCAAGAAAGAAACTAAAATGCTTAGGGCATTGGAGAGGGTGTCTTGCCTGGAAATCTTGAGAAGGGCACTGGGAAGCCCTGTGAAGGGCACCTGTGAGGCAAGAGCATGGGGAGCAGATGTAGCTTTGGGTCTTGAGAAGTTGGTACTCTTGAGGTTGGTCAGAAGCCCAACTCCCTGCGGTGCACGTACAACGCAAGAGTTGTGAAGGCTGTAGGCTCCCTGGAGGAGTTGGCTTGTGGAGCTGTACCAGAGGGGGAAGAGTGCAGAGAAGGGCAACCAGGCTGGTGAAGGGGCTGGAGGGCAAATCCTACGAGGAACGGCTGAGGGAGCTGGGGATGTTTAGCCTGGAGAAGAGGAGGCTGAGGGGAGACCTTATCACCACCTACAACTACCTGAAGGGAGGTTGTAGAGAGGTGTGCAATGGTCTCTTCAGCCAGGTGACAGAAGATAGAACAAGGGGAAATGACATGAAGCTGTGCCAGGGCAGGTTTAGATTGGATATTAGAAAAAAATTTTTTACTGAAAGAGTTGTCAGGGCCTGCAACAGGCAGCCCAGGGAGGTGGTTGAGTCACCATCCCTGGATGTGTTCAAAAAAAGGGTAGATGAGGTACTTAGGGATATGGTTTAGCATAGGATGGGAATGGTTGGACTCGATGATCTTCAAAGGTCTCTTCCAACCTTGAGATTCTTGTGATTCTTGTGAAGAGTGGAGGGGGAGGAACCTGGGGAAGTAGAACCATGAGAAATCAAGGGAATGGGTTACCCAGCAAGGCTGTGTAAGCCCCTGGATCCCTGGCAGGGTTCAAGGCCAGGTTGGATGGGGCTTTGGCCTGCCTGGTCTAGGGAGGGTGTCCCTGCCCATGGCAGGGGGTTGGACCTAGATGATGTTTTTCAGCATGATGATCATGCTGAGCAGCAGGGCACATCGTGGCGATAACCGTTTGCGGGAGGGGGGGGATTATTCCAGTTCCACCTGACTTTGTGGGCGCCTTTTGTGGACGTTGGGGTGTAGCACTAAGGATTTTGGGAGAGCAGAATAAGTAGGATGGAGCATGAAGAGAGGACTAGCAAGGAGACCAGTGACTGTAGCTTTATGGCAGTGTAATAGTTGTGGAGGGTTGATGGCCAAGATCCCATGGCATGGGTTTATCCAGGCTATCAAATTCCTTCTGTGTCCACGGCTTGCAAATTCCATGGTGTTTTCTGGGCTCGCTGCTGGCACTTGGTGGGTGACGCGTGACTCTTGCCCACAGGTAGTGAAGGAGCGGCTGGTGTGTCATGCCATCGTGGGGAACCAGTTTGGGAAGAGAAAGATAATGCAAGTGGCTGTCACGTGCAAGTTCATTGCTCCCAGCCTGCAAGTGTCGCCCAGAGCAATGTCTTTCCGGGTGGAGAAGGTAGGTCTCTGGGTTGGGTCCTGGTGTTTAGTAGCATGGCTGAGGACTGAAAGCCCACGGAGGGGTGTGATGGCCTTCAGGGAAGGAAGTTAAACATCTTCTCCAAGTCCTCAGGGCTTTGCCATTGGTTTGAGCAGGACCAAGCTATTGCCATCAACACTGAGATGATTATTTCTCCCCTGTGGGGTTGGGGACCATCTCTCCAGCTCTATTTTGCCTTTCTTGAGCTGGAGGCAGAATCGAGCTGCTGAGCCCATGGCCAGGTGTGTGGGACCCACAAGAACAGCATGGGCCTCTCACAGCCATGCTCCTGTGTTGGGACTGGGGCGGGAGAGCAGGTCGCTGTGGCCGATGGATGCCAAACGCCCTCCTCACCCCCCAAACCCCCCGTGAGGTGGTCTGTGAGCAAAGCGACCGTGTTTTTAGAGGTGGGACTGCTTAACTTCACCGAAGGGCGGTGACTCACCCCCCTCCCTGTTTTTTCCCCTTGTCTTTAGCAACCCAGCGATGTCCTGAGCCTTCAGTACAAGCCTCTCTCTTTAAAAAACACCTCCTCCCTACCGCTCAGCATCGTCCTGATGGTAGAGCAACCCTTCTGGGTCTGCAGTGCGTCCCAGCAGCCCCTGCCAGACCAGGTGAGCAGCCCCAGACCTTCCCGCTGGTGGGGTTTGAAGAGGGAGGGGGGTGGGGGTGCGTTTCCGTTGGGAAGCCCTCCAGGAGAGGTGGTTATTCCTTTGAATTGGCAGTCAGTTGGCATGAACAGCATCAGGTTTGAAAAGGAGAGAAAAGACCACCTCAAATGGGGAAATACCTCCTGGCTCTAAGACAACTCGGAGCAGGAACCTAGGTGTGGGCCAACCGTGAGGTGAAGGTGTCTCTTGGAAGCCCTCCTTGGGTGACCTGAAGAGCTGCTTGCTCTCTTTGGGGGCAGCTCTGCCCTTGGGAAGGCCGAGGCGCTTGTCACCTGCGCTGCTGGCAGTGGGAGGTGTCAGACATGGGCTCTGCTAGAGACATGTTGGAAGCATGGCCACCGTTGCCATGCAGGTGATGAGCCCTCTCCAGGCTGAGGGCACAGTGCCCTAGGGCTCATGTTGAGTGTGAAGACAAAGGGGTTCCTCTAGAGTCAGGGCACGCCAGGATTTATTTCCCTCTTGCATTATGGGTGCAGAGCACAAGGGGGTGAGCCTGAGAGTCTCAGAGAAGAAAGTTGTGCTGCACGGTCAGGGGCACGTTGTAAAGAAAACGAAGGCTGAAGCAAGAAGCCCACGTTGGGGTTGCACTTTGAACACTGAGGCGTTTTGTGCCACCAGACCTCGGAACTTCATCACACCAGTGGTTAATACTCGTCATCTTCTTGCAGCCCATAAAGCTGGGGACCGGGAAGGAACTTAATCTCTCCATCGGGTTTAACCCTGCTTTTGAAGAGGGTTGGAATAGTTGGGAAGCAGAGAAAACTCTGAAGATACAGTTTCCTGAGCACCCTCACGAGGAGCAAGTCACCATTCGGGGAGAAGTCTTCTTCCCAAATCTCCATATCCAGACCACAACCTTGGACTTTGGCTGCGTCTTGAATGACACTGAACACGAGCGCCACATCCAGATGACCAACTGCAGCCCGCTGCCCGTCCAGTACCACTGGCTGTTCCTGATGGACGACTCCACAAGCCACCTGAGGTACGTGCACCTCTCCTTGAAGCTCTTCGTCCGCTGTCCCGTTTGTCCTTTGCAAAGCCTGAGATGGTTTGTGTAGCATCCGACAAATCCCTTTCACTTTCCCTTGTGGAAAAAGCACCTCCCAGCTTCAGGCAGGGAAGGTGCCCAGGGAGTGGGGCTTCTCCACAGCTTGAGGTGGGGATTTCCACGGCTTGAGGCAAGTGCCACCTTGAACTGAGTTCTCATGTGTTCTGCTGCCCATGGCATTCACACAGCGGCTGTTGCGTGTGTTCCGGCGCTCGTTGTGTGTTGTGTGTTCCGGCGGGTTCTGCTGCGGCTTTGGGTGCAGCAGTAGGTGTCAGTAGGAGGACTTGTCCCCACGTCCCTGGGCACCAGGGCCACCCAGTACTGGCCTGTGCTTTCCAAGCCCAAGAGCAATCTCTCAGTTGAGCTGTAGCGCATCTCTAAAGGCGTTTTCGAGCGGTTCTTCCCGCTGTGGCCTCTCTTGCATAGGTCAGAAGTTGACTCCGGGCAGTTTTAATTGCAGCCTCTGCTCCAAAGGGTTTGGCATTGCCCCTTTGCTGGCTCGTTAGCGCTGCGGCCATTTAGGACAGCTCCCTTTTCTGCTCCACATGTTAATTTAGTGGTAATGTGCTCTCTCAGGGTCCCTCAGGAGACACCATGTGATCCTTGTGGCAGAGCTGGAAATGAAGACGGTCTCCAAGCTATTAACACCTCACATTGCTCACTAAGAGCCCGGCAGAAGGGCAGCATGTCAGATCTATTTTTCTGGTCCACGTTAAGCACTGTTGGTATTGTAAATTATCAGATGAAACTAACGGGGTCTGACATGGAGGGAATCAACCGTCAGGGCTGGTGACGGTGAGATGGACAGAATGGTGGCCAGACTGGTGTGTGGCTGGAGAGTCTCCAGGCGCTCCCGGTGCGTGTGTCCCATTGGCACAGGCACCTCCCTTCTCACCCAGAAGAAGTCAGGCTGCCCGAAGGCAGCTGAGGTACCTGGGTGTCCCGTGCAGTGCTGGGCTCTGTCCAGTTGAGGCACAGCAGGCTGGAGGCTCCAACCCATCCCAGCCCCGGCTCCATTCCAGCTCTGGCTCCATCCTGCCTTGTTACACGTACAAAAAGCCACCAGCGTCGCTGCTTGCTCGTACCGACCCGCGGCTGTGGGTCACTCTTGGGGAGATGTTCTGCATCTATGTCTGGCTGAGCCACAGAACTTCTTGCCGTGGCTCTGCAGGTGGGGAAGGCAGGGTCTGGGGTGGCAGGTGCTTTTGGGAGGGTGCTGCTGGGTCTGTACCAGCCCATGGCTGCCTGGCTCTGTCCCTTTGCCCTCCAGTCTGGGCTTGTTGCAGGGTTCGTGTGTGTCTCCCTTTGCTGCCACGCTCCCCACCCCGGTGAGGTGTTCACCCCTGTCCCCATCTGCTGCTCCTTGCACCCGGCTGCCGGCACCGCCGCTATACTGGCATCGTCCCCAAGCACTGACCTGCTCTGACCGGCTTATGGAGCTGCTGAGCTCCCAGCTTGGTGCCAGATCCTGCCAAGGAGCTGCTCCTGCTGCCCTCCCTCCTTCCCACTGCAGCTCCACCATCAAAGCTTTGTTGTTTTCCAGGTTAACTCCTCCAACACCAACTTCTTTCACAAAAGCCAAACCACCAAAGGAGGAGGGAGCTCAGCTGGAGTGCCCAGCACCTTCAGAGAGCATCCTCGGGAATGGGAGTGTGGAGGAACCACTTGAAGCCCTGGCAGGGGTGGGGGATTCTGTCCCACAGCCACCAGATGCAGATGACACCCTGGAAACAGAGGTAGGTGATTTTCTACACCTCCCACCAGCGTTGCCTCCCCCAGCTTACTGCAGAGGGCCCGTGCTCATGCCACCCTTCCTTCTGCTGCCCGGAGAGTGGGCTTGGCAGCAGGGCCAGCGGCTGGATGCAGGCCTGTGGGGAGGGAGAAGTTGGAATCCCAGAAGCCTTTGGGTTGGGAGGGTCTCTAAAGATCAAATCCCACCCTCTGTCATGGGCAGGGACAGCCTTGCTGGCCCAGGCTGCCCAAAGCCCCATCCAACCTGGCCTTGAACCCTGCCAGGGATGGGACTTCCACAGCCCCTTGGGCACCCTGTGCCAGGGCCTCCCCACCCTCAGAGTAACGCACGCACATGTAACCTCTGTGGGACACCACAGGCCTAGGAAAGTGCTGTCAGGATCTTTGGGAACACGTGCTAGGTGAAGCTTTGCTGGGTTTGGAAACATAGAGACCACAAAAAGCATGGAAAGATGAGAAGACTCTGCCCTCCCCAGTACCTTATCTCCTGGGGAGATGCCCCATAAATCTTTGTAGTAGATTCTGCTGAGGCCAAGGCCATAGCACAAAGCATGTCTTCACCTCTTAAACTTCCAGAGCAACCACAAAGCCCTCATCTATAAGCAGGGGGTTAGAAGCCCAGGGCCAAGGTTCCTTTTGGACAGTGGCTTCTCTGAGGTTAAACACCAGCTCCTCACTGCTGGAAGATAGGAACCCATCTCGGCTGCCTTCTTCAGGAAGGTGCCTGTGGAAAAGAGTCCCCCAGCTGAGCTCCTCAGCTGATGAGTGCAGGAGAGGAAACAAAGCACCACCCAGAACAGGAGAGTTGCGCCGAGCGCTTCCCAAGTCCTTATTTTCCTGTTGGTGGAGTTTGGCTTGCAGCTGTACTCCTGGTTTGTCACAGAGAAGCTGCCCTGTCCCAGGCATCAGGCTTCTGGCATGTTCCTCGGGCAGCAGCGAACAGGCCCAGGCTGGCACCAGGCTGCACAATGGAACCCTTGGGGTCTCTGCCAGCCCTGAGCGCCTGGTGTACCCCGCTTCCTCCTGCAAGCTGGCGTGTAGGATGTACAGTTGGAGCCCGTGTCTCATCTGCGGGTGGGCTTGGACCCATGCTCAAGCATTGGCAGGGACATACCTGTACTTGGCTTGCGCCCAGGTCCCATCTCAGCTGCTTCCTGGCTTGATGAGGTGGTCGAGCCACGAGCGGAGTGGTCTGGCTCAGCCCCACCAGCTGCTTACTGCAGCCCATGGCACTTGTTTTCCAGCCTCTACCAGAGGGTGCTGCGGAGCAAGAGGGTGCTGCAGAGCCAGAGGGTGCTGCGGAGCCAGACAGCACTGTGGAGTCTCAGAGCTCTGTGACCATCAAGCAGCTGAGGTCATCTGTCGGTCTGGAGCTCCCCACTATGGAGGTGGACGAGGTGAGTGGGAACCTGTCTCGCTTCCGTGGTCACACTGGTGGCCCTAAGGACGTGCGCTGATGTTCCTCTGGAGGCAGTGGGAGGCCCGTTCTGCAGCAGAGAGAGCTTCTGGCTGCCAAGAGACCTCCCAAATTACTCTAACGTGGAGTATTAATTAACACATTCATTACTGAGTATGGGAGAAGATTTTCCCCATGGTCTTCCCACTTTTAAGCAGGGTGGCTGCAGGATGAGACTGGGTTTGAGGAAGAGGCCCTCCAGCCATGTCTGTCCTTTGCTCCAGGCAGTGGCTCCCTCCTCTCCTGCACCCATTTCCACAGCTGATGTCTCAGTGTCTCTTCCCCTTCCTCCAGGTTTTCCACATCCTGCCGCTGTACGGCGTGCTGCAGCCGGGCGAGAGCGAGCGGGTCAGGGTCACCTTCTCTGGCCATGCAGACATCATTGCCCGCGTCACGGCGCTGTGCCGCGTGGAGGGAGGCCCGACCTATGAGGTTGCGCTGCGTGGGGAGGCCTCGCTCATCCACTACCTCCTGGACAGCACGGAGATGGACTGCGGGCTGCAGGTACCAGGCGCTTCTCTTGGCAGGAATCCTTGAGACCATCCCTGGCAGGTGGCTGCCCACCGAGGTCCAGGACTCTCACTGGCTTCTTTGGTTGTTTGGCTTGGAGGTGCAGCTTTGGGGTAACAGGTCCTGTGTCCAAGCTGGTTTTAATGGTCATCTCCATTGCCCTTCCTGAAGCTGGGAATCCCTCCTCTTCAATGAACTCTGGCTCCCAGGGCAGGTGGTGATCTCCAGGGAGATGTGCCCTGAGACATCCATCTGCAGATCCGCTCCCAGATCCTGGGGTCCAAGGAGATGGTCTCTTTCAGTGCTCTCCATAGACCAACAAAAGGAAGCAGGAACAACGTTACCATGGGCTTCAGTCACCGTGTGAGAGAATGACCCAGAACAATCCCCATTTTACCTCTTTTCAGTCAGCCCCCCCAACATTGCCAGCTGTTGGCCCTGTACGTCTTGCCCCGTGTCCTTGGTTTGCTGTCCCTGGAAGCTCTGCAAATCCCTTTCCTTCTGAAATGCCTCCTTAGTGCCTCTCTGTCAGTGCCAGCAGAATCCAGGCATCCCAGCACGTACATGGCTCCCTCGTAAAGACAAGTGATGCCCTACAAGTGGGTCAAGGGATGGTGACTGAGAGCACGGTGGGCTGGCCATGCTGGATGGGGCGGTTGCCTTGATCTGTCCTGAATTTCCTTGGAGCCTTTGCAGAGGCTCTGCTCCATCCAGGGCTCCATCCAGGGCTCCATCAATTTGAGAAGTGGGGGAAGTCCGAGGGAACTAAGCTCACTGGAGATGGATCAGAGACTGAATAGGGGCTCGGCCAAGAAGGTCCTTGGCACTAGTTAAGGGTTGCTGTCCAGACCACTGAGCACCCCCAGCTCAAGGGGGCTGGTAACAGAAGAAGCTTCCTGGTGGGAGCCATGGTCCTCCTTTGTGTTTCAGCTGGCTGTCAGATGACGCCTTAAAGTGCTGAGGACTTGTATCTTAAAATCCTAGAACAGTTTGGTTTGGAAGGGACCTTAGAGGTCATCTTGTCCACCTTCACTGAGCAGGGACATCTTCCACTAGGTCAGGTTGCTCAGAGCCTCATCCAGCCTGACCAGATGTTTCCAGCAGTGGGGCATCCCCCAGTTTATTACTGAGCTTTTTGTGGTGGTTGCTGCACCTCTGCGCGCTGCCATAAATCCCTGCGTGGGTTCCTCAGGTTGGCCTGGGAGAGTCAGGTGCCCGTCCCTCCTCTTCCTCTGCCTCTCTCCTGCGTTGTGTCCATCGGCTCTCATCCCAGTGTCAGCAGGAGGAGATTGCCAACATCCAGATGTGTGTCCTCAGTTTCCCGCCCCTCTGTCTTCTCTCCAGCTGTTTACCGAAGTCACCAAATCAGAGGTCACCCTGCGGAACAGCGGGAAGATGGGATTCACCTACGTGGTGCTGAGCCCCAGCACGGCCACCGCGGACAGTCCTCAGCCTGGCGTGCCCCTGGTCCTGCCCAGCACCGTGAGTAGCACGAGGGGTTGACGCTGGCTCCACATCAGGCTGCCCAGGAGGGGGTTATAGGGGAGGAACAAAAGGTTGGGCAAGCAGAGTCCTAGTTGTACCAGGTGAAGTTGTGCTGGTAGCGGCACTGGAGCGGGATGGTGCAAGGTCTCCTGAGCGTCTCCTTCCCCTCAGCGTTGGGTGGTGGGACAGGACTTCCTCCAGGTCCCTGCCTGCCTCCTGTCAGCACTAAGGACGTAAATAGTCCCACTCTTGGGCACGCAGCTCCTGTGTCGGAACTCGCGCCGGCCCCTCGCTCCTCCAGCTCGTAGCATCCCCTGTCCCAGTGCCTGGGTTCTGCCTGGATCCCTCAGCTGAAGCAGCATTCCTATCCGTGTCCCTCCTGGCAATGGGAAGAGGAGGCCAAATGGCTTTCACATGTCCTCGTGCCAGTCTCCTGCAAGGGGTGACACTGCTCCAGAGGACACGGCTCTGCTTGGCCCTGGGCAGTTGCTGCTGTGCAAGCAGCTTGGCAGGACTTGCTTTTGCAGATGCCGTGTTGGGAGCTGGAGTCCGGGGCTCCGGGGACCAAGAGGCAGGATGTGTCCTGCTCAGCAGCTTCTCCCTGCGGCGTGGGGGGGAGCAGGGAGCTGAAGGTCCAGCCCAGTGAGCTGAGAAGAGCTGTGGCTGTGCCCTGTCCCCTGAGCAGTGTTGCCACCTGTTTGTATTGGCTCTCAACCTGCTTGGCATGAGCCCAACTCCAGGCTCAGACAGCTCTTCTCTAGGAGCCCAGTGAGGAGGGGATTTGTGGGGAACCCCTTCATCCCTGGAGCTCGTCCGAGCCTCTGCCTCTGCTTTTCCAGGGGTGTAAGTTTGCAGGTCACTGTGAGTCTAGATAGTGCCATGCACCCTCGGTGTAACCACCCAGGCAGGAGCTGTTGGTTGGGCTCATGAGTAAGAGGTCAGGCTCTTGGACACCAGCCTGGGAGCCACTGCAGTGCCGTGACAGGAGCTGCTGGCCCTGCTGAGAGTTTGGGCACGCCGCTCCTCCTCCACAGCAGCTGGCAGAAGGGCTTTTCTTTGCTGCTTGGGTCTGGCAGAGGGTGGGCAGTGTTGGCAGGAGGACAAACCACAGCCCGGTGTAGGAGACTTGAGCTTTTGGATGCAGGGAAGCTGGAAGGCGATGTGTTGTGTGAGAACCTGCAACGTGCCTTCTCATCTCAGCTTACCGGTGGTCTGAGCCACCCCTCTGCCAAGCCCTCTGGTTGAATTCCCCTCCTCTTCTTCCACACCTCCAGGGTTACATTGGACCTGGCAGAGAGCAAGTGCTCACTGTCTATCACCTGCCGGGAGTGCCTGGAGTCTTCTGCAGGACCTTCCAGATCCAAGTGGGTCACCTGGAGCCAGAAGAGATCAGGCTGAAAGGAGAGGGGAATTTTCCCAGGATTTATTTGGACCTTCCTAGGAGAATCAAAGGTGAGCACTGTCTGACTGCTTCTCGGGGAGGTCCCCTGGGGGTCTTTTTCTGCCCCCCTGTGTCATCATGCTCATAGGGCAGTTCACACCCACCTCCACCAAGCCTGGAGGTTTCAGGGCTGTTGTTCTTCTGGTTGCTTTCTAGAAGCACATGGGCTTTGCTCCAGAGAGCCATCCTGGCCAGTGTCATCTGTTGGTGGCCTGGATAAAGGGGACAGCTAGAAAGCAGTGTTGGGGAAAGCTGTAATGTGGGCTGGCAGGGATTTGGGCAGGGGTGGGGGGGATGAGATGCTCCCTTGTGTGGAGGAAGATGGGTGGGAGAGAACATAGAAGAAAAGCAGCATCCTCTTTCCATGCGTTGCTGGAGGAATGTGTTTGTGGGAAGGGCCAACGCTGGGGGTGTGGAGCTTCCCAGCTTTAACGGGGACGCCGCTGCGCCCACACTTCTATTTGTGGCTGTTTTCTTCCTTCAGGAAATGAGAACTATGAGCACATCCTCAAAGAGGCAATAGAAAAGCTTGGAGGAGACAGCCAGAGAGACGACGCGGTGGTTGTCGGGGAGGCCACGGCCAGCAAGCCACCCATGGACGACTCTGGCACTGTGGTGAGACCGGCTGCTGCCCTGTTTGGCAGGGGCCACCCTCTCTCTGTGTCACTTGTCCCCCTTGCACGCTGCAGCTGGCTCCCCTGGGCTGGCCACAAACATGGGGCTCCTCTGGTAGTGGTCCTTCCCGTGGGTGCCTGAGCTTCCTGAGTGCCCGAGGGGGAGGTCCTGAAGACTGTGCTCAAGCAACTGAGATGTGTCTCCAAGAGCTGTCAGCGCTGATGTGGTTCCCTCATGGAGAGAGCTTTTGTCTGAGCTGCCCTGGCAGCGGCTGGGGACAGGCAGCTACTTGGAGCTCTGGCAGGTCCTTGACTTGTTTGGTCAGATCAGCTTGCATAAGGGTGGCTGAGCAGGCGAAGGTGCTGGAGTTCATCTCCCTTCAGATATGGTCCTGGCAGATTCTGAGCAGCTGGACAGAAGGACCCCATCATAGACTGTATTGGCCAGGACATCCAGAGGCCATCTACCCCCTGCAGCGAGTAGGGACACCTTTAAGTAAATGAGGTTGCTCAAAGCTTCATCCTTGAATGTCTTCAGGCATGAAGCCTCCACCACCTCCTTGGGCAAGCTGTGCCAGGGTCTCACCACCCTCAGAGTGAAGGACTTGTTCCTGCTTCTTACCAAGAGCAGGGTGGGATTAACTTCCCTTTGCTAACCAGCCACTGTCTTTGTTTTCCTCAGCTGGACGTTGGGGTGCAGATGGAGATGGAGAACATGCTGATAGAGCAGCACGCCCTGGAGCAGCAGAAAGCTCTCTCCTCCGGTTCCCTGGAGGACGCTGCCTTTGACCAGTGTGCTCGTCGGAGGCTTCTCAAGTTAGTAGGGCCCCTGTGCTCTGATGGTAGCGCACAGTGGTGCGCCCCTGCTCCTGGGAGCTCCTTGTCTCTGGGAATAGCTGGGGACTTGAGAAGGAGGTTGATCCTGACAGTTTGGACGTGCTACCAGTGAGCAGCCTGAGGACTTTTTTCCAGTGGCTTTTCACAGCAGAGGAGTTGTGCCCAGTGTCTGTTTAAACTCATTTTATTCTAAGAACCTGTTAGTAGCTGATAAAAGCTTGGACCTGGGTGCCCCGTGACGTACCAAAGTCTTCTTAGCAGAAGATCAGACCTTGGGCTTCATGGGCTGGAGTTTCTCCAGCAGTGACTACAGAAGCACCTGCTTTGTTTGCATCCTCCTCCACCTTAAGGACTGTCCTTGCTTCTCCTTCCAGAGTGGAGCTGCCCGAGTACATCCTGGACTTTGGCCACGTCGTTCTTGGTGACATCCACACGCACGTCGTGAAGATCACCAACCCCGGGCAGCTCCCCGCGTCCTTCTGCGCCGACGGACGGGCTCTGTGTGGCACCGGTAACCCATGCTGGAGAGACTTCCCGCGGGCTTGAAGGACCTGTCTCTGACAGATGAGCTGGGGCCACGGGGAAGGGTTTTGAGTGCTCTTTTGCATCGTTTTCTCTTCCTTCCTCCCCCTGCTCGGTGCTCTGCAGCCAGAACTCTCCTGGCCCGCAGTGTGCAGCCACCTGGGCTGCCCTGACGCTTCATTGCGGGGGCTCCGTGGGCTGATCACCTTGGTCACCTCTCAGCATCTTCTGCTCTTGGCTACCAGGAGCATCTCCTGAGTGTCTTTGTGCGCTCCATGAGCTTGTGTTGGGAGCAGACGGGACCCTTGGTGCTTTGGAAGTGCTTTGTTTAGAGTTCGTAATGGCACAGTGCTGCTTTAGCCTCTCTTGAGACAACAGCCTCTGAGGTCAAAACAGGCTTTCAAAACAGGTCCTTGAGGACCATCAGATGGTGACTTGCTGCATGTGAAGGGTGGTCAGGTGTCTCCTCTAAATTGTCTTCCAAGCAGCACCACAGCACAGGGGAATCTTCCCTGGAAGTTCTTTGGAGAGATCTGCGCATCCTTCCTGGGGGCCTGGTGAAGGAATTGCTGGTGCTCCTCAGCTGATGGGTTTCCGTTTTACCCTGCGGGTCTTGAATTCAGGCTGTGAAATTCCTTTCCCTTTGAGCGGTGACAAGAGAGAAGGAGTGGCTGTCTTCTCTGGAGACACAAAGGGTCCTTCTGCCTGACAGTCCTGTGGACACCCATACGGTCTGAACATACTTGTGACCAATTTCACGATGCTGGTGTATCTCAGCTGCTTTATTTTCACCCTTTCAAGGTTTCAGTGTGGATCTGGGCTGCGTGAAGAACCTGCCCTTCTGTGAGACAGAGACCTTTGAAGTGCGCTTTGACCCGCAGAGTGCCAACCTGCCGGTGGGAGAAGTGAATGTTGTCCTGCCCATCAAGGTACTGTATCCTTCCTCACCTCCCTGTGCCAGCACGGCCTTTTGAGGCAGCTGTCAGGTTGGGGACAGCAGCAGATGTTGCCTGGACCTTCAGCTGGATGCTCTGCCCCTCACTAGGCAGAAGAAGGCCCCACATTTCCCATCCGCCTCCGTGCCAGTGTGGCTGAGCCATCCATCTGCGTCTCCAGGGACAGACTGGAGTTTGCTGCTGTCCAGTGTGGACAGTGTCAGGAAGAAACCATCAAGCCCCACAACCAACTCCAGGTCCCCTGTTCCATCACCATGAATGAGCCTGTTGTGAAGGGGAGGAAGAGACGACGCGGGACACGTAACTTCTCGGTTGGGTTTTCTGTGCCTCTCGTGCCTTTTCTGCCGCTGTGGGTGCCTCACCGCGTGGGGACGGCTCGTGGGAGGGAGACTGGAGGGTATGCAGCAAGGCTGGTTCACCTGGACTTGTTGAGCAGCTGATGTTTCACTTCTCTGCCACCTTCACCCATTCGTCCTCCTCCAAGGACGGTGCCTGCCCGTCTGCCTGCCCTGCCCACAGGTTTTCCCTCCAGTTCTAGGCTGCAGTGGCCACATCTGGTCTGGATGTGGGTGCTCTTGGCGCCGTGACGGTGTCTCAGAGCACTGTGGGCACTTGAGGGTCTGTCCTCACAGACCAAAGAGACCTCACAAGGTTCCTTCCTGTGCCCAGGTGGACAAGTATTTGCCACTGTACCTTAAACAAAAGCTGCTGAGGCAGTGGAAGAACAAGCGCTGTGTCTTCCAGGTGCTGCCCTTGGCCAGGACCCTGACTCCAGGACAGCGCTACAAGGTGCGAGTCAGGTTTACACCCCGGAAAGAGGTGAGATTGACGTGTGGAAAATAGACTCTATAACTTGCTGAGAAGTATAAGCTGCATCCGAGTCCTCATCCTGTTCCTGCAGCTGAGGGGGAGGCTTAAAAATGTCGTTCAGATCCTGTTCTGGTACCTGGTAAATTTTATCGGGTCTGGTACACCTCTGCCCTATACTGCACGTCGAGCAACACCCCCTCAGTTTACCTTTGTGTTTTTTATTCTCCCTCTCGAGTGCTAGTACCATAGGATCTTGTGGTGGGACTAATCCACACTCCCTTTGCCACTCTGGATGGTTTTGGAGGGTGTAAAACATATCCAGATATGTAACTTCATCCCATTTTCCTTCTCTTCTTAGAAATAACATCCATTGTAATAAGGTGTTGTAATCTAATGTTCCGTTTAGTGGCCATTTAGCCCCATCTTCTAATTTATACCAAGGCCACCACTGATTACAATATTTCATAAGTGTTTTCTTCTTTTCAGTGCCTCCTGATCCCACCAATTCCTTCCAATGGGCTAGCACACACCCTAGGGGATTCTTCTTAGAGGCTCCACTTTGATTGTTACCCATCATTTTAGGCTTAGACTGCGACGGTTACAGTTTGAACCTTCCCTTTCTAGTACTTTCTGTGGGGACGTAGGGGGAAAACTGCGCCTGCGCGTGTCCAAAAACACAGTTAGGTGAACACGCAGTCAGGCAGCAGAGCAGTACAAAGTGGCCGGCGCTGGTGAGGGTGAGACCCCAGTTCCCTTGCCTGAATCACAGGATGCGCCCACCACTCCAGGAGTGGTAAATTTTCCCTTCTACAGCACTATAGCCAGGCAGTAGGGACAACGTCCTTGCTATGGCTGTAGTGGTACATTGTTCCCTTGCCCTTAGACTTTCAGGTTGTCATCGCCTTCCGAACGAGTGCAGCTTTACCCACCGGAACAACCAGACAGGTGGGTGTTACTGAGACTAAAAGGTCTCTTCAAGCTCAGATAATTTAGAAAGAATCAAAATTTTCCTTTTCTGTTGTTTTAATTCTAGGCAGAGGACCCAGGCTTCTGCTCCAGCTGATGCGGATATGTGGGAGCGACGCTTTAAAATGGAATGTTTTGTATTGTCAGCACTTATTATTATTTTGATTATTTTTTTTTATTGTTACTGGTTTTTATTGTTGTTATAGTTGTGCATAGTAATAAAGTTTAGTTTTTGTTCAGTTAATCAAGAGTTTCTATCTATATCTCTATTGGACATCAGGGGGAGAAAGTTGCTACACCACGTGACTCATAACTTTATAGGAGACAAAGAAGGGATATGGTTCACAGGAACTGTTTGCATGCGATTCGCCACGTCTTGGATCAATTAGATTAGACACGGTGGAAATATTTAATTTCCCACATATTCCTTTCTCTTAGTTTTATTGCTCTTCCAGATCTGTATGAAGTTTTTGATCTCAACCTTCATCTAATATCTACCACAAGTTCCAACCAATCTCTTCACAGGGATTTGGGACTACAAATTGGGGCCCTTTCCTTAGTTTACAGTAACTTGATTTCACAATCACTCACTCATCACACCACAGCAAACACCAAGATTTACGCCAGACAGCAAGTTTTACGACAAACAGTTGACATTCTATTAATTAATTGTCTGTTAAACTCTATCTATATCCATCCCCTCAGCATTATTCCATGTCACTGAATCACTGGTACCAGCAAGCAGCCCCAGCCCAGGCCCGTTCCCGGGCTTAGCGGGGCTGTCGCCCGTCGTGGTTCACCGCCCGTGGTCCCTGCGGTGCCGGCTCGTTCCGGGCAAACTGGGAATCCGCTTCAATGGTGGAGCGTTCCCAAAGGTGGTTTGAACGTGGCCACTGGGACTTGGAAACTGGTGGCTTGTGGACACGAGAGCTCTGGCTCCCAGTCCTGGGGTGTTCCCGTTGCTGGCCAAAGGCCGAGTGGAGATGACACCCCTGATTGCGAGCGGTCGGGAGCTCCTCGCCCCTCTGATGGAGCGATACAGAGCGGATGTTTGCCCGCGGTGGCAGTGCCAGGACTGTCTGGGCAGTGTAACCCTGAAGGAGGAGGAGAAGCAGCCCCTGAGCTCACACATAAGGACCTGCACTCCCCCAGGGCGAGCTGAAACCCCTGTCAGTCCATTTAAATCCATGGGATACCCAGTTCCACCTGATGCCAGGAACCATCCTGGTTCCTCAGAGCCAGCGTGCCAGGGCCCCAGCCCCTGCTGCACATGAATAGCCGTGGGTGGTGTTAGAAATGACAAAGGTCCTAAAAACAGGACTTGAGGCAGACACTCTAGTGAAACAGTAATTTATTAAACATTCTTGCAAGAACGGGTGACCTAACAAAGTAGGCACACCTTTGGTCAGAGTTTGTAGCACTTTTATACCATATCCTTATTCAAAAATCATTAGGTTACCTCACACACCTATACATACTCATAACCTGTCCCGCTTCATATTAAAATGAGTTCCAAGAAGTTACTTCCATCAACTCCTCCCCACTGTGCCTGCGCACTGCTGTTTGGTGGTGGTCGTTGAGGGTTGTGGGGATGAAGTTGGATGGCTCCTCTTCCTCACTGCAAGTAACCTTCTGTCTTGCGCAGACTCAGTTACCCCTTGACTCTGACCCAAACTACAGGTTTGGTTTCGGCAGGTTTTGTATACCTTCAAGGACAAGGGGGAGCTTGAACTAGTTACAATGAAATGCTTTGCCTGCATTTGTGACCAATTAGACAGGCAAGGAATTCATCGAACAGATAAGGAGGAGGGGGTACTGGAACTTGTCAAAGAAGTCATTTTATATCCACAGAACACATAGTCCTTGAGTGTATATTTTACTTAAAATACGGTGTTAGACTCAAACTTATGTCCCAATTGGTGTTTCTTCTTTATCAGTGAGGCAGAGTCGTTCAAGCCAGGCATCGCTTATGGGAGGTCACCGCTGTGGCACTTCAAGCTATCCTGTTAGCAAGCCTTCCTTAACCCTTTACAAGCATCTTAATGCAATATTTCAGCAATGTTGAGACATAAGCCCACAGCTTTCCCACCCCATCACCCATTACTTAGCAAGCTTTAGATGGGTCTCCAGGCCTAGTCAAAACCGGCTGGAGTCTTCTTTTTTGTCATGCGCCATCATCATGGCAGAAATACTGGGTTCACTGGATTTACACATGCGTGAGCTTCCTTTTCTAGTACTTTCTGTGGGGAGGTGGTGAGGGAAAACTGCGCCTGTGTGTTTCCCAAAGCACACAGTTAGGTGAACACGCAGTTGAGCAGGAGAGCCGTACAAAATGGCCGGCGTTAGAGAAGACGAGACCTCAAACCCCCCGCCTGAATCACGGGACGCGTCTACAACTCCACGAGTGGTAAATTTTCCCTTCTACAGCACTATAGCCAGGCAGTAGGGGCAATGTCCTTGCTATGGCTGGAGTGGTATATTGTTCCCTTGCCCTTAGACTTTCAGGTTGTCATCGCCTTCCGAACGAGTGCGGCTTTACCCACCGGAACAACCAGACAGGTGGGTGTTACTGAGACTAAAAGGTCTCTTCAAGCTCAGATAATTTAGAAAGAATCAAGATTTTCTTTTTCTGTTAATTGTTTTAATTCCAGGCAGACAACCCAGGCTTCTGCTGAAAATGATGTGCACATTTGGGAGCGGCGCTTTAAAATTGAATGTTATCTGTTGTCCGGACTTATTATTATTTTGATTATTTTTCTTATTGTGGCTGGTTTCTATTGTTGTTATAGTTGTGTACACCAATAAAGTTCAGTTTTGTTCAATCAACTGTGAGTTTCTATATAGCCTAAATTCTTCTACAGAGAATACAATAACCCTTTTCAATTTGCAAAAGCAACATTTCCTAGCATTTTCCACAGTGGGACCCCCACAGTGCAGCAGGGGGAGGGTGTGGAATAAATGCCGTGGTGTCCCACCCACAGCAGACAGTCCTCCACAAAGTTCTCCAATGTGAGTCCTTTCCCACAAGGCTTTATCTGTTCATCAGCTGCCCCGCCGTGGGTCACTGCTATGGGGGGCAGTAATAAATCCCAATGTCTCTCCAGTCCTCCATGGGGTCACCAGCCCCCCCCCAGCAAATCTCTCTCTCGCTCATCTCTGTGGGCTGCAAGTGCTGGCAGAGGCTTGCTCCAACGTAGGGTCACAGCATCTTCTTCTCTGTGTCTCCACCTGTTCCATCCAGCGTGGAGCCTCTCCACTGGCCACAGGTGGGGTCTTGGCCTTTTCCATGGACTGTGGAGGGGGAAAACACCCTCTCCACCGTGGGTTTCTCCACAGGCTGCAGGGGGATCTTTCTCTCTCCAACACCTGGGGCGCCTCCTCCCCGACCCTCCCCAGCCTGCGTGTCTGCACAGCTCGTTACATCTCCTCACTCCCTTCTCTGGTGGCAAAATGCAGCTGCCAGCAGGTTGTTTTTTTTTTTCTCCTATATGTGATTCACAGAGGCGCTTTGGCCCAATATTTACACTTTGGGGCCACAGAGAATTCCAGCAGCTCCTCACAACAACCATTTTCTACAGCCCCATGTCTCTCCCAGCACCCAGCTACACAAAACTGTGACACCGGGGGAGCGGCGCGCTAATGACCCGGGTTCATTAAAGTTGTTTTCATTAGACGCTGGGGTGTGGTGGTGACAGCAGCGACCTCCGCGCCACTGACGCCTGGCGTGGTGCGGGCGCAGCATGACAAGCTCTATGAGAAGAGGAAGGCGGCAGCGCTCGAGAGGGGAGAAGTGAGCGGTGGGAGGGGGGCGGCGGGAGGCTGCCTGGGAATCGGAGACGCACCGGGGCGGGGTGGGGGGTGGGTCCCGGGCGGGGCTGGGGCGGCGGGAGCTGGTTCTGGAGACTGGGGGGTTCCAGAGACTGTGGGTCCAACCTGGCTCCCCAGCGACATCTGCTGCTTCTTCAGCGGAGGGTCCAGGGGAATGGGGCATTCCCAGGGCACCGGGGGAAGGGGCCGTTGTCAGGGCACCGGCACGGCCCTGGCGCAGGCATTGCCCAGGGTGACCTTGTCAAGCCGGGGAGGGGGACGGTGCCCGGGCATGAGGGGCCCCCGGGTGCCACCCACGTCCCTGTCCCACCCTTCGCCTCTCCGAAGCAGGGGCTGCCCTGGGCCAGCAATGGTGCCGGGAGCCCCTTGCAGAGCCCAGCCTGCCCGCGGGCACACGCTGGGTGCAATAAATCCCTGGCAGGCGTTAACTGGAGAGCACCTAATTGGGAGTGGCATCCTCTCTTGCAATGCTCTTGGGGCCAGACTGCTCCATGCCTGGCCCTGACCATGGTAATGGACATGAGGGTCCTGCTGGACCACAGTCAGGGCAGCAGCCATGCCCATCGTTGGAGAGAAGCTGCAAAAGCAAGAGAAAAAGTAGAAAAGAGGGTCGTGTAGAGATGTGATTTGTGCGTCACGGTAAGGAAGGTGCAGACAGAAGGACGCCCCTGGGACAACCTTTTGTATAGGAATGTTGTGGTTCTTGTAGTAATGAAAAGTCCAGAAACCTGACTGGAGGCTGCTGCCTCAGCCAGGAGAGGGGATAAAAGCTTGCTCAGTTGTTACTAAAGGTGTCTTCGATCCACCGCGATCGCAGTCCGGGCCTTTCAATGCGCCACCAGTGGCACCCAGTGCGGGGCACTGACACGACTCGCTGCGATCCGGTGCCGCGGCTCAGCTGAACTCAGGGCAGAACGCTGACAGGAAGCGCTACCGGCGCCCCAGTGCCTCTCGCAGGAGGAAGGTGAGCGGCTGAGAACTGTGGGGATGAATGTGATCAACAAGATTGTGAAGGAACATGGGAAGAAAAGGGATAGTGGAGAGTTACAGCAAATTTTTCTTTGGACTTTGAAAAGTGATCCTTCCACAAACAGTCACAATATTTCTCCTGCAGAAATCTGGGATGAAGTTGGGGTCAGATTTGGGACGGTGCCACTAAAATGGCTTTGCCAAAAACGTTATCATTTCCTCCAAGTGGAATTGAGCCATGAAGGTGAATTCATGTTTTAAGGAAATGGGGGTGGAACAGGAGGCTGAAGAACAAGCAAAAAAATGTGTGTAGAAGAGTAAAATCTATTACCAGGTTTATTTTTTTTTTCTTCTCCATCCAAAATACTCTGAGGTAGGATGGTCCAGGTGAAAATGAAGCTCATTTGATTTCAGCAGTGCCTCTCTGGAACCATCACAGCTGTATACATCTACCTTTCCCTGAGGGGTTGATACCCATTGCAAGGAAATCCCTTTGTGCTAGGATGCAGCCAGGCTGGCTTGGGTTATCAGTTTCCAGCAGGTGTGCTGCTATGTTCTGAGGGACATGATCTGCTTCAGCTGGGTAATACTACTTAAGCTTATCCAAGTGTGGCTGGTGAGGAAATAAGCTCACCTTGTTCCCTTCTAGCTGCAACAGCAGCATGGACAAACTGTACCTGTTTCTAAACCAGAGTACCTCTTCCCATATTCAAGTGAGAATCAGTTGTCTTGTCTGCCAAAGCCAATCACCCCAGCAATATTTCCAGGGCACAGGGGAGCTGCCTCAGTCCCCTGTCTCCTGTGGTGTTTGATTGATGTGCGAGAGCCAGGTGCCCCAAGCAGCCCATCCTCCCTGAAAGGGCAGCTGTGGAGCCCCTGCAGCAGCCTCACTCGCCCAGCCCTCACCGCTTTGGTGACAGAGATGAGCTGGTTGAAGCTGATAAGAACGATGTTGAAGACAGAGGCAGTGCACACCAAGTAGTCCACCACCAGCCACAGCTTGCACAAGCCCCGGCCAAGTCTCCTCCACTCACTGGGCACCACGAGGTCCACTACTTGAACCAGCATTACATTCTCCACTTGGATCTGAAGGTCAGTAGCTCATACTCTCTGCTGGTTAGCGATGGTGGTTTGGACCACCACAGAGTCTCTAATTACAAGAGTTACTTCTCATTAACATGGCCTCAGGTCATAAGGAAATAGACTTATTTAGTTGGGCAGCCGCAATGAGTGGGGAACTCCAGAGGAGAGATCTCTATCCCTCTGGGTCAGTTCTCTCTCTTGACAGTGGATTGAAAAGAAAACAGCACAGATTCTGTAGGAAGACAAAGAGTACTATCAGGATTGTGTATAGGCTGATAAATAAAGCATATGCTTAGGTCATGGATGAATTATGTTATGCCTCTGAGTTAGCTAGACCACAGTAGGACTTTATACACAACAAAATTGAAACTACCCATGGCCTATCACAATGTCATGGTCTCTTACTCCTGATTATAGTATGCCACAGTTCTTATCCTGCCATGGACACTGAGGATGAGTAATACTTCTTTACTTTGCCCCTCAAGTATTCTGAACACATTACAGTGCAAACATGAATGTGAGAGTTTGGAAGTGATACATGGCCCATTAATTAAAAAATAACATTTTTTTTTGAGCAAGATTTTATATCCTTTTTCCTTCTTCTTCCCTTCTCTGCTGTTCTTTTTCTCTCCTTCTTGCTAGAATTCTCTATTTATGTTCAGCTTTTCCTGCAAACAGCCTTTTACCCCTGAGGCACTAGTAGATTTCAAACCAGGAAGCCAGAGTCATTTATTTCTGTTCACTGTCTCCTGGACATTGCAGTGATTACTAATCAGGTGTGGTGTCAATCTATTTTCTAAATAGGTGCCTTCCTTCATAAAGAACCATCATAATCAACACTATTGGCCACAATACAGATAAGAAAGTTCTGAGTACTAGAATTATCTTTCTCAACTGCAGCTTGAACTGTGTCAGCAGTACCAGCCCTATTCTTGATTAGGATAATTAGAATCCATGAAACCACTAAAAAAAGCAAGGTGGCTTATTAAAATTGGCGTTTCAAATTTGAGATCTGTGTCTTATGATCGCTCCAACGTAGAGAGAACTTCATCTTCTTATAGTTGAGCATGTATGGAGAATGACTGTAAATCATCAAGTGTTGAAACCTGGGGCATACCCTTGATTAATGAAGTGGATGGCATGATGCCTCTTAAGCCATGGAAAAGAGTGCTATAGTTTATGTGCTTATACATTTTTATGTTCTATAGTTGACTCACTCTTTAACTTTTCACATGCCAATTAATTGTGTGGTTTAAACATCTTAAATAGATGTCTTCATCTGCAACCCATTAATTTATCTTCTACTGATGAACAGAGATTTTTAGCAAGAATGCTAGAAAAATCAAAGTTTCAGAATTCACAAAGTAACTTGCATTTGCTTATGGAGCTACTTAATTGGGTAAAATTAATCTTTTGCCCTACCTGCAATGAAATATGTTGGACCTTCAGAGAATACTATTCTTCTGTAGAATGTCCAAAGCAAAACCCAACCACCTGTTCAGAAAAGCTTTAACGTTACAAAGCTCTATTTTTTTCTATTGGTCAGTTACCTTAAGGTGACCTAAACTCTTATTCCAATGAAAAAGGAAACTAGCTGAAAATACTTTGTGTAAGAATACCCAGCTTTCTGGCTTCTGGGTCTTGTGCTAAAACATGCCTGAGCATCCTAGTAGAACTGATTTTACTAAGGGCAAAGAAATTTGATAAATAGGTGCATCTTGTAGATGGGCATCTCATTGGCAAACCTCCAGTTGTCTGGGATTTCACCTGTTAACCAGGACTGTTGATAAATGATAGAGCTTGGCAAGTTCCTCCGCCAGCTCCCTCAGTACTCGGGTGTATCCCATCCATCCCCATGGATTTGTGAGTATCCCGGTGGCATAGTAGGCTGTAGACTGCTTCCTCCTGGATTATGGTAGTTTCATTCTGCTCTCCATCCCTGTCTTTCAGCTTAGGGGGCTGAATGCCCTGTGGACAACTGGTCTGGCTAATAAAGACTGAGGCAAAGAAGGTATTAAGTACCTTAGCCTTTTCCTCATTCTTGGTGGCCATGGTCCCCTTCACATCCTGTAAGGGACGGAGATTCTCTTTAGCTCACTTTTTGTTGCTAATGTAATTATAAAAACACTTTGTGTTATCTCTTACAACAGTGGACAGACTGATTTCTAGCTGGGCTTTGCTTTTCTAATTTTCTATCTGCATGACCTAACAAGATCCCTGTATTCTTCTTGTTTTGCCAGCTCTTTCCTTTTCTTTTCCTGAGTTCCATCAAAAGCTCCCTCTTTATCCAGGTCAGTCATCTTCCCCAAAGGTTCGTCTCATGGGGACAGCATAACATTATTTATGATTTATGCTATACTGTAGATCTCTTTTATGAACTGTATTTAGTCAACAGGGGTACAATTTGGTAACTTTCTGACTTATTCTTTCCAGCTAAAGGAAATACGAATTGTTAGAGGGTTTTTTATCAATAATATATGAAAATATACTTTTATCACCTAGTTAGTAGCAATAACTTTTTTACCAACTTTTGTGGGGTGTCTTAAATTCCTCAAAGGATCTCCATTTCTTCTGCTCTTCTTAAATGAGAATCGCTTTGAAATGGATGGAAGTAGAATATATTATCCATTAAATTTATGTTTTCGCTTTCAAGTATTGCTTCATACTTCTGTCTTTAACATGTTAGGGTTTTTTTAACTTTATATGTAATAACTGACATAGCAGATTAGCAGTTCATCTGGTGTAAAAGCCTTTCTCCATCAGTGACTGATAGAAGATGTTTTAAAAGAAACTTCAAAAAAACATATAAGACACAATTGTAGAATTGCATACAACTGAAAGTTGGAGCTTCTTTCTGGTTTATGCCTTGAGGCACACCTTTCTATTTGTTTCTTTCTGCAGATGCTCTTCTAACATTGAAAGAAGGCTGTACAGAACTTACTTTCAAAGAGTCAAAATTTAACAGCAGAGATATCCTTTGTCCTCTGAATTTATCTAAGAATTTTCTGAAGAAGGTTGTTTTTCAAATCTCCTGTGTATCAGAGACTAAAAAATACCTGCTGTGTAATGGAAGCTAGTAGAAGGCTCATCTATCTCTTCATACAAAATTCAATGGTCAGGAGATGTCATTACAGTGCAACACAGTGTGTAGTGTGTTGTTTCTTCAAACAGTTAGTTGTATAAAACTGTCTCCTTAGCCATTTTATCTTTTCTGTCTCTTTACCCTTGTGTTGTTGCTTTCATTTACCATCACTTTCTTCATTCCCTGAGACTTCAGGATTTTTCTTTTCACTCACAAATGTCTTCATCATTTCTGTGTTAGTCTTTAACATCTAGCAATTGTTTTCTTACCCTCAGTCATTCTAATGAACAGAAACATACTTTAGCTGCACAAAGATCAAATATATTAGAGGCTTGTTTTGAAAGCATTTTGAAAGCCACTACAGAAAGGCTACTAAATGTTGAGAATAAAAATTTCTTAACCTTCACAGAGCCTACCACGTGTACAACTTTCACACCCTGCTCTCTTCACTGCCTAACAAAATTGTACCCTTGTTACATGTTTTCCTTTATTGTCTTTAAGGGGAAAGAATCTATCAACGTAAATCTTAAATATCTCCAAAAGTACAAGTAAAAATACATAAATATATGTAACAGATGCAGAATTGCCTCCTGGGATGCATGTATTATGCATACAGAACTGTCATAACATCCTTCAGACAATCACATTTTTTCCTTTGCTCCTGGTCTTTACACCTGTCTCGTTTTGACAACGCACCCGGATGTAATGCGGATACTAAAATGTAACTAACACTATAAAAACATATTTTCCACTTTTTGGAACGTACTTATTCATACAAATATAGGATCAAATTAATCCACCTAGACTAGAAAAAGCAGTAACCACGCAAAAGCAATTTCCTTTACATTTTAACCAATATTCTGAAAATAGAACTATGATTCTTGAGAAACAATTGTCTTCTGGGCAAATCAATGGTCTAAGTCTAATCCATAATTTTACAATATTGTTAATATCATAGCTTTCACATTGAAGGACAGAAAAAAAGAAAGCGGCTTTTATTTTCATCACAATAAATCTAATTGAAATATTATGAATATTGAATGAACAATGAACAATCCTATTTAGATGTTGATTAATTTCAAAATCTTTTTAGCAGAAAACATGTAGATTTTCTTTCAATTTAAGACCTGTTCTTTTCATTGTATTTTTTTTCTAATTCAAGATTAAATTATTTTTGATATTTCCTCTACATTCGTCTTCCAACATCTGTTTGTCTTTGGTTCTGCGATGTATAGCAGCAGTGGGGAAATGGAGTTTCTCTGTTAAGGAAGAAGGGTGAAGCTGTTCTAGAGCACCTCTAGAACCACTTAAAAATGCTGCCTGTCTGACCTTCGATGTAAATATCATCTTTAAGTTACAAATCTGCTTTTCAGTTGCCTGTTGGCTGTTGATTTATGTGATAAAACCAAATAATCATCTACCTTTCCCTTGACATTATACGTTCATATGTAAATAAGTGGAGTGGAAGTTTCCATTGGATAGTCAAGGGGCCAAAACCGTATTTCAATGTAGAACTAAGATGTTTGGAGTATGAATGCTGACAAATAAGAATTGGTAAAATGCAATCTCTGCAAACATGCAAGGAGTTACATATTCCATGACAATACAGAACCAAAGCAAGAGCAACACACTTGTACACAGGGGTGGAGTTGGAAAATTTAAGAGATCTTAGATTATTAAAGATTTGTCAGGTCTCTTATGAAGCATGCTCTTGGATAAAGTTTCTGGAATTCTGCTATGCTTTTAAGGTTATGTGTTTGGTTATGATACCAAGATCCTTCAGATGGCAGTGATTTCCCACTGATGCTCCAAGTGCAGTATCTACTCTATAACCTAGAAGGTATTTCTTTTAGTTTCTTCTGAGAAACCTTTATATAAGGCTAACCAAGAAATATTGTTGTTAATATTATTGTTGTTATTTAATCTTGAATGTACTCAATACAGCCTGTGCATTGCAAAAGTATACAGCAGTTACAGGTTGTTCTTCATTCCCTGCACTAGGTATGGATCTTTGAAAGTGATCTTTTGAAACCCTACAAACATTTGGAGCTCAATTTAGATCAAACAAACTTTACAAAAGTTGTGCTGAAGTCCTCGCTGCTGGTCTTGGATGTGCCCAGTCAAAGGTCAGAGACAATACATAGAACCAGACAACAGTGTCAAAGCAAGTAAGCAGATAACATCTGATACTATTGCTTTATTGAAATTTAATACACTGGGAGTGTCTTTGAGAATGGTTCTGGTTTTATTTAACAGAAATGACCACAAAGTTAATGACTTACCTTTAAAACAAAAATAAAATGCATTGATTTGGTGATCTTGCATAGAGCCTGATGAATAAAAGAGGTTGTTTTGGGCTTTGGCAGACTCTGAGGTGGTCAAAGATTTTTAATGTCTTATCAGTTAAATGCTTCAATTACATTAGGTAGGATATTGCACATTGCTGAGTAGTAGATGAGCAATAACTAAAATTATTCCATAATTTCGGGAGGTTAAGGCATCACTTTTTCATGATTTTATTTCATTTCACTGTGGCAGAAAAAATGACTAAACATCACTGCCTCTGTCTTGGCAGATTCGTAATGTGTATCAGGAAAGGCACAGATACTGTCCTCAATATGTTTATTTTTAATTGTAATTGATTTCTAAAGATATACATGAGTAAAAACATTGTGAGGGCAGTTCTGTTAATAAGTATACATATACACTGCAACCCTTCATATCAACAGCATTAATAAAATGTTAACAAAAATTTATGGAGAAATTATAACAATTTTAACAAACCATTTCTAACTAATGTTTCAAATTTTTATTATATTGCATATATAATAATGTGTAGTGCATTCAGATTAACTATGCTTAATATCGCAACTCTTCTCCTGCCATACCTTTCTTCCTAAGTATGTGATATGAACCATGACATTACAATCTTAAAGCTGTAACAAGAATGAGTTATGTTTGTACTATTTCCCATTCTCATTATATTCTTTGTCACACAATGAATTAATGTTGTGCCATTCTCTGTTCTCATTACAATCTTTTCCTTATGAATGGGGTATCAGAATTTTAATGTCTTTTGTAATCTCTGAGTTATAGGAGTGTCTTACACTACCAAGACCTTGTTAATATTCTGCATTGTGATTGGCTGGTTGCACACTGCTGTGTATGAGGGTACACTGAGCAGCCAATCAAGTGGTTTTGACAGTGGCTAATTCAAAGTGTTCCACTAAGCTGAAGTAAAGCCCACAGACCTCAGTGTGTTATTACTGCTAAACCCAGCTAAACACAAGAAAGTGTTCATTCCCTTCCCAGGCATGAATCAAATATCAGTATTTCAGCCACTGCAAGTTATGAAGCACTCAAGAGAATGATAATATGCAAGTGCATACACTTTCTGCAAGTCCTTTTGTTCTTCCTTTGCTTTTATGGTTTCCTCAGTTTTAAAACCTGTTGTGTATTTCTCCACATTAAAGAAAAAATAAAATTTAAAAAGAGACCTCTATATTTCTATTCTTAAATCAAAAGAAATTGGCAGTTAGGTTTTGGCTGTAACTGCTTGCTGGGTCTGGTGTACTGAGTGTGTGATTTTGACAGGTTAGAAAGGTTAATATATGAGTGCACGTCCAATCCTTTTTTCCACTGCTGAAACTCAGAAATAGAGTATATCTGCTTTCGATTCTCTGTGCTTACAGCTACGATTCTGCACATTTTCCAGTTATATATTTAATTGTCCTCTTGTCTTTTTAGGATCTTTTAGATCTCACTTTGTGTAGTATTTATGATTAATTTTTAAAAAAATCTTTATATTTAAATCATAATGTACCCTGATATAAGTCAGAACATATTGCAGAAACCTGGAAAAAGAGAATATAAATTATAAAAAAGATTCATGTTTATCAAATATGCTTTTCATGTTAGTTGATTCTTGAAAGCATTTTCCAGTTTACCCAACGTAAATTATATATACGATAATGAATAAACGTGGATTTTCTTTTATTTTTTCAACCTATCACATAGTAAATACATGTTCATAACCCTAAGGAGGTGCTATTAAAATTTGGTATGTGAGAAAAACTCTAAATCAGTTAGGAAAATGTTAATACTGGCATGCTGAATATGATGACAAGTAAATTGGCATTTGTCAGTCAGTACCATGTTGGAATAATGCCAATAACTTAGTCTTTTTTTGGAGAGTGTAATTTTCCATTTAACAGAAAAGTAACTATAAACAACCAACAGTCTTTTACTTAGGTGCTGCTGAAACCCATAACTACTAAATCACAACCCACCCATCATTCTGGGATAGACAAGCAGGTTGCATTGGTTAGGAAACTGTTATTAAGAATTGTGCAAAACCATTTTGACCGTATGGAGACTGTGGGAATGAGAACACTTGCTTAAGAGTTTTAATGTAAAGCGCAGCTAAGGGTATATAGCACATATAATTCTTTGCCTGTTGTCCAGTTGTATTTTCTGTCCGGGGGCAGTAGTGGAGTGGTGTAAGAAACACTGGTCAGCGGTGGTTTACACACTCAGCTGCTTTATTTAATTGTTTTCTCTTTGGAACTCATTGCTGTGCATTCTCAGCATCTCCAGATTTTGAATTAATTTATCCTTATAATATTCCCAGTAAGGCAAAGAAATATGTTACAGCTGGCGAGCTGAATGTAGATAAAATTATTCGCCTGACTTGGCCTAGTAGCAATGTCGTTAACTTTGTCTCTTTACACACAGTCAGGTGTGTGAAGGAAAAGTCAGAGTCTGGAACCTAACCAATGACCAGATAGGAATATTGGGACTAGCAGGGAGGGTTATTTTTGTTATTTTTAAAGGATTTGAGGAACAAAACTCCGTTGTAGAAATTTACACTTTGGTCAGAAAATGTACAAAAGACCTTTAGTACTGGAAAAACAAATAGGTCAATTCAGATTGTGAACAATCTCAGTAGGCATGTATTTTGGAAAGACATTTTGCTTTCTCTCTTCTGTATTAGCCTTTAAGAATAAACTACATATAGACAAGAAGTTCCTTTCCATGGTTGCATTGCCATGTCATCTGTGGAGATAGGACAAGGGGCAATGGCTGCAAATTGGAGCACAGGAAGTTCCGCACCAACATGCGGAAAAACTTTTTCACAGTGAGGGTGACAGAGCCCTGGGACAGGCTGCCCAGGGAGGTGGTGGAGTCTCCTGCTCTGGAGGTATTCAAGTCTCGTCTGGATGCCTATCTGAGTGATATGAGATAGGGAACCTGCTTTGGCAGGGGGGTTGGACCCGGTGATCTCTCAAGGTCCCTTCCAACCCCTACAATTCTACGATTCTATGATCTCAGGGAGAAGTGTCCTGGAAACTAAACCTACCACTCGCAGTTGGCTTTTTTCGGTAGAAACAAGGGGGCTTGTGATATGAGATCACAAAACATCATTAAAGGTTTATTAATTTATGCAAGAGTCAAAGGGCTATGGCCTTCATAGATTAGCTCATTTGTTACTACATTGATGTATAAAAATTTATCCAAATAGTATTTTTCCCCCTTTGTTTTCCTCTTTTTGCATATTCAGTAGTTACTTACACTCTGGTCCTTTGCATTTCAATTGGATGTTCCTGTCAGCATTTAATTACTAACAAACTCAACTGTGTAACAAAGTCAAGTGAGGAATATGTGTAAAATTTTAAATTTGTCTTTGGGGACTTGACTTAATTTGATTTGGATAATGTAGTTAAGCTAAATGAAGTTCACATAACATAAATTCTGTCCCAGAACAGTGGTGTCCACAACTTATGTGAGGATGAAAGTTCATGTGTTTTGAACTCTGAAGCAGTCCTTTTACAGGTTAAGCTCATAATTCTGGGAGTTGTTCCTATTGTGTTAAAATGACTAAAGTTATCTGTTTTATAATTAGTACCTTCTAGCAGATAGAACATGACTTTAATTTCCGGAATTTTTGGTGCCTAGATCTGGACTACTTGCCTTAAATGAAAGCCTAGGTGGTGGTTTTATGCTTTTTTCCCCCCTTTTTCATTTACATGAGTTGTTGAGCTGAAAACTGTACTCTCTAGAACATTCTTGGTGCTATGTCCCACCTGTTCTTATGCTTTAAATGTTGTGCTTGATACTAAAATCGGTTCAATAGCTGGTTGTATTAAAATGGTTAAGAGCTAGGACTCTAGACAGCAATAGTTCAAAAATATGTGAAAGCAGTGGCTAAAACCAAAGTAGAGCACTGAAATGCCAAGGCAAAGGCTACTTCTGCATCCTTAAGCCCACCCTTTTCCATAAGGATTTTCATTTACATGATTGATGGCCTTTTTTACCCTACATCTTTTTCATCTGTTAACCTCTGGTCTTTCTGAACTGGAACAGGAAAACTAACTGTGAATTTGTAAGATAGGGGATAAAGCACAGAAGTATGTATAAATGGGAATTTATTGCCAGATATCAGAAGACCAGGCCGACTGAAAAAGACGTAACACGGGGTACATGATGTGACTAGAAAAAATAAGGTTGCTTACTATCTGATTTTGTTTCTCATTTTTCCTTTTTTTTTTTCCTAATGAGAGTAAAATAATTGCATTCAGAAATCAACTTTCTCATTTGCCTGAAGGATTTATGCTTACATTTACTGAAGTGATGACCACAAATGGAGCTTCTGTGAAGTATATTTTCTCTTTAAAAAATAAAGGTGAAGGAAAACAAACGTGTCTCAGTAGCCTTGGCATTCAAGTTAATAAACATAAATGTCTGCTGAGTTTAGGAAGTTCTAGATTAAGCCCAACAGTATATAAGCTTTAATTGACGTGACTGCTGATGAAGCATAGGTCTTGCCTGTTTTGTCTGTTCAGCTCTGATTTAGCCAATTGTATAGCAGCAGAAGGCTCTGAAGGCTTTGCAAATTATTCAAACATAAACTGTAAATATGGAGAGAGGGAGAAATCATGGACATTTCTTTCATACTTTTTACTCTGCTTCAGAAAAGAAGATTTTTTTAATAAGATCAATTCTGAGTGTGTACGGAATATATGCTGATATATATTACATTAATTATGACTTAGATGTGTGTGTGCATGTAATTCTTTTTTCTTGAGTGACATCAAACCTTTTAGGCTTTCTACCTAATAGTGGCTTCCTTTAGCCACAAGTCTTCCCATTTCTGATGTTAGAAAAAAATTCTAGGACAAGTTTCTATGCAATGACAATTTGCCCAACACTCTCTGAAAGTGAAAATTCTTACAAAAGTAATGACCAAAATGCAGCCCTCTCTGGTTAGAAGTACAGTAATGCTGCACTTCAGCATTTTAGGGTGTGAACTAAAACAATAGCTCTTATTCAGTTGAAATTGTGAGGGGAATTTAGATAAGCACAAGGTAATTATCCAGGTTAGAATTTGGCCATAACACAGGAGCTGACACCTCCTATCAAGAGGTATGTAATCACATTGTGTGATTTTCTGCAAGAAATACTATACAGAGCAGCACTGATTTTCAATGCCCTTGTGAACAGTGTTTCACAATATATGTTATTTTCAAGACTCTGAGAAAATTCTCCACAACTGCTTTTAAGATATTTCCCCTAGTGCAGAGATTTTATTTTTTTTTAAGCACATGTTCTGAAAAGCACTGACAGCCTCTTCAGCAAAGGAGCCAGGATTGTCAGCCATTGATGAAAAAAAAAAAGAATCTGCTTTGACACCCCAGAATAAGCTTCTGGCAAAGTTATGTCTTTCTTTTAGATGTGGATAAATCACACGGCTCAGAAACTGCATCATACATTATGCCTGAGTTATAAACAAATGCTGCTGAGGTAAGGATATTTCTCAGTCCAATGTACTGAATCTCTAGATGTCACTTGCCTGCATCAGGGTAATGTTTGCTCAAGGCTTGGCTGTGCGTTCCAAGCAGCTTATATGGATCTTCATGAGACCCAACCAAACAGATGTCTGCATTACCATACAGTCCTTTCTTAAACACCTGCATTGCTCCACCAGTGGCACCATGTTTAGTGCTCTAGAGGAGATCCACTGTAAAGAGAAAGAGCGAAGAATTTGTGTCCATATCTGGTGCTGTTCATTCTGTAACCTCTGTAAGGCCTGTGATCATGACAAGTGAGGACTTTCTTTCCCATGTCTGTGACGCTTGATCACTGTGAGTTTTTTCCTTTATGTGGTTCATGGTTGCTGGTAGGGTCTAACTCCCAGATGGTTATACACATTGAAAAGCACCTATGGACAACTGAATTGCAATTTTCATTTAAAAACTGTTACCCACATATAAGCAGACTGTTAAAACAGTTGTTCAGAATGTAGAGTGCTTTAAGACCTCTCTGTTCCAAGATGCTGAAACTCATTTCTCCCACTCAGGTAAATTACACCACTGCTGTCCATATCTAATCCATCACAGCTAGCATCTAAGAGCAATCAAACCCCAAACTGCCAGGAACTGTGGCTCCACATGCTGTCTAAAGCCATTGTTTTTTCAAGTCTACATAATATTACCATAACCACAAATGATGCAAAACTCAGTAACTGTGATTTATCCCTAACAAAAGAAAGCAGAATGTGTATTATGTACCTTTCTGTTCCATACTTTGGTTCACCCACTATGTTATTTCATGACTTCTTCAAGATTTCATGTTTGCACTCTGTTGCCAGATACCCTGTTTTCAAGAGACAGGCGAGGGAGGTTGGAAGTGAGCAAAAGAATGAGAACTCCAAAGGTGAATTAATGAATGGTGATGTTCAGCTGGCAGATGGCATCACAAACATCTACCTTTTTTAAAAACCTTTGTCAAACAACAGGCAGTAGATTTCAAATGCATGAAAGAACGTATTTGTGTCTTGTTATATAGGGTGAGTTTTGTTGAGTGTCAGATTTTAGGGAAAATGGGAAGCATAAGTGTTGCCTCTTCTAAATTCAGATATCTGTATGGGAGGCATCTAGTTAAAGTCAGTATCCATTCTCTCACAAGAATAAAGGAAAGAGCTGAAGATCTCCAGAGAAAATCTCCTCAGAATCTGATTTATTCTACCTAGGTTAGAAACTTGTGTAGATTATATTACAGGCTGGAAGTGTCATTCTCTTTGTGTTAATGACACAGTTAATGACAGTTTAGTTAGGCTAAATATCTAACTTTTTCCTGAGATGAAGTTAAATGGCATGGATATTAACCTCACCTCTATCTGTTGTTCAGTTTCCTTTGAGAGTAGAGTGATTCAGACCTGTAAGACAGTTGAAGTATGAAGGAAAGACAAAGGAAGCCAAACCAGGCAAACGTCATGATGATGACCAAGAGGCAACTCCAATAAGCATTTTGTCACTGAAAATGTAATTATACTGACATAATCTTGTGAGACAATAGAAGTCCAAAGAATAATTTAAGGCCAAATGCAGAAAGAGAACAGAGACATCTAATCCTTTTGTTGGCCCTTTAGAAAATAAATTGATTTGGAGTTCATACAGAAAAGGGTAGCACAATCTACCTCTACATACCCAACTAAAGATGGTATAATAAAAATATGAGGTTTCCTAAATAATATCGGGGCTTTCCAGAACAACTCAGACACACATGTGGAGTATAACCTGAATAAGTTCAAGACCTTAAGGAGAGCTCTGAGAATAGACCAATAGTAATGATTGCAAGCTTGCCTTCCAGTATTAGGAGCTGGTAAGAAAAGGGGGAGAGGAGCGCTGAACAAAGTAGGCAACAAATCTATGGATGAGTAAGAAACCGTTTGCTTTATTTAGGCTTCAACTTAAGCAAATGATAAGAAAAGAAACTGGTGCTAGTTTGAGGTTTCTAATAATGTTCTTTGGTTTGGTTTCATTTGGTTTGTTTTTGTGTGGTTAAAATATATATAGGAATAAAGTGGGGTGGTAGTCCTAAAATCAGATCTGACATTTGCAGGGAATCATATTGCATCCAGTATAAGACTCACAAAAGAAAGTATGGAGGAAGATGAAATTACACAGAAACATGTAAAATGTTTATAAATTCTGTAAGAAACAGATGAGACAAATGAAGTGCGTTTATTAATTCTGAAATGGTTGGCACAGATGAAACAGACTGGAGTGAATCTTGTAAGTGAAATAAAAATCCAAGGTGTCCTTTCAAGTGTAGAGGTGAAAAAAGAAGATGCCATCCAGATGGACCTTGACAGGCTTGAAAGGTGGGCCCAGGTGAACCTAATGAGGTTCAACACTGCAAAGTGTAAGGTGTTGCACTTGGGCCAGAGGAAGCCCAGACATAGATACAGACTGGGAGAAGAGGTCCTTGAGACTAGCCCTGCTGAGAAGGACCTGGATGTTCTGGTGGGTGAGAAACTTAACATGAGCCAGCAGTGTGCTCTTGCAGCTCAGAAGGCCAATGGTATCCTGGGCTCCAGCAGAAGAGGGGTGGCCAGCAGGGACGGGGAAGTCATTGTCCCTCTCTGCCCTCGTGAGGCCCCATCTGGAGTACTGTGTCCAGATCTGGGACCCACCATACAAGAAAGTTGTGGAACTGTTGGAGAGGGTTCAGAGGAGGCCACAAAGATGATTAGAGGTCTGGAGCATCTCCCCTACAAAGAGAAGCTGAGGGAGATGGGCTTGTTCAGCCTGGAGAACAAGGAAAGGCTGCGGGGGGACCTCATTGCAGCCTTTCAGTACCTGAAGGGAGCATACAGACAGGAGGGGAATCAAATTTTTAAAAGGGTAGGCAATGGCAGGACAAGGGGGAATGGTTTAAAGCTAAGGGAGGGAAGCTTTATCTTAGATATTAGGGAGAAGTTCTTTACAGAGAGAGTGGTAAGGTGCTGGAACAGGCTGCCCAGAGAGGTGGTGGATGCCTCATCCCTGGAGGTGTTCAAGGCCAGGTTGGATGGGGCCCTGGGCAGCCTTGTGTAGATCCAGGCCTGGAGGCTGTGGAAGGGGGGTTGGAACTCCATGATCCTTGGGGTCCCTTCCAACCCAGACCATTCCATGACTATGATTCTATGATATTGCAGAGGAACATCATATGTCAAAACAAAGTGCCAGTGCCACAGTTTTAGACGGGAAGACTGCTGTGACAGTAAGGGGTTTTTTCATAAAGTTATTTGCAAATAATGGATAAATACAATAATGATAATTATTCACTGCAGACTACCACACAGGAGGAGACAAAGAACTTAAAACTGCTATCTTAGCTCTTCGAGACAGTCCATGACACTTAGAAGAACATAAAAAGGAGAGGTGAAAACAAATAAACACAGTATGTTCATACAAGTCAGGGAATTTCACAGGCAATAAAAAGGGTTTATAAAGTACATTACAAAGAGAGACACTATAGATATTGTAGGGGGATACCTGAGGGGAAGATACTTATATCCAAAAAGCATCCTGACCGATTTGTGAGCATAAAATACTGTAACCAAATGACATTAAATATTTGTACAAACAGCTGTTCCTGTTAGCACTGACACTAGAAGTTTATAGATTCTGAAGATTGTTAGGCCACTGGTACTGCATAAGTCTGTATTTGTGTATATGAGCAACAAGGACAGTCCTAAATCCTGGGAATAATCTTCCTTTCCTAGGATCCTGAGTGCTCTTGGGTCCCCACATTCAAAAGATCTCTATCATGTGAAAATGAGCTGAATTGTATATTGGTATTTATTTAGTATGAATAGGATTATAAAACATGCTGCTGTTATTTCCACTTCCCCCAGATGAGATCACTGCTGGCTGCTCAGACATCTCTGCTTCAACATAAAATCAGGCAGGTGAGCAGACGTGGAGCCCTCACATAACTGCACAGCAGGCTCGGCTAGTATGTGGCCACCAAAAGCACAGCCATGCAACTGAGACTGTGCCTCCCTGCCCAAAAATCTTCTCTGGAACAAAACAAAAACATCTTGGCTGGAGCCATTCTCACCTGGGAGGTAGGAGCTACCAGCTGAGAGGCAGATCCAGAGCCTGCTGCCTTACTCTGAGACATGTGCCTACGTGTATCCTAATCTGGAAACAACAGTAGTAGGTTGCTTGAGGTTACACATGCGGAGTGATCACAGAGATATATTGTGGTGCTATGGAAATAGTCCAAAGGAAAGAAAAGAGAACAGTAGATGAAACATACGCAAATTTTGGTTTCATATACAAAAAACAGCATAGAAAAGTTTTTCAGCCAGGGCCATTATCATGTGAATTACAAGCTGCATGAAAATTATGCATGTGACAATTAATTTATGTCATTTTTTTCAGATATGGAGAAATATCATAGAATATTGGTGTGTTTTAGGTTCAGCCTTCTATCTAACCTCTACATTAATAATTTGGAAGAGACGGTAAATTCATTGAGAGGATTAATGACAAGGACAGAAGAGTAATAAAAGGCATCCCAGAGAGATTAGGGTAGAAAACAGCAAAATCAGTTACATGCTGAGCTGGTGTGAATTAACAAAAGCAGAATAATCTGAAATACCAACACCATACAGAGGACAGAAACCAAAAGGATGTTATGTGGGTCGAAGACGGGCATTAAATGTGATATCAAACCATGATATGATGCGATAGCCAAAAAATGCCATTCATTTTGGAAAGAACCACCTCACTACAGAGTATGAAGAGTGTACTCCTTTTGGCTAGGAGTCTGGTGTGATCCCAACCACAGTACTGCATTCCTTCCTGGGTATCTCATTACCAGAATTACAGTTTGGGAAAAGCCAAAGTAATTAGGAAACAAGAAATTGTTGACACAGGGTGGCGGGGGTGGCAATTAGTAAGCTAAATTTGGAGACTTAGGTAGCAATGTTTAAAGGAAGAACATAACACATTAAAAATGTCCTGGAACTGCCAGAGTTGGAAAAGAATTGGCTGATACAAATCCTGGCGCAACTGAGCTAAGGCTGAGAGAGGGGGAGAAAAAACAAGAGATAAATGCAGGCAAAACAACCGGTTATATTTCCTGCCAATTGTCTCTATTAGGCTATCTTCCAAGGGAAGCTTTTTTCCCTTGGGATGTTAAAATGTGGATTGGACAGAATTCTGTGAGATGTATTGTTTTATATAGCTTAATAAGTGGTTTCTGTCACTAATATGGGCCAAATATATCAAGACAGCATACAGTTCCTGCTGTTATTAGGAGCAGGTATTCAAGCACAGAATGTGTCTCTCTCATTCTTCTATGATGTTCTACAGTGAGGTGCCCTTGCATTTACCATTTCCTAGAGATCTTTGATCTTTTGAATGGCATGTAACTGGCTGTAGGGATCAGCGAACGCAACATTTCCAACTGACTTGTATTTAACGTGAGATTTCTAGCTGAGAGAGTGGGACCATGTTTGAGTATGTGCTGCTTCCAATTCACTGAACTTATTAGCAGTTTATACCCTGTGTTTGGTTAAGAATGTTCTCAGATACGATTCTAAAATGTTATTAATCCTTTTCATTATTGTTTTTAATCATTGTGGGTACATACTATGTGCCAAGAATAGGCTGTGAGGTTTAGTTTTCTTGCCTGATAGTTTAATAATTCTCTCTTGAATAGAAGAACTTGCTTTCAGAAAGATTTATCAGGTTAAAAAAAGGTTTTGATTTAATATTTGAAGATGGAGTTAGTCTCCTGCTGTGCTTTAAGCATTTGAAAACCACTGCAAAGTGGCATTTCAAAGACAGCTTAATATTAAATTCAGTTTGCAATATTCATATCTAATTGTTGTAAGACCCGTTGTTCTGTTAATAAGTGGCAGAATAACAATGTTATTATGTTTGGCTTTCACATGCATTTTTAGACCTTTGTTAAAGGACATTGTTCTTGCAAAGGCTTTCCTCAAAGCAAAGAAAAACATTTACATATACAGTAGATAGACTCCTACAGCTTCAGAGCAGTCTGGGTGTTTATCATCTTCTGCATGACTGATTTGAGTGTTATTCTGCTCAGCTATTCTCAGAGTACACATTGTATTCTCATTTAAGCATTGGCTAGTTGTGTTATCCAAATCACTGCATTATGAAAATAAAATATCCAAGAATATGAAATGATATGAATAGGAAAATATGCCATTTTTTACGAACAGCATGCAATCTAGTCCTCTGTGTTTTCTTCTACAGCAGAGGCAATATAATAAAGAATTTTATATGACTTCAGCACTGATGTTATTGAGTGATTTAAAGCCATTTTCCCATTGTAACTCAGCTGTTCTGCGTTTTTAGAGATTGTTTTTACCAATATTACTGAAAATATCAAGAGAGCAGTTGCAGAAGTGACACTGGCTACTTGCTTCTGTTGGACAGCTTTTATCTGGCATAAAACTATTAAGCATACAGTCATTATGAATCATTAATAGCCTGACAGCAAAGTTGACTGCAGTGGGAAAATCAAGTCAGTTTTATTATTCATTAAGACATTCCTGAAGGAGCTAACTCTTCACAGAAAGAATAGACAATAGAATTATAATATTTCATACTTAGGAATGTGGTCATGTGTTAAACTACTTTGCTTTCTTATAATCAGATTTTTTCAGTTACTTATGCTAATCATTTTGGTAACATTTTTATTGCATGCATTCCACTTAATTCAAAACCTGTCTTCTAGGATATCGAAGTAATGTCTGAATTTCTTTGTAATAGTTACCTTGTACACACCTTCTTGTATTAAATTTTAGTTTCTCAAAGGATTTTTATAAGCTAAAATTAGGCCAACTATGAATTTAAACCTCGTCTGAAGACAGCGCCTCACATTCCTCTTCACACAGGTTTTGCTGTTTTCCAAACAGAAAAAAAAAACCACAGGTTTTGAAAAGATGTGTAGAGTTGTGATGCAGAATGAGGTCAGGGAAAGGAACATACACTGGTGGCTTGATGCACACATTCCAGTAATAACAAGAGCACTGAGACATTTGACCTCTTGGGTTATTTCTTTCATTTTGTCCTCTTTTGATGTGGGATAACAGCTCTCAAGTTAGAGCCAGAGAATTAACCTTGGGGTAGGGTGCTGTAGAGAGATACTAGATTCCAGCTGTTCTTAGAATAAAATTTGCAAACGTTTCCCTGAGATTTGTGAACTCAGCCTAACTTTTAGAGATACATTGGGTATGGGTCCATGAACACTGTCTGTGGGGTTGGCTCAAAATGTATTTGCCTATATGAGAGAGTGAACCCCTCCCAGACTTGTGTCTACTTAAGACATGCACTTACTCGGCATGCCAATCTCTTAATTTTTCTGTCTTCAGAATGAGAATCCCAATACCTCACAAGAAATACTAGAAGTCTAATGTATAAAGTGTTTCGATATTTCTGGTCATAGATATAAAAGTGGATGTTCCATGCTCACAACATTGTAGATTCCCCGTATCCATGCACATGGAACAGTGTTTTACTCCCAGCTTTTCATTTGGTCCAGTATCTGAACTTGGCTGGGAAGATGATCTTATATGACGGTGTAGAAAAATTTATTTTAAAAGAATAAGCAAATTCAGAGGTGCTCTGTTTTAGGTACTGGGCAGCTCGGGGACATTCAGCGTTATCATCAAACTCCTTAGCTTGTTCAAGACTGGCATTTTAGGATGAGAATTCTATGAAAACAGCATGATTCAAAACATCATAAGGTATCAGATGCATTCAGATCCATCAGGACTAATGTATCTAGAGTCATAAGTGCAGAATATCTGCTTGCAAACCGCTGTAAAACTATTAATGAATCTAGGTAATCTGGTCCACATCATGCTTCCTTCAGAGGCATAAAGATAGTGCTATTTATAGGCCAAAAAGAAAGCACCAAAATTAGAGAAGTGTTACTAAAAGAGCACTATAGAAAAGCTAGCACATTCTGAGAACAATCTGTCTTCAAGTAGGTTCTGGCTTCTACCATATATTCTGCTACCTCAACTCTTAAAATCTGATGTAGAAAACGAAATCTTGCAGATGACACCCTTTATTGCTAAAGGGTGTTTGGTATGTGGGGAACCTCTAAAGGCAACATCTTCTATTTATCCACCTGAAACCAGGATGGCCACATACACAATTCGATTCCTTCCCTCATCTCAGATTTCTTTTAATCTCCATCTCCAGAGTGCCTCTGACCACTGACAGCTCCTCCTGCAGATTTTCCCCTTCCTGCTTTCGTTTTCCTGCTTTGGTGTTACGCCGGTGAGCTCAATGTTGTTATACCGTGGTACTGTATGATACTCTGTTTTACCGTATGGATATTATAATTATAGTAACACGCTGATTAAGAACTTCAGACACAGATGAGCACTGCCCAGTACTAAACACTATGTATAAAAATGGAAGAAAAATCCTAGACCCATCAAATAATGTTTACAAGATACAGATGGATCAGACAGATACTAACGGATCGGGGAATGCAAAGAAACAGCAAACCTACCATATTTGTAAGTATGATAAGCTATTCTCTTGAAAACATAACACAATGCAAGCTAACACCTTTGGTCAATCTCTAAGAATTAAATGAAACAGAAGATTGCGCAGGTTTTTGGAGATTAAAAGAAATTAAAAGAAACTTTCATTGGAGACGGATGAGGGAACACTGAGGAAATCCAAGAGCCAGACAAAATGATAAACTGGGTAAATGCCGCACTTTTTGAAGGGGTACAAACAGGCCAAGGAAGCATTTGTCAAGATCAAAGTAAAGGACTTTGTGAGATTTCAGACAATGAGCACCACCAAAAAATATCTGGCTACGTGAGAGAATGGAAAAGGTGTATGTTAAAGGTATTACCCAACAGGAAACTGCTAGACTTGTTGAAGACATTGCTAGAAGGTTAATCATACCTTAGTCATCAGTAACATTGGGATTATGGGCCTGAATAAGAGGTAGGATGCTCGTAATCACGGTGATTAGAAAGCAGATAAAAAGGGAGAGATTGCACTGGAAGAGTATCAGTGCTACTTTAAGCACGGTCTGTCATTGGTCCCTACATTTAAGTGAAGGCGTCTCTCACTGTTCACAGTGTACCTCTGACAGCTCATCCAGGTCTTTCCATTTAATCGTTGGCTTTATTCTTTTCATCTGCATTTTTAAGCAGTGGCCTGTTCCTATCACTCTTTCCCCACATCCCCCTCAGAAAGCTGTTTGGGTTCCTGACCTCTCAGTTTCTCCATCGGCACTTCAGGTCCATTTGCTCTTCTCTCACTGTCTCCTCTCATAAGATCGTAAAAAACATTTTTTCTCAGTTTAGACTCATGGCTGCACAGCTCCGGGCATGAGCAGAGCCCTTGGGAGACCCATTGTTCCTGTCCTCTTCCAGCTTGCAGGCTCCCTGTTTGACTCCCCATCAAGGTTTGAATGTCTGTGGTGGTTTAGGCCTGGCTGGAGGCCAGACGCCCACCAAAGTTGGTCTATGAACCCCCCTTTGTAGTTGGACAGGGGAGAAAATGTATATTGAGAGGTTTAGGAATCAGTGTAAGGACAGAGAGATCATCCTGTCAACAACAACATGGGCAAATCACACTCAGCACAGAATGAAGGACAGAAAACTCTCTAATTTATTACGCTACAGAAACAGCGAAACTGGAGTGGGGAGCGACCAGATCTTAAAGCAACGTGAGCAGATCTTAAAACACTTTCCCCCCCACCACTCCCTTCCTAGCAGACTTTAGTCAGGATTATGCTCCCTTCTTCCCTCCCGTTGTGGCACGGGGAGGGCAGGGCCTGGGGAAGATGGGGTTCTTGGTAGCACCTTCCCCCTCCCCGCCATTCTAAGCAGACTTCCCTTTAGCCATGATTTTGCTCCCTTCTTCCCCCCAGTGGGGGTACAGGGGTGCAGGGACTGGGAAAATGGGGTTCTCGGTCACTTCTTCATGAGCTGTTTTCCTTTTCCAGATCTTATAACACCTCTACCTCCCCTCCCACCCTTCCCTTCTTAGCAGACTTCACCCTAGTCATGATTTCACTCCCTTCTTCCCCCCCACATTGTAGCGTGGGGAGGGGCAGGGACTGGGAGGTGGGGGCTTTGGTCAGTCCCTTGCAAGGTGGTTTCCTTCTCAGCCGGGGGGGGACACGACATTCATTCCACACCCTCCCCCTGCTGCACCGTAGGGTCTCACCCACAGCAGACAGTCCTCCATGAACTACTCCAATGTGAGTCCTTCCCCACAGGGCTTTACCTGTTCATCAGCTGCCCCGCCGTGGGTCACTGCTGTGGCGGGCAGTCATAAATCCCAATGTCTCTCCAGTCCTCTGTGGGGTCACCAGCCTCCCCCCAGCAAATCTCTCTCTTGCTCACCTCTGTGTTTCTGCTTCTCTTCATGGGCTGCAAGTGCTGGCAGGGGCTTGATCCAATACTGGTCATAGGATCTTCTCTACGTCTCCACCTGCTCCATCCAGCATGGAGCCTCTCCACTGGCCACGGTCATGGGCTTCCTTCTTCTCTCACAGGACCTGAAGACAATGATGAGATGCCACATAAATGGCCAAAGACTCAAACAGAGCAAGACTATGAAGAGTGGAAAAAGAAGATCCTGGAAAATGCTGCTGAGGCACAAGAGACAAGTAGGAGTCTCTGCAGTGCCACCGAGTAGTACAACTGCTGCTTGCTCATCATTTTAACTCTCCCTCTGCTCTAAGAAGAGTTCCTGTAGCACAGGAGGGACAGCTACCTGGTAGCCAGCTGGTTTTATTTATTAGCTGTTTAAGGATTTCAGAAGTTACTTGAAGTAAATTACACCGTAACTGAGGTGATTTTACAAAAGCTTGTCTGACCGTTCCCCAGGCTGGTACCTGAGCAGCTAGGGCATGACACAGAATAGCTTCATTCTCAAGAATGATGTGTTAAGAGTAGAGAAACTGTAAGCTTTATGCTCTTGGGCCCCTGGCTAGGAGTAGTGTGTGAAAAAAAGAGGGAGGGGACTAACGGTCCCTCACTGAACTGCAAAACCAGCAGAAGAATTAAGACTGAGTTTTTACATTTTTTTTATTTTTTTTTTTTTACTTTTAGCAGTACAACACTGCTGTACAGTTACACTGCAGTGTAACTACATGTCTCTTATGTCTTCTGCCCTGGATGTGCAAAAGAAGTTAACTTTTATGACCCCTCATTTCAAAACAACCCAGAAGGCCCCAAGTGTCCCTATGAACCAAAAGTAAGGTATCTGACGTCTGAGCATTTCGAGTGGAAACGCTGTCCCTGGCTGAGCTTCTCAGCAGTACATTAAGGGCTTGCCAAATGCCTCACTGCTGTGCATGCTCCCTGCTTACCAGGGTGACACCAATGGCACCAGGATCACAGTAGTCGACACCATTACCGGCTTTAGATGCCAGCGTGTGGCGCTGGGTCTTTCTGTCACACTTACTGACTTGCAGGTCACCCGAGGTTTGGCCTTTCAGCACTTTGCAGAGCTGAAAACAAACTTCACAGGACACAGTGAAACACCCTGTAAGGCTGCAGAGGTCAGCTTCACTGGACCCCAGAGCTGCGTGATGGCTGCCAAAGGGGAAGGGACTCTATTAGGAGCAAAATAGCAATCCTGCTGGCCAGATGCACCTTCTCCTTGGAGAAGATGGAGAGGAAACACGTCCAAGACACCAGTGAGCATCCATGTGTCAGCCTCTTACAAAACCAGAAGAGGGAATAGCACCCATTAGCTGGAAAATTAAACCTTCTGGCCATTTTCCTGTCACTTCTCCTCCCAAAACATAAAAAAGGAAATCATTTGAAGCCAACTTAATTAGCAGGAGCTAATCTCATTGCAGATGCAAGTTCTGAAACGGAGCTGTAACTGTGGAGTGGACTTGAACACTAACGCTTGATGCGCAGAGAAAGTGCTGGATAATGAACCCATGCAGAGTAAGAGCTGCAACAAGTGCCTGCCCTTTAAAGCCCAGTCCAATACATAGCAGAGGGCTCTCAGGGTGGGAGAGGATCCAGCCTCCTACATTAGCATTATGTTGTTAAGACCTACTCAGAGATGCTTTGAGGTGGGTTGGTGCAGGGATTTAAACCAGAGCTGAGAAATAGGCTTATTGCATTTTAATGGACTCTATTAGTATTCATTCAGAAATAGGCAGACCCATTAATAAAATACCATTTAGCAGGCAGAACCACTGTGGAAGGAAAACATGAACAAAAGTGGGCCTTCACAGGAGGTGAGACGTTGTCAAGGTTATTACGTTTGATTTTAATTCTTCTTCTCCCTGTCGATTCTGGAAATGCTGTGGAAGTCCAGAATTCAGGACTATGGAAAGGGAGAAGCATAACTGGAAAAGATGACTAGACTAGTGTAAGCCAGGCTTACAATCTCTTTATTAGCAGCCAACACTGTTGCTAAATCAAGGGATGTGAAAGTCCATAAAGTCAAAGACAGCTTTGCCGTGGTTTGATGCCTTTGCTGCCAAGCTAGTTAGAGTAGTGCTGGATTCTGTGTTTCCTAAGAGTCTACCCAGCTCATGCTGAGTTTTGCAGAATCTAGAAGAGGAAGAAAGGAAACCACAGCTTTAATAAATAATGTTCTGCTTTTAGCTGAGAGATTGTAAGTGGCTCCAAACTCTTTATACATCAGGGAAAAGTTTTAACTACAAAATAAGCCAGTAGCATGAAGAAAATGTAAATGTTAAAGAGCAAAATGAGGGGGAAAAAAGGGCTTCCACCTCCTAACTGGGTTAAAGGCAGTCTGGCAACACACCGTCTCCCTGCTACTGAACAGCATCAACACCTATTTTGCATGTCACACCATATCAACTTCTCAGCCTTCAGGAAAGTTGTCAGGAGGAATAAAAAAGCCCTCAACCTATAACTTACAAAATTAAGGGCTGCAGTCTCACAGACCATGAGAAGAACTTACAAGTTTTAAATACAGTAAGGAAACTTAGTGTTTCCTTTAGGAAAACACTGTCATTTTACTGCAGTTCAGCTCCAGGTAGGAAGTAACAAGTACAAAGAATAGAAAGGTGACTGAATAGGGATTGGAACACAGCTGCCAGGAGCAGGGGGAAGTGGAGGGAAGACTGCAGGCATTTCTCGCCAAAGAGGGGTTTGGGGGTGGGTTTCCCACTGCCGTCCAAAGGACACTGCTTAGTACCACAGAGGCTGAGAAGTTTCTGGTTTGAGAAGCAAAAGCCCAGAATCCTGTTCGCTGTTCTGAGCAAACGACCAAATAGACACTGAAAAAAGTGTAACGAGTCTCTGGAGTTCCCCACTCGTTGCGGCTGCCCAACTAAATAAGTCTATTTCCTTATGACCTAAGGCCATGTTAATGAGAAGTAACTCTTGTAATTAGAGACTCTGTGGTGGTCCAAACCACCATCGCTAACCAGCAGAGAGTATGAGCTACTGACCTTCAGATCCAAGTGGAGAATGTAATGCTGGTTCGAGTAGTGGACCTCCTGGTGCCCAGTGAGTGGAGACTTGGCCGGGGCTTGTGCAAGCTGTGGCTGGTGGTGGACTACTTGGTGTGCACTGCCTCTGTCTTCAACATCGTTCTTATCAGCTTCAACCAGCTCATCTCTGACACCAAAGCGGTAAGGGCTGGGCGAGTGAGGGTGCTGCAGGGGCTCCACAGCTGCCCTTTCAGGGAGGATGGGCTGCTTGGGGCACCTGGCTCTCGCACATCAATCAAACACCACAGGAGACAGGGGACTAAGGCAGCTCCCCTGTGCCCTGGAAATATTGCTGGGGTGATTGGCTTTGGCAGACAAGACAACTGATTCTCACTTGAATATGGGCAGAGGTACTCTGGTTTAGAAACAGGTACAGTTTGTCCATGCTGCTGTTGCAGCTAGAAGGGAACAAGGTGAGCTTATTTCCTCACCAGCCACACTTGGATAAGCTTAAGTAGTATTACCCAGCTGAAGCAGATCATGTCCCTCAGAACATAGCAGCACACCTGCTGAAAACTGATAACCCAAGCCAGCCTAGCTGCATCCTAGCACAAAGGGATTTCCTTGCAATGGGTATCAACCCCTCAGGGAAAGGTAGATGTATACAGCTGTGATGGTTCCAGAGAGGCATTGCTGAAATCAAATGAGCTTCATTTTCACCTGGACCATCCTACCTCAGAGTATTTTGGATGGAGAAGAAAAAAAAATAAACCTGGTAACAGGTTTTACTCTTCTACACACATTTTTTGCTTGTTCTTCAGCCTCCTGTTCCACCCACATTTCCTTAAAACATGAATTCACCTTCATGGCTCAATTCCACTTGGAGGAAATGATAACGTTTTTGGCAAAGCCATTTTAGTGGCACCGTCCCAAATCTGACCCCAACTTCATCCCAGATTTCTGCATGAGAAATATTGTGACTGTTTGTGGAAGGATCACTTTTCAAAGTCCAAAGAAAAATTTGCTGTAACTCTCCACTATCCCTTTTCTTCCCATGTTCCTTCACAATCCTGTTGATCACATTCATCCCCACAGTTCTCAGCCGCTCACCTTCCTCCTGCGAGAGGCACTGGGGCGCCGGTAGCGCTTCCTGTCAGCGTTCTGCCCTGAGTTCAGCTGAGCCGCGGCACCGGATCGCAGCGAGTCGTGTCAGTGCCCCGCACTGGGCGCCACTGGTGGCGCATTGAAAGGCCCGGACTGCGATCGCGGTGGATCGAAGACACCTTTAGTAACAACTGAGCAAGCTTTTATCCCCTCTCCTGGCTGAGGCAGCAGCCTCCAGTCAGGTTTCTGGACTTTTCATTACTACAAGAACCACAACATTCCTATACAAAAGGTTGTCCCAGGGGCGTCCTTCTGTCTGCACCTTCCTTACCGTGACGCACAAATCACATCTCTACACGACCCTCTTTTCTACTTTTTCTCTTGCTTTTGCAGCTTCTCTCCAACGATGGGCATGGCTGCTGCCCTGACTGTGGTCCAGCAGGACCCTCATGTCCATTACCATGGTCAGGGCCAGGCATGGAGCAGTCTGGCCCCAAGAGCATTGCAAGAGAGGATGCCACTCCCAATTAGGTGCTCTCCAATTAACGCCTGCCAGGGATTTATTGCACCCAGCGTGTGCCTGCGGGCAGGCTGGGCTCTGCAAGGGGCTCCCGGCACCATTGCTGGCCCAGGGCAGCCCCTGCTTCGGAGAGGCACTCCGGTCACCGGTGGGACAGGGACGTGGGTGGCACCCGGGGGCCCCTCATGCCCGGGCACCGTCATCCTCCCCGGCCTGACAAGGTCACCCTGGGCAATGCCTGCACCAGGGCGGTGCCGGTGCCCTGACAATGGCCCCTTCCCCCGGTGCCCTGGGAATGCCCCATTCCCCTGGACCCTCCGCTGAAGAAGCAGCAGATGTCGCTGGGGAGCCAGGTTGCACCCACAGTCTCTGGACACCCCCCAGTCTCCAGAACCAGCTCCCGCTGCCCCAGCCCCGCCCGGGACCCACCCCCCACCCCGGCCCCGGTGCGTCTCCGATTCCCAGGCAGCTTCCCCCCGCCCCCCTCCCACCGCTCACTTCATCTCGAGCGCTGCCACCTTCCTCTTCTCATAGAGCTTGTCATTCTGCGCCCGCACCACGCCAGGCGTCAGTGGCGCGGAGGTCGCTGCTGTCACCACCACACCCCAGCGTCTAATGAAAACAACTTTAATGAACCCGGGTCATTAGCGCGCCGCTCCCCCGGTGTCACAGTTTTGTGTAGCTGGGTGCTGGGAGAGACATGGGGCTGTAGAAAATGGTTGTTGTGAGGAGCTGCTGGAATTCTCTGTGGCCCCAAAGTGTAAATATTGGGCCAAAGCGCCTCTGTGAATCACATATAGGAGAAAAAAAACCCTGCTGGCAGCTGCATTTTGCCACCAGAGAAGGGAGTGAGGAGATGTAACGAGCTGTGCAGACACGCAGGCTGGGGAGGGTCGGGGAGGAGGCGCCCTGGGTGTTGGAGAGAGAAAGATGCCCCTGCAGCCTGTGGAGAAACCCACGGTGGAGAGGGTGTTTCCCCCCCCGCCCCCGAGTCCATGGAAAAGGCCAAGACCCCACCTGTGGCCAGTGGAGAGGCTCCACGCTGGATGGAACAGGTGGAGACACAGAGAAGATGCTGTGACCCTACGTTGGAGCAAGGCCCTGCCAGCACTTGCAGCCCACAGAGATGAGCGAGAGAGAGATTTGCTGGGGGGGAGGCTGGTGACCCCATGGAGGACTGGAGAGACATTGGGATTTATTACTGCCCACCATAGCAGTGATCCATGGCGGAGCAGCTGATGAACAGATAAAGCCCTGTGGGAAAGGACTCACATTGGAGAACTTTGTGGAGAACTGTCTGCTGTGGGTGGGACCCCACGGCATTTATTCCACACCCTCCCACTGCTGCACTGTGGGGTCCCACCCACGGCTATTGATGTGTAGCAGGGGCTGGGGCCCTGGCATGCTGGCTCCCAGGAACCAGGATGGTTCCTGGCATCAGGTGGAACTGGGTATTCCATGGATTTAAATGGACTGACAGGGGTTTCAGCTCGCCCTGGGGGAGTGCAGGTCCCCATGGGTGGGCTCAGGGGCTGCTTCTCCTCCTCCTTCAGGGTTACACTGCCCGGGCAGTCCTGGCACTGCCACCGCGGGCAAACATCCGCTCTGTATCGCTCCATCAGAGGGGCGAGGAGCTCCCGACCGCTCGCAATCAGGGGTGTCACCTCCACTCGGCCTTTGGCCAGCAACTGGAACACCCCGGGACTGGGAGCCAGAGCTCTCGTGTCCACAAGCCACCAGTTTCCAAGTCCCAGTGGCCATGTTCAAACCACCTTTGGGAACGCTCCACCATTGAAGCAGATTCCCAGTTTGCCCGGAACGTGCCGGCACCGCAGGGACCACGGGCGGTGAACCACGACGGGCGACAGCCCCGCTGAGCCCGGGAAGGGGCCTGGGCTGGGGCTGCTTGCTGGTACCAGTGATTCAGTGACATGGAATAATGCTGAGGGGATGGATGTAGATAGAGTTTAACAGACAATTAATTAATAGAATGTCAACTGTTTGTCATAAAACTTGCTGTCTGGCGTAAATCTTGGTGTCTGCTGTGGTGTGATGAGTGAGTGATTGTGAAATCAAGTTACTGTAAACTAAGTAAAGGGCCCCAATTTGTAGTCCCGAATCCCTGTGAAGAGATTGGTTGGAACTTGTGGTGGATATTAGATGGAGGTTGAGATCAAAAACTTAATACAGATCTCGAAGAGCAATAAAACTAAGAGAAAGGAATATGTGGGAAATTAAATATTTCCACCGTGTCTGATCTAATTGATCCAAGACGTGGCGAATCGCATGCAAAGTTACTGTGAACCATATCCCTTCTTTGTCTCCTATAAAGTTATGAGTCACGTGGTGTAGCAACTTTCTCCCCCTGATGTCCAATAGAGATATAGATAGAAACTCTTGATTAACAAAACTAATCTTTTTCAGTGCACAGAACTGTATAACTGAACAAAAACTAAACTTTATTACTATGCACAACTAAAACAACAATAAAAACACAATAATAAAAATAATAAAAATAATAAAAATAATAATAAGTGCTGACAATACAAAACATTCCATTTTAAAGCGTCGCTCCCACATATCCGCATCAGCTGGAGCAGAAGCCTGGGTCCTCTGCCTTGAATTAAAACAACAGAAAAGGAAAATTTAGATTCTTTCTAAATTATCTGAGCTTGAAGAGACCTTTTAGTCTCAGTAACACCCACCTGTCTGGTTGTTCCGGTGGGTAAAGCTGCACTCGTTCGGAAGGCGATGACAACCTGAAAGTCTAATGGCAAGGGAACAATATACCACTACAGCCATAGCAAGGACGTTGTCCCTACTGCCTGGCTATAGTGCTGTAGAAAGGAACATTTACCACTCGTGGAGTTGTAGGCGCATCCTGTGATTCAGGCAAGGGAACTGGGGTCTCACCCTCACCAGCGCCGGCCACTTTGTACTGCTCTGCTGCTTGACTGCGTGTTCACCTAACTGTGTTTTTGGACACGCGCAGGCGCAGTTTTCCCCCTACGTCCCCACAGAAAGTACTAGAAAGGGAAGGTTCAAACTGTAACCGTCGCAGTCTAATCCTAAAATGATGGGTAACAATCAAAGTGGAGCCTCTAAGAAGAATCCCCTAGGGTGTGTGCTAGCCCATTGGAAGGAATTGGTGGGATCAGGAGGCACTGAAAAGAAGAAAACACTTATGAAATATTGTAATCAGTAGTGGCCTTGGGATAAATTAGAAGATGGGGCTAAATGGCTACTAAACGGAACATTAGATTATAACACCTTATTACAATGGATGTTATTTCTAAGAAGAGAAGGAAAATGGGATGAAGTTACATATCTGGGTATGTTTTATACCCTCCAACACCATCCACTGTGGCAAAGGGAGTGTGGATTAGTCCCACCACAAGATCCTATGGTACTAGCACTCGAGAGGGAGAATAAAAAACACAAAGGTAAACTGAGGGGGTGTTGCTCGACGTGCAGTATAGGGCAGAGGTGTACCAGACCCGATAAAATTTACCAGGTACCAGAACAGGATCTGAACGATATTTTTAAGCCTCCCCCTTGGCTGCAGGAACAGGATGAGGACTCGGATGCAGCTTATACTTCTCAGCAAGTTATAGAGTCTATTTTCCGCACGTCAATCTCACCTCTTTCCGGGGTGTAAACCTGACTCGCACCTTGTAGCGCTGTCCCGGAGTCAGGGTCCCGGCCGAGGGCAGCACCTGGAAGACACAGCGCTTGTTCTTCCACTGCCTCAGCAGCTTTTGTTTAATGTAAAGTGGCAAATACTTGTCCACCTGGGCACAGGAAGGAACCTTGTGAGGTCTCTTTGGGCTGTGAGGACAGACCCTCAAGTTCCCACAGGGCTCTGAGACACCGTCACAGTGCCAAGAGCACCCACATCCAGACCAGATGTGGCCACTACAGCCTAGAACTGGAGGGAAAACCTGTGGGCAGGGCAGGCACATGGGCAGGCACCGTCCCTGGAGGAGGACGAATGGGTGAAGGTGGCAGAGAAGTGAAGCATCAGCTGCTCAACAAGTCCAGGTGAACCAGCCTTGCTGCATACCCTCCAATCTCCCTCCCACGAGCCATCCCCACGCGGTGAGGCACCCACAGCGGCAGAAAAGGCACGAGAGGCACAGAAAACCCAACCGAGAAGTTACGTGTCCCGCGTCGTCTCTTCCTCCTTTTCACAATGGGCTCATTCACGGTGATGGAACAGGGGACCTGGAGTTGGTTGTGGAGCTGGATGGTTGCTTCCTGACTCTGTCCACACTGGACAGCAGCAAACTCCAGTCTGTCCCTGGACACGCAGACGGATGGCTCAGCCACACTGGCACGCAGACGGATGGGAAATGTGGGGCCTTCTTCTGCCTAGTGAGGGGCAGAGCATCCAGCTGAAGGTCCAGGCAACATCTGCTGCTGCCCCCAACCTGACAGCTGCCTCAAAAGGCTGTGCTGGCACAGGGAGGTGAGGAAGGATACAGTACCTTGATGGGCAGGACAACATTCACTTCTCCCACCGGCAGGTTGGCACTCTGCGGGTCAAAGCTCACTTGAAATGTCTCTGTCTCACAGAAGGGCAGGTTCTTCACGCAGCCCAGATCCACACTAAAACCTTGAATGGGTGAAAATAAAGCAGCTGAGATACACCAGCAACGTGAAATTGGTCACAAGTATCTTCAGACCGTATGGGTGTCCACAGGACTGTCAGGCAGAAGGACCCTTTGTGTCTCCAGAGAAGACTGCCACTCCTTCTCTCTTGTCACTGCTCAAAGGGAAAGGAATTTCACAGCCTGAATTCAAGACCCGCAGGGTAAAACGGAAACCCATCAGCTGAGGAGCACCAGCAATTCCTTCACCAGGCCCCCAGGAAGGATGCGCAGATCTCTCCAAAGAACTTCCAGGGAAGATTCCCCTGTGCTGTGGTGCTGCTTGGAAGACAATTTAGAGGAGACACCTGACCACCCTTCAGATGCAGCAAGTCACCATCTGATGGTCCTCAAGGACCTGTTTTGAAAGCCTGTTTTGACCTCAGAGGCTGTTGTCTCAATAGAGGCTAAAGCAGCACTGTGCCATTACGAACTCTAAACAAAGCACTTCCAAAGCACCAAGGGTCCCATCTGCTCCCAACACAAGCTCATGGAGCGCACAAAGACACTCAGGAGATGCTCCTGGTAGCCAAGAGCAGAAGATGCTGAGAGGTGACCATGGAGCCCCCGCAATGAAGCGTCAGGGCAGCCCAGGTGGCTGCACACTGCGGGCCAGGAGAGTTCTGGCTGCAGAGCACCGAGCAGGGGGAGGAAGGAAGAGAAAACGATGCAAAAGAGCACTCAAAACCCTTCCCCGTGGCCCCAGCTCATCTGTCAGAGACAGGTCCTTCAAGCCCGCGGGAAGTCTCTCCAGCATGGGTTACCGGTGCCACACAGAGCCCGTCCGTCGGCGCAGAAGGACACGGGGAGCTGCCCGGGGTTGGTGATCTTCACGACGTGCGTGTGGATGTCACCAAGAACGACGTGGCCAAAGTCCAGGATGTACTCGGGCAGCTCCACTCTGGAAGGAGAAGCAAGGAGAGTCCTTAAGGTGGAGGAGGATGCAAACAAAGCAGGTGCTTCTGTAGTCACTGCTGCAGAAACTCCAGCCCATGAAGCCCAAGGTCTGATCTTCTGCTAAGAAGACTTTGGTACATCACGGGGCACCCAGGTCCAAGCTTTTATCAGCTACTAACAGGTTCTTAGAATAAAATGAGTTTAAACAGACACTGGGCACAACTCCTCTGCTGTGAAAAGCCACTGGAAAAAAGTCCTCAGGCTGCTCAATGGTAGCACGTCCAAACTGTCAGGACCAACCCCCTTCTCAAGTCCCCAGCTATTCCCAGAGACAAGGAGCTCCCAGGAGCAGGGGCGCACCACTGTGCGCTACCATCAGAGCACAGGGGCCCTACTAACTTGAGAAGCCTCCGACGAGCACGCTGGTCAAAGGCAGCATCCTCCGGGGAACCGGAGGAGAGAGCTTTCTGCTGCTCCAGGGCGTGCTGCTCCATCAGCATGTTCTCCATCTCCATCTGCAGCCCAACATCCAGCTGAGGAAAACAAAGACAGTGGCTGGTTAGCAAAGGCAAGTTAATCCCACCCTGCTCTTGGTAAGAAGCAGGAAGAAGTCCTTCACTCTGAAGGTGGTGAGACTCTGGCACAGCTTGCCCAAGGAGGTGGTGGAGGCTTCATGCCTGAAGACGTTCAAGGATGAAGCTTTGAGCAACCTCATTTACTTAAAGGTGTCCCTACTCGCTGCAGGGGGTAGATGGCCTCTGGATGTCCCTGCCAACACAGTCTATGATGGGGTCCTTCTGTCCAGCTGCTCAGAATCTGCCAGGACCATATCTGAAGGGAGATGAACTCCAGCACCTTCGCCTGCTCAGCCACCCTTATGCAAGCTGATCTGACCAAACAAGTCAAGGACCTTCCAGAGCTCCAAGTAGCTGTCTGTCCCCAGCTGCTGCCAGGGCAGCTCAGACAAAAGCTCTCTCCATGAGGGAACCACATCAGCGCTGACAGCTCTTGGAGACACATCTCAGTTGCTTGAGCACAGTCTTCAGGACCTCCCACTCGGGCACTCAGGAAGCTCAGGCACCCACGGGAAGGACCACTACCAGAGGAGCCCCATGTTTGTGGCCAGCCCAGGGGAGCCAGCTGCAAGGGGGACAAGTGACACAGGGAGAGGGTGGCCCCTGCCAAACAGGGCAGCAGCCGGTCTCACCACAGTGCCAGAGTCGTCCATGGGTGGCTCGCTGGCCGTGGCCTCCCCGACAACCACCGCGTCGTCTCTCTGGCTGTCTCCTCCAAGCTTTTCTTTTGCCTCTTTGAGGATGTGCTCATAGTTCTCATTTCCTGAAGGAAGAAAACAGCCACAAATAGAAGTGTGGGCGCAGCGGCGTCCCCGTTAAAGCTGGGAAGCTCCACACCCCCAGCGTTGGCCCTTCCCACAAACACATTCCTCCAGCAACGCATGGAAAGAGGATGCTGCTTTTCTTCTATGTTCTCTCCCACCCATCTTCCTCCACACAAGGGAGCATCTCATCCCCCCCACCCCTGCCCAAATCCCTGCCAACCCACATTACAGCTTTCCCCAACACTGCTTTCTAGCTGTCCCCTTTATCCAGGCCACCAACAGATGACACTGGCCAGGATGGCTCTCTGGAGCAAAGCCCATGTGCTTCTAGAAAGCAACCAGAAGAACAACAGCCCTGAAACCTCCAGGCTTGGTGGAGGTGGGTGTGAGCTGCCCTATGAGCATGACGACACAGGGGACCTCCCCGAGGAGCAGTCAGACAGTGCTCACCTTTGATTCTCCTCGGAAGGTCCAAATAAATCCTGGGAAAATTCCCCTCTCCTTTCAGCCTGATCTCTTCTGGCTCCAGGTGACCCACTTGGATCTGGAAGGTCCGGCAGAAGACTCCAGGCACTCCCGGCAGGTGATAGACAGTGAGCACTTGCTCTCTGCCAGGTCCAATGTAACCCTGGAGGTGTGGAAGAAGAGGAGGGGAATTCAACCAGAGGGCTTGGCGGAGGGGTGGCTCAGACCACCGGTAAGCTGAGATGAGAAGGCACCTTGCAGGTTCTCACACAACACATCGCCTTCCAGCTTCCCTGCATCCAAAAGCTCAAGTCTCCTACACCAGGCTGTGGTTTGTCCTCCTGCCAACACTGCCCACCCTCTGCCAGAGCCAAGCAGCAAAGAAAAGCCCTTCTGCCAGCTGCTGTGGAGGAGGAGCGGCGTGCCCAAACTCTCAGCAGGGCCAGCAGCTCCTGTCATGGCACTGCAGTGGCTCCCAGGCTGGTGTCCAAGAGCCTGACTTCTTACTCATGAGCCCAACCAACAGCTCCTGCCTGGGTGGTTACACCGAGGGTACATGGCACGATCTAGACTCACAGTGACCTGCAAACTTACACCCCTGGAAAAGCAGAGGCAGAGGCTCGGACGAGCTCCAGGGATGAAGGGGTTCCCCACAAATCCCCTCCTCACTGGGCTCCTAGAGAAGAGCTGTCTGAGCCTGGAGTTGGGCTCATGCCAAGCAGGTTGAGAGCCAATGCAAACAGGTGGCAACACTGCTCAGGGGACAGGGCACAGCCACAGCTCTTCTCAGCTCACTGGGCTGGACCTTCAGCTCCCTGCTCGCCCCCCCACGCCGCAGGGAGAAGCTGCTGAGCAGGACACATCCTGCCTCTTGGTCCCCAGAGCCCCGGACTCCAGCTCCCAACACGGCATCTGCAAAAGCAAGTCCTGCCAAGCTGCTTGCACAGCAGCAACTGCCCAGGGCCAAGCAGAGCCGTGTCCTCTGGAGCAGTGAAACCCCTGGAGACTGGCACGAGGACATATGAAAGCCATTTGGCCTCCTCTTCCCATTGCCAGGAGGGACACGGATAGGAATGCTGCTTCAGCTGAGGGATCCAGGCAGAACCCAGGCACTGGGACAGGGGATGCTACGAGCTGGAGGAGCGAGGGGCCGGCGCGAGTTCCAACAAAGGAGCTGCGTGCCCAAGAGAGGGACTATTTACATCCTTAGTGCTGACAGGAGGCAGGCAGGGACCTGGAGGAAGTCCTGTCCCACCACCCAACCCTGAGGGGAAGGAGACGCTCAGGAGACCTTGCACCATCCTGCTCCAGTGCCGCTACCAGCACAACTTCACCTGGTACAACTAGGACTCTGCTTGCCCAACCTTTTGTTCCTCCCCTATAACCCCCTCCTGGGCAGCCTATTGTGGAGCCAGCGTCAACCCCTCGTGCTACTCACGGTGCTGGGCAGGACCAGGGGCACGCCAGGCTGAGGACTGTCCGCGGTGGCCGTGCTGGGGCTCAGCACCACGTAGGTGAATCCCATCTTCCCGCTGTTCCGCAGGGTGACCTCTGATTTGGTGACTTCGGTAAACAGCTGGAGAGAAGACAGAGGGGCGGGAAACTGAGGACACACATCTGGATGTTGGCAATCTCCTCCTGCTGACACTGGGATGAGAGCCGATGGACACAACACAAGAGAGAGGCAGAGGAAGAGGAGGGACGGGCACCTGACTCTCCCAGGCCAACCTGAGGAACCCATGCAGGTATTTATGGCAGCGCGCAGAGGTGCAGCAACCACCACAAAAAGCTCAGTAATAAACTGGGGGATGCCCCACTGCTGGAAACATCTGGTCAGGCTGGATGAGGCTCTGAGCAGCCTGACCTAGTGGAAGATGTCCCTGCTCAGTGAAGGTGGACAAGATGACCTCTAAGGTCCCTTCCAACCCAAACTGTTCTAGGATTTTAAGATACAAGTCCTCAGCACTTTAAGGCGTCATCTGACAGCCAGCTGAAACACAAAGGAGGACCATGGCTCCCACCAGGAAGCTTCTTCTGTTACCAGCCCCCTTGAGCTGGGGGTGCTCAGTGGTCTGGACAGCAAGCCTTAACTAGTGCCAAGGACCTTCTTGGCCGAGCCCCTATTCAGTCTCTAATCCATCTCCAGTGAGCTTAGTTCCCTCGGACTTCCCCCGCTTCTCGGATTGATGGAGCCCTGGATGGAGCCCTGGATGGAGCAGAGCCTCTGCAAAGGCTCCAAGGAAATTCAGGACAGATCAAGGCAACTGCCCCATCCAGCATGGCCAGCCCACCGTGCTCTCAGTCACCATCCCTTGACCCACTTGTAGGGCATCACTTGTCTTTACGAGGCAGCCACGTACTTGCTGGGATGCCTGGATTCTGCTGGCACTGACAGAGAGGCACTAAGGAGGCATTTCAGAAGGAAAGGGATTTGCAGAGCTTCCAGGGACAGCAAACCAAGGACACGGGGCAAGACGTACAGGGCCAACAGCTGGCAATGTTGGGGGGGCTGACTGAAAAGAGGTAAAATGGGGATTGTTCTGGGACATTCTCTCACACGGTGACTGAAGCCCACAGTAACATTGTTCCTGGTTCCTTTTGTTGGTCTATGGAGAGCACTGAAAGAGACCATCTCCTTGGACCCCAGGATCCGGGAGCGGATCTGCAGATGGATGTCTCAGGGCACAACTCCCTGGAGATCACCGCCTGCCCTGGGAGCCAGAGTTCATTGAAGAGGAGGGATTCCCAGCTTCAGGAAGGGCAATGGAGATGACCATTAAAACCAGCTTGGACACAGGACCTGTCACCCCAAAGCTGCACCTCCAAGCCAAACAACCAAAGAAGCCAGTGAGAGTCCTGGACCTCGGTGGGCAGCCACCTGCCAGGGATGGTCTCAAGGATTCCTGCCAAGAGAAGTGCCTGGTACCTGCAGCCCGCAGTCCATCTCCGTGCTGTCCAGGAGGTAGTGGATGAGCGAGGCCTCCCCACGCAGCGCAACCTCATAGGTCGGGCCTCCCTCCACGCGGCACAGCGCCGTGACGCGGGCAATGATGTCTGCATGGCCAGAGAAGGTGACCCTGACCCGCTCGCTCTCGCCCGGCTGCAGCACGCCGTACAGCGGCAGGATGTGGAAAACCTGGAGGAAGGGGAAGAGACACTGAGACATCAGGTGTGGAAATGGGTGCAGGAGAGGAGGGAGCCACTGCTTGCAGCAAAGGACAGACGTGGCTGGAGGGCCTCTTCCTCAAACCCAGTCTCATCCTGCAGCCACCCTGCCTAAAAGTGGAAAGACCATGGGGAAAATCTTCTCCCATACTCAGTAATGAATGCATAAGCTGGGGGAGGCAACGCTGGTGGGAGGTGTAGAAAATCACCTACCTCTGTTTCCAGGGTGTCATCTGCATCTGGTGGCTGTGGGACAGAATCCCCCACCCCTGCCAGGGCTTCAAGTGGTTCCTCCACACTCCCATTCCCGAGGATGCTCTCTGAAGGTGCTGGGCACTCCAGCTGAGCTCCCTCCTCCTTTGGTGGTTTGGCTTTTGTGAAAGAATTTGGTGTTGGAGGAGTTAACCTGGAAAATAACAAAGCTTTGATGGTGGAGCTGCAGTGGGAAGGAGGGAGGGCAGCAGGAGCAGCTCCTTGGCAGGATCCGGCACCAAGGTGGGAGCTCAGCAGCTCCATAAGTGGGTCAGAGCAGGTCAGTGCTTGGGAACGATGCCGGTATAGCGGCAGTGCCGGCAGCCGGGTGCAAGGAGCAGCAGATGGGGACAGGGGTGAACACCTCACCAGGGTGGGGAGCGTGGCAGCAAAGGGAGACACACACGAACCCTGCAACAAGCCCAGACTGGAGGGCAAAGGGACAGAGCCAGGCAGCCATGGGCTGGTACAGACCCAGCAGCACCCTCCCAAAAGCACCTGCCACCCCAGACCATGCCTTCCCCACCTGCAGAGCCACGGCAAGAAGTTCTGTGGCTCAGCCAGACATAGATGAAGAACATCTCCCCAAGAGTGACCCACAGCCGCGGGTCGGTACGAGCAAGCAGCGACGCTGGTGGCTTTCTCTACGTGTAACAAGGCAGGATGGAGCCAGAGCTGGAATGGAGCCGGGGCTGGGGTGGGTTGGAGCCTCCAGCCTGCTGTGCCTCAACTGGACAGAGCCCAGCACTGCACGGGACACCCAGGTACCTCAGCTGCCTTCGGGCAGCCTGACTTCTTCTGGGTGAGAAGGGAGGTGCCTGTGCCAATGGGACACACGCACCGGGAGCGCCTGGAGACTCTCCAGCCACACACCAGTCTGGCCACCATTCTGTCCATCTCACCGTCACCAGCCCTGATGGTTGATTCCCTCCATGTCAGACCCCCTTAGTTTCATCTGATAATTTACAACACCAACAGTGCTTAACGTGGACCAGAAAAATAGATCTGACATGCTGCCCTTCTGCTGGGCTCTTAATGAGCAATGTGAGGTGTTAATAGCTTGGAGACCGTCTTCATTTCCAGCTCTGCCACAAGGATCACATGGTGTCTCCTGAGGGACCCTGAGAGAGCACATTACCGCTTAATTAACATGCGGAGCAGAAGAGGGAGCTGTCCTAATGGCCGCAGCGCTAACGAGCCAGCAAAGGGGCAATGCCAAACCCTTTGGAGCAGAGGATCCTGCCAGAAGGACACTCACGACCCTCAAGGCAACAGAGCTGGGTGACTTGGCATCTGCTGGAAGAACCAGCACCTGCGGTCTTGCGTCCAGCAAAGCCAATTGTTCTAGGACTCGGAAGAGCTGCCCCTCAATGGGTAACTTCGCTCCGTTTCCCGGGGCTGTATGGAAAAACCATTGGCTGCTGCAATTAAACTGCCCAGAGTCAACTTCTGACCTATGCAAGAGAGGCCACAGCGGGAAGAACCGCTCGAAAACGCCTTTAGAGATGCGCTACAGCACAACTGAGAGATTGCTCTTGGGCTTGGAAAGCACAGGCCAGTACTGGGTGGCCCTGGTGCCAAGGGACGTGGGGACAAGTCCTCCTACTGACACCTACTGCTGCACCCAAAGCCGCAGCAGAACCCGCCGGAACACACAACACACAACGAGCGCCGGAACACACACAACAGCCGCTGTGTGAATGCCATGGGCAGCTGAACACGAGAACTCAGTTCAAGGTGGCACTCGCCTCGAGCCGTGGAAATCCCCACCTCAAGCTGTGGAAAAGACCCACTCCCTGGGCACCTTCCCTCCCTGAAGCTGGGAGGTGCTTTTTCCACAAGGGAAAGTGAAAGGGATTTGTCGGATGCTACACAAACCATCTCAGGCTTTGCAAAGGACAAACGGGACAGCGGACGAAGAGCTTCAAGGAGAGGTGCACGTACCTCAGGTGGCTTGTGGAGTCGTCCATCAGGAACAGCCAGTGGTACTGGACGGGCAGCGGGCTGCAGTTGGTCATCTGGATGTGGCGCTGGTGTTCAGTGTCATTCAAGACGCAGCCAAAGTCCAAGGTTGTGGTCTGGATATGGAGATTTGGGAAGAAGACTTCTCCCCGAATGGTGACTTGCTCCTCATGAGGGTGCTCAGGAAACTGTATCTTCAGAGTTTTCTCTGCTTCCCAACTATTCCAACCCTCTTCAAAAGCAGGGTTAAACCCGATGGAGAGATTAAGTTCCTTCCCGGTCCCCAGCTTTATGGGCTGCAAGAAGATGACGAGTATTAACCACTGGTGTGATGAAGTTCCGAGGTCTGGTGGCACAAAACGCCTCAGTGTTCAAAGTGCAACCCCAACGTGGGCTTCTTGCTTCAGCCTTCGTTTTCTTTACAATGTGCCCCTGACCGTGCAGCACAACTTTCTTCTCTGAGACTCTCAGGCTCACCCCCTTGTGCTCTGCACCCATAATGCAAGAGGGAAATAAATCCTGGCGTGCCCTGACTCTAGAGGAACCCCTTTGTCTTCACACTCAACATGAGCCCTAGGGCACTGTGCCCTCAGCCTGGAGAGGGCTCATCACCTGCATGGCAACGGTGGCCATGCTTCCAACATGTCTCTAGCAGAGCCCATGTCTGACACCTCCCACTGCCAGCAGCGCAGGTGACAAGCGCCTCGGCCTTCCCAAGGGCAGAGCTGCCCCCAAAGAGAGCAAGCAGCTCTTCAGGTCACCCAAGGAGGGCTTCCAAGAGACACCTTCACCTCACGGTTGGCCCACACCTAGGTTCCTGCTCCGAGTTGTCTTAGAGCCAGGAGGTATTTCCCCATTTGAGGTGGTCTTTTCTCTCCTTTTCAAACCTGATGCTGTTCATGCCAACTGACTGCCAATTCAAAGGAATAACCACCTCTCCTGGAGGGCTTCCCAACGGAAACGCACCCCCACCCCCCTCCCTCTTCAAACCCCACCAGCGGGAAGGTCTGGGGCTGCTCACCTGGTCTGGCAGGGGCTGCTGGGACGCACTGCAGACCCAGAAGGGTTGCTCTACCATCAGGACGATGCTGAGCGGTAGGGAGGAGGTGTTTTTTAAAGAGAGAGGCTTGTACTGAAGGCTCAGGACATCGCTGGGTTGCTAAAGACAAGGGGAAAAAACAGGGAGGGGGGTGAGTCACCGCCCTTCGGTGAAGTTAAGCAGTCCCACCTCTAAAAACACGGTCGCTTTGCTCACAGACCACCTCACGGGGGGTTTGGGGGGTGAGGAGGGCGTTTGGCATCCATCGGCCACAGCGACCTGCTCTCCCGCCCCAGTCCCAACACAGGAGCATGGCTGTGAGAGGCCCATGCTGTTCTTGTGGGTCCCACACACCTGGCCATGGGCTCAGCAGCTCGATTCTGCCTCCAGCTCAAGAAAGGCAAAATAGAGCTGGAGAGATGGTCCCCAACCCCACAGGGGAGAAATAATCATCTCAGTGTTGATGGCAATAGCTTGGTCCTGCTCAAACCAATGGCAAAGCCCTGAGGACTTGGAGAAGATGTTTAACTTCCTTCCCTGAAGGCCATCACACCCCTCCGTGGGCTTTCAGTCCTCAGCCATGCTACTAAACACCAGGACCCAACCCAGAGACCTACCTTCTCCACCCGGAAAGACATTGCTCTGGGCGACACTTGCAGGCTGGGAGCAATGAACTTGCACGTGACAGCCACTTGCATTATCTTTCTCTTCCCAAACTGGTTCCCCACGATGGCATGACACACCAGCCGCTCCTTCACTACCTGTGGGCAAGAGTCACGCGTCACCCACCAAGTGCCAGCAGCGAGCCCAGAAAACACCATGGAATTTGCAAGCCGTGGACACAGAAGGAATTTGATAGCCTGGATAAACCCATGCCATGGGATCTTGGCCATCAACCCTCCACAACTATTACACTGCCATAAAGCTACAGTCACTGGTCTCCTTGCTAGTCCTCTCTTCATGCTCCATCCTACTTATTCTGCTCTCCCAAAATCCTTAGTGCTACACCCCAACGTCCACAAAAGGCGCCCACAAAGTCAGGTGGAACTGGAATAATCCCCCCCCTCCCGCAAACGGTTATCGCCACGATGTGCCCTGCTGCTCAGCATGATCATCATGCTGAAAAACATCATCTAGGTCCAACCCCCTGCCATGGGCAGGGACACCCTCCCTAGACCAGGCAGGCCAAAGCCCCATCCAACCTGGCCTTGAACCCTGCCAGGGATCCAGGGGCTTACACAGCCTTGCTGGGTAACCCATTCCCTTGATTTCTCATGGTTCTACTTCCCCAGGTTCCTCCCCCTCCACTCTTCACAAGAATCACAAGAATCTCAAGGTTGGAAGAGACCTTTGAAGATCATCGAGTCCAACCATTCCCATCCTATGCTAAACCATATCCCTAAGTACCTCATCTACCCTTTTTTTGAACACATCCAGGGATGGTGACTCAACCACCTCCCTGGGCAGCCTGTTGCAGGCCCTGACAACTCTTTCAGTAAAAAATTTTTTTCTAATATCCAATCTAAACCTGCCCTGGCACAGCTTCATGTCATTTCCCCTTGTTCTATCTTCTGTCACCTGGCTGAAGAGACCATCGCACACCTCTCTACAACCTCCCTTCAGGTAGTTGTAGGTGGTGATAAGGTCTCCCCTCAGCCTCCTCTTCTCCAGGCTAAACATCCCCAGCTCCCTCAGCCGTTCCTCGTAGGATTTGCCCTCCAGCCCCTTCACCAGCCTGGTTGCCCTTCTCTGCACTCTTCCCCCTCTGGTACAGCTCCACAAGCCAACTCCTCCAGGGAGCCTACAGCCTTCACAACTCTTGCGTTGTACGTGCACCGCAGGGAGTTGGGCTTCTGACCAACCTCAAGAGTACCAACTTCTCAAGACCCAAAGCTACATCTGCTCCCCATGCTCTTGCCTCACAGGTGCCCTTCACAGGGCTTCCCAGTGCCCTTCTCAAGATTTCCAGGCAAGACACCCTCTCCAATGCCCTAAGCATTTTAGTTTCTTTCTTGGACCTTTTTCTCCACCTCAGCAAAACCTCGGGACTCACAACTGCACGGGGACAGTCCCACTGCAACCAACTGAGCCGGGAATCACATCTTGGAGCCTCCGCCGAGGCAACCCTTTCAAAACACCTTTCAAAACACAGCAGGAGCTTCATGCAGATTTATTCCACCTTCGCCTAAACATCTGTGCCCAGTGGGCCTGGAGCGAGGGAATGCGCCCCAGGCTTAGCTGGCAGCTCCTCTGCAGAGCTTCCCCTGGAAAGAAGGGGCCAGGAAGAAGATGATACAGCGATTCCGCTGAGCTACCCCCGCTCTGAGCTGCCATCCAAGGGCGCTGCCGGACCTGACCGCCCTTGGGACACGGGGCCGGCCAAGAGCCTGGGGTGAGCTGTTCTGGGAATACTGATACAAGTGTGAAACTGTCAATTCTAATGATCCCTGGGAGCAGCTTCCCCCATGGAGAACATCACTCCCACCATTCTGGCTGCTGCGCTGGGCTCGTTTTTCTCCTCCAGGACTGGGCTCTAAGCAAGCCCTCTGCCCATGTTTGTCTGCAGAGGGAAAAAAAACGCTGCTCCCAGACGCTCCCCTCCCTTCCCAGGGCCTTTGTTTTACTCCCTACTTCCCCCAGAGAAATTACCTCGCGGTTTCTCAATCCACTCCCTGCCTCTGCTCCTAGGCTAAGCCTAACTTATTTTCTCTGCCCTTCCTTCCCTGTAACCCACTGTTTGCCCCTGTTCCTTCAGCCCCTATTTTGGTATGGGCAAGTTGGCTTGATGGTAGCTATAGAAACACCCCAAAAAAAACCCTTGGGAACTGATGGTGGCCAGCAAGGAGCGCAACTGGTGCTGACATGGTCACTCGGGGCGTTGAGATATTTTCTTGAAAGCACTTGTTCATCTTCCCAGGGAGAAGTCAAGGGGATGCAGGAGAAGCCCCAGTGGAGGTGATGCGATGGGGAAAGCTCAGCACCCGGGGGGGAACCTCACCTGAGGAGTGCTGGAGGAGCCTTCCAGAGTCATCTCCACAGTCTGGCCTGGCATCAGCTCCACTGTCAGGGGTTGAATCTTAAACACGGGACTGGCAGGTCTGGAGGTCTTGGAGGAACCTTCGCCCTTGGTTTGGATGGCAGAGAGACAATCACGACGGGGAGATGGGGGGGAACCTTCCATTCTCCAATAGAGCCGATGGATGCGTCGTCCTGCGTTCGTTATCTTGAAGCGGTAACAACAGGGACGTAGGCTAGAAGAGAAGCAGAGATGGAAAATGGCTCAGGAACTGCCTCTTCCCAGCACCCACCTGGCTTCAGTGCCCCGCTGGCCTTATCTGACCACTCACCCAGCAACAAATCCACCTCCAAAACCACTGACCCAGCTCAAAGTTACACCAAGAGCCAGACCCTGGTTGCCCCTAAGTTCATCAGCATCCAGCAGCCGGTCTGTTTGCGCAGACCAACCCACCCAACCTCAGGAGACTTCTCCTCCATTCAGGGCCGGTCCTGCAGCCACCATGGCTGCTCCGTGCTGTGGCAGCTGGCGGAAGAGACAGAAAGGAAAACAGGCAGGAGAAGGGAGGAAAGAGTATCTACATCTGATAGAGAGCCGCCTGGCAGGGGAGAGGAGAGAGACAGCAAGCTCAGAGATGATACAGGGCAAAGACAAATTCTGCTGCTCCTCCCGGACTCCCTGGGGCAGAAGGGAAACCAAACAGCGCTGGTAACTTAGTCAAGGAGTTGCTAACAAGCTACTGCCAAGTTTCTCTGCCGCTGCCAGACGATACTCCACAGCCAGTGAAGAAGCCAGCAAGGCTACTGCAAAAAGTACTGTGTACTGTGTTTCTACTTGTAACGTCACGTTTCCCAGCTGGAGGCTTCCAGAACCTGCTGTTTTCTTCCAAATCTTTACTCCATCAAGCCAGAAAATACATGGATTCTGACCCAGGGCAAGTCGGGAACCATTTCCCAACTGGTGTCTGGCTCAGTGGCTTTCTGAGGGAATCTAACAACTTGAAAACCGCCCAGAAAACATTTCTAAAGGAGTTCCTGGGGCTTCAGTGGCACCGAGCCAGGACTTGGAGTGCTGGAGGAGAACCGGCCCCAAGGATTTCAGCAGAACTCCTCCTTGCTGGGCCCACAGTAGAGCCCGGAGCAGACAGATAACTTACCTGAAGTGGGGGCCCAAGTTGAGCTCTGGAGCAAGTTTGTCCATGACGATGGTGGTGCCAATGCCGAAAGCCCGGATCAGGACATTGTAGCTGTGGCTGTTCTCTATGGACACGATCACCTTGTCCTTGAATTGTTCAATGTCATCCAAGTTTGCTATAACAGTCACAGCCACCTTGGTCTCGGGGGGGATCACTCCTTTACTGGGCTCAATCCTGCAGCGCGAGCGTTTGCCAGCCTGTAAGACACGGCAGACGCTAAGTGAGCACAGACACTACAGACCCTGCTCTCTTCTGGGGTGCAGGAGAAAGGACTAAAGACATGAGGGTAAATACATAAAGGCTTCGTTTCCCTAAATCCAAGCGTCTGGAAACAGCAACTATGCTGGAGCTTGTATTGCACCCTCCTTTAACAGACCCACTTCTTTAACCCTGTTTTGCCCAGCCCAAGGGATGCTCATCCTCGGGAGAAGCTTTATTCCCCTCCAGCCTCCCCTAGGGAGAGCACACCAAGGCAAGCTGCATCTCTCCTGGCTTCCCCACAGACGGGTTTGCACAAAGCCTCAAGGCCAGGACTGCTCAAACCCCACTGCAGCAGCCACGCAGCCGGGGGATCTGGCCGAGAGCCTGAAGGATAAACTCTGCCAAACGGGTTGAGCAAAATCCTGATGCCCAAAGTCTTCTTTCCCCAAGAGTTGGGCAGTGCTTCCCAACAGCCCCCCAGGACTGAAGCACTCCGTTCCCACTGATCATCAGCCGCAGTGAGGTGTCCTGGCGCTCTCTGCTTCGGGAAATCCAGCTCTGAATGTTTACAGAGGGGCAGTGAAGAAACAAGCAGGAAGAAACCTGCCAGCTGTGCCCTGTGGGCACGGCCCCAGCTTCCTCTCTCTTCCTCTCGTTTTTTCCAGATTGCCCTTTACAGATGGGGTGAACAGGGCACTGGACCCCCCAGTCCTTCTAAAGCCACATTCACAGGGAGCAAGCTGGCAGCAGAGCAATGGTCTCCATCACCAGGAGGAGCTTGAAACAGACGCAGAGAGAGCAGGGAGATGATCGGGAAACCCGTGCTCCTTTCAGGAGAAAAAAGGCTACGGGCTTCTCTTCATCTCAGAGCTCCAAATACACAGCTCAGAGCAAAACACCTCCCACAATGTAAAGCCAGAACTTGTGAAAAGGACCTGGCATCAATTTCTGCTCAACCATCCAGGAAAACTCCCTGCCTTAGTGAGGGGTACCCCAGTGCTAGGCTTCTCGTGCTGCGCTGCGGTGGAATACCTTGCTGCTCTCTCAGATAGCGACATGGAAACATCACGTACAAAAATCAAGTCCCAGGCTGCTATGGAGCCATCATTTCTGTTGGGAAATATCCCCACAGATACTTACCACCTCTGCCCGGAAGGATGCAGGGATAACACTCTGGTTGGAGAGGTAGAGAGTGCGGGAAGCGTCTGCCAGAACTTGGATATCGCCAAAATCGATCTTGCTGGGATACACGTGGACAACTGGTCCCTCTCCAACGGCCTTCAAGCTGATGTCCTGTCCAGGTAGGGAAGATTAAAAAAACAAAGGCAAGGGAAAGTTTAAAGAAGAGATGGCTCTCAGGGCACCCCTAGACTGGAGGGTGATTACGGCTGTCGGTCATTTGAGGTGTTGTAACACTGATGCAGAAGGCCTGGAGCAAGTGTGGGATCTACAGTGATCCCATCAGGAAGCCACAGGCCCCTGTTACTGGGGGTTAAAGAAAACCAGCTCCCCACACTTGTATTTTCCCCCTTGCTCAGCTCTCCTTCCTCTACCCCATGCCTGCTCCTGCCCCTTTTCTTGCTCCCGCTCCTTTTCCCGCTGGATCTTGCCCCAAACTGTCCTCTAGGACTTCCAGACAGCCACACTTGGCCAGTAACTTCTTCCGCATCCCCCACAAAGCTGCCCCCTGAAAACCAGCGCGAGCCCCCAGCAAAGCAGGCTCTTGGCAGCAGAGATCACGTCCATTGGCTGCCTCTCGGTGCTGCTTCTGGGCACTCCCAGTACTACAGGAACAAGAGATTCATTATTCATTCTGTCCCTCAAGCAGGATTGCTTTTCTCTCCAGAGCCTGAGACCCTCCAAGTTTTCTTCTTGTAAAGGCCATGGTAGGAGGAGGAACACGGGTTCCTGTGCTGAGCCACCTTCTCACAGCGCTAAAAACCAGGGAACTTCATCTGCTCTGCTTGGACTTCACCAGTTCCGAATCATAGAACGGTCTGGCTTGGAAGGGACCTCAAGGACCAGAGAGCTCCAACACCCTGCCACAGGCAGGGCCAACAACCTCCATGCCTGGAGCTACACAAGGTTGCCCAGGGCCCCATCCAACACTCCCTTGAACACTCCCAAGGATGGGGCACCCACCCCTTCTCTGGGCAGCTCCTTCCAGCCCCTCACCACTCTCTCTGGCAAGAACTTCCCCCGATATCTCATCTAACCCTTCCCTCCTTCAGTTTCAATCCATCCCCCTTGTCCTGCCAGTGTCTGCCCTTTGGAACAGCTGATTCCCTCCTGTTCCTCTCCTCCCTTCAGGGACAGGAAGGCTGCAATGAGGTCCCCTCAAAGCCTTCTCTTCTCCAGGCTGAACAAGCCCAGCTCCTAAGAACACTTCAACCTTTCAACAGAACCCGAACACACAGAACTCCCAGCACTGACAATCTCTGTGCGATTCACCGGAGGACACGGAGTGGGATTTAACCTCAGGACAAACCAGCCTCTGTGATGGAAAACCTTTAACGATGGCCCACTCGAGGAAAAGGCACTGACAGCTGTCAGAATCACTAGTCCAGTTCAGGCAGAAGGAGCAGCGTCTGTAAACACTCATCTCTTGACAGCGCACTGTGCAAGAGCCAAAAAACCCCCAACAAGCCACGTACCAAGGCTGGTACCTCAAAAATAGGAAGCTGAAGCTGTGTGATGATAGATGTTTTATCACTCCGGGAGAAGGGAGGTAGGGAGAGCTGAGGTCTTGCTGATGCTTGCCCAGAGCTGCCAGGAAGAAGGAGCTGGAGGGAAGAGCTGTGTCTCACCAGCTGCCTTGGCTTCCCCGTGGCAGTGGGGTGGAAGCAGCAAAGGCAGGGCAGAGCCCTCTGGAGGTGGACACAATAACATCTGGCAGATGCTCAGGCTAGCTGGTTTTAACAAGGGAACGTGCACTAACACAATGAATCCTCACCAAGGAGAAGGCTTATTAAAAAGCCAACGAAACTCTTCATCTGCTGTCTTCTTAAAGGGGGAAAGAAAAACCCTGTTCAACAGCGTGACGGGCAATGTGACACCCGTGAAAGGCGACGGGAGTTTTGCTCTGGGTAATACTGCTGCACGTACACCCCCCAGAGTACCACTCTGGCTTTGCTTCTGGGTACCATAACGTCACGGTAGATCCTTTAGGAAAGAAGAACATCTGTCCCTGACAGACGGCCGCGGTCCCAGTGACCACCAGTAACCCCAGGTCTGGGTTTTACCAGCTCCTTCCCACAGAGGATGACAGAATACGCCACACCAAAGCTGGCACGCAGCCGCTGCAAACCCAACACCAAGCGACAGACACCCAGAGGGACTCAACAAATGCAAGGTGCGGCCGCAGACTCGGTATCCGCGCTGACGGGGTGACTTCAGAGCCAGCTCGCGCTCTGCTCCATCGTGACGCACTGCAGCCACTCCCCCGGGGTCAGGCTGACGTCACAGGACCCCTATGGGGAGGATTTGCCACCAGTGCAGCATGTGCAAGTTGATGCTCTGCTAGCCCAGAAAACTTCAGATGAATCCACTACTCTGCTTAGGCTATAGGAAACAGGGAGAATGCCGCCCCACGGCCAGAAACTCCCATCCCTGCGGTCAGTACACCCAGGGAAGCCTCTACCGGCGCTCGCGGCGAGGGAGCGTAAATGCTGCATGTTAAAGACCGACTTCACGGGCTTGTGGAGCCACTCAACCCCCTGCCAGGGAGAGCTGGGCTCCTCCAGCTGAAGCACAAGGAAAATGAAGATGACATTCACTTCCAAAGGCAAATACTTTAGGCAAGGTAAAGCTTTGAACCCAGAAGCCGTTAGCTCAAGGAGAAAAGCTTTGCAAGGAACCTGCAGTTAAACAGCAGGCTGGTTCTAGAGGGCAGAAATCCCCCTTTTCCAGGGAAACACCCCGTCTACACCCAAGCAACTGGTTTGTCCCACTTCAGGCTTGCCTGTCTCTCCTACCAGCACAGCCACAAAGGCCAGGCTTGAGGTGTTCCCTGGCATCCAGGGATTGAGCAGCATTGTTTCCATCTGTTTTAATGACAGTTTCAATCCCCAGCCTGCTTTCAAAAGGCCAGCCTCCCTTTCGGGTACAGAAAGCTTAAGGTTCCTGTAGCATCCTACTTCATGCTCAGAGAGATGGCAAGACATCCTGAAACAGCCGCTTCCAAAGTTAATATCATTCTAAACTTAAATTTAATTAACTACATTTGTTCTAGATTTCAGCTAGATGAAGCCAGGACACTACACAAGGCATTCTCCTGCCTACATCTTGCTGTCACTGCTGCTGCTGTGCATGCCTGAACGCTAACAGCATCTTTCAGGAGGCTCCAGAAACATCGTCAGGAATGCTTCACCATTTCCAAGCCTGTGCTGGAAAAAGGAAGAGTCCCTGCCTTGCAGATGCCAGGGGTGTGGAGATGCACAGGGCTTTACGTAGAGATAAGACAGATACTTCTCGACGTGATGGGCCAAGCTCTCAGCGTGGTTTCTCACACAGGGTGTCCCAGTGCCCTCCTGAACAAAAGTTCCTGCTCTGAAGCAGCAGCTCCTGCTCACCTAATCACGCAGCAGAGTCTCAGCTCCAGGGACCATGCTGAGTTGCAGACTGCGCTCGTTATCCTGTCTCCCCTATCTATAATGATGTGCCACATCGGACTCTCAGACTGTCACCTGCCCAAGAAGTCCCACCAGCCTTCCTCTCCTCTAGACCTTGACTGTTGCTTGTACCACGAACCCCTTTCCTTGTCCACCCTGGCTGCGTACTGCAGCCCCGGGAAGGATCCCTGGAATTAGGAACCTCGAGGACTCACCAATGGGGATTTCTTGTTCCCAAGCACAGCGAGCACAGCAGAAGCAGACTGATGTCCCAACTTCTGGGCTTCCAGCACCAACGGGACCCTGACAGTGCTGTAAGGCTTGATGATCCCAGAGAACACGGGGCTGCAGTACAGCACAGCATCACCCTGCTTGTGCTTCTGTAAGAGACAGAATCAAACCCAAATTCAGAGCGACCTCCGAAGAAACCTGCACTCCTTAACATCTACCATTGGAACCCAGCTAGGAGAGCGGGATGGGCTTTGAATCCCAAGGGGGTCCAAAAGCTGCTGCACCCACAGGCATACACACCCTTGCCAGCAGCCTCCTCACAGCAGCTTTTCAACACCCTGCATAAAATCAACCTAAAGACTAGAATACAAACCTCTTCCCAAAGTCTATATGCGGGGGGGGGGGGGGGGGTGGGGGTGGTGCGGTTCTTCTACACCCAAAGGTCTGCTGAAAACAAGAACCCATCTGAATATAAACCAGCAAGGTCTTACCCCACCCCTTTGTTATTATTTTTCATCCCCTTAATAAACCCCTGGATAACTCTTGAGGGCAGATGCGATGCCAAACCTGAGGAAGGAGCCTGTAGCAGGCTGGAACGCGGCTCTTGTTCACCAGGGTCAGCGGCCGCTCGTACTGGAAGTTTAGGAAGCACCGGCCAAATGTCACAGTGGGGTCCCGCACTTCCAGCTCAGGAGCGATGCATCTAGGCAAAGAGATGTCCCAAAGGGAATTAGAGATACTGAGAGAACGTAGAATTTGTTTCCTCCTTGAATAGGGCACAGAGGAGCGGAACACATTTGTCACTGTCAGACAGACATGTATTACCCCGACAGCAATAAATCGCCTTCAGCTTCCTGTATTCCCTTTGATTCCCACAGCAAGCCCTGAGCTCTGGAGGAACCTTCCCACCAAGGATTGGTGCAGTATGGCCCAGTATCTCAGCAGAAACTACTCCCTCCTCTCCAGAAAAGGGGCCTGAAGAGCCTCAACTGCTTGCTGTGGCGATGGAAGGTCCGAGCCAGCCCCTGCCTTACGCAGTGGGTGGTTGTTAAAAATAAAATCACAGCCCAGACACTGACCAGACGGCGGAAAAGCACCAGTGAGCTGCATCCTACTGGTAATGACACCGACACCCACAGCACAGCGGGATCCAGCCTGGCTGCAGCAGGGATGACTTCCAGCTTAAGTGTGAGAACATTCATGCTCAAAAGGACCAGAGGGAAGCAGCAAAACCTGAGCTCTCCTCAGCATCAAGGACTCTGTTTCTCCTTCGGAAGATCTTGCTGTTATTTTTCCTGCACCAGTCCTGCCCTAAGCCCCTTCCCCATTAGCACGTGCCTTTGTTAAGCCAGACAGACACCAGGCTGCTCCCCACATCCTAAAGGAAAACTGTGCTTTGGTGGCAACCCAGACACAGTTCCCCCACTGACTGCTTGCAGGAAGGAGGAGAGAGACAGCCCTTTGGAAGTCTGTTACACCTCACCCACCAAAGAAATAGGTCTATAATTAATCTAATTAATATAATTAGGAAAAGGCTGGGGGCTGTGCCTGTCTGGTGAGCACAGATGCTCCTCAACACTGGCTGCTTTCAAAGGCCTGCTTAACGAGCTCATTAAGTAATACTTCTCGTTTGGAGCTGGCCTTTGTGTGAAGGGAGGAGAGATGATGCACCAGGAGAGAGGACACGCCGCGAAGGAAAGCGCCGATACCTGGCTGTGAGGAGCAGCCCCAGCACCTCCTTGCCGACACCGTCCACATCCACCACCAGCGCCAGCTTGTACTTCTTCACGGTGTTGGAGCACAGGGTGACCTGGTGACAGAGAAGACCGTCAAAGACCTTCACCACCCCCAAAAACTATCGTTCCGTGTGTGGCATCCCCTGATTCTCCTTCCATGGTAAGGAGAAGGATTTTCCCCTCATCCTTCTGCTGCTCCACGTGTAGAGCAGAGTCTGAGAGCAATAAAGGTCTCCTGACAGCATCTGCTTGGTTCAACACCCCGTGGGGTTAACAGGGTGTGTGTAAGCTGAATTAAAGCCTAATCAGACAACTGCTCTGCTCACCACTGTATTAAAATTAATCTCGGTTCTAATCTCAGCTACAACAGCGTAAATCCCGGGGCAATGCGCTGCCTCAAACCCAGCGAGTTCAGCTTTACAGCCAGGGCCAAATGCCAAGGGCCCCAGAAGTTGGGTGCAGGTCACACCTGGCAGAGCTGCTTCAGCCCCCCCTAGGGATGGTTGCAGTGAATGCAGCTCCTCTGCTCACTGGGAGAGGGAAAACAAGTCCGGGAAGAAAAGCAAACTGCTTTACACAAGGGCATCTCTCTAATGGCCACCCGCTGTCCTCATCCTTCCTCTGCCCACGGTTAAGCCAAAGCCACAGCTCCACGCAGCGCTCAAGCACACACGTGGCTTCCACACCTGACCATAGGGCACAGGATGCTCAGCGGATGGTTCTGGAAACAAACCGATGCCCCTTCACAAACATCCCGGACCAACCCAGACAACAGAAGTGCATCTATCTGCCTCCCATCACTAAAGCCCCCCCGGACCCTCCCCACCAGTGAAGCTTCAGCTCCATCTGCTGAAGCACGGCCGGACGGATTCTCCCCACACCTTGATATTCCTGGATCCCAGGGCGCGGATGGTCCCGCTGCAAGGCTCGATGGTAAATTCGGACGGCCTGATGGAACCTTCAACTCCCCATCTCCAGGGCTCAGGATCGTCGTTCGACAGCCAAGCAGCACTGGTAACGCTGGGCCCTCCCGAGCCGTCCCCGGGGATGCGAAGGTGGAAAGTCATGGGCACCAAGGAGGTGTTTTTGAGGCGACAGGACAAGGTGTGAGGGAAGCCTGGGGAAGAGACACACAGAGGGATTTATGCCCCCGTTATCCCACCATTCCTGGGCTGAACAGCCTCTCACGGTAAAACTGCGCCTGGACTTTGGCTCTCTTCAATCTCAACTGCAGCTAATTGAGAAGCCCAGCAAGGAATTAATTGCCATGGAAGCTCTGTGCCAGGCTGGTGATGGAGATCCCTCCTTGGCAGCTCTGATGCCCAAAGCCATGAGTTTTTCTCTCTCAGCTGCCCCGACACCAGCACCGGTTACGTCTCACGTAAGAGTGAGCAGCCAGACAGAGCATTTACTCCAAGAATCGGATCCGTAAAACTCCCCATGAACACCCCCTATGGTTTGCAATACAGAAGAGCAGGTTGGCACCAAGGAGAAGCTGCAGTAAAAGCAGGGATGGATGAAATGGGGAGCTACAACCCAATGCAAAGCCCTCTGATGCAGTTTTGTTAGCTGGAGCCTTACGGCATCTCCTGTTTCAGGGTGACCAGATGGAGCACGTGAAGGTTTGCAGCCCACTTGGCAGGAGCTGAGCCTGACACTGGCTGAGAAATCAGCAGAAGCCGTGTCTCACCTTCCCTAACGAACGGCGACGTCTCATTACTGCTCAAAAAGCTCTGACACCAGCTTTCCCTGCCGCACCAGTGGCATAACCCCACTCAGTGGGGATGTTCTGCAGAGGCAGGAGACCAGCCCAGGAGAAGACATCTGGTTTGGCTGGCCCATCTCGATAATGGCCCTTCCATCAATCCACAACTGATTTCCCATTAAAAACTTCAGCTTATCTCAGTAAAAAGCCTTTTGTGAGGCAGAGATAGAGAACCAGAACCTGCATTTCAATGGAGCTCTGGATGCTCAGCCACCAGCGCTGCTGGCACAGCAGAACTGGGCTTTCGGGGTGGGGGGACACAGGGAAGGAGCTCTGCGCAGAGCTATGGCTTGGGCATATTATGGGGTAGGTGATAACAAGGTGCCCTCCCAGCACTAATTAACATTTCACACTAAGGCTCAGGGGACTGAATGGCTCCTGTCCTCCCAACATTTATCCAGAGCAGCTTCAGGCTGGTTCACTGCTCCATCACCCTTCTCCCCCTCCAACGTCTTCCTTTTCCCCCTACCCCAGCGTCGCCCTTCTCCCCCTCCCAGGCATCGCCCTTCTTTCCCCCGCCAGCATCACCCTTTTTTCCCCATCTCCCATTCCCGGGGCATTTCAGGGACTGATACCCTCGCGGCCATTCTGCTGCCAAGGGTATCAGTCCTGCTTTTAACACCCTGAAGGCAGCTGCTGCAGAGGAACACACATTCTGGGTGCTCTGAGGTTCCAAGCGCCCCGTTTCGGTAACGCATGGACCTCTCGGCCCACGGTCCAAGCCCAGGGCGCACTCACCGAAGGAGACGTCACCGAAGCAGAGGGCAGGCACATCGAAGTGGAACGTTGGTCCAATGACGCAGCCACTGTGAGGACAGACAGACAAGGCACTGGCTGAGTTAGAGAACTGCAGAGCTTTCAGCTCTCCCTGCTGCTCGGGCGGGTAAGAGCCGGTGTCAGAACCACGGCGGGTTTCAAACCAGCCCCTCACACCCTTGCCCTCATTCAAGGGGACAGGAGGTGGCCAGCAGCTATCAGATGGGGCTTAGGGCACAGTGTCAGGCAGGATAGGGCAAAGCTATGCCCCCAAGTTGGCTCAATGAGGGGCCCCAAACAAGCGATGGCTCCGTGACTCAGTTTCCCCATCTCTAACGCATGGGTAGAGATGCCCACACAAAAGCGGACTCAATGGAGTAACCCTCCTCAGGTTCCCTTCTTCTCAGCTGGAGCCAGCGTTTCCATTGAGTGGCTGAGCGTCTTCTCAGGAGATCTGGATCCACACAGTTATCAGAATCCTAGGGAGCGCACAGACACCCACCAACCACAACAAGAGCAGCAACAATTCTACACAGGAATGTATCAGCTTCTCACTGCTGACACAGCCAAGAACAACACATCTTAAACCAAACACGGGGCCCTGAACCCACCACACCTCCTCTCCTGGCCCTAAAATCAGCTCCAAACTCTGAAACTCGCCATCACTGCCTGAAATCGGCCCTTGGAGCCACACACCATTCATGAATTCACCTCATGGCTGATGCCACCCGAGCCCAGCTCCACCTGGGGGGGAAACGCGGATGTTTTGGGAACGATCACATCTATGGCAGCATTAGTGGACTCGGGGGTTCTTGCTGAGTGGGAAGGATAACAAAGAACTGCTCAAACACTCATCCTCGTTCCCTTCTTCATAGCCCAGTGTCCCACCAGCCAGCTCACATCCAAATGGGAGTTGTTCTCCGCATGGGACTCAATCCAGCATTCAAAGCCTCCCGAGGAGCGGGGCGCTCAGCTCGAGCGGGTGGGTGGGTGTCTTGAAGCTCCAGTTGGTCACACTGACTCCCCGCTCTCTCTTCAAGCAATAAACTTCTTGTTCTGTTTTTACCGGTTTCTCTTGCCTCACCAGCAAAACCCACTGCAGATTCCTTTCATTTCTTGGCTACCTTGATCTAGCAGGAGGCTGCTGGCCGAGGAGGCACAGCCAGCCCCACATCTTGCCTGCCTACACCACACTATCCCAACAGCCCATGGTTATGACCCACTGGGACAAGTTTATCCGCTGCTGAGAGCCTGAGAAAGGAGCTTTGACTCTCTTAGCAGCCTTTTCTCTTTCCCCTCCTCGGCTTGGTGCAGATTATCTTCTGCACCAGCACCGGCCCACAGGATGATGCCCGAGTTCTTGCTGCAGAGAGCTCCCAGGCTCCTGCATCGGCGCTTTTCCAGCTGCAGGAAGGAGGCAGCGCAGCACTCGCTGCACAGGAGCTGGGAGGACACCTTGTCCCAACACAGGAGTGCGAGGGATGACACTGAGCCTGCTGCTACCCAGGTTGGGTGGATTCTTAACAGAGGATTATAAAACACAAAATCACCCAGGCTGGCCTGTTGCTCAAGGGTCTCCAAAGTGCTTTTAGCCTCGCTGTGCCTTTACGTGGGACATCACAGACCCATCCCAGACCCATCTACAGCCCATCACACGCCTGCCGCAACCCAAAGAGGGAAGGAGCTACCAGCTCCTGGTACCCACCCTGGGCAGCAGGCATCTCCACACCTTTCCAGTTAAACTTTTCCCAGCATGGGTAGTCACTTCCAGACCCAGGATCATCACACTGGGGTGTCAAAGGGTCACGATAGGAACCTGTCGCTGCCAAACTCCGTGCCAAGAGTGTCCTGGAAAGCTCCACCAAGAAGGCCAAGGTGCTTCCCACAGGCACCCAAGTCTTTCAGAGTTAAACAGGGTATATTGAGGGCGTAGGAAGGAAGGAAGGTCATCACCCCTGGGTTGCAAGGTTCAAACTGGAGCCAAGGTTAAAGGCTCTCAGCTCTTAACCTAGCATCCCCATGCCAAGACCTCCCACAACACCTTTTTCTCTCTGCTTCACCAGAAAATGAGGCAGGTGGGAGATCACTACCCAGAGATAACTCCAGAGGTGCCCACCAAGCTCCTGTAACCTCCCCACTCACCTGATAGTCAAGGTCACGGGCTCAGGGGATCCATTCACATTGAACTTGAATTCTTCTGTGAACTTCCCCAGGATGGTGGAACTGAAGGAGATCTGGATGACCTGGAGATCGTCTGGCAAAATCTCCCCCTCGCTGGGGAGAAAGGTGAAGCAGGAGCCCAGAGCTGTAGCTGGAGGAACCAAGCTGAAGGCAGCTTGGATGAGTCCTTTGTTAAACAGCACCACCTGCAGCAGGAAGGCAGAATGAAAACACAGAAGGACATTTCCTTTAGAGAAGACCCATTTGCTTTCTAATTCAACAATGAACACCTGCAAGGCAGAAGGCAAAGGAAATACAACAGGACAAGTTCTGCCTTTGGGTTTTTTCCAGCAGTGATAACTCCATAGAACCTCTGCCTTTGTCCAGCTGGCACAGAACTGCCCTGCTCACAACTCCTGAGCTGCCAGAAATCCCACAAGGAGCCACCAGGCTCCAGCCCAAGCCCTGCTAGCTCTCACAGCTCACCTCGTACTTGTGTGCTGCTCCCATGAAGACATCCCCGATGTCCAGACGCTCAAAGCTGGAGCGCAGCTGAGGCCCTATGCCTTCCCCTTGGATGCACAGGGGCAGCCTGGTCTCACGGCCTGGGGAGAGAATTCAATGTCAGAACAGCAATTCCCTCTGATCCCGCATTTTCCAGGCTCTAGCCTCCGACTTGGGGCTGGCAGAGATCAGCCCAGGAAGATCCAGGGAAAGGTACAGGACCCTTCCCTTGGCAGATATGCCTTTGGGCTGCTTTCTCCTTTCTGACCAAACCCTTGGGCTGCTTTCTAATTGAGCCATCACTTTGCACCCTGAAACAATCACACAATCATTAAGGCTGGAAAAGACCTCCAAGATCATCCAGCCCAACAATCCCCCCACCACCTCTATTACTCACTAAACCATGTCCCTAAGTACCTCATCCAACCTTTCCTGAGGGACGGTGACTCCACCACCTCCCTGGGCAGCCCCTTCCAATGCCCAATGGCTCTTTCGGAGAAGAAATTTCTCCTCCTTTCTAACCCGAACCTCCCCTGGCACAACTTGCAGCCATTCCCTCTCGTCCTCTCGCTACTTAGCTGTGAGAAGAGGCTGAGCCCCAGCTCCCCACAGCCTCCTTTCAGGGAGCTAGAGAGAGCAATAACGTCTCCCCTCCGCCTCCTCTTCTCCAGGCTGAACACCCCCAGCTCCCTCAGCCGCTCCTCAGAGGATTTGCCCTCCAGCCCCTTCCCCAGCCCCACTGCCCTTCTCTAGACACGCTCCAGGACCTCCATGTCCTTCTTGGAGTCAGGTGCCCAAACTGAACACAGGATTTGGGGTGATGCTGAGTTTCCAACGCCACCTCTGAATCTCTTCCCATGTGCTAAGATGAGCTTTGAAATCCACTCAAGGAAGGTGTAAAGCTCAGGAAAACACAACCCAAGACAAAAATCTGCTCTTTATACTGATGCAGCTCAGCACCACCTGCACCCAACATACAGCTCAGCTCCACACCTGGGTGCTCCAGGGCTCGCCACCTGCAGCAGCATCTAACCACCACAGGGCTTTAGGATGTCTAGGGAGAAGCAACTCCCCAAATTCCCACCATAATACCTCAGCCAGGCTCCTCCCCACCACGGGCAAGAGCAGGAGGGGACAGGAGCCGTACCTGAGATGTCGCAGTAGAACTTTTGTTGATACACTCTGGCTTCTTCAGGCTTAAAGGTCACACTAATTTCAGCTGAACAATTTGGCCAAATCTCTCCCTCCTAAAACAGAAGCAGACAGCAAACCATTTATCTTCAAACGTCACATCCCTTCGTTCCAACCGTGGCCCCATGAGCCGATATTTAGAGCACCAGGGCAGAGCAAAGAGCCAGTGACACTGATCAACAATATTTATAAGGGAGTTTGGAAGCAGCTGCGAAAAACTTTCCAAGTCCCTGACCTTTACTGGCACCTGGGAGAGGCATTTTCTTAAATTAGGGCTATAGCGGAGCAACCAGCCCAGCTCACACTCCAGCGAGTCCAGCAGGATCGCTTCAGAGGTGCCGGCCAGTCACGGACTCACAGACCGTTAGGAGCTGAAAGGGACCTCGAAAGCTCATCCAGTCCCACCCCCTGCCAGAGCAGGGTCACTCAGACTAAATCCCACAGGAACGCATCCAGGGGGGCTTCAATGTCTCCAGAGAAGGAGACTCCCCAGCCTCTCTGGGCAGCCTGTTCCAGGGCTCCATCACCCTCACAGTGACAAAGTTCCGGGGGCTGAATTTGCCCTCCTTCCCACAGAGGAGCGCTTCGCTCTTCGGGTCAGCATCTCAACTGACATGGTCCCACACCCTGCGTTAGCCCTGTGCAAGGTGTGCCTTTACATGTAAGGCTCCATCCCTCTGAACGTGGTCAGGACACTTGGGCAGCTCTTCATTTATAGCCCTGGGAGCAAAGCCCAGCTTTAGGCTCCCGGTGCCCATCACGAGTTGGGAAACGCTTTTTGCCGCCAGCTCTCCCGGCCCCACCAGAAACCCAATGTTTCCTCCCAGCACATCAAGCAGGGATCTGCTGAGTGACCTCATTCAGGGAGGAAGAGGAGGAGGAAGAAGAGAAAGGGAGCTTTCAAAGCTCTCACTTACCGCTGGCTCAATGCTGAAGATCCCGTTGGAGGAAAGCAGGGATTCTCCTTGCACCTTGGCACTCTGGTCGGGGATGCTGCAGAAGAGGAGGCGGGAAAGGTGATCTTGCGTCCTGGGGTCTTACACAAGTGAGCAGCCCTCAGGAGAGCGACCTAGCTCAAAGCTGCTGCCACAACCAATGGGGAATCCACCTCCATCCTCAAACTGGCTTCTCCTACCCCTAGGATGCTCAGGGGAGGCAGAGGAGGATGAGGAGCACCAGGGCAGCGTATCACCAGGCAGGGCATCAGACCCCTGCTCTGGGCTGCAGGTTCCCAGCATCACTGTCTTCTCTTCCCTTTCAGACCCGCAGGTGTAAGGAACAACCACATCCCCTCTGCTCCCCACCCCGCCTCCACCAGAGTGTGTCTCTGCCACCTGAGAGAGGCCTTTCAAAGCTTCCCCAAAGACGTCCTTTGAAGATCCAGCCCCATCTCTCACCACCATGAAGACAGGGGGTTCTGAAGCCCAAATGCACTTCCAAGGCCCATGCTGCCCTACCTTCCTTCCCTGCAGACCCTTCCACCTACAAACTCTCCCCAGGCTTGAAGGAAAGGCAGAAACACCCCGTGCTGGAAACCTGGACAGCCCAAACCTATTCAGGAGATGGCCTCATCCTCCTGGGCCAATGAAGCTTCACAGACTCTCTGCAGCCCGGGAGCCACTGGCTCTCAGCAGTCTGCAGCTCCCACAAACACCAGAGCTCGCTCTCAGAGGAAATCCACTCACTGCAATCAAGCTTTCCTCCCCAAAACATCACCCTCAGCCACAGGGTGGATGGAACTGGGATGGGAAGCACCCAGCTCCATTACCCTAAAGCCCAGGGACACCCACCCTGATGCTGTGGATGGCTGACTTGTCCTAAAAGCACCAACCCCCCTTGAGGCCATACGGTAGCGTTCCCCTTGGGCAGGGTACCTAACCAAAGGCATCTTTGAAACGGACCTTCTCTCCCGCTGATCCTCCTCCTCCTGCGTGCCACAAGCCTTCCACTGGAAGCGGGCGATGATGTCACTGCGGTTGTGGATGGCCACGCATCTGCGCTTCGACAGCGTGAGGTAGGTCTTCTCAATGGTCACAGGCTCCTCATCCAGACAGATGTTGACGTCTACAGCCACTCCATGAAGGTGTGTGTTCATGTCTTCACCTGGAAGAAAGCAAAGGGGACTCTTTACTCCTCTCACTTGCCGATGGAAGTACGAGGAACGCAGCGAGCCTCAGGTCACAGAAGAAAGGGCTACAGCTTTTATTACCCCTCATTCCCAGGGGAGTCCCACCTCAGCCACAGCTCACACGGCATCTCCTCCAGGCCCACCACAAGTGTCAAGTCTCTCCCAGTCTCTCACTGATCCCCCCCCAAAGATGCCTGCAGGGTGTGGGCCAGAAAAGAAGGTGGCAGAGGAAGGAGCAAAGCGACAGCCCATGGCAGGATGGGATGCAGACAAGAGCTTCCCTGTGTTGTAGAAGCAGTGCCCGTACTCCTGGATCACGACAGTCTGAAGAGCTGCCACTTCAATCCACCCAGTATCGGGCAGAGGGAGAACTGTGACTTCCTCTACATTTGCTCAAGCAGGGACAGGGACAGGCTTGTCCCAGTTGCAGCAAACATTAAGCATCACTGCAGAAACCCAACCCCATGTAAGCTGTGGAGGAACCAGCTGCTTCAGTGAGAACAAGACTCAGGTTTTCCAAGCAAGCCACGAAGATCCTGACAGAAGCTGTTTAACATCTCACCTTCTCCTTGAGTTTTCCCCCCCTCAACTTGTTCTTAAAGCCACTTATGAAGCTGATGGCACTTCGGTGGCACCTCGGACCCTCGTAAAGATTTCCTACCTGTCTCTTCCTGACAAATCCCAGGAACCCCACGTCCTGGCTGCTTTAGTCCTGATGTTGTCAAGAGTGGGATTTAGAGGGCGGCGTAGAAAAAGGGGCTGGAGCAAGACCACGGGGAAGCGGCATATGGGACAGAGGTGTGTAAGGGACAGTGGGCATGTGACAGCATCCCATAGAGACACACCCCCCACAGACACGTTACGCTTACAGGACCAAATCCAGCACTGGTTCAGAATGGAACATCACACGCGCGTACGCACGCGGTCACCCAGATTCGAGATTCATCCTTCCTCCACCCAGCAGCTCCCAGGAAAACAGATTCCCAAAGCATTATCCTTCCTGTTGAGGGGGATGCACTCTAACAGCCCCAAAACACCAGCTGGTTTTCACTTTTCTTGGAGGTAAAGCTGGGGGATAGCACCCAGCAAGGGAATTTGGGTGCTTGGGACAATAGGCAATGATGGCAGATGACTGTCACAGGGGTGTGGGGTGGTGGCCACCGTGCTGACAGCAGGGAACGCCCAGGGATGGGCCAGGACACCAGACAGACAGAATAAGGACAGACTCAGCCTTTGCCCTTCTAAGCACCAAAATACACAGAGGTTTTGAAACAGAAGGGTTTACAAGTAGATTGCAAAGGAAGTTCAGCCTTGTTCTGCTTTGAAGGACGCAGACCTGCAGATAGGACACTCACCTGTGTCGTAGTGAACTATCAGGGAACCGCAATAATCCCCAGACTTCAGCGGGTGGAAGTCCACTCTTACTTGCATGGCCTCACCGATGCCGAGCGTACCGATGGAGCGATCGACAGAGAAAGGGCTGCAACAGAGACACACACACTCATCAGGACTGTGGTGGGAGCTCTGGGGGCTCTTTTGCACTCTAGTTCCCGGCAGCTCGCTTGTGTGAGGAGCAAACAAGCAGCTGGCAGCAGCAACCCAGAACACAGGGGGTCAGAAACACGGCTGGCTACCCTCGCTCTCCAAAGTCCAGAGGGTATGAAATGACTTCATCCTCCCCAGATTCTGCATCCAGGCTCCAGTCCGGACCATACCATCAGAGAATGGGTTTTGAAGAGCCCAGAGCAGGTAAGAGGTGTTTGCATGCACAGCTTGACCCTGATGTCCCTGGGAATCAGGGTTTTTTCTGCCACCTAGAAACCTGCTACTCCTGAAAGACAGGAGAGAAGGTTTGGAGGGGGGGTTAATAGCTCCTTTTCTTCTGGCATGCTTTTACTACATCCAGCTGTACGCTTGCTTTGTTGCACAATGTCTGAAGTTTCGCAGGTCCTGATCTCCCAGCGGCACCTTGCACTCCCCAGATCCTATACCCTCATCTAGGCACACCAACCCAGGAGACCCCTTCACACCAGGACCTGCTGAGATCTTGCCCATTACGGCCCTTCAGCAAGAGAGCAACACTAGACCTGAAAGCACTCTGATAATTCTCTACCTTGGTATTTAGGGCTTGCTTACTCTCACCAGGGGTCAAGCTTCCCCATCTTGACAGAGGTGGGCTCAAATTATGTCCCACGAGGATACCAAGGGCCATCATACTCCTGACATAATGCAGAAAGGCAGCTGACAAGTGAAAGAAGCTGGCAAGTCTGTGACACAGGCCCTCAAAGCACCACGTTGGCTTCTCTCCTGCACCCACATGCTCAGTAAACGCAGCGTGCAAGGAGGCTGCACTATACTGCGAGTCCCGGGCTACCTTCATCTTCTAACAGCCAAGCTTTCTTTGGTCTACTGCTGCCTTAATTGGCATCCTAAAACCAGTTGAGTTTGGGAGAACCTAGTTCATTAAAAGCTACCTCCAGCCCCAAAGGCTTAATGTTTGCACATGCTACTTTTTGGCAGCAGTGTAACAGCCAAAGTCAAGCAGCATAACCATCCCAGCAAACCCAGTCCCTCAGGACAAAGCATCCGAGACTGCACTGAAAAATCCCAGGTACACTCAGCACCTCCCAAGCCCAACCTTCCCTTCCCCCCTTTTCCTGCACCTCAGCCCTAATTTCATAACCTCGGGTGGTCTTTGTGCATCCCCACACCTCCCTGTAGTGTATGGGTACCACAGGGGATCCCTGAGCGTTCTGCCTTGGAGGATCATCTCCCGAGCTTTCCGAGCTGGGTGGGGACACTCCTAGAGGGATCTAATCCCAGACCGACCCTCTCTGTCCCTGGAGCACGGCAGAGCACAACGTCCATCGCCGCAGGAAAAGGCAGCGCTGCGCCTTGTCTGCTCCCAGACACCATTTTCATCTTAAACCTATTGGAATGACATTTCTCTCTGCCAATGTCACGGAGAAGAAACTCATTCTCCTGCCTGAACCACAAGAGCAATGGGAAGAGACTTACTGGATTTAGCCTCCTGGGATTTTTATTCCCAAGCGCTGCGGTTAGGGGCTGGGCACGGCCCTGCTGCGCAGGGAGGGCAGGCACAGAGCACACTGAAGAATGGGCAGTGCTGGGGGGGCTGGCTGGGGTTTTTTCATGAAAAAGCAGTCAAATCATGGCCAAAATGCGACCACGTTTTCTGGAAGCTATCGAAGATGCTAAATTGGCCCCACACATTCACTGACAAGCTCCTCTCTGGAGCAAAAAGCAGAACAGAAAACAGCCAAGTCCTCGGACAAACGATGACCGGGCAGGGAACATCACCAGGATGTGACCAGATGCACGAGCTGAGCTCTCAGTACTGTGAGGAACAGTTAAGGATGGGAGACGGGCTGCAAAAGCACCCTAATGGGGAGAGCAGAAAGTTCTACGCTTGGTGCCAGGGAAGGGAACCCAGAGAGGGGAGGCAAAGACAAGTGGCACAAGCAGGACAGCAGATTGGGGAATGGTGGCACCTGAGCTGGTTTGTGAATGGGCAAGAGCCTGAGTTTGCTCAGGCCAGAAAAGAGAAGTTGCATCAACTAAACCAGAAGTTCAACCTGCACAGATAAAACATAGAGGATACAGGCCCATCAGCTGGCCTCTACATGCTCAGATGAATCTCTCATTCCCTTCTACCCCACTGCTGTCCTCCTCCTCTCTCACATGTGCCTGTACCTGTGTTGTGGCTTTGCATGGCTGGGTTCTGCTGGAGAAGGGGGAGATCTGCAGGGGTGGCTTCTGCAAGAAGCAACCAGAAGCTCTCTGAAGCCCCACGGAGCAAACCCCAGCCAACTCAAGGCTGGAGTTGCTGCTGACCAAGGCCGAGCCCATCAGGGATGGTCACAGTGCCTCAGAATCACAGTTAGAGGGAAAAAAACCACCAAGAAGCTGCTTTTTGCCCCCAGAGACAGGAGTGAGATGATGTGAGGAACTGTGCAGACACCAAGGCCAGGGAAGAAGGAGCAGGGAGGGATGATGAGGTGTTTCAGGCACCACAGAGAAAGATTCCCCTGCAGTCTGTGGGGAAGACCATGGTGAAGCAGGCTGTCCCCCTGCAGCTCATGGATGGCAGGGAGCAGAGATCCCATCTATAGCTGTGGAGGATCCCACGCTGCAGTGCCTGGGGACACCTGAAGGACACTGTGACTCTGGGGGAAGCCCGTGTCGGAGCAAGCTCCTGGCAGTAAAACTTGCTGCTCTAGAGCTCGAGAAGAAAAACACCCCCACACACCTTTTGTTGGGCAAATGAAATGAGGTCCCTTACCTCTGAGTGCTGATGGAGTAGCGGGCCTCCCGGTTACCAATGTTGCGAACCAGCAGAGTCTTCTGGCTGCTGTACTTGACTGGACAGGTGGAGAAGTCCAGGTGGAGGGGGAAGCCCAGGACCGCCCGGGCACCAATACCTCGGATCCGCACAATGAAGTGTCCCCTGTCTGTGACACAGGTGATCGGCTGGGAGTAATCCTGAGGGGAAGGAACAAATCACGGTACGTTCAGTCCCCGGCGGAAGGAAAACCGCTGCTTCCCACCACTAACAGGAGCCTTTGGGAATGGAACAGCACTTCTTTCTGTAACGACCTTTCCCTCCAGCAGCACCACTGGGACAGGGCTGGTACCCTGCAGAGAGGAAACCGCCCTGCTGATCCAGCTGCCTCCTCAGTGAGCTGGCAGAACCAGACCAAGTCACCTGATAGCTTGATGCCGAAGCACCACAACAGAGTAATCCCACGGAAGGGATTGCAGCAGATCAAGGACCTGCTTCCAGCACCGCTCCGCACCCGGTTATGCCGCGGCACCAACTCCATCCCAGTGACCCCACTTGAAGCTTGGTGGGGGATGCTCAGGTACACTGTTGGATGGACTTTGCCACCAGCCATTGGTGAAATCACAGAATCACAAGGTTGGAGAAGACCTTTAAGATCATCGAGTCCAACTGATCCTGTCCTGTGCTAAACCATATCCCATAGTACCTGATCTGCCCTTTTTTCAAACACACCCAGGGACGGTGACTCAACCCCCTCCCTGGCAGCCTGTCCCAGGCCCTCACAACTCCTTACCGAGATGACTGTTTTAACATCAAGGGAGGCAGAGATTTCCCACCCCTTTCCACAGCATCGCAAGGACAAGGCTGGGGACACCCATCCTCCCAAAGCTGATCCACCTCCCCAGCCCCGAGCCGGCTCTGCTCCATACCCAAGCTATTCCTGAGAGATTCCTGACAGGTACTGAAGGGCACCAACAATTCCAGCCCTGCCCTCGGCGCAGCCTCTTCCAGCTCCTCCCAGGCCCTGAGAGCTCTCGCTGCACATCTAACCTCTGACTTCCCTTTCACCTCAGCCCAGCCCTGGGGGAGGCAGGGGACAGCTCTGCTCTCTCTGCTGCACACTGTGGCACAGCCGATGCCTTGCTAATGCCTCTGAAGTTTCCAGAAGGGACTGGGTGCCTTCCTGAAGCTGGTGCTCTCAGGCCCACAGGCGGGAGGCACGGGGACAGCCCTACCAGAGCCAAGCATGCTATTCTCAGCCCTGGGCTGGTTCAGCAAGGAGCCAGACAGCCATTGCCCTGTCCCCCAGGCAGAGGCATTCCTCAGAGATAAGTCCTCCCAGCCTCGTCTCCCCTCTTCCAGCTGCACTGTGCCCACCCGAAAGACAGAGGCAGGTCTCCCACTTGTCCCCAGACACCATGGTGACACTGCAGCCAGTAGCTGCAGCTCGCTGCCAGTTCTGCCTGCACTCATCTGACACGTTCCCAACCTCCCGTGCTGTCCCAGGCCATCCCTCACCCGTTCCTTACGGGTCTCTCACTGTCCCCCCCAGTAACCTCCTGTCTGGGTGGTGTCATACCCACTGGTCCTGTGGAAGCAGCAGCTTTAAGCACCCATCCAAGCAAGTGTTACTCCAGATAAAACACATCCCCCCCACTCTGCCCATGGGGACTTCCCTGGCAAGACCCTGAAGCCTGCAACCCTCACACCCTTCTGAAGGCTCACGCTCCTCCTTCCAAGCCAAAGCATTAACAAATCGGCTTCATTAAGCCCTGAGCAGGTACCGCAGGGTCTACGGCCTTCCAAGGTCCACTCTGCCACTGCTGAGGGTGTCACGGCCCTGAGGGTTTGCTGTGACTACACCAAAGCAAGGAAGGAGGAGGTTAGTTCAGAGGGAGGATGGAAAATGGCAAGCTCCTGCCCTTGTGTCCCACCCCAGCCTTCCCCCAGTACCATCCCTTTGGTGATAGCAACTCAACTCCAGCAGAACTTGGTCGGGGGTTATTGATCCTGGATTAGCACCAGATGTTGCTTCAACATCATCCCGGGGGGAAATATGTTTTCCCTTTTCCCCAACAGAAGGAACTCGTCCAGCAGCAGCGGTTTCAAAGGACAGCAGGACCTTGTCACCGAGGTATTTAGAGAAGCTGGGGGAAAGCCTGCCACCAGCACACACCTCCTTCAAACATCACATCAAAGGGCAAGGAAAAGGGCAGGAAAAGGTCTACCTCATCACAGGAGCTTTCACTCACATCTAGAGGCGGGAGAATCCGGGACCACCTCAGCTCCTGGGTGCTGGCCATCCTCTGCGCCTTGGTGACAGACTTCTCCAGGAAGGCAGAGGGTGTCCACTGAAACACAAAACACCAACAAGAGCTGCAGAAACACCTCTCTTCAGAAAGGCTTTTCTTGTTCAAGCGCCACTGATAAACCATTTGTCACCACAGCCACTAGGATAGTCCTGGAAGTCCCCAAAGTTCCCCGCTGAAATATTTAACATCAGTCACTGAATGATGGAGAGCGGAACACGCGCTCTGACCAAGCGGCTCTGTCCCCTGCGCTTCTCCTTCGTCCTCTGATGTGACACCTTTGAGGATTTCTGCTCTTTGGGCATTTGTTTCCCCTTTAGCTTTGCAGGATTCAGGCAGTGACCTTTGAAAGGAGTGGGGAGGAGTCATCAGAAACCCCCTAACTCCATCCTCGCACAATGCTCACAACCAGCCGGCGTGTGGAGATGTCACTGCCGGCTGAATCACAGGAGAGCAGAAAAGCAGCGCTGTGCCAAGACCGAGGTGGAGCTGGCTGGGTCCAAGTTTTAGTTATCTTTTTAATTAGCCCTTGTTTTCTCTCTGTTCTGGCCTCACAGCCCCCTCCACAGAAGCATACAGAGATACCACCTCCATGAGGTTACCTCCAGGAAAGGGAACCTTGGCCAGCAAAAGGCACATTCATGGATGGGGAGGAGGAACTGCCCCACGTTCATGGATGGGGAGGAGGAACTGCCCCAACTCCACAGCTGTTTCAAGGGCTGGATCTGCACTCAACCCAGGATGACACACATGACAAAACTGGTTTGGACCCCATTCTAGCTGGGACTGGACACATCTCTCAAGTCTTCAGGCAGAGTCTGAGCAGCCCCACCACATCCCCAGCTGCTGGGAGGACAGGGATGGTCAGAGCAGCGCCTGCAAGGAAGCTTCCATGACAGAAGATACTGCTGCCCTCACCAAGAGGATGGGTAGAAGCACCCCAATGCTTCAGCTACTCCAGTGCACTGCCCAGGACATCCCGTTAACTGGGTTCCAGCAGCACATTCAGACAAGACTCGGGACTTTCAGCCCACACTCCATCTCCCACCGCACCTTGATGGCCACCTCCAACACAAGTATGGCACCAAAGAGATGGGGTGGTGGTGTGTACCTTCACAGTGTGGCTAAACAGGAGGGGCAGGCAGAGGAGGGATGCAGGGCAGGTTTCCAGCCTCATCACAGCTCCTATCTGGCCACAGCAGGTACTTACAGTGACATACTTCTTCTTTGGAGCTGTTACTACTCTCCGTTGTAATATTGTAGAAAGCTCACTAGATCGACGAACGTTTTTGGTAGCCATGTCTCAGCTAATCTGGAAGGAGCAACAATGGGACTTTGAAAATCCAGGAAGAGGAGCTGACCCCAGGCGACTTTGTGCCCGACCTTATCACCTGCTCAGGGTTATTACACCAACCTCCAGCCCGGGGACCGCGGCTGCCCCGAGCGTGAACAAGATCAGACCAGACCCCTTCCCACTTCGCCAGCCCAACGCGCACCCTCCGTGCCAGGAGCTTTGTCCTGTTTCTAACTAACGCAGCACGGAGTTCAATGCTCTGATGAAGAACTAGAGTCTCCAGGCTCAGTCGGTTGGTTTGAGCTACAGAAATTATCCAGCAAATATGACTCCTTCCAGGCATGAAATTCCCACAGCCCCCAAGAGCATTTCTCCCAGGAGAACAAGGGCCCTAATTTTCACTTATTAACACTCACACTCGAGGCTCTCTACAGGCATTCGAGGCTGTAACAGCAGAAAGAAAACCACGAAGCCATTAAAGGAACAACAGCAATGAGCTCAAACATGAACACCACGTCTATGCAGGCAGGGCTGCTAAAGACTTGATCCTAACGGCAGTTCTTCTCCAGCACCCCCCCACCCCCCACAAGGAATGCGGGTTGACCAGTCCATGGCCGGCTTTTAGGTCCATGGCCCAGTCACCAGCCTGACAACCACCTCTCCATCTCCATCACACACAGCGAAGCGCTGCCATTCTGTAGTGGCTCCTGTCAAGATCTGAGCCAAAGCTCATGGAACTCATAGGCAGACACAGGCTATCAGGCTGTTTCCACGGGCAGTATCTTACCCTACCCAAAGCAAACGCTTGGACCCACAGCAGCCTGCAGCTAAAAGCACGAGGCGAACAAGTCCGCGCTGCCCAGGGGCTTCAGGCATGTGCACAGCAGCCACGGCTCTGCTGCCACACAAGGATTTGGTCATCTACCCTTGAACCACACACCCAAGCTGGAACATGGGGCACTGCCAGCATCCCTGAAAGCCATCCTCTCTCCCTTTCTGAACCACATCCCAGCTTCTGTGGCATCAATTCACGGTGCACAGCTGTGCTGTGTCCACATCCTGACCACTGCTGTCACCCACAGAGCTCTGCTATCACCCAGCTCACCCAAAATGCTCCCACAAACCCCAATCCAAGTCAAAATCTTTTAATCTCAACCTGCAAACACCTTCTCAACAAGAGTTCTGCGCATCCCTGCCCAGTTCTCACAAGGGGGTTTGAATCTCTGGCAAAACCAACAGCAGTTGAATTTAAAAGATGCCAAACTGGAGACAGGCAAACAGCCAAAAGCAGCGGCAGGAGCATCACCCCCAGCCTCACCTCGGCAGGCTCCAGCCTCATACCCACTTACCCAGCACACACACACATTCCTGGCTGCCAGAACAGACAACGGGCCCTATTTCCTGGCTTACTGCTGTCCTCCTCCAGGACTGCAGTAACCCTGAGGTGTCACAGACACGTCACCCAGTTCCTCCCCACCCTTCAGGCACTGACACCCTCATTTACACGTTGCAACACTGAGGTTTAAGGTCCAAACACCCAAAAGCCCGTGAACAAGAAGAGGAGGGCAGCACCAGCAGCCTCCATCCCCTCCACTCCTGCCCCAGGGCCTGGATGCGGCCACAGCTGCATCCCATGGGGGGGCAGACCTTGGCCTGGGAAGTCTGCTCTGATGGGGAGCACAGCGGGGCAGCTGGAGGGGGGGTGCAGCAGGAGGGGACAGGCCCCGACACAAAATGCTGCCGCCTCCTCTAGCCCGGCACCAGAGCCCCCCCTTGGCTCCTTAGGCAGCCTCCCCCCTGAAATCCCGCCCTCCCTCCCTCCCAAACAGAGCCTCTCCTTGCAGGGAAGCCTACCCGGCAGCAGGGTGAGCACCACGGCCTGACACAGTTCGGGCGGGACCCAGCTCACACCCCACACCCCCACCGGGCACGCTGTGCCAGGCACCCGAACCGCTCCAGCCCCCAGCCCCGGCGCTCCGCCCGCCCCCGCCCCTCCCGAGGCCGCACCTCCGGAACGCGGCCACCGCCCCAAAAACACGGCCTTGGGCACCGCTATCCCCCCCTCCCGCTCCCGGGGGGCGCGGGGACACTCACACGCCGGAGCGCGGCCACCAGCCGGGCTGCTGCCGCTGGCAATGAAGCACCGGACACACACGTTCCCGTGGCAACGGCGGGACGCGAGCGAGGCCCGTGCGGCAGCGCCCGGCCAGCCCCGGGCAGAGCTGACCCAGCGCCGCACCTCGCCGGGGAGTTACTACCCGCTCGCTCCTGACCCGGGACCGGGGAAACCGGCGGCACGGGCGCGGGGGAGATGCCGCTTGGTGACAGCTCAGAGCCCAGTTCAACCAGCTCGCTGCCTGGCCGGCATCTCCTGACCCCCAGCCCGGCTCTCCGCACAGCCTGGCACCCACATGCAAACCGCAAGCAACGGGCTCTGACACTCAGCAGTCCCCACGTTCTGCTTCCCACCAGCTCCAGCACCCTCCAAGCGATGTCAGAGCCTCAAGTGCCTCCTGCCTGCCCCACCCTACACTGCAAGCAGCTCCTCTTGCAGGAGCGCAGACGGGTGGCTGAAACGTGCTTCACTGAACACACTAAATGCTCCCCCTTCAGCAGCAATAAGGCACCTCTCTCCAGAGTAACCGGTTCATTTGCCTTTCTATTACACTTTGCTGGGAGAGCCAGAGAGGAGATCTGCTAAAAGGGAGAATCAGGATGCTCCTGAACACTTTTCTTCACCTAAATCATCTTGCCCTCTTCAGGCTTAAGTAGCAGGATCACGTTTCTTCCTTAGAAATCACCTGCTTAGCTGTAATTACCATATAAACAGCATCTCATGGCAGCCAGGAAAGGAGAAGCAGAATTTCCAGGACTAATCTCTTGCCCCTTCAGCCCACCACTAAGTGGCTGAGAGCTTTCTAAATCAAGCCTTGCTCCCCAGGAAGCCTCACCTGGCACTTTTATACTCCAGCCCCTCTCGTCTTTTTATCGCTTCGGTACTGCCATCCCACAATTTATTGTAAAAGCTCCACCACGGCAGAGATAATTAACAGGAGCCTCGTGTTACACCTTCCCCTTCCTGCTTTTCATAAACTCAAGCTCTCAGCTGGCGGCGAGGTGGGCAAGGCGGACCAGGCTCCCTTCCAAGGGCCTGCCAGAGCTTCACAGTGCTGTGAATTTACAGCCACAGCTCCCGACGTCAGCGCCCCCAGCCCCGGCGCTCCGCCCGCCCCTGCCCCTCCCGAGGCCGCACCTCCGGAACGCGGCCACCGCCCCAAAAACACGGCCTTGGGCACCGGAATCTCCCCCCTCCCGCTCCCGGGGGGCGTGGGGATACTCACACACCGGAGCGCGGCCACCAGCCGGGCTGCTGCCGCTGGCAATGAAGCACCGGACACACACGTTCCCGTGGCAACGGCGGGACGCGAGCGAGGCCCGTGCGGCAGCGCCCGGCCAGCCCCGGGCAGAGCTGACCCAGCGCCGCACCTCGCCGGGGAGTTACTACCCGCTCACTCCTGACCCGGCACCGGGGAAACCGGCGGCACGGGCGTGGGGGAGATGCCGCTTGGTGACAGCTCAGAGCCCAGTTCAACCAGCTCACTGCCTTGCCGGCGTCTCCTGACCCCCGGCCCGGCTCTCCGCACAGCCTGGCACCCACATGCAAACCACAAGCAACAGGCTCTGACACTCAGCACTTCCCACTTTCTGCTTCCCACCAGTTCCAGCACCCTCCGAGCGATGTTAGAGCCTCAAGTGCCTCCTGCCTGCCCCACCGTGCACTGCAAGCAGCTCCTCTAGCAGGAGCGCGGACAGGTGGCTGAATCCTGCTTCACTATACACAGGAAATCCTCCTCCTTCAGCAGCTATAAGGCACCTCTCTCCAGAGTAACCGGTTCATTTGCCTTTCTATTACACTTTGCTGGGAGAACCAGGATGCTCCTGAACACTTTTCTTCACCTAAATCATCTTGCCCTGTTCAGGCTTAAGTAGCAGGACCACGTTTCTTGCTTAGAAATCACCTGCTTAGCTGTAATTACCATATAAACAGCATCTCACGGGAGCCAGGAAAGGAGAAGCAGAATTTCCAGGACTAATCTCTTGCCCCTGCAGCCCACCACTAAGTGGCTGAGAGCTTTCTAAATCAAGCCTTGCTCCCCAGGAAGCCTCACCTGGCACCTTTATACTCCAGCCCCTCTTGTCTTTTTATCGCTTCGGTACTGCCATCCCACAATTTATTGTAAAAGCTCCACCACGGCAGAGATAATTAACAGGAGCCTCGTGTTACACCTTCCCCTTCCTGCTTTTCATAAACTCAAGCTCTCAGCTGACGGCGAGGCGGGCAAGGCGGACCAGGCTCCCTTCCAAGGGCCTGCCAGAGCTTCACAGTGCTGTGAATTTACAGCCACAGCTCCCGACGTCAGCGCCCCCAGCCCCGGCGCTCCGCCCACCCCCGCCCCTCCCGAGGCCGCACCTCCGGAACGCGGCCACCGCCCCAAAAACACGGCCTTGGCACCGGAATCTCCCCCCTCCCGCTCCCGGGGGGCGTGGGGATACTCACACGCCGGAGCGTGGCTGCCAGCCGGGCTGCTGCCGCTGGCAATGAAGCACCGGACACACACGTTCCCGTGGCAACGGCGGGACGCGAGCGAGGCCCCTGCGGCAGCGCCCGGCCAGCCCGGCCTGCGGGCCCGGCCAGCCCCGGGCAGAGCTGACCAAGCGCCGCACCTCGCCGGGGAGTTACTACCCGCTCACTCCTGACCCGGCACCGGGGAAACGGGCGGCACGGGCGTGGGGGAGATGCCGCTTGGTGACAGCTCAGAGCCCAGTTCAACCAGCTCACTGCCTTGCCGGCGTCTCCTGACCCCCGGCCCGGCTCTCCGCACAGCCTGGCACCCACATGCAAACCACAAGCCACAGGCTCTGACACTCGGCGCTCCCCACTTTCTGCTTCCCACCAGTTCCAGCACCCTCCGAGCGATGTCAGAGCCTCAAGTGCCTCCTGCCTGCCCCACCGTGCACTGCAAGCAGCTCCTTTAGCAGGAGTACCATTAGGCCATTTTCTCTTTTCCTCCCACTTCCTCTAGCCCAAGCCAGCAGAAAAAGGAACATCCTGAAACTGCATTGAAATCTAAATAGGAGAAAGAGGTGATGTTCAAACCTCACACTGCAGTAAAGCACAAACACTGCACACACTTCCATGAGAAGTGAGTTTAAGGAATTCTGCTCAAAGCCAATCTGGAGAGGACTCACAGGCTTCTTTTGTACCCAGCACGTTCTGCTCTCACAGCACCCAACTCACCTTTTTATCAGAGCTGCTCAGTTTGTGTTTCACCTCCTTGGCTTTCTGAATGGCTTTCAGCACTTCCACTGTGTCTGGTTCCTTTTCTGTGGTGATAGTGTTATCCAGACAGACCTAAAAATGTTCAAAACATCCAGAAATACAGAAAACAAGGCAGCTCTGTAACTTATTGTTACTTATGTCATAAATAAATAGTTTGATGCAGATGCTGTGCATGTCTGTAACCCTGTAAACAAGGTAATGACCACATCAGACCTCATGACTTGAATGCAAACTCAGAAGGGCTTGGGAAGCTCCACACCCCACTGGCACAAGCACCTTCCAACAGGAACACCCTGTTACCCAGTGAAAGCAGGGCAAGCTCTCCCTTAGATCTGAGGAGCACACCCAGCAGCGTATACATGGTTCCATTCCCTACAGATGTACTCCAACCCCCACTAAAAACTCCTCAGGCTTGTAGAGCATTCACACAACTTTCCTTACCAGGCTTTAGAAAGAAAAAGCTGTTCTTACATACCTCTGAAGCCCTGTCCCCAAACTGAGCCAGTACTTTGGTCCCATAGTCAGGGATGATGCTCAGTGGGTTGCTGGTAACACCACCTTCTCTAAGCACGGGAGGTTTCCTGTATTTTTTACTTCATCAATCTGAAAGTTTTTCAGTAAAAGGATGAATACACAGATTGGCTAAATGAGAACACCACCACAGTCTAAGCATTTCTTGACTAAATTACATACAAACAGTAACCAGGAAAAAAAATTCTCTCCAGCCACTTTATTTGCACTTTCACCCTCTAACAGAAATCACTTGTGTTCTAAAGCAATCTGACACTAAAATCAGTAGTTACCTGTTTGACTTTGTTGTTGCTCAGATCCAAGTTGACTAAAGAAAGAGTACAGTTTGTTAAGACCACACAGCCTTTCCAGCTGATTTCCTGCTAGATTCAGAGTTTTGATGTTTCCCAGTCTTGTGTGAACACCTTCGAGCGATGTCAGCTTGTTGTAGGATAAGTCCAGGTGAACAAGGTTGTAAAGATGCTACGAGAGCACAGAAAATCCAGGTCACACACCAATTTGCTAAAATTGAACCATATCAAAGGCTTGTCCATTTGCTCATGCTGGATGCTGCCCAGCTGACAAACACAACATGAACTTGCTCATTACACAGGATTAAGCCTGCAGGAAAGGGAACTTCCTCGACTCTATTTTTCCCAAGCCATTGACACAGCCAGCAACGACTGAATTTAGTGAAGAACTACGTGTTGCATGTCGGTGTTGGCAAGTAAGAAATGCACCCTTACGAGGGCTTGATGCTAGGAAGCTATTTGGGCTTAAACTCTTCTCTGCTAGATGAGTGGCAAAATCCTTTAGCAAAAGGATTCTGTGTTGGAAGATCCTGGGCAGGCTGGCAAACATCACCTTCAAAAGCATCCCTTACCTGTAAGTTTTCTACCAGAGACACCCCATTGTGACTCAGGTCCAGGAACTCGATCTTGGGAATTAATTTCTAGAAGGGAAAAGGTGCACATGTTAAATGCGTTTTAGCTTAGAAACCTGGCTGTACTTCCTTCACCAACCAACTAACAACTAACAGGCAAAGGGCAGGAACTTTCCAAGGCACAGACCCTCTTCTCAGCTTTCAGCAGTAAAAAGCGTTCTGCACCCATTCTAGTGCAGCCAGAGTGCAGACACCTGCTCGTGAGAGAACCAGAATACTCTGATGAGCACGGTCACGTTTGCATTTGAAACCTGGGTTCTCACTGAAGACAAGCAAGTTGCCCCCAGTTTAGCCCCACTAACTACAGATCAAACTCATTAAGAGGCCTTTCCAGCTCAAACAGGCCTGTCTGTATTACACAGAACCCTGGATAAAGATTACAGAACTAAAAATCAGAGTAAGTTGAGCAGTGCATTGATCTCCACATCATTACCTTGTGGAGCTCAAGCACGGACAGTGCAAGGGGAAATCTTTCAGAAGAGAGATACATGAAGAAATTGCAAAATCCCTGCTGAGTCATGTGCCACAGAAGACCAGCCATCCTTTCCCCCCACACACAAATGAAGAAAGATTTCTTACCACTGAATCATCAATTTGAGAGATGCTGTTGTGACTCATATCCAAGGTTGTTAATGTTCTCCAAGTTGGGATAACTGCTGTCACTGGACAGCTTGAAGTTGCATCCTCTGGCTCCCACTGATCAAACTCAGAGGCCTCTGGCACCAGGATTTCCTGTTAAAGACAAGCACCCTAAAAATATGGTACCTGCATCTTCGGTGAAAGCCCATTGTTTCACAAGCAATCCAAATGACCTTATGAAAGAAAGATCCCTAAGCCTTATCATCACCCAGATTAAAGGTCTTAAAGCAGGAGCTGAGTGTGTCAGAATTATTTTAGATCCACAGGGAGGGAGTCCCAAACACTGGCAGCCAACCCAGGCTGGAGAATGGGAAGGAAGAGAGGGACTGTGAAAGGTACGCTCCTCACAGCCTTGCCAAATCACAGCCCAGAGAAGAAGCCACACGCATTCAGCTCTCGAGGAGTAACAGAAGCACATTCCAATCAAAGCATCAGAAACATCCCTGTGAAGGGACACATCTCATCACTTCAAGTCTGTTCTGAGAGGCCAGCAAACCCTTTCTGCTTCCCAGCTTTAAGAGCAGAACCTGCAACAGGCAGGACAGAAAAGGACCAGGGCTCCAAATGGGGATTCCCCCACCACAGGCGTGATTCTTGCACACGCTTCGAACACCCATCAGAAACTCCCTCTCACCTTCATCGATGTTGCTGAAAACCGAACACTCATTGTGGCCAGAGCATGTTTGGATGAGGTCAGCCCTTTGAGAAGCTTCCCCCCACAATGACTGAGCTATTGGAAAAACATGACAGTCAGAAATGGCAGAACAAACACGGGACACAGCAGAGGCAACTGAAAGCTTCAAGGACGGATTCCCTCCCGGTCCGGAAAGTAGTTACAGCACTGCCTTCAAATCTGGGACTATCAGGTCAGACAGCCCAACATTTGGTAAAGCTACAGCAAGAAATTAGGGGCACAACTACAGAAAAACTAATTCCCAAATATTTCTTTGCACAAAACATCTTCTCTAGGCACTTTCTACCCTCCCTGGGCATTCCCCCAGGTTCAACCGCCCAGGCAGTTGAACAGGGCGCAGTGTTTGACTGTCACCAACCGCAGAGGTGGGTACCTCAAGCTGTGCAGCTCGACCTGCAAACACAGTTACTGCTGTATCCCACCTTCTTTACTGCAAAGAATAAACAACAACTGTCCGGGGGAGGGGAGATGCCCAGCTCAGCAGTTCATACACCAATGAGCTCATTACACAGACTAAGTTTGACATTATAAAAGTCTTTTCGGCAGTTTAATGTGACTCAACCTCTGTCTAGCAAATGGGTCCTTCTCTGGGCACATTGTGCAACAACAACCAGTTCCCAGAGAACTCCTGCTGCCCCTGGAAGCACCTCTCCAGATCACCACTGTTTGGTTTTGGGCAGCAGTTACGATGAGATGAAAATGCAGGTCTGCTGCCAGCCCATCCAGAAGTTTTCAGGAACCCACAGGCACAAAAGTCTTCAAAACAAAAACCTTTTTTATTCTCCCCACACTAAGCAAAGCTACTCCTGAAATTATCCATGCTAGACACACTCCCAGCACCAGCCCACTGAAGTTTCCTTCCCACGCTAAGATGTCAGCAAGTCCCTGACTTGGGGACTGCACTGCAGCTCTGAACCAGCACAGCCTCTCCTATCAGTGAGACAGCAGGCATGTCCAACAAAAGGTCCTGAACCCAACAGAAGGGAACACAGGGTAAGGGCTGTGTGACACAACCAGGCATTCCCACTCTGGAAAGATCTGAAAGGGATGAAAGAGGTTTTGAACACTCCCAGTGGAAGCCCTGTGATCCACACTGAGAGCAGAGCAACGAAAAAATGCCGCAAATTCTCAAGCCAGAAGCGCTGCACTCAAGTGAACCTTCTCAAGCAAATTCACATCAATTCAGAAATCCCTGCTGCTTCCCAAACAAGAAGTACTTTGTAATAAGAGCTCCCATTAGAACCCATCTGTTGGAGCTTCACAGGGACAGAAAGCCACCCTGGGGTAGCTTCTGCATACACTGGAAATGACACACATCCTTTGGGAAGACATGCACAAGCTCTTCTGAATATTTACATCTGGCATCCGTATTGCCAAGTCCTGAGAAAAACCCCACACTGTTTCCCAAATGAAACACTCCTCCTGAACACTGCATGCCCCAACCCCAGCGCCAAAGCAAAGCAATTACCAAGCCTGAGAGACATGCACCAGACCTGGCATTTACAGAGCCCCTCAAATTACAGGCAGTAGCTCAGTTGTACCTCTGTTTGATGAAGAGATTTGAAAATTGACAGGTCAAACGGCAACAGATGCTCCTGAATCTTACTGGTTCCAAAAGGTCCCCCTGTTCCAGTGACCTGGTCATCAACAAGGAAGAACAGTCAGTGTACACAACCCAACCTGTGCTCACTTCAGACAGCTGTGCACGGGCAAGAGCACAAGTACAGCAGCTGGGACAGCCACAGCTCCAACCCCTTTGTCAAACACGGGATGATACAGGAAACTCGCAGATTAACTCTTCAGCAGAGAAAACCCAAACCATCAGTTACACTCCAGCTAAGTGCTCTGAACTTGAGGCACTGAACTTAAGCTGCCACCTGGTGCTTGTATTTTGTAGCACATGGGGCACTCAAATCCCACAGACAAGACTGAGCAAGGCTTCATCCACAGCTGATCAAGCCAGAGTGGCACTCACTAAACCAGCTTCCCTGAAACACCTGGATCCTCCAGGACAGAACTGTCTTCAATTCCAGCCCAGGGGATGAAGTCCAAGGCACTGACAAGATGGATTTGAAGAAAGCATTAGACCATCTCATAAAAAGGCATCTAGTTTTCCCATGTGCCCATAGCATTCTGGCCAGAGCACATGGCACCAGTGCAAAAGGCAGGTGGTTGCAGTTCTGGTTGCTGTGAATAAAATTTTGGGAGAAATCTCTTAAGGTTTGGGGTTTTTTTTTTGGTCTTACATATATCTTATAAACTCTGAAGGCTCCCACACACAAGCTTTCAGAAGGGCCAGAAACTCTCAAGTATTTTTCTAAATAATATGCTCTATATAATATTTTTCTAAATCATATGTTCTTCTCCACCCAGAGAATCCTCTGAACAACAGGTTCTACACACAGAGGATGGCAAAGGCAACTGAAGATCCACAGGAATAACAGTAGAGCTGTGGTTTTGCTTTCTAAACTTTCCAAGCCCTCCAGTGCACCTTACCCAAACCACTGCTTCGTTTCATCTTTGAACATACCACACAGTTACAAGGAAATTCTTCATGTAATAAAAGGGCTGAAAAGACACTGACCTGTAGCAAGCAGTGTTAAAAAAGCTACTCAGCACAAGTCTTTGTAATTCACTGATTTGGTAGAAGAACAAAACATCAAACTGGTTCCAGACAAAAGTTCTCTGAGGCCATTTTACATTTGTTCTGTAATGGCATTTTTCCTGGAAATTCTGGGCCACTCATCTCTAAAACTGATGGTTTTGTTAGTTTGGTTTGGGGTTTTTTAAACTTTCCAATACAGTTAAAGGTGAGAAAGGGGACAGGACTTACACACACATGCATGTATGCATCTGTATGCACTGGCCTAGCCATAGTGTTGTCAAAGAATGCAAGGCTGAAATGAATATTTCCTGCCTCCTTCCTGCCTATCAGCACCCAGTAAGGCTCTGTCACAGAAACCCTAGAGGGCACCGCTGAAGAGATGTCATCACATGGCAGAATCAACGTCTTCCTTAGAGAACTATGTTGAAGGTTGGTAGAATAAGCACCTGTTTAACACCCAGCTCTAAATGCTTACAGGTGTTTACTGCCAGTAAAGATCTTGTGCATTCTAACTAGGCTCCAGAAGCATGCCAAGAATCCCATCACTCTGGCAGAAACACCGCCAGTACTTGTGCAAACATGGCTCACCTTGAAATACTGGAGTCGACAGGTAAAATCTAGAATATGACCCAGATCAGTTTTGGCATCTCCATTAGCACACGTAGGCTTCCCCTGCAGCAACTGTTGAGTGACAGCATATGGCTGCAAGGGTCTGATGTTGAAGACTTCTCCAGCCATTCAGAGCTGCTCTCCTGAAAAACACAGGATGATGGTATCGAACACAACGCTGCCCCAGTTACCAAAGAGCAAATGGTACCTGCAAAACCTAATGTCAGCGATTTCATCTCTGTCATTTATATTCTAAGCTCATGATTAAGGCACCAAAACAATGTCCTTTTTGCTTCTAAACTAGAAGCACTGAATTCAGATAAATTTTCTTTAACACCAGAATAATCCAAGTGTTCAAACAGGCACTCTCTGCATTCAAGCCTTAAGCTCCCAACGCAACTAATGGCAAATTTCCCTCTTAACAGGGCTGGAACCAAAGTTCATTTATACAACATAGAAATTGCTAAACTTTGAGATATCCCTAAGTTCAATAGCAGCTCAGACTTATTCTAACCAGAAAAAGCAGCACCTACCATCTAACAGACAAACCTGACATCCTTTGCTAAGCTGCTGATGTGCAAAGCTGCAGCATTTTCTTGGACAGTCTGAGGACTTTCACCACACTACCACCAGAGCAAGCTCCCAGGGCAGGAAATGCATTATCTGGCAACATTTTTACAATCCCATTTCTTTCCAGGAACACTAGGAAACAGCATCCAAAGGCCTCCTCTGACAGCATCCCAAGAGCAAATGTGGATTACAGCAGTCAGAATACATGCACACGTGGAATTAACATCTTCCTCCTCTTCCTTTTAAGGACACCAGTTTGACCTGACAGACAGGAGAGCATCGGCTTTCCTGATAAGCAGAGTTCTCCAAAGAGTAAAACTCCCTTTGGCTTCAGTGGGAGCAAGTCCCAGAGTCCAGCTGCACATCACCACAAGGTTCCACTCACATACAGCGGTCAGACATCAATGATTTTGGCACTAGTGAGGCTACAGGCACTACAGAGTCAGGGAACAGTTCTTCAGGACCTTCCTTAAAGTGTTCCACAATTTGCTGAGTGCCCCCTCTGAAGTGGCTTCACCTGAAGTTAATTTTGTGCCAGAACAATCTGAACCACGCTTCACCTATCACCTCAGCCAGCCAGAATCACAGCACAGCATTCAGCCTCCTGTCCCTCAAAACAAAGCCAGCATGGGTTAATCATTTCACACGCCTCCTGCTCCTGGTGAGCCACTTAGAGATGTTGCAGCAGTGCATTTCATTGTCAGCTGTCAGCCTCAGAAAAGCACATCCTTTCATTAACTGACCAGAAGGTCTCATGTTTCCTGAATTCTGGAAGAACAACATTAAGACAGGTGAAGTGATGCATTCAACACACTCTATCAAGGCTCACTGAAATGACACAAACTTCCTGACTGGTTGCACTAAAACATACCAAGGAATTCATCAATTTCTGATTTATTTCCAAAAGCAGCTGTGCTTCTGTGACAGTTCCTCCTCAAATACAGCTTGGATCAAAGCACAAACAGCAGAAAAAGGTGAAGAGGAAGAACAAGTCTCGGTCTGATGTGAAAGGCTCAGATCTCATGGTCTGGAGATTAAATCTCACAGGTATACACATGCATGCACATGGAGGGAACCATCCCCAGTTAAATTCTTGCAGGTTCTTTACCTTTGTGGAAGAGCTCTTCAGCCAGTGCAGCAGTGATCCCATTGATCTCCTGCAAAGATTAAACCATTGCAATGAAGTGTTACACACTTACAGTTCAAAGTGCATCCTTGGCCAAAATAAGTCTCCCTTTTTTGCTGTGGTACAGGACTTTTAAAAATAGAAATCAACTGTCATCACATCTTATAGATTCTCTTTGTAACTTGAAAATACTTCATCAAATTATTTCATTTCATAGGTTTTTCGTTTCCAAGATGGAAAATACTGAACTACATTTAAATAATCACACGCTGCATGTTTCCAAAAAGGGCAACAGCAACTAGAGCAATTCTTACTGACCATCATCAGCCCAATGCCAAACAAAGCCTGGTTTTAAAGAAACTATTACCAGTACAGTTTTCTTCAAATTTGAACATTAGACTAACCTAATGCAATAATGTCCTGGCCAAAACCAGGACAATTAAGCACTCAACATTTCCTTTAGAGCATCACTAATACACTGATAACTTTAGATTAACAAGTCTACAGGGAAGAAGAGATCTGTAAAAATTAGTCTTGTGGACTTAACCTCCTTGCTGAAGAAGAATTCAAAGTCCCTGTTCACCATCCTCTATCTTCTCTGCCCTTCTGGACCTACACAGTGCTCAACCCCCTTTCTACACACTGACAGCTCCAGGAGGAAAAGAAAAAGCCTGGAAAATTCTCCCTGTGGGAAATTGTTCTTTTAAAATCTAAAGGAGCACAAAGGTCAGTACAGGTATTTCCCATACTTCACAAAAGGCAAATGCTCTGTAGAAGTCCAGAAATAGTTCTGAGCTCTTCCAAGAGCTCTCTCTAAGGCTCACAAGAAGAACAAAAACTGTGATAGTTTAGGCACACACATCTCATTTTAAGGTAGCTGCAAAGGACAAACAGGCATTACAGATCATCATGAAATGAGTATTTGAGGAGTTTACTTCACTGACAAACCCCTCATGATTCATGACAAGGAAATAAATCCATGGGCCATCTGCAGCACAGTTCAGCTCATCTGATGAGGTGAACATTTCAGACAAGCACATTCTTAGTATAACTGAAACCCCACTCACTGAGGATGAACAGTTTGGAGAAGCAGCTTGAAGCTGCATTCCGAACAAAATCCAACAGTTCTGTTATTGGATAAAGCCAGTTACACTCACCTGGCATGCAGAGATCTGACTGAAACCCAGGCTCTGTGTTCCCTTCATCATCTGGGGGACACAGCAGAATTTTCCTACCTTTATAATCGAAACAAGGTCATGACGTGGAGTATTGTAGCCCACAGAAAAGGAGCTCTAGTCCTCTGTCAGACCTACAAGAGGCCTCTGTCTTCGCTCTCTTATATGCACCAATCCCACAGAAATCTATTGTTTGCAGGTGTCTCTGAACAGCAGCTTCTGGGTACTCAATTATTTTCTTTTAAAAGCTTCTATCTGGAAGTTAAGAAACCAAATCTAAGATGACAAAGTATAAGACACTGCAAGGAAGTAAGCACCCCCATATCACTGCACACCCCTGTTCAACACCAAAGCAACAATAAGGTTGTACACTGCTGTCACATCCAACTGCTGCTCTTTGCCAAGCCAGACACAGCTTTCCCCTGGAACACAAAGACTGCAAAGCACTTGTAGTGTATTTACTGTGGTTATTTCTACACCAGTTTAGTTCCATTAACCTAGGGAATAAGATTAAATAATCCCTACTGGAAATGCTACAAATAAGAATAGACAAGAAAAAAAATAATCACAGAATCCCAGGCAGCTTTGGGCTGGAAAGGACCTTAAAGCCCATCTGGTTCTAACCCCTTGCCATGGGCAGGGACACCCCCCACCAGCCCAGGGTGCCCAAAGCCCCATCCAACCCGGCCTTGAACCCTGCCAGGGATCCAGGGGCAGCCCCAGCTTCTCTGGGCACCCTGTGCCAGGGCCTCATCACTGTCCCTGGGAAGATGATTTTTTTTCCCTAATACCCAATTTAACTCTCCCCTCCTCCAGCTTAAGAACATTCTCCCTTGTCCTGTCCCTCCCTGCCCTTGTCACCAGTCCCTCTCCAGCTTCCCTGTAGCCCCTTCAGGGACTGGAAGGCCGCTATAAGGTCTCCCCAGAGCCTTCTCTTCTGCAGGCTGAACCAGCCCAACTCTCTCAGCCTGCCTCCATAGCAGAGGTGCTCCAGCCTTCTCTGGCCTTGCTCCAATGGCTCCACGCCTGTCTTGTGCTAGGGACCACTGAGCTGGATGCAGCATTGCAGGGGGCGTCGCTCCAGATCAGAGGGGCAGAATCCCCTCCCTTGACCTGCTGGTCACACTTCTTGTGAAGCAGCCCAGGGGACAGTTGGCTTTCTGGGCTCTAAGTGCACACTGCCATGGGTGAAAGTTGAGGTTCCTTCCTGTCAGTGTTGCGCTGATCCAGAGCTTAGATACCATACTTTAGCTTGATGGACCTTTCATTCTCAGGAAAGTACTGAACAGGTGACTGAAAATAGGATGCAGGCTCTCTCTTCACAAGCAGTCACATGGGGGTGGAAGTTACACCAAGAGATGTTTTAGTTCAATGCAAGAAATACATTTCTTTACAGTGATTTACTTGACCAACCTTCCCAGGGACGTGTCAGAGTCCTCATAACTGGAGGCTTTCAAGATGCAAAAGGAACATCCATCTCCATGCCAATCCGGTTATGATGATGAGATACTTGGTAGATAGAGGTGAGAGGCTCCCTGAATCAGCCACAAATCAGTAGGCTCAAGCTGGTCAGTACTACTGGGGTGCTGTCACACAGCTTGTGTTTAAGACAGATCAATCATGCCAGTCTGCAAAAGAGCACACAGACACGTCCTCTGAGCCCTTACAATATGCTTGAGTGGAAGAGAACTGTATGCTTCAAGGTTGTAGAAGACACAGGCAAGGCATGTTACATGGGATCGTTAAGGATGGGCCTAGGAGAGCTTCATGGAATTAAAGAGATAAAACTAGGGAGAAATAGGAAGACCTGTCAGAATTTAATCTATTATTTAGTATTATTTCTACCTTTATTCCAAATGAAGTAAAAGAACAGCACAAAGCACAAGGAATAAAGTAAAAGCAACAAGGTTTCCACAGCTAGTTTAAGACAGAGTGCGTTATGAGTTCTGCCCCCTGCCAAGAAACCAAAATTATATATTGATGTACACATCCTTGCTTTTGCAGGAGTAGGATTCTGATGAGCATAAAACATCAGTAGCAGTGAACTGTGTAGGCAGGATGACAGTGTGTCATTTTTGAATTCTTGGTAAACAACTACAGATGCTGCCCTCTTGTATACATGAAAATAAATCCCCGTGTCTAAGGTATAGAGGAATCCTTCCTGTGGAAGCAGAACTGGTCTCATCACGTAATAACATAATTATTTTGAAAAAGTTAAATTACTTTTTGATTTACAAGATGAGAGGGCAAAAAGGAATCTCACAAACCGTTACTTTTTCAGAAGCTATAGCTCAGAAATAGTCAAGTGGAATGTTTTTTTAATTTCTATTAATTCCACATTGAATCCTGTACATCCAATTTTAGCCTAGCACATTTTTACAGCTGAATGTACAGCTGGGACCTCTGGAAATAAGAGCTTTTATTATGGAAATGCTGGCATAGTTTTAGCTAGGGTCGGCACACGTAGCCTACTGTAATGTGCTTTAAAACTTGAGATGGAGACCAGAAGTCTGAGGCTTAACAGTAGCAAACCCTGTATGCCTGAAACACAAGCCTCCCCAGAAATGTCATGCAAGACTGCTGCTCCTGGCATAACTCTCATTGAGTTAAAAGGTCAAAATGAACCTCATTGTGCTTGTTTAAAAAGTAGACGGTAACAGGAAATGTCTTGATTTGCAGATACAAATAAAAATTTTCAGAATGAGAAGATGTTGAAGAGCATAACAAGTCACACCTGGGTACATATGAAACTATGTGATTGGTTAAAGAAAATTTAGGTGTGTTAAAATGGGTAAATGCTAATATTTTGAAACTGCTGATTTGGTTACTGACCAAAGATTCCTCAGCCAAAAAAAAAAAAAAAAAAGAAAAAGAGTAGTGGAATGTCAAAGCACTTTAATTTCTATGTCTGCATAATTTTATACTAACAGGTGAGACAGTCTGGTCAGGATGAGACGATGGACTGATACTGCAGCAAATGATCTGAGAAAATGAGTTCTCTTTGGCAAGGTTCATAAGGCAGTTGTAAAAATGCCTGATCATCTCATTAATGTGGGTTTAAAACGAGAGTTCAGGATTACGAGTATAAAAAGTGTTGATTATCAGATAAATGGAGTCAGATGGACAATGACGTCCCTTCTCATTTTTACTGTGTTTAATGGAAAGTGACTTTGCACACATTTTCTACATATGAATACAGTCCTTTCATTTTCTGTCCTTTCTTATTTCTCACTTTATTCCTTATCTTCCTATTTCTCATTCACCTTCTCCTACGCTTCTCAGCTCAATGCAGCTGTTCATTATGTCTCCCTCCCCCGGTCATTTCACACAGGATAAATTGACACTCTGAGCTCTGCGTTAGTCTGCCATCTCCAGATGCACAAACGCTTGCCTAGCTGGGGCTGGGTAACTAGTAACACACTAGTGCTGGTGTGGACGTGGTCTAAATCTAGGAGGATAATCCTTGATCTCTCCCACAGCTGTTACTGGAGGAGAAATGCATTTTCTTGCAATTCTGATGATTGTTTTTGCAAGTGATTACTGCACAGAGCTGTGGAGTGTCTGTTTCCAATTCAGGCATTTGAATAAAAGAATAATGAGAATAAATGCAGAATAGATTTTGGGGAATGCTTTCATGTATACTAAGCGAGGTGTTTGGTCTGAGAAACCTGTCACCCATCCTAAATGTCCACATGGACATCACCTAAACTTCATTAATTTATCTTTACCTTTTTTCTATCCAAGTTTTATCCAATTCTTTAAGACATTTATGATTTCCATGCAGGGAAATTCAGGTCCTTTGGATTGTCCCAATGCTTCCTGGTACAATCTGTGATATAAAAATTCTACAGTTTTGTAGTTAAATTTCCCATTTTTTAAATCCCTGTCCTGGTTTCAGTCAGGATGGAGTTCACTTCATTTGTAGCAGCGGATGGAATGCTGTGTTTGGGAGTTAAAATGAAAACAGTGCTGATAACACCCTGATGTTTTTAGTTGCGGTCAAGCAGTCAAGGACTTTCTCAGCTCTTCATATTTCTCTATTAATGAGGAAGGAGGGGACAAAGCCAGGACAGGTGCCCCAAATTGGCCAAAGAGAGTATTCCATGACAATTACGTCCTGCTCAGTATAAAGGGGGGCTGATGGGAGGAGGAGCGGGGCGGCTCCAGGATGCGCGGTTTTGGGGGGATGATCAGGTTCCGGGACGGCTCTGGGTGGCACGGCCTGAGCTGTGGGTTGGGTGAGACACTGCATTGGGTATCAACAGCTTCATATAATTTTGCTCTAAAGTCCTGTCAGCTTTGTTATATTTTATCTTTCTGCTATTCTAGTAAACTCACCTTAACCCAACCCACGGGCTTTTGGTTTCTTGGTTTTGGGTTGTTATTTGCCCCTTCCTTCTCCCTTCCCTTTCCTCACCCCCGCCACACACCTCTCCCCCTCCTCTTTTCCTTTAAAGAGCAGGCAGCTGCGTGGATCTCAGCTCTCAGCCACGGTGAAACCACGACAATCCCTTCATCAGAACCACAGTTTCTGCTCTGAATTGATCAGTTTTGATTGGTTATCGTCAACAATGTAGAGATTTCTGCTTGCTCACAGTAGTTTACACCAACACATATAAGTATATATATGTTCTTCAGGCCTTGTTAACATGTCATTTAGAACTCACAAATATGCGTAATGTATTGCAGACATCATTTATGTTCAAATCTTAATCTTAAAGAAGTATAGATTTGCTTAATATTTTAAAATATCATGTATTATACACTGAATTTTACCTATGTTTTCCCAGTTTCAAAGTGTAGCACCTGTAGTAGGTACACTGTGGACTTGGAGGAGATACTGTTTTGAAAGGCTGTAGCAGATGAGCCTTTCTATGGGAGCATTTACACTCCCTTTTTGATCACTGCTTCCCAGAATCTTCTAGAAACTACAAAATGTATTTTAAAAATTAATCATTAGAAAATACTGATGTAAAACTGAAGGTCATAGTTGTGTACAAATTAGTGATAATGAAATCATCAAGTGTGCAGATTAGATGTTCAACAGTGGTAGTTGAACCCCAGTGAGCTCCAGAAGTAAAATAATGCACATTAAAGTGTTTGAATCAGCATGAACAAAAAATGGATGGTCACTCTGGTACCCCTTAGCATAGATTCTCACTAGGCAATAGGTCAGCAGTAAAACAATTCCCAAGAAACCTCAACTTTCTAAATCAGAACTTTTTAGCTAAGTGTATAAGATTAGTACAAGTTATACAGGTTTGCAAATAATGGATATGGGAAATTTATCATGTTTATATTATATCTGAGGAGAGGTGGACAAGCATAAATGTCATGAAGAATATATTCTGAAGTGAGAAATATTTTTAAATAGTGGATTTTTATATATGTTTTTATATATGTTCAGGTATTTGGGTGAGAAGCCTCGTTTGTGCTTGCCAAAAGCTACATAAATCCCAGCTCAGGTACAAGATGAAGATGGTGGAGCCAGTTTTTCCAAGCCAGAGAAGTTGGGTGCTTATTTTAGCCTGGAATGATTTAAAAAGTGACACTACATCAGTACTAAAAGAATGCTAAAGCAATATAGCTAGAGTCAGCATCTCGTCGTGGTTATTCCCAGTTGAAAAGTGCACTGATAACAAAGAAAGGGAAAGTTACTTACCAATAACCAATTTCTTTTGAGCTATCTTGTACGCATATCTTGCTTTGCAAGTGATCATTTACTAAGGCTCTTGAAGTCAAGGACTTTTTTTCCCCCCCTTCTTTTGCACTATCTAGAGAGATTACATATTTTCCAGTCTCTGTACTCATTTCATTCTCAGACATGAAAGACATGCCTGCAGTAAGACCTTCCCTTAGCTATCAACTACATGTTTCTCCAACATAAAGAGACTTCCAGAGAAAACACAGGGAGATCTGGAAGTGAATGCATGAATCTCAGAAGAATCTCAAGCACTGTTAAATATCCCTTTCTTATTTGAGTGTTTGCTTCATGAACATTCATGCCCTCTTGTGTGTTTGTAGGAAGATGTTTAGACTCTCCGGTGAAGACTGGCTTAACTTCTGGACATTCATTCATAGAATTAGTCTGAGGTTTAGAAACTACTCTATATTCATTCATTTCCTTTTGAAGGTAGTGAGCAAGATACTTCACTGGATATATGCAGGTCTATAGATTTTGAATGTTTGCACTTCCTTGTTGAATCAATAATGCACAATTAATGTTTCATTTTCCTCAAGAATTCAGGAAATCAGATAGAAGTTTAAACCCAGTTCTTATTTATTTAGAATCTAATTTATCATATATGAACTCAGTTCCAATATTTTCTTTCATAGCCATTAAGAAAAACAAATACCCACATAGGTAAGAACTGAGACGGAATCAAATCTTTTAACCATTTTAATGTATCCAGTTTGGTATCTTTAAATGTAAATATATTTACATATATATTTGTTGCACAAATGATATGGACTTGTTCTTTTAGTTAATTGAGAAGTATTTATCACTCATTTTGTCTTATATGAATTGTGTTCAGTAATTCCATAGAAATGTTTCCTACAATTTCAAGCTTCTGAGCAGTTTTTAAATAATTATAATTTGATTAAGCCATCACCTTGGCATATTCCTTCCCTAACTGGAATCCTCTGCTCTCAATGACATTGGGCAGGGATACAAGAGAGAACATTTACTCATAGGTTAATAAAAAACCTCAAGATCTGACATTTTGTGAACTATCAACTTCAAAAATTGTTTTATGACATTGGGAATGCAGTAGTTACACTTGGCTTCAGACTAGTTCAAATATTAGACCTTAATATGACAGTATCGCTAACTTTTTTTAGGTTTCTCAAGATGTTCCTAAAATTCATACTTACACGTATGGTCTTCACACAATACACATAAAATTTTATTTTGTTTAAATTCAGACTCCCTGTAGCCTGGTTCCAAAGACCCAATGCCTGTTTGCAGCTGGAGTGCATTACGTGATTCCATCTTCTACTTCAGTTTAATATAAAAAACCCCTGTTACAAAAATCCAGTTTAAACTTTCTAGGAAGTCTTCACAATGCAAAACAAAACACAGTAAATGGGAAACTTCCTTAAATTACATTGATACTTCTGTCTCAAAGACTGTTTAGGTACACACAATGTAACTCTGCAGAATGAATTCACATGAATTTTAGTCCATTATGCATATATTAGTCTGATTCATGCATTTCTGTAGCTTCTAGGGTAAGAAGCTATTTAAAGCTTAGTTTTCTGGAAAAGGGTTTGTTTTTTCTCAGCTAGCCACATTTCTCTGTATCTATGTGTTTCACTACGCTGTGGTACAGTATAGGGGGAAGGTTAAGCCCTAAAAGTTACTGAAATGCATTGTGTCAGTGAGAGAATACTCTCTTTACTAGAAACTAGGCACTTTATTTTGTTGCCTTTATTTCAGGCAGTGTGAAACTTGGGGTTTTGAGTTGCTGTTAAAAGCTACACAAATTCTTTTAATTAAATAATTATTTTGCTGATAGTATCCAATCTGATGTATGGCTGAAAGTTCAGCCGCCATTCAGGGTTGAAGCCATTTTGTCCTTAGTGTTAACCTAGTTTTCATAACTTTTTCACTGTGGTAGAGTTAGCTCAATGAGAGGAGAATATCTGTAACAAGTAGACAGTATTCCAGATTACAGATCAAATCTGATTAGCTCAGAGTAATTACTTTGAAATATTTTTTGGGTTTTATCCATTTTTTTATCCCCAGATAAAAAAATGTATTTCTTTGTCCCGGAATCTAGCAATGGCAAGGACAAAAATTACACAAACCCCAGTGATGCTTGCAGTAGGCAGCAATGAAGGAAATGTTTTCACTAATTTGAAAAAAAAATAATGAGCAAGACCTTATTTGATGTTTTGGTTAGAAGACCACATAGTATTTAGGGGTTTATTAACCATATAATTCCGCTAATATCCAATATTCAACTCAGGCCTCAATATTATATAAATGACTTTGAACTTCATGCCTCAAATTTATAAGATAAAATATACAAACAACCATGAGACCTCCAAAAAGTTAACTTAAATTATATTGGAGTCAAGATTTCTTTACTGTTTCATAATCTGTCTTTGCCATGTTGCTTCTGATTGTGGCCACCGACTTGACCTGCTGTCACTCAGATAGTCTTCAGACTGTCTGGAGGTGTTTTTCATCATTTTAATCACAGGGCATTATCGAAAATATTTGAGTGTAGATGAAAATGAAATGTTTTGTGGATTGTATCAGCTGACCATATTGTAATTGTAAGAGGTTCTAGGAAATTTTAGTTTTTCCTAAAATATCATAGTTTTTCTGATAGTAATGTTTATTTTAATTGTACTTGTAATTCTTTCTTCATCAGTTGAAAGACTTCAAGATAAAATCACCATGCACCCACAGTTACAGATTTTTTGTTTTTGCAGGATTGTAAAGAAAAGATATATGGGGTTTTTTTGGTAAAGGTCCTAAAATGTATTTTCTATAAGTCAAGAACACTGACTAGTACTTAGTGCTTTTTTAAGATATTAGAGATCTTAGTCCCTCCATACAGTTGTCATGCCTCAAAAGTCATGCATCTCCTCTAATTCCCCAGCACCTGTCTCTCCTGACTAATCATCACCCGTGAATGGGCAATTACTGTATTTTAAAAAACAAAAGCCTTCTTTATACAATTACTGGGTGCTCCTTAGTCATACCTGTGCAACTTGTTTTTCAGGGGGGGTATTTCTGAAGCTTCCCTCTGCCTGTAAACATCTGACAATATAGTAGGAGGATCTCTAACAGGAGGACTGTGACTGTTTCTGTGCTCAAAATCTATTTCATGGAAGCAATTTATTTTTTTTTTCCATTTAAACTAATTGAGGCCTTTGTGAGAATTCCACGACACAATCTCATGAAAAAATTGACTAAGGGAGGGAAAACAAAACCTGTGATAAATGGTAAATTTCTGTATATGTTAAAGGTCATAATATGGTTCTGGGGGATGGTTCTCATCTTGATAAACAATTCGGAAACATGAAGAACTTGTGTAAGAGCAGAGTAACTTCAGAAAGAGAGAATTGAAAGAGAACCATGATAAGATTCAACATCAGCAATTTCAAAGCCTAATGAAAATATTTTCCTATTTGTCAGATAAAGTGACGTTATCCTTTTACTCAAAGCACCTTGTTGTACCAAGGTACCATGATCTAACTCTACTGGAGTCTAGAATGCCTAGTCACAGACACCAAGCCTCTACTCAGCCAGATGTATGCAAGATCCCTTTTGGAAGCCACGTGCATATAGTAATGCCCTGTACTCAAGATGTCTTACTAAGAACTGCAGTGGCTGTTAGTTTCCAGGATAAAAGCTGACTTGTGTTGCTAAACTCAGGATGCTTTTACCAGAGACCAAAACCATTGAAAGGGGAAATGTCAATCATCTGGATGATCCAAATTTTATTCATGGCACCTGCAAGTCTCTTTCAAACCACATAACATCACTTCCCATTGACAAATATTAACAGCTGAATAAGAATTGAAATGGGAAAACATGGGAAAATTATGATCTTGGGAAGTCAGAAACATTTGGCAATTAACTAATTTAGGACTTTTGAGAACATACGTCCTCCCACCACCAAATGATCATGATGAAATTTTTTGTCTGTCAGACAGGAAAAATGTCTACTGTACCAATATCTTCCTCAATCCATTATTGAGATATTGGTACTGTTGGGTTTGGGTTTTTTTCCCACTATTTATTGTTTAAAATTGTGGACTTTGGGGTATTTTATTTCAATTTTTTTGCCATTTTGATCCTTGAATAACAGAACTGAAAACAGAAATGCTGACTCAATGTCTTTAACAGTGACTGAAAAAAAGAGATGTGTAAAAATATTAAAGTTGCATAATCTTCTAAATTAATGTCACATTGAACTAACAAACCAAATAAAATAAGGAGGGTAACACTTTGAGTATTAGTAGACTAAGCTACAGTTTTCTTTTATTATCCCTACTGCATTATAATTCCAAAAGACAGCATTTTTTTGTTTCTTATATGAAAACCAAAAGAAATCAGTAATATTCTCAGAAAAGATTTTTTCTTTTTTTTTTTTTCTTTTTAGAGTGTTTCCATTAGGTCAATTAGAAATTCTAAGTAAGTATCTGAAGTATGGGACACAGGGGGAAATGGACAGCCCCTTTTCAGTTGTCTGTGGAGACAGAACCAGGGGCAATGGCCTCAAGTAGGAACATGGGAAGTTCTGCACCAATATGCAGAAGAACTTCTTCCCGTTGAGGGTGACAGAGCCCTGGGACAGGCTGCCCAGAGGGGTTGTGGAATCTCCATGTCTGGTGATATTCAAGACCCATCTGGATGCCTCCCTGTGCAACCTGTCCTAAAGAACCTGCTTTGGTATGGGGGGTTGGACTCGATGATCTCTCGAGATCCCTTCCAACCCCTGTGATTCTGTGAAGTTTATGTAGTTTTAGGGACAATCTGTGTATTATTTCCTGTATTGTAGGAAAGAAGTACACAAGATTTGTCCAGGCTTTCACAGGTAAAATCCTGAAACGATATACAAAATTAGTTTATTCATCAAGATAATATGGAAGGACTCACTGAAAGAAGAGTTAAAATATTTTTGTTTCTAAATATGTTAAAGTTCAATTCTGTCCGTGACCAATCCTATATTGCCTAACAATATTGAAGCAATATTAAACTGCTGGAGATTGCTATAGAAGTCATATAGTACCTGCTTTCCAGAGATTATATGTTAGTATGTCTTCCAAAATAAGGTTTCAGTTCTTTTACCACTCTATCCATCTTTGAATGGAATAATATGTTAGATACTTACAAGGGAACGTGGGGTCAACAAATGACAGTTTTACAAAAATATCATAGAAATACAGTATGGGATTTAAAAAAACAAAAGCCAAACCTAATTCCATGTTCTGACTACACTAGTCACACCACTTTCAACAGTAACACTACTTCAAATAGGAGATTCTGTCTGCTGGGGACAAGAATGGCCAATGTGATGATGCAAGGAGTCAGAATAAGCCTAAAATTTCTTTCAGAAATAATTATTAGCTTTTGATTTCTGATTTGTTCAGAGACTTGATGTTGCAGTTCAGGAAAGCATTCACCAGAGTTTTGGAAAAGACAAGCATGGTGGAACACAAAAATCTTTTCATCTTTGGCCTGATTCAGTATCCCAATCCCTGTGAAGGTAGCCAGTTTCATATTCATGGGCATGAGAAAGAAGGAATTTGCAGCAAGGCTTGAGTCAGATGGAAAAATCACTTTGTGAAATTAGACCTACTGAATATTGTAGTGTTATAAATTTGAGACATAGTCCAGTTGATAAAGCCAAACAACAATTTATTAATTAAGCAAGCCTGCAAGATATAGGCAAATATCAGCGCTGGGCGTCCGGAGGAGACCCTTGCTCCTGCAAACGGCACGCACCTCACCCTTCTGGAGTCCCCTTTTTATAGTCCTGTAGTTCCGGGTACACGTGGCATATTCCAGTGTTTTTCTGTAGCTGTGTAAGCTGGTAGTGGGGGTCGTCCTGGTCCCCCGTAGTCCTCCTCTACGTTGTGTTCAGTATCTTATTTGGTTAACTCATTTAATCCTATCAGGATGTTGCTAGTGATAAAACAATGGTTCCCCTTTTGACCTGGTTACCTATTCACAGCCATAGTCTACCACAGGCACCAACTCAGCAAGATCTGAAGTTCTTTCAGGGTGTTACTAGTGATGGAACAATGGTTCCCCTTTGCCCTAGTTGCTTATTTACAGTCATAGAAGGTTTGAGAACAATTACTTATTACAGTAGGATTCCTATAGATGAGTCAAGTAGTTAACTCATACATAAATGCTTACCACTGTGTTATCTCGGTTAACCTAATGGTTTTTCTCCTTTTTGTTTTGAATTGTGGATTCATAATAATTTACACACATCTTTTGAGATCTGTATTGCAGCATCTTACATTAGCTCTCTCCTTCTGAAATTCCCCATTCTGGGCTTTATCTATATAGTGTAAATGTAAAGTTAAAATGTTATACTTAAAGGAAAAAGTCTGAAACCATTTTCATGTTAGTCCTATATAACTATGTCATCATGTAGCTTAAAATATCCTCTCTGAAATTAACTGATGTGTTGCAGCAAATTGTTCTCTGGGTGGGCAGAAAGAAATTCTATTAAAGCTAATGAAAAATGCACATCTGTGGCACAAGACCATATCTCCAGAAGATAGAAGCAGTATGTGGAATAACTTTCTTTCAAATTTAAGCCTGATCACTGAGCTCTTCCTATGAGAGAGGCAAGCTCATCAGACTTTGGAGAACTCTGGGAAAGTTTGATACTCTGAAAAATTTTGAAGCAGAAACCTTGTCAAAATAGTGAGCAAATCAAATTAAGTAAAGAATTAGGTTGGTTTTTTTTTTTTTTAATATGGCTTGATTCTGACACATAATTTTAATTATTTCTTTTTAATTTCAAATATTCTGAACAAGTTGCACCCAGTCCTCACAAAGCAGAATGACTTTGTTAAGCCTAAATCTCAGGTTTCACCATGTTAAGAAGTACTTTAGATACATTACATACACATAAAATCATTGTTTGTAATTTACAAAGGACAGAGAAACCATTAGTAATATTAGGATCTGTGCTTTCATGAAGGAGGTGTAGTGTTGGTACATTAGAAGATGGATTTACTAGTGGAGCAGAGCCAAACATCTGTGTTTCACTGCATACATTAGTTTTGGTCCCAGAAAACCAGGAACCAACAGAACTGAGCAGAGAACATCAAACTCTACCAGTCAAATATTGCTAGGTTTTTCTTTACAGAGCTTTTTTTAACATGTCAAGGAATAAAAAGTCAATGATGCCTTTAGTATAACCATTATTTTTGTGATGGTTTTAATACAAAAGGATTCTTGTCATTCTGTGGAACCTCTTCATGGCAAGTATGTTTTTATCAGAAAAATATGCTTCTCCCCATCCCTCCCATGATATACACAGTGCTCAAATCTTCTTCGTTTGCTTTCTCATACTCAAAGGTTCACTCAGAGGTCTTTGGAAAGCTGAAGCGCTGTTTTAGCCAGATAGAGGTTGAGCTTAGTCCTTACGACTGGACCCTGAATTAACTTCTGGACTTCTGAGGAATAAATTTGCAACTCTTAGAGATTCATTTTGGCCTAAGATAGCTTGCAAAATTAATGAAAGCCAGGACATTATTTCAGAATGAGATAAATGTTCCTCTTCAAATGGATGTTGTGGATGTCCATGGCAGTGTTCAAGGCCAGGGTGGATAGGCCTTTGGACAACCTGATCTAGTGGAGGGTGTCCCTGTCCATGGCAGTGGGGGCTGGAACTAGATGATCTTTGAGGTCCCTTCAAACGCAAACCATTCTGTGATTCTGAGATTCTAAATAGAGTGCTTATGACTAATAACCAAGAATATTCATTGCTACAGACACTAGAGACAGCTTTCTGAATATGGCCTTTCTTCATTACTGTGTCTCTGTATCTATGATTACCTTATCTGTAATTCTCCTGTAATTGTTGATAATCTCTTAGAGACCAGCCCTCTAACTTTGGCACAGACTGTAAGCAGGAGTCACCACTGAATATTTCTGTCATTAAGATTTCCTCTGCCAAGGCTCACACACACTGTATTTTCAGAAAAAAAAAAAAAAAGTATAGTGCCTTTTCTTGAATGCAAGATGGGAACTTGGGGGACAAAGTCCATCACACTGTAAGTGAAGACAAGGTTCGTGACCTTGAAACTTGAGTATCCCCAAGTGCATAGGACATGATGAGATGCACCCAAGAATCCCAAAGGAATTGGCTGATGTAGTTGCCAAGCCACTCTCTATGATACTTGAAAAGTCATGGCAGTCAGCTGAAGTCCCTCATGACTGGAAGAAGGGAATAATTACAGCCAGTTTTTTTAAAAGGGTACAAAGGACAATCCTGGGAACTATTGCCCTGTCAGCCTCACCTCTGTGCCTGGGAAGATTATGGAATAGGTTCTTCTAGAAGCTATGCTAAGGCACATGGAGGACAGGGAGGCAATTCAAGACAGCCAGGGTGGCTTCACCAAGGACAAGCCCTGCTTGACCAACCTAGTGGGTTTCTACAATGGAGAAAAGAAAGCTCTGGGAAGACCTTATAGCAGCCGTCCAGTACCTGAAGGGGACCTGCAGGAAAGCTGGGGATGAACTGTTTATAAGGGCATGTAGCAACAGGGGCAATGGTTTTAAACTAGAGCAGGGTAGGTTTAGGTTGTTCATTATAAGTTCTTTATTAGGAGGGTGATGAGACACTAAAACAGGTTTCCCAGAGAGTTAGTGGAGGCCTCATCCCTGGAGACTTCAAGGTCAGGCTTGATGAAGCTCTGAGCAATCCAATCTAGTTAAAGGTGTCTCTGCCTACTGCAGGGGGATTGGACTAGATGACCTTTAAATGACCCTTCCAACCTCACACATTCTATGATTCCGATGGAAGTGAAGTACTTGAAAGCTGTTTCTTCTTCCTTCTGACTCTGTTCCAGCTGTTTGATCCCATGTCTGTAAGGTATATATCATTAACTACAAACCAGCAGAAACAGTGTTTGAGGTCAATCTGTATGTCACTTATTTTTAGCTTTTTTTGGCACCATAATATAACTACCCAGCTCAAAATAAGTGCAATGACCTATGTTTCTTCAAATCACAAGGTCTCACTTCACCATAATTTGCATGAAAAATAGTATATACTCTTTTTTTTTTTTTAAGAAAAGAAGACAGGATTACAAGGAAAAAAGAACAGATGCATAACATAAGCAACATAAACTTTTTTTTTCCATAGTGGCTTTTTATCTTGCCTTTCTCTTATGTCTTGCCTTTTCTATTCATATAACAAGACAAATATGATGACAATTTATTTGTTTTCATAGTCAGTAATTCTGGGATTACTTTTTAACTTTGGGATTTTTTTTTTTAACTGTGGGAGAACAGGGGTAAAACCAAGAAGTATATTTCATCTGGCAAAGTAGGGTTTTTTTTATTGTTTGTCTTTTTTATTATTCAATTCTTAGACATTTCAAGAGTAGACATGAAGTTTATGAGTCTAAATGTTGAAAGTAAACAGAATTCAAGCTTCTACATTTTAAAAACACTTTTAAAACCAGAACTTCAACTCCAAAGTCCTATAAAAGTTTTGTGTATTTTACCATTCTCTCTTCTGCAGTATTAATTGAGTTTAACCAAAATATTTAAATACTGCATTTATTAGCAACTTAGGAAAAACATTTTCAGATATTTAAAAATAAAATGTCCATTCAGTTTTCTAGTAACATATTGACTGAAATCAGAATTGTCATTAAACTAGTATTTGGGATTTCCAGTAACTCATCCTTTGATATATGAATGTAAATACCACTCATTATCAATGTTCATGACAATTAGAAGACTGCTTTGTGTTACCTGCTACAGAAAAAAACAGTAGAGGAAAGAAGCTATGCTTCCAAAGGAAACACCTAGTCCAGAATTAAAATCCTGGACCCTGAATGCTCCAATAAATCAGCTCTGCCTCACATCATGTCCTGACTAAGGCCACTGTTCACCTTTTCCAACAATTTTGTGCTTTATTGCATAGACTGAGGAATCTAGAAAACTTCACAGATGTACTTTATGATATAATGTATAAAATTTAGAATGTATAATAAATAATATAGAATATCAAGTGTGCAATTATACTATATAATCCACAGTGTACATATAGCTATACCGAATATAACATGTATAGAATATATGTGGCACATGAGATATACATAAATATATATAACTTTCAATATATTTATATGCATACATTTACTATATAGGATATCATATGTAACAGTCTCACCCTTTAAAACCATTTAAGTTTATAACTTCTGATAAGGCTCACAAGCTAAACATGGACATCACATAATTGAATATTATACCAGGCAACATAAACCTCAATTGGTGGAAGAAATTTAGCTGCAATAAATGCCTTTAGCTTCACCTTTTACTTTGGTTGAAACTCCTGGAACATCAATGTTAGAACTGATTTCACTGGGGAAAAGACATTATGCACTGGAAAAGATTTATGTCAACACACCAATTTTCTATTCTTTTTTTTTTTCTGCCCTGAGCTCAAGTGGAAGAAAAAGAATTGTCTGTGGGAAAGTTACAGCACTTCCAAGTTTACATAATGTGCTGTGGCTGCTCTCAGGTTGGCTGCAGATTGTGGAAGCATCAATAAATTTGGTATCTCAGCAAAATAGACAAGTTCTTTATAGTGATCTTTTCATGACCATTGTAATAAGTAATTGTTCTCAAACCTTCTATGACTGTAAATAAGCAACTAGGGCAAAGGGGAACCATTGTTCCATCACTAGTAACACCCTGAAAGAACTTCAGATCTTGCTGAGTTGGTGCCTGTGGTAGACTATGGCTGTGAATAGGTAACCAGGTCAAAAGGGGAACCATTGTTTTATCACTAGCAACATCCTGATAGGATTAAATGAGTTAACCAAATAAGATACTGAACACAACGTAGAGGAGGACTACGGGGGACCAGGACGACCCCCACTACCAGCTTACACAGCTACAGAAAAACACCGGAATATGCCACGTGTACCCGGAACTACGGGACTATAAAAAGGGGACTCCAGAAGGGTGAGGTGCGTGCCGTTTGCAGGAGCAAGGGTCTCCTCCGGACGCCCAGCGCTGATATTTGCCTATATCTTGCGGGCTTGCTTAATTAATAAATTGTTGTTTGGCTTTATCAACTGGAGTATGTCTCAAATTTATAACAATTTGGTGCCGTGACTCGGATGCAACTCGCGAGATGGGACTCTTGGTCTTATCAGGGAGGCGCCCCGCCTGTTGTTTGGCGGCCTTGGTAGCCCATTTCCCATCTCGATTGCACCGACAAACCCAAATTCCAAGATATTAGGCAAAGGAGGCCGGCAGACCCTATAAACTTTGTGCACAAAGGTCCGGACGAAGACGCAGGACGCGTGAGTATCTGGGGGGGAAATCCGTTCGGTCTGGGTCGGGGATCCTGGAAGCGCGGCGAGTGTGTGTGTGCATGAGAGGGGGACCGGCAGCTCGCATTCCCCAAGCGAGTGCGGACCCTCAGTAGTGCGGTTCTCATTGCCCGCGAGGGCGTGAGCCACGAACCAGGGGAAGCGAGTGAATATATTGTTGACTGAGTGCGCTCCAGACGATGGGACAGAAGAAGAGCAAGCTGTCTGATCCCATGGGTAGCCCAAGGGTAGTGCTACACGGTAAGCCGCCAGACAGTCCTTTGGGGTTAATGATTGCCCACTGAGGGGACTAGCTGTCTAGGCGATGAAAGAATAAAGAGTGTATGATATGGGTAACGTAAACTGTGTAACTACAGTGTGACCTCCTGAGAGTGAACAGGGGAAATTTGGATACTACAGTGTGGCCCTCTCAGGATGTATTGCCCCTGTGAAGTTTGTAGGTAATTATAGGATGGCCGCCTCTAAGGCAGTCAGTATCTCTAATGATGCTTCTTCCCTGGCCTGGGGGATAGATAAGTTTTGCAATCTTGAGATGCACTGATCTTGTCCCTTACCCCAGGGACAGGATTGGGTGAAAAACTGCTGGCTCCATTAAATTATCTGGGCTGGCAGAATCAGTGCAAAAAGGCTGTGTGTATTCAAGCATGTATGAGCCATGGGGGCAGGGCATTCCCCTTGCCACACCTTAAACCACTGATTAGGGGTCTTCCTGATAGCTTGAAAATCTATGTGCAAAGCCTAAAGGAAAAGATTCTGCGAGCAATTGATCACAATACTTGCTACCCCAACTAGCAGAAACAGCCTGTTTTAACATGGGAGATTTAAGAAACCTAATCATAGAAGGTATAAAGGAGGCTGCTCCTAAACTTTACTAAAGCCTTTGAGATTGAGCAGGAAAAAGATGAGACACCCTCAGTGTTTTTACAGCGACTGAGAGATCAAATGAGAAAATATTCGGGTATGAATCCTGAAGATCCTGTAGCACAAGGTCTTCTGAAAGTTTATTTTGTGACTAAAGCATGACCTGATATTAGGCGAAAGGTACAGAAGATAGATGGTTGGAGTGAAAGATCTTTGGAAGATTTACTAAGAGAGGCTCAGAAAGTGTTTGTGAAAAGAGAGTAAGAAAAGCAGAAGCAGAAAGCAAAAATGATGGTATCTGCTGTTGATGAGGTAGTAAAGAAAAGAACAGAGCCAGTCTCACCTAGAGATAGAGGGAAAAGCTGGACAAAAGGAAGTGGGAGGGGTGTGAGAAACATGAATGAAGGAGGAATTGGCCGAGGTAGGGGAAAACTTTGGCAATCCCTATGGGCTGGTTTTCTCTCAGCAGGATGTTACGGGTGTAGCAAACAGGGACATCTTAAGTGAGAATGTCCTGAGCTAAGAAAAGAAGAAAGGGTAATTCCCTTCATGTCCTTTGAACATGAATAGGGAAGTCAGGAGTTTATTAATTTAAGGTCCTACCAAGAATCCTTGATAAAATTGAAGGTGGGACCCCAGGAGGAGGACGTTGTCTCCCTGGTTGAGCTTCTAGGACTTCCTTAAATTTTATACAGACCAAAGTATAACTGCATCGGGGTAAAAGGGAAAGGATTCCCAGTCCCCATGTTTGAAAATACCACTTTAAGATTAGGTGATGAGAAAATTTGTGGGCAATTTATATATCCCTGATTCCGGAACTAATTTATTGGGAAGAGATTCGATAATACAATTAGGATTGGAATTGAAAACCCAGGATGACCAAATTGTGGTATCCATGGCTTTACTAACAGAGGAAGATGAAAATCAAATTGATCCAATAGCGTGGGTGCGAGAGGGTAATCGAGGTGGATTAAACATTACCACTTTAAAGATTAAACTTAAAAGGGACAATGAAATTATTTGCCAAAAACAGTATGCTATTTCATTGGAAGGCTGTAAAAGTCTCCAACCATTTATAGAGAGTTTAATTAAAGATAAGCTTTGGAAACCATGTATGTCTCCTTTTAATACCCCAATCTTATCAGTAAAAAAAAAAGACAACAAACAAACAAACAAACAAAACCCCCGATGGGTCATATCCTTTGGTACAGGATTAAAATACCAGATGACCACAGATGGTTTAGTGTGATTGATTTAAAGGATGCTTTCTGGACCTGTCCACTGGACCCTGATAGTAGAGACATGTTTGCTTTTGAATGGGAAGATCCTTTCACAGGACAAAAGCAACAATTTATTTAGATGGACAGTTTTACCTCAGGGATTCACTGAATCACCAAATTTATTTGGACAAGCATTGAAACAAGTATTAGAAAAGTTTAAAGTCCCAACTGAAGTCACCCTTCTACAATATGTAGATGATCTTTTAATCTCAGGGAAAAATAAGAGAATCGTAAAGGAAACAGCAAATGCTTTGCTAAATTTCCTAGGGAAACAGGGACTAAAAGTATCAAAAAAACCAAACTGCAGTACATGGAAAAGAAAGTTAAATATTTAGGACATCTAATCAGTGAAGGGAGACAGAAAATAAACCCTGAGAAGATGAGTAGTTGAGTTACTTCTCCCGAAAACTAAGAAAGAGCTGTGAAAATTTTTGGGATTGACAGACTATTGTCGCCTATGGATTGAATCATTTGTACTAAAAACAAAGGGATTATATTTTAAATTGTTAGAAGAGCCTAATGACTTGGTATGGAGTAATGAAGAAAAAGAATTAATACAAGGATTAAAACAAAACTTGATCACTACTCCTGTGTTGGCACTGCCCTCCCTTAACAAACCATTCCACTTGTTTGCTACCATAGATAAGGAAACAGCCCTGGGGGGGAGGTTACTCAAAAGTGGGGAGGCAAACGACAGCTAATTGCCTATTTATCTAAACTGCTGGACCCAATATCCCGAGGGTGACCTGAATGTGTACAGGCAATAGCAGCCACAGCCCTCTTGGTGGTAGAAAGCAGAAAGCTAACTTTTGGAAGAGCACTTATAGTAAGCACTCCACATCAAGTAAGGACAATTCTGACTCAGAAGGCAGGAAGAGGTCTCACTGATTCTAGGATTTTGAAGTATGAGGCAATTTTAATGGAAAAAGATGATTTAGTTATAACTGCTGAATCATGCCTCAATCCTGCCACCTTTTTATCAAAAGGGGAGACTAATAACCAAGAACTTGAGCATAACTGCTTAGACATAATAGAATATCATACTAAAGTGTGACCTGACTTGAGGGACATACCCTTGCCAACAGGTCTCCGTTTATTTACCCACTGGGTAGTACAGGCACTAGTGGACCACTTTGGAACCAAGTATATGTGTATTGAAATTTATAAAATCGCCAAAAGGATGGTGGGAAAGTGCCTGACATGCCAGAAGGTCAATAAACAACAACTCAGAAAAAAAGATACCGGGAGGGAGGGACCCTTTCTTGTGTTGCTTACCACAGATACTGCGGTTTGAACGGCTGAAAGAGGTTGGACACACACGAGCAGAATGAAGACCGGTTCGAGAATCTCCGTGGGAAACTACAAACAATCCTGACAACTTAAACGCCACCTTTCGAAGAACCAGCGAGTAAAACTGTCTATGAATGACAATTTATTTTGTTCAAATGTTGGATGTATATGTTATACTTTCTTTTGTTTTGAGTGTCGAGTGTGTAAAGACAATTGGTGGGTACATTATAGAGAAGGAGAATATACCCCAGACATTTGTGAAAAATGTTATTGGGCAGAAAGAAAACTAACCGAATTAACCCTTAAATTAGCAGTAAAAATTGGAGAGATTATCCAAGGGTCTGAAGAGTGGTGGAGGATATATACAAAAGGGATAAATCCCAAATTAGGTTGTACATATCCTAATGAATATAAACAAGGTAGCCCAAAAATAATTCGGGTAGTGTGCCGGTCCCAGGTGAAACATTTGGATTGTTCAGCCCTGGAAGTGAAACATAAAAATTGGGAAGCCTATAACACTTGTAAGCTGAGGACAGGAAGAACCCCTGAAGACTATGACTGCTGCCGAGAAGATGGAACACCTTGCTGCTCCAAGCAACGGAGTAGGCAAAGGAGGCAGAGGCATAAGGAAATCGTGGGGTATTAAGCCCTCCAGTCCTATCACGAGGTGGCTCCATACACCAAGGCTGAAAAAGGCACCAGATACCCAAGAACCAGAAAATACCAAACAAAAACGATTGAGTCCAAGCGTCACCACTCTGGAATAGTTATTATGAACCCACCAATTGCCTTAAATAAAGGGGGGCTAATAATTGTATTTTTATAGATTTATTTTATTTTGTATTTTGTTATTTGGGGACTGGTACCGCATTAGATCCAAGGCAAAACGTATTGGGTTACATTATCTCAAGCTTTGAATGCTACTACTTTTTGTGCTAGTCTTGCCACACCAAGTACTCCATTTATCACATGTTTGGTAGGAGTGCCACTGAATAGTTCCACCTGGAAAGTTTTTGAGGTTGCAATGAGTAAAATAGCAAGATGTCCTTATATTTATAATACCAGTGAGGGCATGACAAGGTATGATTCTTGGGATGATAGAGTCCCCATTGGTCCAGAACCACAGGAACTGGAATTAATGGATTCTTTGAATACCAGCTATTGTATATACATAGATGCTGCCAAGTACCCATGTAACGAAGGTGATCACGTTAATGTTTCTTGAATGATGACCTAAAACCGATTTAGAAAAAGAAGAGGCATCGATGCTATTATCTCAAAAAGCTGTTAGTCGGTTTGAGAAACAAATTGGTCAAAATTGAAAGGGGGGATTGTAATAAGTAATTGTTCTCAAACCTTCTATGACTGTAAATAAGCAACTAGTAACACCCTGAAAGAACTTCAGATCTTGCTGAGTTGGTGCCTGTGGTAGACTATGGCTGTGAATAGGTAACCAGGTCAAAAGGGGAACCATTGTTTTATCACTAGCAACATCCTGATAGGATTAAATGAGTTAACCAAATAAGATACTGAACACAACGTAGAGGAGGACTACGGGGGACCAGGACGACCCCCACTACCAGCTTACACAGCTACAGAAAAACACTGGAATATGCCACGTGTACCCGGAACTACAGGACTATAAAAAGGGGACTCCAGAAGGGTGAGGTGCGTGCCGTTTGCAGGAGCAAGGGTCTCCTCCGGACGCCCAGCGCTGATATTTGCCTATATCTTGCGGGCTTGCTTAATTAATAAATTGTTGTTTGGCTTTATCAAATGGAGTATGTCTCCAATTTATAACAACCCTACCTGGATTAGGAGGGCCAAAAATAAAAGCCCACTCCCCCATCACTGCCACGTGTGGCATGTCTAACTGAACCTTGTGCCATTTAACATCACTTCTGATCAAAACCCTTCTCTGCTCCTACAAAGAGGGAACGCCAGCCTTCCAGAAGACAGCACCTACACATCCCTAACAGCCTCTCTGTGTTCCAGGCTCCTGACTCCTGCCAAACCACGGCCCCATTGATGAGCAGAGCACTTCTGGAGTGAGATCTTGTTCAGGACCAACGGTGGGGTGTGGGGGGACACCCCATTGTGCAGAGCTAACACAGCTACATGGAGGGAATGAGCTATACAGTACATACAGTGCAGTGCTTGGGAGCCATGGTGCTGCAAATGGAGTTTCTGAGAGTCACTGGTGATGGATACAAGCAGCAAAACTGCTTTCAGGTTGTCTGTCATCAGTGTAAATAAAGCCTTTAAACACATCCATATAAACACACATCTACATGTGCCCTCTACACCCACAAAGAGACTGTGTGCTGTACAGGGCAGGGAAAAGAGACAGCATGGGCACATCTGCTGCTGGAAGAGACTCCTTGTCTCCTGACCTGGCTGGAAGGGAACTTCCAAGCTCAGGTTCCCATTTCCACCAAGATACCTTACAGTCAGAGATTTTCTTCCTCCCACATTTTGTTTTACTTCAGTTTCCACCAAATTCCTGGGTGTTTCTACACTCTTGGCTAAGGGAAGATTTGGCTTTAACCCTCCTGTGGCTGAGTAAACTCAAGTTCACCAGACAGTCACATTCAGCACCATTGTGCACAGCCTTTGGGGTGCTGCTCTTTAATACCTTTAGCAAGTGAAGCCCAAGGGAACTCAGAAGAGCCACCACTACACTAAGAACACTAAATTCTCTGGTGTCATCACTTCAGATGAGCTTTACCCCACCAATGCTAGTCAGCAGTTGATCTTTTCAAGCTGCACTCGAGTCAATAGAGTGGGCAAGGAATGTCTCCATGCTTGTTCCTCTTGTAACTACAGCAAGAGCAATGCACTGAAGGCCTAATTTCTGATTTGGAAAATAACAACCTATGAAGCTCAAGACACTGCTGTGCCAAGCTGTGGTGACTTGTTTGTCACGTAGAAATCCTATTCCCACACCTCAAGGGCAATCTCTATTAATAGCATCCACACATCCTCTCCTGCCAAGGAATGAGCAGAGCAAAACATCACGCAGATGCTCCAGCTACACCAAATTATTACTGCAGCATGAGCAAGGGGAGGTCATTCAGGAACAAAGCAAATCTAGGACTGTCTGTGGAAAACACAGGACAAGGCAGAGTTTCTCTGAAACAACCATGCGACTGGGAATGAGATGCAGATACACAAACAAGCTGCTTTTGAAACTCTCAACTCCAGAAAAAAAAATCCAGCCTTTAGGTAGGCAACATTAACCATCTACAGCCTGTTCACAACAATCCCTAGGTGCCCAGAATTGATGATTGCTTGGTGCACACACTACATCAGTAGATGTTCATCATCGTTCAACAGGAGCTGTTACGCATGATTAAGAGCAATCTGTTAACTTGGATCCTACAACTGTGGACCAGACACTAAGGTGCAGAGCATAGTACACAGCCTTTTGTATACAAACATGCCAACCTAGTGCTAATACCCCAGTCACTTGACAGTCACAGCCACACATGGTTTGTCAGGCACTTGGTTGGAGATATGTGCCCACTCAGCCCCACACTGACCCAGGGGGCTGCAGACCAGGCAGAGCAAGATTGGGTGGAGAGTGGGGGAAGGCTCCCTGCCCTCAAAGACTGCTCTGAAAGGCACACAGAGACAAGCATGATTGGGCAATGCAGTAACTACATGGTACTTTATACTTGGCTTGCAATGGGCACACAATATAGGCTGCCCAGGGGGTGTGGAGTCTCCTTCTCTGGAGAGATTCCAGCCCCATCTGGACACCAACCTGTGTGACCTGTCCTAGGGACCCTGCTTTGGCAGGGGGTTGGACCCCATGAGCTCTGGAGGTCCCTTTCAACCCCTATGATTCTGTGACTCTGTAATGCACATGGACAATGTACCAATAGGGAGGGGAAAAGGTCCCTTTCCTGGGTTTTCTGTAAGGGCTGCTTATCCTTTTGTCCCCACATGTGATTTCCTGCACTATAACCAGAAGAGCATTGTTAATAATTAAACAGTCACAATTAGGCTTGAAATCTGGAAAGCCAAGAACCTGCCTGCTGTTTTTACCTAGTTCTCCTTTGACTACAGCCAGAGGATGAGGTTTTGGACTCCAGACAGAGGCACATCCCAAGCAGGAATCGCTGAGCAACAGCTCAATGTACTATTTTAAGGAGCAAATCTTCACAGCATCTCCTTGTAGCCCCTCTTTCTCTCCCCAACTTCCTCCACTTGCAGCCCAATGTTTACAAGGATTTGCAGCTGTACACTCATCCTCCTCTTAGTCTGAGCCCACGAGGATGATGCTTAACACATGCCACCAAGTCAGGTACCAACCAGGTACCAGCCTCACGTACAGCGAGCAGTAAGATAACATCACATCCAGTTCTGTATCCAGCCCTTTAACACCAAGGTGTTTAAATCCAAAGGAGCCCTTCTCTATGCCCAGAAGCAAAGGCCAACACAGGGAGCTTCACCAAAACCCAACCAAAGTGGCAGATGGGAGAGATGCAGGTGAACTGGTGACAGATTCCAGACCCACAAGTTCCCTGTATTGCCAGAGTACAGCACAGCCATTCGCCAGCACTTTGGGGAGGAGACTGCAAGGGGATAAATCAAACTCAGAACATGTGGCTGGGCTCACACCAGCTCTATCACTTAAATTAGATGTTACCTCTGCACACACCAAGTCCCCAGGGACCTGCTCTCAGGACCAGCCTAACTTCTGTACCTTCCAAATAGACAGCCTGGGCTCATTTAGCAAATTAATAAAGAAATGGCTGTTCCTATTAATAGATTAGCATCACAGGGATTTCCCTTCCCCCCTTCAAAGGGTGTTCTTCCTTATCTCAAGTGAGGGGTCAAGAAAATCTCACTGACACCCCATGCAGGGCTAGGAGAGCCTCCACACACAGGCAGTAGCACTGCAGTGGCTATGACTAATATGCAGCTTAGTTGGGGAATCGGGATTTTCTGTTTACAACCACAAACACAGTTTATTTTCAAAAAAGATGCTAATGAGGCAGAGAACATCCACTTTATTTTTTGTTTGAGCCAGGCACAAGGAAAAAATACAAATCATGTGCTACTGTTTAGAGGAAAGCAGTTTAGATTTGTCCTGTCTGGTATAAACATTGAGAGCAGCTCTGATGTCTCACATCACACAGCATCATCTGCTCACCCATACGGTAGCTAATTGAGAGAATTGCTGCATCTCTGATTTTACTCATTACTATTTCTGGACTTTAGATGAGAAACCCAGGTATAGCTCCATAAATTTCCGCGCTGTCACAGGGAAGCTCAGGGGATGCCCATTTCAGAAACCCCAGATTTACCGATGTACCCTTTCTGATCTAAGGAGCTGAGAATCCTTCTGCATGATGGTAGAAAGGACTTTAAGTAGACTTGTCTTCCTTTATAAGCTACTGCCTGAGCCTTTCTGGAAGGGAAAATATGCTGTATTGGGGAAAAAAGTCAATATTTAGTCTTCTAACATTAAGTAGCATCTGTACAGAATATCAGACAGCATAATCCTCTGCCATTCACAGCCAAGTTAAAATTCCCTTAGTTTCTTTACTTGCAAGATGTTTCACTCTGGTCTCATTCTCTCCTCCAGGAACACACCAGCATTTACTCACAGTTGCTCAACTGTGACAGGAGAAAAACTTACAGAAATTTGATTCCTGGGGTCAGATTGGTCAAGGCAGAGCTGAGCATCCCAAACCCACAGTCCCTCAGCTCCCTAGGGACAGCATCCAACACCAGCTCTGGCACAAAAATTCAGGGTCATCAGTACCCAGGGCACTGCTTTGGAGGAGGACATCCCTGCAGCAGCTGGTGGTCCTGCTCAGCTAGGAGGGGATAACCCACAGCAGGCTGGGCAGTGCAGGACACCAAGAGGTAACACACTGCATCTTACCAGAGGTTTAAAAAATACCAGTCTGACCTCCTTTAAGAGACCACATACAGGAGGGTTTCATAGAATCCCAGACTGGTCTGGCTTGGAAGGGACCCCAAGGGTCACAGAGCTCCAACCCCCTGCCACAGGCAGGGACACCAACCTCCAGGCCTGGAGCTACACAAGGTTGCCCAGGGCCCCATCCAACCTGGCCTTGAACACCCCCAGGGATGGGGCACCGACCCCTTCTCTGGGCAGCTTGTCCAGCCCCTCACCACACTCTCTGGAAAGAGCTTCCCCCAATATCTCATCTCACCCTTCCCTCCTCCAGCTCCACTCCATCCCCTTGTCCTGCCAGCATCTGCCCCTTTAAATAGTTGATTCCTCTGAATCAACTTCATCTTGAAGCCGTGCTCTAGAGGCCTCCCGACAGTCCCTGCCACTCACTATCAAACCAGAACCATCTATACAAACTAGAACTGTTCCAATTTTACCCTGATAATCAAGCACATGGTACCTGCCAGCTTCCAAGTACCCAACCTCCAGATATCCTAGTACTTCAGGCAAGAGCATCTCCTAAGATGCAGCATTTACTGACCACCCCACCCCTGGGGGACTGTCCCACAAGATACAGCATTTACTAAACCCTCTAGGTACAGGGGGAAGGGGTTTGGGGATGCAGAGGAAGGACCCCAACACGTGCATCCAAAGACTATGAAAAGCTTCTCATCTCCACACAAATAATACATTAGTTAAGATTTAAAACAGTCTACAGACAGCAATTACAGCCTGTTAGATATACCGCATAAATGGGGGTGTAACAAGGAGTGAATTTATCAGTACACAAAGTGATACAGAATAAATCTAGGTGTTCTGTCCCTTTACCCTCAATGTTTAAAACAGGAGCAGGCTGTAGTCCAGTTGATTTTAATTCAAATTTCATTCTTCCCTTCCTTTCTCCAAGCTGCCTCACAAGCTGGAGGAGCACACACATGGCAGAGAATATATTACTAACAACTCTTAAAATAATGCCAGGATATTAGATCTTCAACTGCATATAAAAGTGATACACTGTGTCTGCCTTATTCCAAGCTCATGCTTTGAAATTACACTGATCTGAATTATAAGGGAAAGCTTTTATCAAAACCCTCTGCAGTTTTGCACAACTTTGTAGTGTGTCAGACTGGGAAATACAACATCAGTGGGAGAAGGAGCCCAAAATCATCCCCGTGACTCCCCAGCCACCTGGAATAACCACCACTGCAGCTGAAGATCACCATTAAGTGAAGCACCATTTGCCAATCTGAAGGTAATTAGAAATTTCATCAGTAATTGAGACTCTTGGACAAGCAGAGCTGAGGCTGAGTGGACTCCAGAAGGCTGCTTTGGCCTGTGCAGGATGGCACAGACAGGCTGGTAGGACCCAGTGAGCACGGTCACAGCAAAGGTTAAGGTGACATTTATTACTTGGGAGGTTTTAAGCCATCAGGTGCCACACAAGCAGTGACTAAACCAAAAACAACACATACCCTACACAGCCAGTACCTTCCAAATGCCAGTAAGAGCGTTACAGTACTTAAATGTACATTTGCTGCATTCATGAGCACAAACCCAAGCGTGGGTGTAACTACACGTGATGCTCTGGGGTTGCAGATATAATTTAAGACATAAGCCAGATAAGGTAACAAACATAATGGGTAAAAATGGCCAAGGAACTGAAATACTGGCACAGCTGGTCTAGTCTGCCCTTGGACTGTGCTGTCAGTGTCCAAATTTGGCATCCCACAGCACACCAACTGTGCCTGACTCCTTACAGGGGCCATTTAAGGTGCATTAGTGAAGTTTGAACATCTCACAGCACAGAGAGGGGAGAAAGCAAAGGGGAAGAAGGAAGCTTGGCAGCACTTGGAGGTGCAAGAGCCACCGGTATTGTGAGAGCACCCAGAGCATCCCTCTGAGCTCTGCACTGAGGAGCCCCCAGGAGCGTGGGGTGCTGTGCACCTGGGTCTCCTAAGACTTCATCAGGAATGTGGGTAGCAAGCCCTGGGTGTGGCCTGAAAGCCAAATGAGAGCAATTAAGGATTTCTGCAGAAGCACAGAGCAGTTCTGGTTGTGCAGCCTGCCAGCCTGTACCACCACTGCTCAGGAGCCATCAGTGACATCCCAACATCTCCATTAGCAATTCAGCACAAACCAACTATACACATACCAACACAGGGTGATTCTCTGCTCTCACACTATCCAGCTAGGATATCCAGGCTACCTGCCAGCAGTGCCCTGGAAAAAAGACTACAGAACTTCATTTCTGAGACACAGAGCTGTGCTGACGTGCTGGTGGAGCTCCCTGCAGCAGATGGGAGCCCTGCTGCTGGAAGGGCTGACAAAGACTTACAGCACTGCTCTGCTGCACCAAGGGTTGGGAAGAGATGAGGGACTTGCCCCAAGCATCACAGCAAAACCAGCTTGGCTCCTGCACTTGCAGAAAGCAGGGAAGAGCAGAAAGGCTTGCTGTCCAATTTCAGGATTTAAGAAGATGCTCTTTGTAAAATGCCCCAACGGGTTGAAGAATCAGTCTGAGCTACCTCACAGGGACTGAGGGGAGCAGTACCTCTGGCTTTCCATCAGGATTGCCTGGCCAAGTTCTCCTGGAGGTGTAGCTCCAGGGTTACTTCAGACCCAGGCTATCCATATCTCTGCTGCCATGCTCGCACCAGAAGGTCCTATCAGCCACCAACAATGGCAGCAGCTCACAGAGCCACATTTGAAAGCTCCTTTCATGAAAGGAGCTGTGACTCCAGGTTACATCACCTGGTGCTGCACAGGTAACTCAGAGCCCTTCCAAGCCAGCACAGAGCTGTCCACGAGAAGTGGTCATCCCTACAGCATCCACCCTGAGCATGGAAGCAGCCTTGAAAGCAGATGCAAAGCCCCTCCAAAAATACCTCCCTACAGCAGTGAGCTCCCTCTTAGATATTTTGGCCCATACTCCTCCAACTCCACCAGATTTAGTCCCATGATGGATCAACCCTGGGAAGCTGCACCACTTCACTCCACAGAGGTCCACATGCAGCAACCAAGGGCTTCAAGAGCTTTCCAGCACCTCCGAAGAGGGGAAGAGAAATTTCACAACACAGGTGACAGCAGTGTTCTCCAAAATTAATACAGATCAGGTAAATTAAGGCTTTTCCAATAAATACTAACATCAGCCCTTTTTTAAACTAGGTGCCCTGGTTTAGCCCATTCTACTCCTATGGAGTCTCAGACTGCTTATTACCTCTTCCCAGGAACAGCCCCCCCCCCCCCCCCAAACAGTTTGAGACACAGAAGGCTGAGTATCCAAAAACACACATCCCTGCTGTGTTAGAGTCAATTCCTCATGCAGCAGGGCTCTATATCCCAGTCTTTGGCCCCAAGACTTACTTTTCCTTTACAAATGCAGAGCACAACTGCAATAATTCTACCACAGACCATGAAGAAATCAATTTAGCAATCCAAACATAAATTAAGCAATGTTTTTGATTCAGTAAACTTGTTCCTCCGTAGATCAGAGCAAGTATTAGTGAAGGTCAGTGACCCATCCCCAAGATTTGCTTTGATGAAACTCATAGGAATTTTAGATCAGAGCACACTTCAAATTATTTGACCTGGAAATTAACCCTTTACATATTTTTAAGTGATTTTAACAAATTGCTAGGAGCTTTTCTGTTTGTGATTCAATGGTTTAACAGCATATTAATGAAATTACTTATTAATCAAAGCACCAATTCAGTAACTTACAAATACTTCTCCTGAATAAGGATCTCCAAACTGAGCAAAGTCCAACATCACTGGGGGTCCTGGTGGATGACAAGCTGCCCATGAGCCAACAGTGTGTCCTGGTGGCTAACAGGGCCAATGGGATCCTGGGGGGCATCAAAAGGAGTGTGGCCAGTAGGTCAAAGGAGGGGATCCTCCCCCTCTACTCTGCCCTGGTCAGGCCCCACCTGGAGTGTTGTGTCCAGTTCTGAGCTCCCTGGGATAAAAAAAGACAGGGATCTCCTGGAGAGAGTCCAGAGGAGGCTACAGAGATGAAGGGCCTGGAGCATCTCCCCTGTGAGGAAAGGCTGAGTGAGCTGAGGCTGTTCAGCCTGGAGAAAAGAAGCCTGAGAGGGGATCTGATCAATGGGTATCAATAGCTGAAGGGTGGGACACAGGGGGACATGGGCAGCCCCTTCTCAGTGTCTGTGGGGACAGGACAAGGGGCAATGGCCTCAAGTTGCAGCACAGGGAGTTCCACCCCAATCTGGGGAAGAACTTCTTCCCAGTGAGGACGAGGGAGCCCTGGGACAGGCTGCCCAGGGGGTGTGGAATCTCCTTCTCTGGAGAGATTCTAGCCCTGTCTGGACACCGACCTGTGTGCCCTGTCCTAGGGACCCTGCTTTGGCAGGGGGTTGGACCCCACGGGCTCTGGAGGAACCTTCCAACCCCTACAGTTCTGTGATTCTGTGATCACTAGAAAAGGATTTCAGGCAATTTTTATTATTCAGAAGGTATCAGGGTTAAATTATGGTCTGAAAGAGAAAATAAACACCTTTTGAGAGAAAACCACCTTTCTCTCAATGTCACTGACCTACCCGAGAGCTAAGTTCAGGGCTCCCCGATTCATCTTAGTGCTCAGTCCCACACTGTACAAACACCTTGTGGAAAAAGCTTTCTGTACAGGTTTTTTTTTTTTTTCAAGAAAAGCCCTGCATTATAACTTACATCCCTTCAAGTGACTTCAACTGTGCTCTCTGCACATTAAAAATGTTAAATTCTGGGCAAATCAGAACAAATATATTCCTTGCTCAGATCCTTTCACCTCAAGCAAGATCAAGTAATTGGTACAAGAACTTCATGGGTTTTTAGAGGAAAATCAAGGGAATTAACATCTTTCAAGCAGCGTAATAGCTCTACAGTTTATGTTAAAGTAAATCATCTGAGTAATGAATTTAATTCCTCAGAGTAACTTTCCAGAAAAATCAAAACTAACACATTTTAATGAAGAATGAAAGAATTTTTCACTGCAGAAGTCTGCAAAATATTTGAGTATTTTTAATAGAAAAGCAAAAGTGAGCTGAGACAATCCCAAAGCATGTTTAACAGCCACGTGCTACCCAAGTACAGACAGCAACAAAGCAGTGGCAGTGTGGAAGGGAACTGGTTCTCTTCACTTTGACAGAGCAGAAGATGGATACCTCAAGGAAAAAATACACCCAAGACAGACCTCAGAATCTCCAATTCCACCAAAATGATGTTTCAAGTCCTGCTAAGCAGGAAAAAGCAGCTTTTTAATTGGCTTAAATGGCTTTATTGAAATGACACACACAACAGCAGTATTTGCAGATGGGATGTGACTGGGAGAAACGGGATTCTCTAACCAGAACAGAAGTCCTGAGGCTTAAACAGATCCAATTGCAGCATGAATCCATCAAGGCTCATCGTTAGCCCGGCACTGACTGATGTCTCTGCTGGTAACCAAGTGTTCCAAGCAGTGGCAGTTAAAACAATAACCGAAGTCTCCTTGCCTCCCCCACCACCTCCCACTTCCAGGCATTGAAGCAATTGTTTAGCAAGCCCATACTAATCAGGAGCTAATTAAATAACTAAAATTGTTTCAGCATTCATCATTTTCTTCCCATGAAGAATCACTTTTCTAGATCTTTATGGCCTTATCCGCATGGCTTGGACACATGAAGGTCTGAGCTTACCCACACTGTGCTGCCAGCGCTGGGGCAGGAAGGCACCCACCATGCTGGGACCTGTGCCATCCTCATCACCACAACAAAAGCCAACACTGTCACCTCCAGCACCAACAACCTGAGCTGCTTCTCCACTCCTACAAGCCCAGGGACCAAGCACTGCAGAGCCCATCGCTGCCCCACACAAACACAGGAGTCCCACCTTCCTGTTGAACCTGGCATGATCCCACTGGAGAGGGCACCTCAAGATCTTCATCCCTTACTGCAGCCACCCTTCTCCCTTGGTCCCTTTCCAATTGCTTTGTCCTTCACAGGGATTTGATGTCAGAATATCAGGAGGGAAACACTCTGAGCAGTAACTTTGATGGTTCCCTCAGAACTCACTCTTCCTTTAAGGAATACTTTTTTCTTCCCCACCCCCCCCACCCCGCCCCCCCCCATTCCAACCAGAAGTCCAGCAAAGTCCAGCAACCCAAACTAAAAGCCAGGGCAAAGTTTGCTCATTAAACAGTTTCACTGGCCCCAGCAGCCCCAGGACAGAGCATACCACTAGGTCCTTCAGGGCAGAGACAGCATCTCCCCAGCAGCCAGCTCCCCCACCTCACTCCCAGAAGGATGTCAGCACACAAAGCGTGAGAGCTTCTGCCTCACTGTTTCTTCACTGACCACCCCACCAAGTGTTTAAAACAAGCACACATGGATAAGCCCTCACTTGTTTTCTGTGGTGTGGAGACCCCAACAGAGCACGCACACACACACACAGGAGTCGCAGCTGCTGCAGCAGCCGGTGTACAGTACCTCTTGATGCAGCCTCCCCACATCCGAATACAGCCTCCTGCTCCTGTCTGCGTCCATCCATCCCCTGGTGACCGACGGGAAAACCCCAAGCAATACTAAAGACAACCAAAAGCTTCTTGATTTCATCATTTCACACCTGTTGAAAACAAGAGAACAGTCGTAAAGCAATCATCTCACACCAAAACCCAGCTCAGATACAACAGCATGGCAGAAGCTTCGGCTGACGGTGCCTCTCCACACCAGGTCAGTGCTGATGGGACACTGCAGCCCCCACAAACACCCAGCAAAACCCCTATGTTCCCTTTTCACACCCATCTGTGTATTTATGAGCTATTGCTGTGAAACAGCTCGTGTGGTGACCAGACACTGGAGGAGAAACATCATGAATTGGGAACTAAGGAAGAATGCAAGGAGCCTTCAGTGAGAACACAACCATGGACAGGATTTCACAGCCCGGGCAGAAGGATGCAGATACACTAGCAAGAAATGAGGCCAAACTAGGTAATGAAGAAAAAAAGCCACTGGGATTAACCCACCCCATGCATGCTTAAAGGAAAGCAAGGTTTATGGAAAAGGACAGTCAAAGAACAGAGACCACCACAGACCCTCACAGGAGGCCCTCAGAGACCCGAAGGCACTCATGTAATGAATATGTAAATATTATTAGTTCCAGGAAATGAAATTAAAATGCATGTACTGGGATGATACAAGCTTTTTCTCTCCCAAGTGAAGGTACACACATTAGGTTAGAGTGATACCCTGCACACCCAGTGCTGCGATAACAAATGCCTGCTTTCTAAAACTCCAAAACTCAGATAGGTTCTTGACCAACTCTTCCAGTCACACTACCACAGGCAAAACCAAACCACATCAAGCACAACACGATGGTACTGCAGAACCCAGCAAGTGACTTGGTCCCATCTCTGGACAACCCACCAGCACCACGTCACTCACGGTCCAGGACACACACCCATACCCTCAGACCTTCAGGCCAGCCCAGTTTCTGCAGCGTGGCAGAAATATCATCATTCTCCTCAGGTTCAGAGGACAATGCTGCAGGAGACCAGCAAGATGCCAGTGAGGACCTTCTACCACAAGAGCAACCACCTGGAGCAGAAGTTCTTGTCTCACATGGGGTTTTTTAATTAATGTGGAAGAAAACAGAGTGCAGTTACTTGGACACCAGTCAGGCTGAGCTACCACGCGTTGCACACACGCATGGCCCCGCACTGATGCCCTGGCAGCTCAGCCTGGCAAGCTCCATACTTCATCCCAACTTTTGGGGGGAACCGGACAAGCAGATCGTGTCATTACTGCTCACATTGAAAATACCAAAGGCATCTCCAGGCCTGGCACCATTTCCATGGCAGCTGAGGGAAGTGCTGACCTTTCACAGCAGCTGCAGAGGATGCTATGGCAGACCTATAACGAAGCATAATGGCCACTTAATGAGGCAAGCCATGGCATTTCTATAGCATGCAAGTGACAGCCTGCTGCTCCGGCTGAACAACACACATTAACAAGGCGAGGTACCTGCTAAGGGCACAACTAAGCCCTGCTGAATCAAGTCACCATGACATACCTTGCCTTGACAGCACTCATTTAGCAGCATTCCCACACCACGTATTTGCTGCAGGGTGTATCCAAGCCTTGGTGCATCACTATTAATTCTGGAGCCACGACCATTTACACCAGCGCTGACTTGGGCTTGGCCATTTGATCTGCCCAAAAACCTGCTGTCAACGGGAGAGCACAGAGCCTACAGCCACCACACACCGGGCAGCTCAAGCATCACTTCTCCTTGCTAATGTAAACACCCTGAATTGAGAGCACTCAGGATGAAATCAACATTTATTAGGCTTTCTAAATTCCAATTAGAAGCCTCAGATGTGATGTTACCGGGGCTACAGATAAATGTTTAATAAGCCAAAGTCACTATATCAATAAGCGACAAGTACATTGTTACATTATGAATCGCTCCTGCACAGCAATCCTCTTTCCCACAGTTTTTATAGAGGTATTTTGTGTGCTCAGCTGATGCCATCCCTGCAAACACAACTACTTCACTTCACAGTTCTGGAGACCTCTGACTCATATGCTGCTTGAAATTACCATCCTAGAGCAAATCAGGGGACTGGCTTGATGTATATTCAGTAAATAAGGAACCACTGGGAAGCACGACAGTGTTTGGATTAGGATGCCTACAACAGTGATGAAGCTGAAAGGGCAGCCTCCACCTGCTACAAACTACAGTCGTGTTATAAATGGAATTTGTAGAGCATCTTTCTCCAGTCAGTTTAGAAATCACTTATTTTTATTGCATACTGACTGACAGTACACTAATTGCTCTCACTCATAATAAGAGGAGGACACACTAATACACATCATATATCCAAATAGCCTAAAGCAAGCAACAAATATGCACCATAAATATCGAGTGAGGGTTGACTCTGAAGCCATACAGCATTTTCACATTACTTGGCACCCTACACCACAGCTCAGCATCGCTTCACCCTGAGGTAAGCGGAAGGCTCCTTGCAGAATCCAGTCTACAGCTGCACCACGCAACAAGGCAACTGGATTGGGGTCCAAAGTTCCCCAAAGTCAACAAATACAATTCGAAGTCACTGAACAGATCTGCACTACCAGCGTAAACTCAGACAAGTGTCACTACCAGCCTCCTTCCCTCACTTGAGCAAGGGGCAGATTCATACGACATGAGCCTGTACAGACACCACCAGCTAGATAAACCACAGCTCACACAGAGAAATGGCTGCATGGAACAAGCAATTTACTCAAATAGAAAAAAGGTGAGCAGCATTTGTGGCTAAACACTAGAAGATTCCCAAGAGCTGAGGGTGGAGGGGGGGCATCTATCTCACACCTGGGCTCAGCAGCACCTGTGAGCAGAGACAGTCTGATCTACCCTGTAAGGCAGAAATCAGCAATTGCAATGCAGACACTAGAAGCAAAACAACCTATTTCCAAGCTAAGACGGCCCCGATATTAAGGCAGGTACTAAACAAAGCCTGAAAAAGTTTACCTTAAAGGATGCAGTTTCTTCCTCCAGCATCACAGCTCCCTTGCAGCTGGCACTGCCTTGCCAAAGGGGCACTGCCACAAGCACTGCGATGCCACTGGAAGAAGCTCAGACAACAGCTCACTTGAACACACAAGTGCTGCTGTGACAACAGCAGCCACAGAACACAAGCCCATCCTGAGCCCAGGCACCGACACACAGCCAGGGAGTCTCAGCAAGCAGGGAAACTGGTGCAGCACCTCGCAATGAAGAGGACAAGCAGCGAGCCAAAGACACAAGCACAGGTTGTAGGGCACAGGTTTTAGAGCTGCTCAAGCAAAAAGGGTCACCTTGAGAAACAAAGCCAACTAATGACACCAGCCCTTTCCATGGAGGACAACACAGATTGTTTGAAGTACTATGTGCCATGCAGGGGAAGCAGCTGAACAGCCAGACTGCCGCAGAGATCCCACAACTTTCTCCTCCACAACACGGATGCTTTAAGAATTCAATTACTGTGACTGTAATAAGATTAAAGCATTTGCCCAAAAAACCCCAACAGTTACCAGTTTTGGTTTCAGGGCTATTTAAACTGCAGCTTATTTCTTTAGCATTGAGAAATTAATAGTTCACAATCACTTCTAATAATTTCCAACGGGCTTCACATTAGGAAGGAGGAGGTTGAACTTAATCACCTGAAGTTATAGTGTTGCTACAGCAAAAGGACCAAAGCATTACCTCCATATAAACTGGCTCTGTTATCACCAGATAAGAATCCTGTCCTCAGTTCCTCTGCCATCAACTATCCCAGTTGCTTCAGCCTTATCTAAACAGCATTTCTATTGCCTGAAAAATAATTTCTAGGTCCATAATCCCTTGTTGAGTGCTACAAAATTAAGCTACAAAATTAAGGGGGAAATCCGTTCTAAGATAACCTTTTAGCAATGCTTAACAAAGGCAAATAACCGTTCCTACAGCATCTCAGATAAATACTTCAAGTTTTCATGCATTGAGAACTCACTGGAACGAGCTCCGATGTTTAGGTACAGACCAGGCATCTCATTTGGGCAAACACACAGGTACCAATATTTAGTCTGTAAATCCCCCAAGGCGTTTCCGTGCTTCCCAGAAAAAATCCGGGGAGCATCATCACCCCAGCGGGGATGTAGCACTGCCAAGGAACTCCTGGACCTCACACACAAGAGGCTCCAACCTTTGCTTCCGAGGCTGCCTCCGCGACACTGGAGCAACGCCCAGCCACGGGCTTACTCCGAGGTTACGCTCGGGGGAGCCCCGGACCACCCGTCCCACCGCCAGCCCAGCGCACAGCCGGTTATCCCCACCACCCAGGAGCGTTTCGGAGAAGTTGGGGAGGAAGCCCAGGAGCTCCTAGAAAACCATCGCTCCTGCCGCAAGCTCAACCCCGCGGGCTGCGGGCGGAGGCTAGAAAGGTCGCCCGGGGCTCGGGTGGGGAAGCGGGGGGGCTCCTACCTCGCTCGTTACCGGCGCCCGCCCCGGGAAGCGCCCGGCCGCGGGCAGCGGGGCCGGAGGCGGCGGGGCCCGTCGGGGCGCTCCGCGGGGATGGCCGCCGGCACCACGGCGCCACCCGGGGGCCGCGGGGGGAAGCGCCGGCTCCCTTCGCAACCGCGGCGGGACGCGCCCCCGGCCCCCGCCGACGGCCCCGAAGCCGCGGCACGGGAGGAACCCGGAGCCGGGAGGAACCAGGGGGGAAGGAGCCGCGTCTGCCCCGCGGGCGGCACTTCCACCGCTCGCTCTCCGCGCTCCGGAACGCGGGGCTGGGGAGGGGGTAACAACCCTCCGAGCCCGTCCCACCCCGCCGGCGGCTCCCACCTGTTACCGCGCCCAGGCGGGGGGTCCGCGGAGGGCGGCGGCAGCATCCGGAGGGCTGCCTAGCCCCGAGCGAGCGCGCCCCGCGGAGCGGACGGCAGCAGCGGCGAGAGGCGCGGCGCCCGCGGGCTCTCTCCCCCTCAGCCCGGGCGGGGACGGCGTCGCTCCGCAGGGCGCGGGAACCTCGCGGGGCAGGGCGGTGCGCAAAGCCGCTGCGGGGCGCTCCCCCGCGGCACTCACCTGGGAGGGAAGCGGGGCGGCGGGGCGCGGCTGCCCGGGACGGGAGCGGCGGCGGCCGAGGACGCGGCGCGGGCCGGGCCGGCCCTATTTCTGCTCTCTGGGCCGGAGCCGCCTGACGTCAGCGCCGCATTTGCATATTCCACCCAATCGCCGGCACCTGTGCGGGCACGCGGGACCGCCCCCTCGGGGCACGCGGCGGGAGGGGGCCGTCGGGGCGCCGCGGGGCGGGGGCAGCGCGGGGAGCGGCGGGGGGAGCGGGCAGCGGGGCACCAGCTCCTTTCCCTTCCGCTCCCCTCCCCTGGCGGCACCGACTGCCGGGTGCGGGGTTGCGAGAGGGGCTGGGGGGACTGCTTGGACACCCTACCCCGCCGGGAGCCTGAGGCCGTCGGTGGGCTAAAGACCCGGGGGTACCCCCTTGGGGTGCGCAGTACCTCGGGGTGCTGCTGCCGATCCCCCCCCCCCCTTCCCGGCAACCCCAGCGTCCGTCCCCGGGAGAGCCGCTCAGAGCAGTGCGGGACCCAGGCTCATCTGGGGCCGGGCGAGAGGCGACCACCGACCCCTCGCGATGTGTCTCTAAAACTGGGGTGTCCTTGTGGGGCACCGAATTTCGCCCGGTGGGACCCTGTAACCCCCCCACGACCGTGCACGGCAACCGCGCAGCGCAGAACACGCAGCTTGCAAAGCGCTCCTTCTTTCCCCACGGACCCCTGGCTCCACAGGAAGGCAAACACACCGCTGCCCATCCATTCTCCTGTGCAGCATCACGTCTGCATCCAAAAACACAATCAAAATAAAGTAAAATACCATTTCCCCATTTTTTTTTTTTTTAAAGGGATGTTTCCAGGAAGGGAGGGCACAAGGGGACTGCAGAAGCGAAGAGGATTTTTGGGGGGGTCCTTGATTGCAGAGGCAGAAGGTGAGCAGTCTAAAAGCCCTTATAAAACACACTGGGTTTTGTGTTTCTTCCCTATAAAGACTCTTAACAGCTGGATCCCGATGAATTAAATGGGATTTGACATTGGCTTCGGCGTGAAAAGGATGGGACCCATCAGATGAGGGCTTAGAAAGACACAGAAACTACGTCCAGTCCAGAAGAAAAGCCATGCCATGAAGTTACAATCGAGATTTTTCTTTGCCAGGAGCACCAAGTGATCAGACAGGTGGTTTTTTCCATGATTTTTCACACCTTTGGGTCCAGCCTGTTAAATGCAGCACCTCCAAAATACTTTCAGTGTATTAAGAAAATGTAAAAAAAAAATTAGCTTATTCTAGCCAAACGGCTTGTAGAGACTGTTTTAGGAAAGCAACGATCTTGAAATTGCTGATTTAAGGTTTGGATTAAAAAGAAATCACAAATGTAATAAACCGGGGAGTATCCAGGGTGAATTGTGGGTGGGTAATATAAGGGAGGGCTCTGCAGTGTCTTGACAGAAGAAATGAGTGCATATTTCACAGCTGGCCTGTAGGTTTAAGAGGTCTGAGGCTTTAAAAAAATGAAATAAAATAAAGCTGAAATCTAATCAGAGACAAATAGGTTATTTTCAGTGAGATCTTTCTCCCGAGAGAAAAAAATTGGAGATGGTATCGGCGGAGACAACTCTTCCCCATTTCCTGAGGTGAAGGAAGAAAAGTCTGCCCGCTTACCAACATCACTTACGCTATGAGAAGATGTTTGTGCTGTCAATTTAGCCATTTCTCTGTCTCTCTTGAAGGCAGACACAAGCACGACGTGTGCATTAGCAGACATCTGAGGTACCCGCACAGCCCCTATTTATTTATACCCACGCCTGCTTGGGGATGCAGAGTCGGGAGGCGACCGTGTTCCGCCGCCACCGCCAGCTTGCAGAGGTGATGCTCGCGACTGCATTTGTAGCAGTCGGCATATTTTCCTCGCTTTACACCGTCTGATGCAGGCTGAAGTGCCCAGGCTGGACTTGCTGTGCTTCTGCCAAGACAAAGCTCGGCATGGCAGTGCTGGAAGGCTGCTGCGACCTCTTCATGTCATCAGCTGAGGGGTCCCTGGTCCCGGCGTTGAGTCCCCGGGCTCACCTACCTGCAGCTGGGATCGCAGGGAGAGGGATGGCTAAACGAGGAGAGCACTTACCCTGCACAGAGGGTGCGTGGGGCGGTTGGGCTCACGTAAAGCGCCCGTCTGCTCCCCCATCAGTTATCAGATGCCAAAGGCGACCATGTTCCTAAGCCAGGTCTCCTGGATGCACACACCTCCTTTTCCCACCGTGAGCACAGTCAGGTACCAACAGTCATTTTAGCATCTTCTCTCGCACGCTTGGGTCCTATGTGATCCCCTGGTCTTTTGGTTGTGATGTGTTCCAACCTCCTGAGAATACCATTTATAAAAATCAATCAGCAAGCATCCCCTCCTCACCCCCTCACCCTCCATCCAACTCCACCCCCCTCCTCTTCAAACACCTTTTTAAAGGTCCTGAGACCTCCTAAAAGCCCTGTGGAAGCCTGGATGCATCCCAAGGGCAGTTTCTGAAAGGGAGCTGTGGGAGCTTTGCTGAGGGATGATGTCTGCTGTCCCCCCACCGTGCTGGTTCACCCACCTGCAAAGGCTGGGAGAAGCCAACAGCTCTGTTATAGAACTGGGGAAATAAACTGCTTGCTCCAGAGCAGGCTGGCAATGAAAAACTGATAAATTCCTCATCTAAAAGCCTGGGTGAGCTTGAAGCAAAATAATTGTTGCTTTCCTTTGAACTGGGAATTGGAGGGGCCCAAAAAACAGTGACTGGAGGCAGAAGGAAAAGATAAATGAACGATTTTAAAGACAGATTTGAGGAGAAGATTCCTATGCAGAAAAAGGGGGAAATCAAGTTTTCAAGTTTTTTTCTCTCAAAATACAGGATAACCAGTTTGCTGAAAGGGGAATTAAGCATCCTCTGCTCCTCTCAGTTTAAAAATAGATATTAAAACCAGAAAACAAGCAAGAAAGTAAAAAAAAAACAAAACCCCACCCTGGAAGTTTAGAGGGATGGAAGCTGCTGAAGTATGTTTCATGTAACAGAAGCAAACCCAAGGTCTGTGAAGAAGGAGAGAGACCTCCTGGGCCAGCCGCGGTCTCGCGTTCTTGGGTGAGAGGAGCTGGAAATGTGCAACTTGTTGTCAGCTTTGACTGATGCGACTTCAGGAAGTTGATGAGAAATTTTAAACAACAGATTGGCAAGGCAGAACTCCGTGTCACTGAAGATACGATAGCATTCGAGGGTGACCACGGCGGTTAGTTTAAGGGAAAGAGTTTTGAAGAACAGATGGTCTTCTCTTATTGGGCTTTTTTTTTGTTTTTAATTAAAAAACCCCTCCAAACAAACTCACAACACAACAGAGCGATGCACTAAGACTCCCTGATTTCTACCAGTAAAGGAATTAACTGGCAACCCTCTGAGCCTCCTGAAGTACTTCCAAAATCTTCCTCAGAAGGGGAGGAGAAGGGTTCATCTTCAAAAATTCAAACTTTGAATGACAGCGGATCACCCACCCACCCCTTGTCCAGTCCTGCTCTCTAAATGCAGTAATTAAACACGAGTTTTTAAAAGAACATTGTATTCACTGCAAGCAAGGAGCTGAGGAGGTAATAGGACAACAAGATTCATGCTCATCACTTTTAGTTATTTGAACCGAGAACCTAAATCAGACCTGATTAAAATAGGAACTCAAACCCAGATTCAACCAAAACTGGAGATATTAAACAAATACAGATGTGACAAGAGTCGTGATTCAATTATTAGGAGTCCATCTTTTAATTGCTCATTAAGATGACAGTGTGTATCTTTGCCTACATACATTTAGCAAAGCCTTTTCACTTTGACAGCGCATAAAATTACCCACGCCAACTGTATATCTCTTACTCTTTATGTCAACTTTAGAGTCGCTGGTTTTTCATTATCCTCTTGGCCACAAATTAATAAGGAGGAACAAATTTAATAGCAGCCTCAAACCTTTAGAGATTATCTCAGCCTTGTGTATCTGTGCCAGTTAAATTGCCATTTCTTTCTGCTTAAATTTAATGTGGTCATCTTGATACAAACACACACATATTTAACGCTGCTCTCAGGGCACAGTACTGGCACACCGAGGGGCTGCTCTGAAAAGCTGACGTGGAGCTCCAACTTGAACTTCTCCAACCTCATCACCCTCCCTTTAAGATGTGACAAATGGTCCTGGAGCACCTCCCCTACAAAGAGAGGCTGAAGGAACTGGGTTTGTTCAGCCTAGAGAAGAGAAAGCTGTGGGGGGACCTCATTGCAGCCTTCCAGTCCCTGAAGGGAGCAGAGAAACAGGAGGGAATCAGCTTTTTGAAAGGGCAGACAATGGCAGGACAAGGGGGATGGATTAAAGCTAAAGGAAGGAAGGTTTAGGACAGATATTGGGGGGAAGTTCTTTCCAGAGAGAGTGGTGAGGGGCTGGAAGGGGCTGCCCAGAGAAGGGGTGGGTGCCCCATCCCTGGGGGTGTTCAAGGCCAGGTTGGCTGGGGCCCTGGGCAACCTTGTGTAGCTCCAGGCCTGGAGGTTGGTGTCCCTGCCTGTGGCAGGGGTGTTGGAGCTCTGTGATCCTTGGGTCCCTTCCAGCCCAGCCCAGGCTGGGATTCTGTGATTGGGATTCTGTTGTTTATTTGCACGTACATTGTACACGCGTGAGCGGGCCGGCTCGAGGTAAGATCATTTCCTTGAGTGGCATTTGAGGGACAGGACCTTCTGAGCCAGGTTAAAGGTTTTACAGATCTTCTGCTTGTTTGCTTGACGCCTGCAAAAATGGGAGTGAATGCTGTGAAGCTCACAAACTGCTCTGCTGTGGCTTTGCCAGCCTGGCAATGCTTTGGTAACACTCAGGGCAAGTTTCAAGGAAATGGACCAGTTCTGTTAAAACTAAATCACATGGAGAATTCTCACACAAGATGTTGAGATTTAAATTGGTGGTTAGCTTAAAAAATGAGCTTTAGCAGTCTTCAGTGCACCTTCCAGTGCACTTATGGATACTAAAATTGTGCCTGGTTTTGTTCTGTCCTGGCTGTTCTGTGAAGAGACCCTGCAGCTTTAATGACTGATGGTCACTTCTATTTCCCATACTTCACAAAAAGCAAATGCTCTGTAGAAGTCCAGAAATAGTTCTGAGCTCTTCCAAGAGCTCTCTCTAAGGCTCACAAGAAGAACAAAAAACTATCTGTGATAGTTTAGGCACACACATCTCATTTTAAGGTAGCTGCAAAGGACAAACAGGCATTACAGATCATCATGAAATGAGTATTTGAGGAGTTTACTTCACTGACAAACCCCTCATGATTCATGACAAGGAAATAAATCCATGGGCCATCTGCAGCACAGTTCAGCTCATCTGATGAGGCAAACATTTCAGACAAGCACATTCTTAGTATAACTGAAACCCCACTCACTGAGGATGAACAGTTTGGAGAAGCAGCTCAAAGCTGCATTCCGAACAAAATTCAACAGTTCTGTTATTGGATAAAGCCAGTTACACTCACCTGGCATGCAGAGATCTGACTGAAACCCAGGCTCTGTGTTCCCTTCATCATCTGGGGGACACAGCAGAATTTTCCTACATTTATAATCGAAACAAGGTCATGACGTGGAGGACACATCTCCCCCTTCCTGTTAAGCAAAAAGAACCTCCTTCACTGAGAGTGATATTTTCTTTTGCAAGACTTGTCAAAAATAACACTAAGGCGAAAATATCTACAAAAAAACCCTATGTCCTTATATAACTAAATCTAAAAAACATCCCATAAATGAAAAACCACACTGTAAAATGGAGCAAGCTAAAAACTACTAATTGGCTACACACACTGTTTGCATTGTTAATTTATCTGTTATGTCTAAAAGTTATCTGCACACCTTCTGTGTTGACCATTTATTATGGATAATAACGACATGTTCAGTTACTTCCAAATACCTTCCTACAACTCCTCCTTGGTGTAAGGCAGTCCCTACCTCTGCCTTCAAGGCCGTAGTGTTTTGAAGATGTGATCACCAAATACTTCTCAGTGTGAATAACTTTGCTGTTTCATAGGAAATTCAAGGATATTGTCAGGGACTATGTAATCCAGATTTGACCATTGACAATATCCATCCTGAAATTCCCCACTCCTGAAACCAATTGTCCAATCCAAAGAATCCATTTTCCTGTATCTTTTGTGTTTGATCTATTAATTTCTGAATGCTGGCATGGATTGACTGAGAGTGGACACATTCATGCAGCACATGCCTTTCAAAATTTTCACAACCATGTCTGTGAGCCAGCAACAAAAATCAGTTGCTGCTTGATTCTGTAAAGTCTTACAGAATCCACACCTGTAGCTGAGTGTCTTGACAGTTTCAGGAGTCAGATAACATCAGCCTCACCTTTTCGTGCAGGCACCACCCATTGCAGTCTGTGTTCTTAGGCTGTGCAGAAATCACCATTTCCCTAATTTTCATTTACCATAAATACATACATATTTCAAAGACTGTTAGTTAGTTCCATATGTCCCACAGCAAAACTCATAGTCCATTGTGGCTGCAGTTGGAACACTTGACATAAGTTACTGGGATCAGGATCTCCGCCTGGTTCACACAGGCTTGCTTTTTTCTGGATCCATGGCATCTGTAATGACACAGCCAGATCTCCTTTCCCCAAATTACTACCTGTAATTTAATTTTTTACTAACACTTGACATTGACTTTTTTTCTTTTCATCTTTTCTTTTTTTTTTTTTAAACCTCCTTTTAAACCTCCTGCATATTTCACATTGGAGGTACCAAGCTGTTCTGTGGCAGACATAAACAACTCAAAACATACAGAGCTTTGTTTAATTGATCAGCTGGAGAGATGTCCTTCTCTCCCCCTTTTTGTTTGTGAAGCAAAAACACTTGAGAGTTTGATTCATACGTTCCACCATGGCCTGACCTGCAGGCCAATGTGGTGTCCCTGTAACATAGGTAATGTCCCACAATTGGAAAGAGGTTTGTATTGTTTGTGCTGTATATCCTGGGCTGTTGTCCATTTTGATTTCACGGGGTACATGGCATTGGACACGGTTACCAGATTCCCGCGTTTGTGCCGTCCAAAACCTCCCGTGTGCCTGTGCCACAGGGTTTCACGCCAGGGGCAAGGCCGCTGGGGAATTGCTGACAGTCCAGGTGACTGTGCAATCCCTTTAGCCTCAGTAAACAAAGAAGTGGTATTGTAGCTAAAGCACCTTAGCAGACTGATGAAACAATTCAGGCAACTTTTGAACATCCAAATATTTTCACACTGGCTTCCTTGGAATTTTCCCTGGAACCCCTTGCTTCTCAAATGCAGTTCACTCATCAATCAAACTTTCAACGTCTAAGTCTTTTCCCGCAATCAGTATTTCAACCAAGTAATGATACTGTGGTGAATGGGTTAATATTTTGTTCATTGAAACAAGGTATGAATGACAGGAAACCACTTAGCTTCTAATATTAGTTCTAATATCAGGGAGGTTGCTGACTTATATCTCGAAACCCGTCACAACATCTGCTGACACATTTCGAAATCGGTCACCACATCTTATTTTGTAAAAATAACTGTGAGGAACTATGGACCAGAGTATTTTTTATTAAGGCTTATGCTAAGCTTAATATGAAATCACTTATGCCAGCAGCTACCAAAAATGTGCAATTGCTTATGCAAGCTACCAGACACCGCTTGTCCAGGATAAGATAACCACAATTGCTTACACAAACTAAACCAGATACCGCTTGTGCAAGATAACCGCCAGATGTCCAGGAACCACAGATAGGACAAAGGAGGAAGACTTCTTACTCCGGCCTCAAAGACCACCAAGAGGCAGAAAACGACCCCCTAACAACAACTGAAGCATGCGCAGAGTACCTCCACTACTTCATGAACACGGAAGTAAAAAATATATAAAAAGGGACTGTTTGAACTGATCAGCACGGCAGTTGGCGGAGCGCAGACTCTCCTGCCGTCCAGCGCTGTCTTTGCTCATATTCTACTTGCTATAATTAATAAAATTCTAATTGGATTATGATCCATTGTAGTCTCAATTTATAACACTTTCCTTCTAGGCAGAGGCCCCATGCTTCTCCTCGCAGGGTTGCAGATGCCGTCTGATAGAATTCTGTGCACTGTTAGGAGCTGTTGCTATTTTGGTTTTGGTTTTGGTTTTGGTGGTGGCTGGTTTCTATTGTTGTTACAGCTCTGTACACCAATAAAGTTTAGTTTGGTTCAGTTAATCAAGAGTTTCTATATATAAATTCTTCTACAGAAAATACAATAACCCTTTTCAATTTGCAAAAGCAACATTTCCCAGCATTTTCCACAGTGCTACAAACTCTGACCAAAGGTGTGCCTACTTTGTTAGGTCACCCGCTCTTGCAGGAATGTATAATAAATTACTGTTTCACTAATGTTTCTACCTCAAGTCCTTTCTTTAGGACCATTGGCATTTCTAACACATTGAAATGGAACAGTGAGTTGGAAATGCTGAATGACTGCAGCCATGGGGGTGCCAGAAAACCTGCCATCCAACTGCTTTAGGTGAGTCGGCCCTGGCCATGGGGTCTCCAGCCCTGGCCATGGGGTCTCCGGCCCTGGCCATGGGGTCTCCGACCCTGGCCATGGGGACTCCAGCCCTGGCCATGGGGTCTCTGGCCCTGGCCATGGGGTCTCCAGCCCTGGCCATGGGGTCTCCGGCAGAGCCAGCACTTGACAGCAGTCCAGTGACCGCATTAGGCTTCGTGCCACCACCCCCACTCACTGAAACTTCAAAGCAATATTTAAGGGCAACTTTCCCTCCCTGGAGATTCCTGGCTCCGTGTTACGCTGCAGCCAGCGACAGGTATCTGCAGCCTCAAAGCTCTGCTGCATTTAACAGCCTCGAGGTGAACTTCTGCTCTTGGACTGCAGCATGTTTAGATGCTCCAGCTGGTACAATTGCTTCCCTAGTGTGATATATGTCCATCTGATTCGTGTTAATATGGAATCATGTTGGGGGTGCATCATGACCTACCCTTGTATGGCCAGGGGCCTGGGAGGGACAGTTTAAGATTCTTGCATGTGCTGAATGAAGGATGTTGAAGCAGCAACAAACTAGATAAAGGATGTGCAAAGCTTTGCCTAAAGGACCACAGTGTTAGCACATTGTGTGCATTGTGATACCTGAGGAGAAACAACTGGTCTCTGAGGAGGAGGTGATGAAGAGGAACAGAAGAATAGGAAGGCTCCTGAAATCTGCCTCAAGTCTGCAGAACCAGCTGCCTGACTTTGTTAGCAAGACAAAAGCTAAAGCTGCCCTAAAGGATGCCTGGTGGGGGTGGCCTGGCGGGCGCTCCAGCCTGTCAGTGGGGCGGCCGGCGGTGCTGGCCCTGGAAGAGATCTAAGCCAGGGGCTGGGGCTGTACGGGGTGCGGCCTGGCGGAGCGGAGCCTGGCGGAGCGGAGCCTCCCGCAGCAGCCGCCTGCAGCCCGGTGCCGTCTGCTCGCCTTTGTTCGTTTAAAAAATCGTTCCGTTTGGTTCTAATCCTGTTTGGGACCGAGTCACTTGTAACAACTGGGGGCTCGTCCGGGATGGCTCTAGTACTGAACGCTGAGGTGATCTAGGAGGGGCGCCGCGCCATTCGGTGGCTCCTGCTCGGGTCGGGACTAACGCCATCCTGAACCTGAGAATCAGATTTTTACGAGCTCCCTTGCCGGCTGCAGCAGGTTTTTGTGCCCGGAATTGTGCGCGCAGAGACCCAAAGGAGACGCCAGTCGTGCAGCGTGAGGCGGGTTCCGTTCGGCTGCCCGAGCGAGGCCGGCAGGAGCCGTGTCCGTCGGCCCGGCCCATGGGGTTGGGGCCGAGTGAAGACGACAGAGTCGTAAGTATTTTGCGTGTAGCGTTGGGTTGGGTGGGATTCGGTTGCCTGTGTGTGTGAGAGTGCGACTGAGACGGAACGTGGTTCCGAAGCGAGTGCGGAGGTTCTTCTGACCGCGGCTCCGATCTCCCGCCAGGGACTCGTCAGGGAAGGGCCGGAGCGAGTCCTATAGGACTCGGGGGGGTGACAGGTCCCCAGCCCCCTGCAAGACACTCTTACAGGTAACCGAGGGCTGTAGGAATTGCTGGAGTGAAATTCCGAGGTGGGTCAGACGACAGACCCCGGGACCAGAAGAAAAGGGAGCAAATTACCCAACGTCCATTAGAAATGCTGATTAAAAATTGGAATGATCGGGGCCCCAGAGAAGGAAAAAGTAAATGAAACTGAGTTCAGAGTTGTGTGTGGGATGGCCAGAGGGGCTTGTGAGGCTGCCTGTCCTTTGGCCTGGTTTTGGCTCCTTTGAAACCCCCAGCTGGACAAACAGGCGTGTAAATTCACAAAGGCCTTTTAGTCAGGAGGAGAGGGATTGTGCAGTCAGGACTTGACGTCCTTTTCCAGCTTCAATGTTTGCACTAAAAGCAGGAGAAGGGCTTGAAGATCCGTGGGAGCCGTTGCCAAGCCCGGCGGCGGCTGCCCCTCCGGGAGTCGTGGCATTTCCACCGGTACCAGCGCTGCCCCTGCGCCTCCACCATCAGCAGCACCGGCACTAGACCGACCTCCGGCTGCAGGTGTAAGAAGCGGGGACCCTGTTAGATGATCCCCTCCGAGTAGCCGAAAAACTGGACCAATTCCTAGGCCCTAATACTTCTACCTGGGAAGAAATACAGTCCATTTTAGGGATTTTGTTCACTGCTGAGGAGAAGGGAATGATTAGACAAGCTGGACCGAGAATATGGGAAAGACAGAATCAGGCAGGACCCCCGGGAGGGCAAAAATGGGACAATTTGTAGCTAAATCCGGGGGCTGGGGGAACATAAGAAGAAAGTTAGAGAAGCTGGAGGACTGGCAAGAAGGGAAATACTATTCAAAAGAGGTGCTGGTAGCAGGGCTGGAGCCTCCAAATTGTCAAACTGTTTTTTTCACACTAAGAAAACATTATCCCAACTTAGAGAGATGGAGACGGGATCCTGGCTTTGCTACAGGTGAATGCCTGCACCAGAGTGGCATGTTAAGAAGGTTAATTGTTCTACCTCACTGGGGAAACAGAAGGTTCTTGCTGCCTTTTAAAACTGCGTATAGCAGCAATAAGAACAAAATTCTTCCTGAGCTGGATATTCCAGTGTTACCGAATGTTTTGTAACAGTGATCAATTGTACTTGTGACCTGACAATGAGAATATCTTTCTACAATCTAAGATGCCACGTTACTCAAGGTGTTACAGTGTACAGCTGGCTGTCTTTCTTACCCAGGTGTGTGCAGATGAGCCCAGTAATACCGTATCCGTAGGGAGGCAACAGCAACGAGCTACATCTTCACAGCTTTGCAGGCGCTGGACGTGCTGCTGGCTGTAGGGGAAGTGGTGTGAAAGCCGGTCACAGGGAGTCTGTATAATCCAGGTCGCTGGGTCCTGAGTGGCAGCCCAAGGAAACTTGCTTGAAACATCTCGCACACCCTGGTGTCTTTATAAATCTTTTAATTGCATAACGTCCTTATGACTTCGTGGCTGTGGGGTTTTTCTGTGCACTGTGGGCCTCTTTCCTGGGTTGCTCCCAGGACATTGTGGAGTCTGGTTTGATTTGTTACGAATGGGCTGGAAATAAAATCTTCCCGGCCACGATGCCATTTGTGTTGGGTTTAAAGAGGTTTGCTAGGGAGTTGTTTGGAAAAATGAAACTGGGCTTGATGATGCTTTGTTTCAGCTCTCTGTGCCTGGCCTCTTGTTCATTAGAGATGTGAATTTGTTCCTGGTTTAGTGCTTTGTCATGGTAAGGAAAGCCACCCCTAAGGTGGGACAACCTTTTGGATAGGAATGTTGTGGTTCAAAGTTCTGAAAGCTGACCCGAGGCTGCTGCATCAGCCAGGAGAGGGGATAACAGTTTGCTCAGTCGTTAACAGATCATTCTGAGCAAATGCCCCCTAACTCCTGAGAGGGATAGAACTCTTTGCAAGGGGAGATGGCTGAGCCTGCAACTGCAGCATGTGCCTGAGGAGCACTTCACTCGGAGGTTTCTTTACAATCAGGCTTCTAAACTGGTGTTAAGAGGAGTGAAGTGACTTTCTGCTGGCTGCCAGTAGCGCCTTTGATTCGGGAGATGCAGGTAGATCAAAATTCTGCAATTTTGAAGCTTAATATGGGGATGTCTCTGTGTTTGGTGTTTGCTTTATTTTGGAGAAAGGGACATCTTCTGCTGTAAAGGCCAAAGGCATGTAGCCAGATGTGTAATATTTTAGCAGAGTATAATGATAATTATGGGTCTGCACTTTTGACATGGCAAAAAAATCCATATAAAATAAGATGAGAACTCATGAGTCAAGTTTGTTTTTTTTTTTAAAGTATGTTTGATATTGTTCAGGTATTTATCAAACCAGGAAATAAACCCACTGCTATAAAATGGTAAATTATGAGGTAAGGTTTTATTTTCTTTTCCTCTAACTTCATAATCAAGTATAAACAACATAATTAGGGCCCCCATAACACTATTTCATGAGGGGCAGATATGAAGAACACCCAAGAATGAGTAAGGGATCAATCAGAATGCTATTACAATATTGTTTGCATTTTCAGATAGGTTCTTTGGATACCCAAGTGAGAATTTATGAAATACTGCCTATGTGTATATTCCTTTACAGTTTATTTGAACATATAATCAATATGAACGTTGGTCTCCATGAAAGAGAATTAATTTTCCCGACCTTATTGTAGGTACTTAGTGAAAAAAATATGCCTCACCTATGTAGTCTTCTGTAAGGGAACAAATTCAAAGTCTTTATTATGAAATACTCTAGTGGGAAAACAGCAAATTATGGTCATGAAAAGATCACTATAAAGAACTTGTCTATTTTGCTGAGATACCAAATTTATTGATGCTTCCACGATCTGCAGCCAACCTGAGAGCAGCCACAGCACATTATGTAAACTTGGAAGTGCTGTAACTTTCCCACAGACAATTCTTTTTCTTCCACTTGAGCTCAGGGCAGAAAAAAAAAAAAGAATAGAAAATTGGTGTGTTGACATAAATCTTTTCCAGTGCATAATGTCTTTTCCCCAGTGAAATCAGTTCTAACATTGATGTTCCAGGAGTTTCAACCAAAGTAAAAGGTGAAGCTAAAGGCATTTATTGCAGCTAAATTTCTTCCACCAATTGAGGTTTATGTTGCCTGGTATAATATTCAATTATGTGATGTCCATGTTTAGCTTGTGAGCCTTATCAGAAGTTATAAACTTAAATGGTTTTAAAGGGTGAGACTGTTACATATGATATCCTATATAGTAAATGTATGCATATAAATATATTGAAAGTTATATATATTTATGTATATCTCATGTGCCACATATATTCTATACATGTTATATTCGGTATAGCTATATGTACACTGTGGATTATATAGTATAATTGCACACTTGATATTCTATATTATTTATTATACATTCTAAATTTTATACATTATATCATAAAGTACATCTGTGAAGTTTTCTAGATTCCTCAGTCTATGCAATAAAGCACAAAATTGTTGGAAAAGGTGAACAGTGGCCTTAGTCAGGACATGATGTGAGGCAGAGCTGATTTATTGGAGCATTCAGGGTCCAGGATTTTAATTCTGGACTAGGTGTTTCCTTTGGAAGCATAGCTTCTTTCCTCTACTGTTTTTTTCTGTAGCAGGTAACACAAAGCAGTCTTCTAATTGTCATGAACATTGATAATGAGTGGTATTTACATTCATATATCAAAGGATGAGTTACTGGAAATCCCAAATACTAGTTTAATGACAATTCTGATTTCAGTCAATATGTTACTAGAAAACTGAATGGACATTTTATTTTTAAATATCTGAAAATGTTTTTCCTAAATTGCTAATAAATGCAGTATTTAAATATTTTGGTTAAACTCAATTAATACTGCAGAAGAGAGAATGGTAAAATACACAAAACTTTTATAGGACTTTGGAGTTGAAGTTCTGGTTTTAAAAGTGTTTTTAAAATGTAGAAGCTTGAATTCTGTTTACTTTCAACATTTAGACTCATAAACTTCATGTCTACTCTTGAAATGTCTAAGAATTGAATAATAAAAAAGACAAACAATAAAAAAACCCCTACTTTGCCAGATGAAATATACTTCTTGGTTTTACCCCTGTTCTCCCACAGTTAAAAAAAAAAATCCCAAAGTTAAAAAGTAATCCCAGAATTACTGACTATGAAAACAAATAAATTGTCATCATATTTGTCTTGTTATATGAATAGAAAAGGCAAGACATAAGAGAAAGGCAAGATAAAAAGCCACTATGGAAAAAAAAAGTTTATGTTGCTTATGTTATGCATCTGTTCTTTTTTCCTTGTAATCCTGTCTTCTTTTCTTAAAAAAAAAAAAGAGTATATACTATTTTTCATGCAAATTATGGTGAAGTGAGACCTTGTGATTTGAAGAAACATAGGTCATTGCACTTATTTTGAGCTGGGTAGTTATATTATGGTGCCAAAAAAAGCTAAAAATAAGTGACATACAGATTGACCTCAAACACTGTTTCTGCTGGTTTGTAGTTAATGATATATAACTTACAGACATGGGATCAAACAGCTGGAACAGAGTCAGAAGGAAGAAGAAACAGCTTTCAAGTACTTCACTTCCATCGGAATCATAGAATGTGTGAGGTTGGAAGGGTCATTTAAAGGTCATCTAGTCCAATCCCCCTGCAGTAGGCAGAGACACCTTTAACTAGATTGGATTGCTCAGAGCTTCATCAAGCCTGACCTTGAAGTCTCCAGGGATGAGGCCTCCCCTAACTCTCTGGGAAACCTGTTTTAGTGTCTCATCACCCTCCTAATAAAGAACTTATAATGAACAACCTAAACCTACCCTGCTCTAGTTTAAAACCATTGCCCCTGTTGCTACATGCCCTTATAAACAGTTCATCCCCAGCTTTCCTGCAGGTCCCCTTCAGGTACTGGACGGCTGCTATAAGGTCTTCCCAGAGCTTTCTTTTCTCCATTGTAGAAACCCACTAGGTTGGTCAAGCAGGGCTTGTCCTTGGTGAAGCCACCCTGGCTGTCTTGAATTGCCTCCCTGTCCTCCATGTGCCTTAGCATAGCTTCTAGAAGAACCTATTCCATAATCTTCCCAGGCACAGAGGTGAGGCTGACAGGGCAATAGTTCCCAGGATTGTCCTTTGTACCCTTTTAAAAAAACTGGCTGTAATTATTCCCTTCTTCCAGTCATGAGGGACTTCAGCTGACTGCCATGACTTTTCAAGTATCATAGAGAGTGGCTTGGCAACTACATCAGCCAATTCCTTTGGGATTCTTGGGTGCATCTCATCATGTCCTATGCACTTGGGGATACTCAAGTTTCAAGGTCACGAACCTTGTCTTCACTTACAGTGTGATGGACTTTGTCCCCCAAGTTCCCATCTTGCATTCAAGAAAAGGCACTATACTTTTTTTTTTTTTTCTGAAAATACAGTGTGTGTGAGCCTTGGCAGAGGAAATCTTAATGACAGAAATATGCAGTGGTGACTCCTGCTTACAGTCTGTGCCAAAGTTAGAGGGCTGGTCTCTAAGAGATTATCAACAATTACAGGAGAATTACAGATAAGGTAATCATAGATACAGAGACACAGTAATGAAGAAAGGCCATATTCAGAAAGCTGTCTCTAGTGTCTGTAGCAATGAATATTCTTGGTTATTAGTCATAAGCACTCTATTTAGAATCTCAGAATCACAGAATGGTTTGCGTTTGAAGGGACCTCAAAGATCATCTAGTTCCAGCCCCCACTGCCATGGACAGGGACACCCTCCACTAGATCAGGTTGTCCAAAGGCCCATCCACCCTGGCCTTGAACACTGCCATGGACATCCACAACATCCATTTGAAGAGGAACATTTATCTCATTCTGAAATAATGTCCTGGCTTTCATTAATTTTGCAAGCTATCTTAGGCCAAAATGAATCTCTAAGAGTTGCAAATTTATTCCTCAGAAGTCCAGAAGTTAATTCAGGGTCCAGTCGTAAGGACTAAGCTCAACCTCTATCTGGCTAAAACAGCGCTTCAGCTATTCCAAAGACCCCTGAGTTAACCTTTGAGTATGAGAAAGCAAACGAAGAAGATTTGAGCACTGTGTATATCATGGGAGGGATGGGGAGAAGCATATTTTTCTGATAAAAACATACTTGCCATGAAGAGGTTCCACAGAATGACAAGAATCCTTTTGTATTAAAACCATCACAAAAATAATGGTTATACTAAAGGCATCATTGACTTTTTATTCCTTGACATGTTAAAAAAAGCTCTGTAAAGAAAAACCTAGCAATATTTGACTGGTAGAGTTTGATGTTCTCTGCTCAGTTCTGTTGGTTCCTGGTTTTCTGGGACCAAAACTAATGTATGCAGTGAAACACAGATGTTTGGCTCTGCTCCACTAGTAAATCCATCTTCTAATGTACCAACACTACACCTCCTTCATGAAAGCACAGATCCTAATATTACTAATGGATTCTCTGTCCTTTGTAAATTACAAACAATGATTTTATGTGTATGTAATGTATCTAAAGTACTTCTTAACATGGTGAAACCTGAGATTTAGGCTTAACAAAGTCATTCTGCTTTGTGAGGACTGGGTGCAACTTGTTCAGAATATTTGAAATTAAAAAGAAATAATTAAAATTATGTGTCAGAATCAAGCCATATTAAAAAAAAAAAAAAAACAACCTAATTCTTTACTTAATTTGATTTGCTCACTATTTTGACAAGGTTTCTGCTTCAAAATTTTTCAGAGTATCAAACTTTCCCAGAGTTCTCCAAAGTCTGATGAGCTTGCCTCTCTCATAGGAAGAGCTCAGTGATCAGGCTTAAATTTGAAAGAAAGTTATTCCACATACTGCTTCTGTCTTCTGGAGAGATGGTCTTGTGCCACAGATGTGCATTTTTCATTAGCTTTAATAGAATTTCTTTCTGCCCACCCAGAGAACAATTTGCTGCAACACATCAGTTAATTTCAGAGAGGATATTTTAAGCTACATGATGACATAGTTATATAGGACTAACATGAAAATGGTTTCAGACTTTTTCCTTTAAGTATAACATTTTAACTTTACATTTACACTATATAGATAAAGCCCAGAATGGGGAATTTCAGGAGAGAGCTAATGTAAGATGCTGCAATCCAGATCTCAAAAGATGTGTGTAAATTATTATGAATCCACAATTCAAAACAAAAAGGAGAAAAACCATTAGGTTAACTGAGATAACACAGTGGTATGAGTTAACTACTTGACTCATCTATAGGAATCCTACAATATTCAGTAGGTCTAATTTCACAAAGTGATTTTTCCATCTGACTCAAGCCTTGCTGCAAATTCCTTCTTTCTCATGCCCATGAATATGAAACTGGCTACCTTCACAGGGATGGAGATACTGAATCAGGCCAAAGATGAAAAGATTTTTGTGTTCCACCATGCTTGTCTTTTCCAAAACTCTGGTGAATGCTTTCCTGAACTGCAACATCAAGTCTCTGAACAAATCAGAAATCAAAAGCTAATAATTATTTCTGAAAGAAATATTAGGCTTATTCTGACTCCTTGCATCATCACATTGGCCATTCTTGTCCCCAGCAGACAGAATCTCCTATTTGAAGTAGTGTTACTGTTGAAAGTGGTGTGACTAGTGTAGTCAGAACATGGAATTAGATTTGGCTTTTGTTTTTTTAAATCCCATACTGTATTTCTATGATATTTTTGTAAAACTGTCATTTGTTGACCCCACGTTCCCTTGTAAGTTTCTAACATATTATTCCATTCAAAGATGGATAGAGTGGTAAAAGAACTGAAACCTTATTTTGGAAGACATACTAACATATAATCTCTGGAAAGCAGGTACTATATGACTTCTATAGCAATCTCCAGCAGTTTAATATTGCTTCAATATTGTTAGGCAATATAGGATTGGTCACGGACAGAATTGAACTTTAACATATTTAGAAACAAAAATATTTTAACTCTTCTTTCAGTGAGTCCTTCCATATTATCTTGATGAATAAACTAATTTTGTATATCGTTTCAGGATTTTACCTGTGAAAGCCTGGACAAATCTTGTGTACTTCTTTCCTACAATACAGGAAATAATACACAGATTGTCCCTAAAACTACATAAACTTCACAGAATCACAGAATCACAGGGGTTGGAAGGGATCTCGAGAGATCATCGAGTCCAACCCCCCATACCAAAGCAGGTTCTTTAGGACAGGTTGCACAGGGAGGCATCCAGATGGGTCTTGAATATCACCAGACATGGAGATTCCACAGCCCTTCTGGGCAGCCTGTCCCAGGGCTCTGTCACCCTCAACGGGAAGAAGTTCTTCTGCATATTGGTGCAGAACTTCCCATGTTCCTACTTGAGGCCATTGCCCCTGGTTCTGTCTCCACAGACAACTGAAAAGGGGCTGGCCATTTCCCTGTGTCCCATACTTCAGATACTTACTTAGAATTTCTAATTGACCTAATGGAAACACTCTAAAAAGAAAAAAAAAAAAAAGAAAAAATCTTTTCTGAGAATATTACTGATTTCTTTTGGTTTTCATATAAGAAACAAAAAAATGCTGTCTTTTGGAATTATAATGCAGTAGGGATAATAAAAGAAAACTGTAGCTTAGTCTACTAATACTCAAAGTGTTACCCTCCTTATTTTATTTGGTTTGTTAGTTCAATGTGACATTAATTTAGAAGATTATGCAACTTTAATATTTTTACACATCTCTTTTTTTCAGTCACTGTTAAAGACATTGAGTCAGCATTTCTGTTTTCAGTTCTGTTATTCAAGGATCAAAATGGCAAAAAAATTGAAATAAAATACCCCAAAGTCCACAATTTTAAACAATAAATAGTGGGAAAAAAACCCAAACCCAACAGTACCAATATCTCAATAATGGATTGAGGAAGATATTGGTACAGTAGACATTTTTCCTGTCTGACAGACAAAAAATTTCATCATGATCATTTGGTGGTGGGAGGACGTATGTTCTCAAAAGTCCTAAATTAGTTAATTGCCAAATGTTTCTGACTTCCCAAGATCATAATTTTCCCATGTTTTCCCATTTCAATTCTTATTCAGCTGTTAATATTTGTCAATGGGAAGTGATGTTATGTGGTTTGAAAGAGACTTGCAGGTGCCATGAATAAAATTTGGATCATCCAGATGATTGACATTTCCCCTTTCAATGGTTTTGGTCTCTGGTAAAAGCATCCTGAGTTTAGCAACACAAGTCAGCTTTTATCCTGGAAACTAACAGCCACTGCAGTTCTTAGTAAGACATCTTGAGTACAGGGCATTACTATATGCACGTGGCTTCCAAAAGGGATCTTGCATACATCTGGCTGAGTAGAGGCTTGGTGTTTGTGACTAGGCATTCTAGACTCCAGTAGAGTTAGATCATGGTACCTTGGTACAACAAGGTGCTTTGAGTAAAAGGATAACGTCACTTTATCTGACAAATAGGAAAATATTTTCATTAGGCTTTGAAATTGCTGATGTTGAATCTTATCATGGTTCTCTTTCAATTCTCTCTTTCTGAAGTTACTCTGCTCTTACACAAGTTCTTCATGTTTCCGAATTGTTTATCAAGATGAGAACCATCCCCCAGAACCATATTATGACCTTTAACATATACAGAAATTTACCATTTATCACAGGTTTTGTTTTCCCTCCCTTAGTCAATTTTTTCATGAGATTGTGTCGTGGAATTCTCACAAAGGCCTCAATTAGTTTAAATGGAAAAAAAAATAAATTGCTTCCATGAAATAGATTTTGAGCACAGAAACAGTCACAGTCCTCCTGTTAGAGATCCTCCTACTATATTGTCAGATTTTTACAGGCAGAGGGAAGCCGCAGAAATACCCCTCCTGAAAAACAAGTTGCACAGGTATGACTAAGGAGCACCCAGTAATTGTATAAAGAAGGCTTTTGTTTTTTAAAATACAGTAATTGCCCATTCACGGGTGATGATTAGTCAGGAGAGACAGGTGCTGGGGAATTAGAGGAGATGCATGACTTTTGAGGCATGACAACTGTATGGAGGGACTAAGATCTCTAATATCTTAAAAAACCACTAAGTACTAGTCAGTGTTCTTGACTTCTAGAAAATACATTTTAGGACCTTTACCAAAAAAACCCCATATATCTTTTCTTTACAATCCTGTAAAAACAAAAAAATCTGTAACTGTGGGTGCATGGTGATTTTATCTTGAAGTCTTTCAACTGATGAAGAAAGAATTACAAGTACAATTAAAATAAACATTACTATCAGAAAAACTATGATATTTTAGGAAAAACTAAAATTTCCTAGAACCTCTTACAATTACAATATGGTCAGCTGATACAATCCACAAAACATTTCATTTTCATCTACACTCAAATATTTTCGATAATGCCCTGTGATTAAAAAGATAAAAAACACCCCCAGACAGTCTGAAGACTGTCTGAGTGACAGCAGGTCAAGTCAGGTGGCCACAATCAGAAGCAACATGGCAAAGACAGATTATGAAACAGTAAAGAAATCTTGACTCCAATATAATTTGAGTTAACTTTTTGGAGGTCTCATGGTTGTTTGTATATTTTATCTTATAAATTTGAGGCATGAAGTTCAAAGTCATTTATATAATATTGAGGCCTGAGTTGAATATTGGATATTAGCGGAATTATATGGTTAATAAACCCCTAAATACTATGTGGTCTTCTAACCAAAACATCAAATAAGGTCTTGCTCATTATTTTTTTTTCAAATTAGTGAAAACATTTCCTTCATTGCTGCCTACTGCAAGCATCACTGGGGTTTGTGTAATTTTTGTCCTTGCCATTGCAGATTCAGGGACAAAGAAATACATTTTTTTATCTGGGGATAAAAAAATGGATAAAATGGATAAAACCCAAAAAATATTTCAAAGTAATTACTCTGAGCTAATCAGATTTGATCTGTAATCTGGAATACTGTCTACTTGTTACAGATATTCTCCTCTCATTGAGCTAACTCTACCACAGTGAAAAAGTTATGAAAACTAGGTTAACACTAAGGACAAAATGGCTTCAACCCTGAATGGCGGCTGAACTTTCAGCCATACATCAGATTGGATACTATCAGCAAAATAATTATTTAATTAAAAGAATTTGTGTAGCTTTTAACAGCAACTCCAAACCCCAAGTTTCACACTGCCTGAAATAAAGGCAACAAAATAAAGTGCCTAGTTTCTAGTAAAGAGAGTATTCTCTCACTGACACAATGCATTTCAGTAACTTTTAGGGCTTAACCTTCCCCCTATACTGTACCACAGCGTAGTGAAACACAGAGATATACAGAAATGTGGCTAGCTGAGAAAAGACAAACCCTTTTCCAGAAAACTAAGCTTTAAATAGCTTCTTACCCTAGAAGCTACAGAAATGCATGAATCAGACTAATATGTGCATAATGGACTAAAATTCATGTGAATTCATTCTGCAGAGTTACATTGTGTGTACCTAAACAGTCTTTGAGACAGAAGTATCAATGTAATTTAAGGAAGTTTCCCATTTACTGTGTTTTGTTTTGCATTGTGAAGACTTCCTAGAAAGTTTAAACTGGATTTTTGTAACAGGGGTTTTTTATATTAAACTGAAGTAGAAGATGGAATCACGTAATGCACTCCAGCTGCAAACAGGCATTGGGTCTTTGGAACCAGGCTACAGGGAGTCTGAATTTAAACAAAATAAAATTTTATGTGTATTGTGTGAAGACCATACGTGTAAGTATGAATTTTAGGAACATCTTGAGAAACCTAAAAAAAGTTAGCGATACTGTCATATTAAGGTCTAATATTTGAACTAGTCTGAAGCCAAGTGTAACTACTGCATTCCCAATGTCATAAAACAATTTTTGAAGTTGATAGTTCACAAAATGTCAGATCTTGAGGTTTTTTATTAACCTATGAGTAAATGTTCTCTCTTGTATCCCTGCCCAATGTCATTGAGAGCAGAGGATTCCAGTTAGGGAAGGAATATGCCAAGGTGATGGCTTAATCAAATTATAATTATTTAAAAACTGCTCAGAAGCTTGAAATTGTAGGAAACATTTCTATGGAATTACTGAACACAATTCATATAAGACAAAATGAGTGATAAATACTTCTCAATTAACTAAAAGAACAAGTCCATATCATTTGTGCAAAAAATATATATGTAAATATATTTACATTTAAAGATACCAAACTGGATACATTAAAATGGTTAAAAGATTTGATTCCGTCTCAGTTCTTACCTATGTGGGTATTTGTTTTTCTTAATGGCTATGAAAGAAAATATTGGAACTGAGTTCATATATGATAAATTAGATTCTAAATAAATAAGAACTGGGTTTAAACTTCTATCTGATTTCCTGAATTCTTGAGGAAAATGAAACATTAATTGTGCATTATTGATTCAACAAGGAAGTGCAATCATTCAAAATCTATAGACCTGCATATATCCAGTGAAGTATCTTGCTCACTACCTTCAAAAGGAAATGAATGAATATAGAGTAGTTTCTAAACCTCAGACTAATTCTATGAATGAATGTCCAGAAGTTAAGCCAGTCTTCACCGGAGAGTCTAAACATCTTCCTACAAACACACAAGAGGGCATGAATGTTCATGAAGCAAACACTCAAATAAGAAAGAGATATTTAACAGTGCTTGGGATTCTTCTGAGATTCATGCATTCACTTCCAGATCTCCCTGTGTTTTCTCTGGAAGTCTCTTTATGTTGGAGAAATATGTAGTTGATAGCTAAGGGAAGGTCTTACTGCAGGCATGTCTTTCATGTCTGAGAATGAAATGAGTACAGAGACTGGAAAATATGTAATCTCTCTAGATAGTGCAAAAGAAGGGGGGGAAAAAAAGTCCTTGACTTCAAGAGCCTTAGTAAATGATCACTTGCAAAGCAAGATATGCGTACAAGATAGCTCAAAAGAAATTGGTTATTGGTAAGTAACTTTCCCTTTCTTTGTTATCAGTGCACTTTTCAACTGGGAATAACCACGACGAGATGCTGACTCTAGCTATATTGCTTTAGCATTCTTTTAGTACTGATGTAGTGTCACTTTTTAAATCATTCCAGGCTAAAATAAGCACCCAACTTCTCTGGCTTGGAAAAACTGGCTCCACCATCTTCATCTTGTACCTGAGCTGGGATTTATGTAGCTTTTGGCAAGCACAAACGAGGCTTCTCACCCAAATACCTGAACATATATTTAAGCCAATCACATGCACACATACACACATATTTGCCAAATACCATTGATTTTACTGGCTCATTGTACAACAAGATATATAAAATTTGGTTTCATACTATTTTACTTCTTTTCATGCTGTGTGTATAAAAATCCACTATTTAAAAATATTTCTCGGTGCCGTCTGCTCGCCTTTGTTCGTTTAATAAATCGTTCCGTTTGGTTCTAATCCTGTTTGGGACCGAGTCACTTGTAACAACTGGGGGCTCGTCCGGGATGGCTCTAGTACTGAACGCTGAGGTGATCTAGGAGGGGCGCCGCGCCATTCGGTGGCTCCTGCTCGGGTCGGGACTAACGCCATCCTGAACCTGAGAATCGGATTTTTACGAGCTCCCTTGCCAGCTGCAGCAGGTTTTTGTGCCCGGAATTGTGCGCGCAGAGACCCAAAGGAGACGCCAGTCGTGCAGCGTGAGGCGGGTTCCGTTCGGCTGCCCGAGCGAGGCCGGCAGGAGCCGTGTCCGTCGGCCCGGCCCATGGGGTTGGGGCCGAGTGAAGACGACAGAGTCGTAAGTATTTTGCGTGTAGCGTTGGGTTGGGTGGGATTCGGTTGCCTGTGTGTGTGAGAGTGCGACTGAGACGGAACGTGGTTCCGAAGCGAGTGCGGAGGTTCTTCTGACCGCGGCTCCGATCTCCCGCCAGGGACTCGTCAGGGAAGGGCCGAAGCGAGTCCTATAGGACTCGGGGGGGTGACAGGTCCCCAGCCCCCTGCAAGACACTCTTACGGGTAACCGAGGGCTGTAGGAATTGCTGGAGTGAAATTCCGAGGTGGGTCAGACGACAGACCCCGGGACCAGAAGAAAAGGGAGCAAATTACCCAACGTCCGTTAGAAATGCTGATTAAAAATTGGAATGATCGGGGCCCTAGAGAAGGAAAAAGTAAATGAAACTGAGTTCAGTGTTGTGTGTGGAATGGCCAGAGGGGCTTGTGAGGCTGCCTGTCCTTTGGCCTGGTTTTGGCTCCTTTGAAACCCCCAGCTGGACAAACAGGCGTGTAAATTCACAAAGGCCTTTTAGTCAGGAGGAGAGGGATTGTGCAGTCAGGACTTGACGTCCTTTTCCAGCTTCAATGTTTGCACTAAAAGCAGGAGAAGGGCTTGAAGATCCGTGGGAGCCGTTGCCAAGCCCGGCGGCGGCTGCCCCTCCGGGAGTCGTGGCATTTCCAGCGGTACCAGCGCTGCCCCTGCGCCTCCACCATCAGCAGCACCGGCACTAGACCGACCTCCGGCTGCAGGTGTAAGAAGTGGGGACCCTGTTAGATGATCCCCTCCGAGTAGCCGAAAAACTGGACCAATTCCTAGGCCCTAGTGCTTCTACCTGGGAAGAAATACAGTCCATTTTAGGGATTTTGTTCACTGCTGAGGAGAAGGGAATGATTAGACAAGCTGGACCAAGAATTTGGGAAAGACAGAACCAGGCAGGACCCCCGGGAGACTGAAAATGGACAATTTGTAGCTAAATCCGGGGGCTGGGGGAACATAAGAAGAAAGTTAGAGAAGCTGGAGGACTGGCAAGAAGGGAAATACTACTCAAAAATCTCAAAAGAGGTGCTGGTAGCAGGGCTGGAGCCTCCAAATTGTCAAACTGTTTTTGTCACACTAAGAAAACATTATCCCAACTTAGACACCAGAGGAGATGGAGACAGGATCCTGGCTTTGCTACAGGTGAATGCCTGCACCAGAGTGGCATGTTAAGAAGGTTAATTGTTCTACCTCACTGGGGAAACAGAAGGTTCTTGCTGCCTTTTAAAACTATGTATAGCAGCAATAAGAACAAAATTCTTCCTGAGCTGGATATTCCAGTGTTACCGAATGTTTTGTAACAGTGATCAATTGTACTTGTGACCTGACAATGAAAATATCTTTCTACAATCTAAGATGCCACGTTACTCAAGGGGTTACAGTGTACAGCTGGCTGTCTTTCTTACCCAGGTGTGTGCAGATGAGCCCAGTAATACCGTATCCGTAGGGAGGCAACAGCAACGAGCTACATCTTCACAGCTTTGCAGGCGCTGGACGTGCTGCTGGCTGTAGGGGAAGTGGTGTGAAAGCCGGTCACGGGGAGTCTGTATAATCCAGGTCGCTGGGTCCTGAGTGGCAGCCCAAGGAAACTTGCTTGAAACATCTCGCACACCCTGGTGTCTTTATAAATCTTTTAATTGCATAACGTCCTTATGACTTTGTGGCTGTGGGGTTTTTCTGTGCACTGTGGGCCTCTTTCCTGGGTTGCTCCCAGGACATTGTGGAGTCTGGTTTGATTTGTTACGAATGGGCTGGAAATAAAATCTTCCCGGCCACGATGCCAGTTGTGTTGGGTTTAAAGAGGTTTGCTAGGGAGTTGTTTGGAAAAATGAAACTGGGCTTGATGATGCTTTGTTTCAGCTCTCTGTGCCTGGCCTCTTGTTCATTAGAGATGTGAATTTGTTCCTGGTTTAGTGCTTTGTCATGGTAAGGAAAGCCACCCCTAAGGTGGGACAACCTTTTGGATAGGAATGTTGTGGTTCAAAGTTCTGAAAGCTGACCCGAGGCTGCTGCATCAGCCAGGAGAGGGGATAACAGTTTGCTCAGTCGTTAACAGATCATTCTGAGCAAATGCCCCCTAATTCCTGAGAGGGATAGAACTCTTTGCAAGGGGAGATGGCTGAGCCTGCAACTGCAGCATGTGCCTGAGGAGCACTTCACTCGGAGGTTTCTTTACAATCAGGCTTCTAAACTGGTGTTAAGAGGAGTGAAGTGACTTTCTGCTGGCTGCCAGTAGCGCCTTTGATTCGGGAGATGCAGGTAGATCAAAATTCTGCAATTTTGAAGCTTAATATGGGGATGTCTCTGTGTTTGGTGTTTGCTTTATTTTGGAGAAAGGGACATCTTCTGCTGTAAAGGCCAAAGGCATGTAGCCAGATGTGTAATATTTTAGCAGAGTATAATGATAATTATGGGTCTGCACTTTTGACATGGCAAAAAAATCCATATAAAATAAGATGAGAACTCATGAGTCAAGTTTGTTTTTTTTTTAAAGTATGTTTGATATTGTTCAGGTATTTATCAAACCAGGAAATAAACCCACTGCTATAAAATGGTAAATTATGAGGTAAGGTTTTATTTTCTTTTCCTCTAACTTCATAATCAAGTATAAACAACATAATTAGGGCCCCCATAACACTATTTCATGAGGGGCAGATATGAAGAACACCCAAGAATGAGTAAGGGATCAATCAGAATGCTATTACAATATTGTTTGCATTTTCAGATAGGTTCTTTGGATACCCAAGTGAGAATTTATGAAATACTGCCTATGTGTATATTCCTTTACAGTTTATTTGAACATATAATCAATATGAACTTTGGTCTCCATGAAAGAGAATTAATTTTCCCGACCTTATTGTAGGTACTTAGTGAAAAAAATATGCCTCACCTATGTAGTCTTCTGTAAGGGAACAAATTCAAAGTCTTTATTATGAAATACTCTAGTGGGAAAACAGCAAATTATGGTCATGAAAAGATCACTATAAAGAACTTGTCTATTTTGCTGAGATACCAAATTTATTGATGCTTCCACGATCTGCAGCCAACCTGAGAGCAGCCACAGCACATTATGTAAACTTGGAAGTGCTGTAACTTTCCCACAGACAATTCTTTTTCTTCCACTTGAGCTCAGGGCAGAAAAAAAAAAAAAGAATAGAAAATTGGTGTGTTGACATAAATCTTTTCCAGTGCATAATGTCTTTTCCCCAGTGAAATCAGTTCTAACATTGATGTTCCAGGAGTTTCAACCAAAGTAAAAGGTGAAGCTAAAGGCATTTATTGCAGCTAAATTTCTTCCACCAATTGAGGTTTATGTTGCCTGGTATAATATTCAATTATGTGATGTCCATGTTTAGCTTGTGAGCCTTATCAGAAGTTATAAACTTAAATGGTTTTAAAGGGTGAGACTGTTACATATGATATCCTATATAGTAAATGTATGCATATAAATATATTGAAAGTTATATATATTTATGTATATCTCATGTTCCACATATATTCTATACATGTTATATTCGGTATAGCTATATGTACACTGTGGATTATATAGTATAATTGCACACTTGATATTCTATATTATTTATTATACATTCTAAATTTTATACATTATATCATAAAGTACATCTGTGAAGTTTTCTAGATTCCTCAGTCTATGCAATAAAGCACAAAATTGTTGGAAAAGGTGAACAGTGGCCTTAGTCAGGACATGATGTGAGGCAGAGCTGATTTATTGGAGCATTCAGGGTCCAGGATTTTAATTCTGGACTAGGTGTTTCCTTTGGAAGCATAGCTTCTTTCCTCTACTGTTTTTTTCTGTAGCAGGTAACACAAAGCAGTCTTCTAATTGTCATGAACATTGATAATGAGTGGTATTTACATTCATATATCAAAGGATGAGTTACTGGAAATCCCAAATACTAGTTTAATGACAATTCTGATTTCAGTCAATATGTTACTAGAAAACTGAATGGACATTTTATTTTTAAATATCTGAAAATGTTTTTCCTAAATTGCTAATAAATGCAGTATTTAAATATTTTGGTTAAACTCAATTAATACTGCAGAAGAGAGAATGGTAAAATACACAAAACTTTTATAGGACTTTGGAGTTGAAGTTCTGGTTTTAAAAGTGTTTTTAAAATGTAGAAGCTTGAATTCTGTTTACTTTCAACATTTAGACTCATAAACTTCATGTCTACTCTTGAAATGTCTAAGAATTGAATAATAAAAAAGACAAACAATAAAAAACCCCCTACTTTGCCAGATGAAATATACTTCTTGGTTTTACCCCTGTTCTCCCACAGTTAAAAAAAAAAATCCCAAAGTTAAAAAGTAATCCCAGAATTACTGACTATGAAAACAAATAAATTGTCATCATATTTGTCTTGTTATATGAATAGAAAAGGCAAGACATAAGAGAAAGGCAAGATAAAAAGCCACTATGGAAAAAAAAAGTTTATGTTGCTTATGTTATGCATCTGTTCTTTTTTCCTTGTAATCCTGTCTTCTTTTCTTAAAAAAAAAAAAGAGTATATACTATTTTTCATGCAAATTATGGTGAAGTGAGACCTTGTGATTTGAAGAAACATAGGTCATTGCACTTATTTTGAGCTGGGTAGTTATATTATGGTGCCAAAAAAAGCTAAAAATAAGTGACATACAGATTGACCTCAAACACTGTTTCTGCTGGTTTGTAGTTAATGATATATAACTTACAGACATGGGATCAAACAGCTGGAACAGAGTCAGAAGGAAGAAGAAACAGCTTTCAAGTACTTCACTTCCATCGGAATCATAGAATGTGTGAGGTTGGAAGGGTCATTTAAAGGTCATCTAGTCCAATCCCCCTGCAGTAGGCAGAGACACCTTTAACTAGATTGGATTGCTCAGAGCTTCATCAAGCCTGACCTTGAAGTCTCCAGGGATGAGGCCTCCCCTAACTCTCTGGGAAACCTGTTTTAGTGTCTCATCACCCTCCTAATAAAGAACTTATAATGAACAACCTAAACCTACCCTGCTCTAGTTTAAAACCATTGCCCCTGTTGCTACATGCCCTTATAAACAGTTCATCCCCAGCTTTCCTGCAGGTCCCCTTCAGGTACTGGACGGCTGCTATAAGGTCTTCCCAGAGCTTTCTTTTCTCCATTGTAGAAACCCACTAGGTTGGTCAAGCAGGGCTTGTCCTTGGTGAAGCCACCCTGGCTGTCTTGAATTGCCTCCCTGTCCTCCATGTGCCTTAGCATAGCTTCTAGAAGAACCTATTCCATAATCTTCCCAGGCACAGAGGTGAGGCTGACAGGGCAATAGTTCCCAGGATTGTCCTTTGTACCCTTTTAAAAAAACTGGCTGTAATTATTCCCTTCTTCCAGTCATGAGGGACTTCAGCTGACTGCCATGACTTTTCAAGTATCATAGAGAGTGGCTTGGCAACTACATCAGCCAATTCCTTTGGGATTCTTGGGTGCATCTCATCATGTCCTATGCACTTGGGGATACTCAAGTTTCAAGGTCACGAACCTTGTCTTCACTTACAGTGTGATGGACTTTGTCCCCCAAGTTCCCATCTTGCATTCAAGAAAAGGCACTATACTTTTTTTTTTTTTTCTGAAAATACAGTGTGTGTGAGCCTTGGCAGAGGAAATCTTAATGACAGAAATATGCAGTGGTGACTCCTGCTTACAGTCTGTGCCAAAGTTAGAGGGCTGGTCTCTAAGAGATTATCAACAATTACAGGAGAATTACAGATAAGGTAATCATAGATACAGAGACACAGTAATGAAGAAAGGCCATATTCAGAAAGCTGTCTCTAGTGTCTGTAGCAATGAATATTCTTGGTTATTAGTCATAAGCACTCTATTTAGAATCTCAGAATCACAGAATGGTTTGCGTTTGAAGGGACCTCAAAGATCATCTAGTTCCAGCCCCCACTGCCATGGACAGGGACACCCTCCACTAGATCAGGTTGTCCAAAGGCCTATCCACCCTGGCCTTGAACACTGCCATGGACATCCACAACATCCATTTGAAGAGGAACATTTATCTCATTCTGAAATAATGTCCTGGCTTTCATTAATTTTGCAAGCTATCTTAGGCCAAAATTAATCTCTAAGAGTTGCAAATTTATTCCTCAGAAGTCCAGAAGTTAATTCAGGGTCCAGTCGTAAGGACTAAGCTCAACCTCTATCTGGCTAAAACAGCGCTTCAGCTTTCCAAAGACCTCTGAGTGAACCTTTGAGTATGAGAAAGCAAACGAAGAAGATTTGAGCACTGTGTATATCATGGGAGGGATGGGGAGAAGCATATTTTTCTGATAAAAACATACTTGCCATGAAGAGGTTCCACAGAATGACAAGAATCCTTTTGTATTAAAACCATCACAAAAATAATGGTTATACTAAAGGCATCATTGACTTTTTATTCCTTGACATGTTAAAAAAAGCTCTGTAAAGAAAAACCTAGCAATATTTGACTGGTAGAGTTTGATGTTCTCTGCTCAGTTCTGTTGGTTCCTGGTTTTCTGGGACCAAAACTAATGTATGCAGTGAAACACAGATGTTTGGCTCTGCTCCACTAGTAAATCCATCTTCTAATGTACCAACACTACACCTCCTTCATGAAAGCACAGATCCTAATATTACTAATGGATTCTCTGTCCTTTGTAAATTACAAACAATGATTTTATGTGTATGTAATGTATCTAAAGTACTTCTTAACATGGTGAAACCTGAGATTTAGGCTTAACAAAGTCATTCTGCTTTGTGAGGACTGGGTGCAACTTGTTCAGAATATTTGAAATTAAAAAGAAATAATTAAAATTATGTGTCAGAATCAAGCCATATTAAAAAAAAAAAAAAAACAACCTAATTCTTTACTTAATTTGATTTGCTCACTATTTTGACAAGGTTTCTGCTTCAAAATTTTTCAGAGTATCAAACTTTCCCAGAGTTCTCCAAAGTCTGATGAGCTTGCCTCTCTCATAGGAAGAGCTCAGTGATCAGGCTTAAATTTGAAAGAAAGTTATTCCACATACTGCTTCTATCTTCTGGAGATATGGTCTTGTGCCACAGATGTGCATTTTTCATTAGCTTTAATAGAATTTCTTTCTGCCCACCCAGAGAACAATTTGCTGCAACACGTCAGTTAATTTCAGAGAGGATATTTTAAGCTACATGATGACATAGTTATATAGGACTAACATGAAAATGGTTTCAGACTTTTTCCTTTAAGTATAACATTTTAACTTTACATTTACACTATATAGATAAAGCCCAGAATGGGGAATTTCAGAAGGAGAGAGCTAATGTAAGATGCTGCAATCCAGATCTCAAAAGATGTGTGTAAATTATTATGAATCCACAATTCAAAACAAAAAGGAGAAAAACCATTAGGTTAACCGAGATAACACAGTGGTAAGCATTTATGTATGAGTTAACTACTTGACTCATCTATAGGAATCCTACAATATTCAGTAGGTCTAATTTCACAAAGTGATTTTTCCATCTGACTCAAGCCTTGCTGCAAATTCCTTCTTTCTCATGCCCATGAATATGAAACTGGCTACCTTCACAGGGATTGGGATACTGAATCAGGCCAAAGATGAAAAGATTTTTGTGTTCCACCATGCTTGTCTTTTCCAAAACTCTGGTGAATGCTTTCCTGAACTGCAACATCAAGTCTCTGAACAAATCAGAAATCAAAAGCTAATAATTATTTCTGAAAGAAATATTAGGCTTATTCTGACTCCTTGCATCATCACATTGGCCATTCTTGTCCCCAGCAGACAGAATCTCCTATTTGAAGTAGTGTTACTGTTGAAAGTGGTGTGACTAGTGTAGTCAGAACATGGAATTAGATTTGGCTTTTGTTTTTTTAAATCCCATACTGTATTTCTATGATATTTTTGTAAAACTGTCATTTGTTGACCCCACGTTCCCTTGTAAGTATCTAACATATTATTCCATTCAAAGGTGGATAGAGTGGTAAAAGAACTGAAACCTTATTTTGGAAGACATACTAACATATAATCTCTGGAAGGCAGGTACTTTATGACTTCTATAGCAATCTCCAGCAGTTTAATATTGCTTCAATATTGTTAGGCAATATAGGATTGGTCACGGACAGAATTGAACTTTAACATATTTAGAAACAAAAATATTTTAACTCTTGTTTCAGTGAGTCCTTCCATATTATCTTGATGAATAAACTAATTTTGTATATCGTTTCAGGATTTTACCTGTGAAAGCCTGGACAAATCTTGTGTACTTCTTTCCTACAATACAGGAAATAATACACAGATTGTCCCTAAAACTACATAAACTTCACAGAATCACAGAATCACAGGGGTTGGAAGGGATCTCGAGAGATCATCGAGTCCAACCCCCCATACCAAAGCAGGTTCTTTAGGACAGGTTGCACAGGGAGGCATCCAGATGGGTCTTGAATATCACCAGACATGGAGATTCCACAACCCCTCTGGGCAGCCTGTCCCAGGGCTCTGTCACCCTCAACGGGAAGAAGTTCTTCTGCATATTGGTGCAGAACTTCCCATGTTCCTACTTGAGGCCATTGCCCCTGGTTCTGTCTCCACAGACAACTGAAAAGGGGCTGTCCATTTCCCCCTGTGTCCCATACTTCAGATACTTACTTAGAATTTCTAATTGACCTAATGGAAACACTCTAAAAAGAAAAAAAAAAAAAGAAAAAATCTTTTCTGAGAATATTACTGATTTCTTTTGGTTTTCATATAAGAAACAAAAAAATGCTGTCTTTTGGAATTATAATGCAGTAGGGATAATAAAAGAAAACTGTAGCTTAGTCTACTAATACTCAAAGTGTTACCCTCCTTATTTTATTTTAATTGTACTTGTGACCTGACAATGAGAATATCTTTCTACAATCTAAGATGCCACGTTACTCAAGGTGTTACAGTGTACAGCTGGCTGTCTTTCTTACCCAGGTGTGTGCAGATGAGCCCAGTAATACCGTATCCGTAGGGAGGCAACAGCAACGAGCTACATCTTCACAGCTTTGCAGGCGCTGGACATGCTGCTGGCTGTAGGGGAAGTGGTGTGAAAGCCGGTCACAGGGAGTCTGTATAATCCAGGTCGCTGGGTCCTGAGTGGCAGCCCAAGGAAACTTGCTTGAAACATCTCGCACACCCTGGTGTCTTTATAAATCTTTTAATTGCATAACGTCCTTATGACTTCGTGGCTGTGGGGTTTTTCTGTGCACTGTGGGCCTCTTTCCTGGGTTGCTCCCAGGACATTGTGGAGTCTGGTTTGATTTGTTACGAATGGGCTGGAAATAAAATCTTCCCGGCCACGATGCCATTTGTGTTGGGTTTAAAGAGGTTTGCTAGGGAGTTGTTTGGAAAAATGAAACTGGGCTTGATGATGCTTTGTTTCAGCTCTCTGTGCCTGGCCTCTTGTTCATTAGAGATGTGAATTTGTTCCTGGTTTAGTGCTTTGTCATGGTAAGGAAAGCCACCCCTAAGGTGGGACAACCTTTTGGATAGGAATGTTGTGGTTCAAAGTTCTGAAAGCTGACCCGAGGCTGCTGCATCAGCCAGGAGAGGGGATAACAGTTTGCTCAGTCGTTAACAGATCATTCTGAGCAAATGCCCCCTAACTCCTGAGAGGGATAGAACTCTTTGCAAGGGGAGATGGCTGAGCCTGCAACTGCAGCATGTGCCTGAGGAGCACTTCACTCGGAGGTTTCTTTACAATCAGGCTTCTAAACTGGTGTTAAGAGGAGTGAAGTGACTTTCTGCTGGCTGCCAGTAGCGCCTTTGATTCGGGAGATGCAGGTAGATCAAAATTCTGCAATTTTGAAGCTTAATATGGGGATGTCTCTGTGTTTGGTGTTTGCTTTATTTTGGAGAAAGGGACATCTTCTGCTGTAAAGGCCAAAGGCATGTAGCCAGATGTGTAATATTTTAGCAGAGTATAATGATAATTATGGGTCTGCACTTTTGACATGGCAAAAAAATCCATATAAAATAAGATGAGAACTCATGAGTCAAGTTTGTTTTTTTTTTTAAAGTATGTTTGATATTGTTCAGGTATTTATCAAACCAGGAAATAAACCCACTGCTATAAAATGGTAAATTATGAGGTAAGGTTTTATTTTCTTTTCCTCTAACTTCATAATCAAGTATAAACAACATAATTAGGGCCCCCATAACACTATTTCATGAGGGGCAGATATGAAGAACACCCAAGAATGAGTAAGGGATCAATCAGAATGCTATTACAATATTGTTTGCATTTTCAGATAGGTTCTTTGGATACCCAAGTGAGAATTTATGAAATACTGCCTATGTGTATATTCCTTTACAGTTTATTTGAACATATAATCAATATGAACGTTGGTCTCCATGAAAGAGAATTAATTTTCCCGACCTTATTGTAGGTACTTAGTGAAAAAAATATGCCTCACCTATGTAGTCTTCTGTAAGGGAACAAATTCAAAGTCTTTATTATGAAATACTCTAGTGGGAAAACAGCAAATTATGGTCATGAAAAGATCACTATAAAGAACTTGTCTATTTTGCTGAGATACCAAATTTATTGATGCTTCCACGATCTGCAGCCAACCTGAGAGCAGCCACAGCACATTATGTAAACTTGGAAGTGCTGTAACTTTCCCACAGACAATTCTTTTTCTTCCACTTGAGCTCAGGGCAGAAAAAAAAAAAAGAATAGAAAATTGGTGTGTTGACATAAATCTTTTCCAGTGCATAATGTCTTTTCCCCAGTGAAATCAGTTCTAACATTGATGTTCCAGGAGTTTCAACCAAAGTAAAAGGTGAAGCTAAAGGCATTTATTGCAGCTAAATTTCTTCCACCAATTGAGGTTTATGTTGCCTGGTATAATATTCAATTATGTGATGTCCATGTTTAGCTTGTGAGCCTTATCAGAAGTTATAAACTTAAATGGTTTTAAAGGGTGAGACTGTTACATATGATATCCTATATAGTAAATGTATGCATATAAATATATTGAAAGTTATATATATTTATGTATATCTCATGTGCCACATATATTCTATACATGTTATATTCGGTATAGCTATATGTACACTGTGGATTATATAGTATAATTGCACACTTGATATTCTATATTATTTATTATACATTCTAAATTTTATACATTATATCATAAAGTACATCTGTGAAGTTTTCTAGATTCCTCAGTCTATGCAATAAAGCACAAAATTGTTGGAAAAGGTGAACAGTGGCCTTAGTCAGGACATGATGTGAGGCAGAGCTGATTTATTGGAGCATTCAGGGTCCAGGATTTTAATTCTGGACTAGGTGTTTCCTTTGGAAGCATAGCTTCTTTCCTCTACTGTTTTTTTCTGTAGCAGGTAACACAAAGCAGTCTTCTAATTGTCATGAACATTGATAATGAGTGGTATTTACATTCATATATCAAAGGATGAGTTACTGGAAATCCCAAATACTAGTTTAATGACAATTCTGATTTCAGTCAATATGTTACTAGAAAACTGAATGGACATTTTATTTTTAAATATCTGAAAATGTTTTTCCTAAATTGCTAATAAATGCAGTATTTAAATATTTTGGTTAAACTCAATTAATACTGCAGAAGAGAGAATGGTAAAATACACAAAACTTTTATAGGACTTTGGAGTTGAAGTTCTGGTTTTAAAAGTGTTTTTAAAATGTAGAAGCTTGAATTCTGTTTACTTTCAACATTTAGACTCATAAACTTCATGTCTACTCTTGAAATGTCTAAGAATTGAATAATAAAAAAGACAAACAATAAAAAAAACCCTACTTTGCCAGATGAAATATACTTCTTGGTTTTACCCCTGTTCTCCCACAGTTAAAAAAAAAAATCCCAAAGTTAAAAAGTAATCCCAGAATTACTGACTATGAAAACAAATAAATTGTCATCATATTTGTCTTGTTATATGAATAGAAAAGGCAAGACATAAGAGAAAGGCAAGATAAAAAGCCACTATGGAAAAAAAAAGTTTATGTTGCTTATGTTATGCATCTGTTCTTTTTTCCTTGTAATCCTGTCTTCTTTTCTTAAAAAAAAAAAAGAGTATATACTATTTTTCATGCAAATTATGGTGAAGTGAGACCTTGTGATTTGAAGAAACATAGGTCATTGCACTTATTTTGAGCTGGGTAGTTATATTATGGTGCCAAAAAAAGCTAAAAATAAGTGACATACAGATTGACCTCAAACACTGTTTCTGCTGGTTTGTAGTTAATGATATATAACTTACAGACATGGGATCAAACAGCTGGAACAGAGTCAGAAGGAAGAAGAAACAGCTTTCAAGTACTTCACTTCCATCGGAATCATAGAATGTGTGAGGTTGGAAGGGTCATTTAAAGGTCATCTAGTCCAATCCCCCTGCAGTAGGCAGAGACACCTTTAACTAGATTGGATTGCTCAGAGCTTCATCAAGCCTGACCTTGAAGTCTCCAGGGATGAGGCCTCCCCTAACTCTCTGGGAAACCTGTTTTAGTGTCTCATCACCCTCCTAATAAAGAACTTATAATGAACAACCTAAACCTACCCTGCTCTAGTTTAAAACCATTGCCCCTGTTGCTACATGCCCTTATAAACAGTTCATCCCCAGCTTTCCTGCAGGTCCCCTTCAGGTACTGGACGGCTGCTATAAGGTCTTCCCAGAGCTTTCTTTTCTCCATTGTAGAAACCCACTAGGTTGGTCAAGCAGGGCTTGTCCTTGGTGAAGCCACCCTGGCTGTCTTGAATTGCCTCCCTGTCCTCCATGTGCCTTAGCATAGCTTCTAGAAGAACCTATTCCATAATCTTCCCAGGCACAGAGGTGAGGCTGACAGGGCAATAGTTCCCAGGATTGTCCTTTGTACCCTTTTAAAAAAACTGGCTGTAATTATTCCCTTCTTCCAGTCATGAGGGACTTCAGCTGACTGCCATGACTTTTCAAGTATCATAGAGAGTGGCTTGGCAACTACATCAGCCAATTCCTTTGGGATTCTTGGGTGCATCTCATCATGTCCTATGCACTTGGGGATACTCAAGTTTCAAGGTCACGAACCTTGTCTTCACTTACAGTGTGATGGACTTTGTCCCCCAAGTTCCCATCTTGCATTCAAGAAAAGGCACTATACTTTTTTTTTTTTTTCTGAAAATACAGTGTGTGTGAGCCTTGGCAGAGGAAATCTTAATGACAGAAATATGCAGTGGTGACTCCTGCTTACAGTCTGTGCCAAAGTTAGAGGGCTGGTCTCTAAGAGATTATCAACAATTACAGGAGAATTACAGATAAGGTAATCATAGATACAGAGACACAGTAATGAAGAAAGGCCATATTCAGAAAGCTGTCTCTAGTGTCTGTAGCAATGAATATTCTTGGTTATTAGTCATAAGCACTCTATTTAGAATCTCAGAATCACAGAATGGTTTGCGTTTGAAGGGACCTCAAAGATCATCTAGTTCCAGCCCCCACTGCCATGGACAGGGACACCCTCCACTAGATCAGGTTGTCCAAAGGCCCATCCACCCTGGCCTTGAACACTGCCATGGACATCCACAACATCCATTTGAAGAGGAACATTTATCTCATTCTGAAATAATGTCCTGGCTTTCATTAATTTTGCAAGCTATCTTAGGCCAAAATGAATCTCTAAGAGTTGCAAATTTATTCCTCAGAAGTCCAGAAGTTAATTCAGGGTCCAGTCGTAAGGACTAAGCTCAACCTCTATCTGGCTAAAACAGCGCTTCAGCTATTCCAAAGACCCCTGAGTTAACCTTTGAGTATGAGAAAGCAAACGAAGAAGATTTGAGCACTGTGTATATCATGGGAGGGATGGGGAGAAGCATATTTTTCTGATAAAAACATACTTGCCATGAAGAGGTTCCACAGAATGACAAGAATCCTTTTGTATTAAAACCATCACAAAAATAATGGTTATACTAAAGGCATCATTGACTTTTTATTCCTTGACATGTTAAAAAAAGCTCTGTAAAGAAAAACCTAGCAATATTTGACTGGTAGAGTTTGATGTTCTCTGCTCAGTTCTGTTGGTTCCTGGTTTTCTGGGACCAAAACTAATGTATGCAGTGAAACACAGATGTTTGGCTCTGCTCCACTAGTAAATCCATCTTCTAATGTACCAACACTACACCTCCTTCATGAAAGCACAGATCCTAATATTACTAATGGATTCTCTGTCCTTTGTAAATTACAAACAATGATTTTATGTGTATGTAATGTATCTAAAGTACTTCTTAACATGGTGAAACCTGAGATTTAGGCTTAACAAAGTCATTCTGCTTTGTGAGGACTGGGTGCAACTTGTTCAGAATATTTGAAATTAAAAAGAAATAATTAAAATTATGTGTCAGAATCAAGCCATATTAAAAAAAAAAAAAAACAACCTAATTCTTTACTTAATTTGATTTGCTCACTATTTTGACAAGGTTTCTGCTTCAAAATTTTTCAGAGTATCAAACTTTCCCAGAGTTCTCCAAAGTCTGATGAGCTTGCCTCTCTCATAGGAAGAGCTCAGTGATCAGGCTTAAATTTGAAAGAAAGTTATTCCACATACTGCTTCTGTCTTCTGGAGAGATGGTCTTGTGCCACAGATGTGCATTTTTCATTAGCTTTAATAGAATTTCTTTCTGCCCACCCAGAGAACAATTTGCTGCAACACATCAGTTAATTTCAGAGAGGATATTTTAAGCTACATGATGACATAGTTATATAGGACTAACATGAAAATGGTTTCAGACTTTTTCCTTTAAGTATAACATTTTAACTTTACATTTACACTATATAGATAAAGCCCAGAATGGGGAATTTCAGAAGGAGAGAGCTAATGTAAGATGCTGCAATCCAGATCTCAAAAGATGTGTGTAAATTATTATGAATCCACAATTCAAAACAAAAAGGAGAAAAACCATTAGGTTAACTGAGATAACACAGTGGTATGAGTTAACTACTTGACTCATCTATAGGAATCCTACAATATTCAGTAGGTCTAATTTCACAAAGTGATTTTTCCATCTGACTCAAGCCTTGCTGCAAATTCCTTCTTTCTCATGCCCATGAATATGAAACTGGCTACCTTCACAGGGATGGAGATACTGAATCAGGCCAAAGATGAAAAGATTTTTGTGTTCCACCATGCTTGTCTTTTCCAAAACTCTGGTGAATGCTTTCCTGAACTGCAACATCAAGTCTCTGAACAAATCAGAAATCAAAAGCTAATAATTATTTCTGAAAGAAATATTAGGCTTATTCTGACTCCTTGCATCATCACATTGGCCATTCTTGTCCCCAGCAGACAGAATCTCCTATTTGAAGTAGTGTTACTGTTGAAAGTGGTGTGACTAGTGTAGTCAGAACATGGAATTAGATTTGGCTTTTGTTTTTTTAAATCCCATACTGTATTTCTATGATATTTTTGTAAAACTGTCATTTGTTGACCCCACGTTCCCTTGTAAGTTTCTAACATATTATTCCATTCAAAGATGGATAGAGTGGTAAAAGAACTGAAACCTTATTTTGGAAGACATACTAACATATAATCTCTGGAAAGCAGGTACTATATGACTTCTATAGCAATCTCCAGCAGTTTAATATTGCTTCAATATTGTTAGGCAATATAGGATTGGTCACGGACAGAATTGAACTTTAACATATTTAGAAACAAAAATATTTTAACTCTTCTTTCAGTGAGTCCTTCCATATTATCTTGATGAATAAACTAATTTTGTATATCGTTTCAGGATTTTACCTGTGAAAGCCTGGACAAATCTTGTGTACTTCTTTCCTACAATACAGGAAATAATACACAGATTGTCCCTAAAACTACATAAACTTCACAGAATCACAGAATCACAGGGGTTGGAAGGGATCTCGAGAGATCATCGAGTCCAACCCCCCATACCAAAGCAGGTTCTTTAGGACAGGTTGCACAGGGAGGCATCCAGATGGGTCTTGAATATCACCAGACATGGAGATTCCACAGCCCTTCTGGGCAGCCTGTCCCAGGGCTCTGTCACCCTCAACGGGAAGAAGTTCTTCTGCATATTGGTGCAGAACTTCCCATGTTCCTACTTGAGGCCATTGCCCCTGGTTCTGTCTCCACAGACAACTGAAAAGGGGCTGGCCATTTCCCTGTGTCCCATACTTCAGATACTTACTTAGAATTTCTAATTGACCTAATGGAAACACTCTAAAAAGAAAAAAAAAAAAAAGAAAAAATCTTTTCTGAGAATATTACTGATTTCTTTTGGTTTTCATATAAGAAACAAAAAAATGCTGTCTTTTGGAATTATAATGCAGTAGGGATAATAAAAGAAAACTGTAGCTTAGTCTACTAATACTCAAAGTGTTACCCTCCTTATTTTATTTGGTTTGTTAGTTCAATGTGACATTAATTTAGAAGATTATGCAACTTTAATATTTTTACACATCTCTTTTTTTCAGTCACTGTTAAAGACATTGAGTCAGCATTTCTGTTTTCAGTTCTGTTATTCAAGGATCAAAATGGCAAAAAAATTGAAATAAAATACCCCAAAGTCCACAATTTTAAACAATAAATAGTGGGAAAAAAACCCAAACCCAACAGTACCAATATCTCAATAATGGATTGAGGAAGATATTGGTACAGTAGACATTTTTCCTGTCTGACAGACAAAAAATTTCATCATGATCATTTGGTGGTGGGAGGACGTATGTTCTCAAAAGTCCTAAATTAGTTAATTGCCAAATGTTTCTGACTTCCCAAGATCATAATTTTCCCATGTTTTCCCATTTCAATTCTTATTCAGCTGTTAATATTTGTCAATGGGAAGTGATGTTATGTGGTTTGAAAGAGACTTGCAGGTGCCATGAATAAAATTTGGATCATCCAGATGATTGACATTTCCCCTTTCAATGGTTTTGGTCTCTGGTAAAAGCATCCTGAGTTTAGCAACACAAGTCAGCTTTTATCCTGGAAACTAACAGCCACTGCAGTTCTTAGTAAGACATCTTGAGTACAGGGCATTACTATATGCACGTGGCTTCCAAAAGGGATCTTGCATACATCTGGCTGAGTAGAGGCTTGGTGTTTGTGACTAGGCATTCTAGACTCCAGTAGAGTTAGATCATGGTACCTTGGTACAACAAGGTGCTTTGAGTAAAAGGATAACGTCACTTTATCTGACAAATAGGAAAATATTTTCATTAGGCTTTGAAATTGCTGATGTTGAATCTTATCATGGTTCTCTTTCAATTCCCTCTTTCTGAAGTTACTCTGCTCTTACACAAGTTCTTCATGTTTCCGAATAGTTTATCAAGATGAGAACCATCCCCCAGAACCATATTATGACCTTTAACATATACAGAAATTTACCATTTATCACAGGTTTTGTTTTCCCTCCCTTAGTCAATTTTTTCATGAGATTGTGTCGTGGAATTCTCACAAAGGCCTCAATTAGTTTAAATGGAAAAAAAAATAAATTGCTTCCATGAAATAGATTTTGAGCACAGAAACAGTCACAGTCCTCCTGTTAGAGATCCTCCTACTATATTGTCAGATTTTTACAGGCAGAGGGAAGCCGCAGAAATACCCCTCCTGAAAAACAAGTTGCACAGGTATGACTAAGGAGCACCCAGTAATTGTATAAAGAAGGCTTTTGTTTTTTAAAATACAGTAATTGCCCATTCACGGGTGATGATTAGTCAGGAGAGACAGGTGCTGGGGAATTAGAGGAGATGCATGACTTTTGAGGCATGACAACTGTATGGAGGGACTAAGATCTCTAATATCTTAAAAAACCACTAAGTACTAGTCAGTGTTCTTGACTTCTAGAAAATACATTTTAGGACCTTTACCAAAAAAACCCCATATATCTTTTCTTTACAATCCTGTAAAAACAAAAAAATCTGTAACTGTGGGTGCATGGTGATTTTATCTTGAAGTCTTTCAACTGATGAAGAAAGAATTACAAGTACAATTAAAATAAACATTACTATCAGAAAAACTATGATATTTTAGGAAAAACTAAAATTTCCTAGAACCTCTTACAATTACAATATGGTCAGCTGATACAATCCACAAAACATTTCATTTTCATCTACACTCAAATATTTTCGATAATGCCCTGTGATTAAAAAGATAAAAAACACCCCCAGACAGTCTGAAGACTGTCTGAGTGACAGCAGGTCAAGTCAGGTGGCCACAATCAGAAGCAACATGGCAAAGACAGATTATGAAACAGTAAAGAAATCTTGACTCCAATATAATTTGAGTTAACTTTTTGGAGGTCTCATGGTTGTTTGTATATTTTATCTTATAAATTTGAGGCATGAAGTTCAAAGTCATTTATATAATATTGAGGCCTGAGTTGAATATTGGATATTAGCGGAATTATATGGTTAATAAACCCCTAAATACTATGTGGTCTTCTAACCAAAACATCAAATAAGGTCTTGCTCATTATTTTTTTTTCAAATTAGTGAAAACATTTCCTTCATTGCTGCCTACTGCAAGCATCACTGGGGTTTGTGTAATTTTTGTCCTTGCCATTGCAGATTCAGGGACAAAGAAATACATTTTTTTATCTGGGGATAAAAAAATGGATAAAATGGATAAAACCCAAAAAATATTTCAAAGTAATTACTCTGAGCTAATCAGATTTGATCTGTAATCTGGAATACTGTCTACTTGTTACAGATATTCTCCTCTCATTGAGCTAACTCTACCACAGTGAAAAAGTTATGAAAACTAGGTTAACACTAAGGACAAAATGGCTTCAACCCTGAATGGCGGCTGAACTTTCAGCCATACATCAGATTGGATACTATCAGCAAAATAATTATTTAATTAAAAGAATTTGTGTAGCTTTTAACAGCAACTCCAAACCCCAAGTTTCACACTGCCTGAAATAAAGGCAACAAAATAAAGTGCCTAGTTTCTAGTAAAGAGAGTATTCTCTCACTGACACAATGCATTTCAGTAACTTTTAGGGCTTAACCTTCCCCCTATACTGTACCACAGCGTAGTGAAACACAGAGATATACAGAAATGTGGCTAGCTGAGAAAAGACAAACCCTTTTCCAGAAAACTAAGCTTTAAATAGCTTCTTACCCTAGAAGCTACAGAAATGCATGAATCAGACTAATATATGCATAATGGACTAAAATTCATGTGAATTCATTCTGCAGAGTTACATTGTGTGTACCTAAACAGTCTTTGAGACAGAAGTATCAATGTAATTTAAGGAAGTTTCCCATTTACTGTGTTTTGTTTGGCATTGTGAAGACTTCCTAGAAAGTTTAAACTGGATTTTTGTAACAGGGGTTTTTTATATTAAACTGAAGTAGAAGATGGAATCACGTAATGCACTCCAGCTGCAAACAGGCATTGGGTCTTTGGAACCAGGCTACAGGGAGTCTGAATTTAAACAAAATAAAATGTTATGTGTATTGTGTGAAGACCATACGTGTAAGTATGAATTTTAGGAACATCTTGAGAAACCTAAAAAAAGTTAGCGATACTGTCATATTAAGGTCTAATATTTGAACTAGTCTGAAGCCAAGTGTAACTACTGCATTCCCAATGTCATAAAACAATTTTTGAAGTTGATAGTTCACAAAATGTCAGATCTTGAGGTTTTTTATTAACCTATGAGTAAATGTTCTCTCTTGTATCCCTGCCCAATGTCATTGAGAGCAGAGGATTCCAGTTAGGGAAGGAATATGCCAAGGTGATGGCTTAATCAAATTATAATTATTTAAAAACTGCTCAGAAGCTTGAAATTGTAGGAAACATTTCTATGGAATTACTGAACACAATTCATATAAGACAAAATGAGTGATAAATACTTCTCAATTAACTAAAAGAACAAGTCCATATCATTTGTGCAAAAAATATATATGTAAATATATTTACATTTAAAGATACCAAACTGGATACATTAAAATGGTTAAAAGATTTGATTCCGTCTCAGTTCTTACCTATGTGGGTATTTGTTTTTCTTAATGGCTATGAAAGAAAATATTGGAACTGAGTTCATATATGATAAATTAGATTCTAAATAAATAAGAACTGGGTTTAAACTTCTATCTGATTTCCTGAATTCTTGAGGAAAATGAAACATTAATTGTGCATTATTGATTCAACAAGGAAGTGCAATCATTCAAAATCTATAGACCTGCATATATCCAGTGAAGTATCTTGCTCACTACCTTCAAAAGGAAATGAATGAATATAGAGTAGTTTCTAAACCTCAGACTAATTCTATGAATGAATGTCCAGAAGTTAAGCCAGTCTTCACCGGAGAGTCTAAACATCTTCCTACAAACACACAAGAGGGCATGAATGTTCATGAAGCAAACACTCAAATAAGAAAGAGATATTTAACAGTGCTTGGGATTCTTCTGAGATTCATGCATTCACTTCCAGATCTCCCTGTGTTTTCTCTGGAAGTCTCTTTATGTTGGAGAAATATGTAGTTGATAGCTAAGGGAAGGTCTTACTGCAGGCATGTCTTTCATGTCTGAGAATGAAATGAGTACAGAGACTGGAAAATATGTAATCTCTCTAGATAGTGCAAAAGAAGGGGGGGAAAAAAAGTCCTTGACTTCAAGAGCCTTAGTAAATGATCACTTGCAAAGCAAGATATGCGTACAAGATAGCTCAAAAGAAATTGGTTATTGGTAAGTAACTTTCCCTTTCTTTGTTATCAGTGCACTTTTCAACTGGGAATAACCACGACGAGATGCTGACTCTAGCTATATTGCTTTAGCATTCTTTTAGTACTGATGTAGTGTCACTTTTTAAATCATTCCAGGCTAAAATAAGCACCCAACTTCTCTGGCTTGGAAAAACTGGCTCCACCATCTTCATCTTGTACCTGAGCTGGGATTTATGTAGCTTTTGGCAAGCACAAACGAGGCTTCTCACCCAAATACCTGAACATATATTTAAGCCAATCACATGCACACATACACACATATTTGCCAAATACCATTGATTTTACTGGCTCATTGTACAACAAGATATATAAAATTTGGTTTCATACTATTTTACTTCTTTTCATGCTGTGTGTATAAAAATCCACTATTTAAAAATATTTCTCGGTGCCGTCTGCTCGCCTTTGTTCGTTTAATAAATCGTTCCGTTTGGTTCTAATCCTGTTTGGGACCGAGTCACTTGTAACAACTGGGGGCTCGTCCGGGATGGCTCTAGTACTGAACGCTGAGGTGATCTAGGAGGGGCGCCGCGCCATTCGGTGGCTCCTGCTCGGGTCGGGACTAACGCCATCCTGAACCTGAGAATCGGATTTTTACGAGCTCCCTTGCCAGCTGCAGCAGGTTTTTGTGCCCGGAATTGTGCGCGCAGAGACCCAAAGGAGACGCCAGTCGTGCAGCGTGAGGCGGGTTCCGTTCGGCTGCCCGAGCGAGGCCGGCAGGAGCCGTGTCCGTCGGCCCGGCCCATGGGGTTGGGGCCGAGTGAAGACGACAGAGTCGTAAGTATTTTGCGTGTAGCGTTGGGTTGGGTGGGATTCGGTTGCCTGTGTGTGTGAGAGTGCGACTGAGACGGAACGTGGTTCCGAAGCGAGTGCGGAGGTTCTTCTGACCGCGGCTCCGATCTCCCGCCAGGGACTCGTCAGGGAAGGGCCGAAGCGAGTCCTATAGGACTCGGGGGGGTGACAGGTCCCCAGCCCCCTGCAAGACACTCTTACGGGTAACCGAGGGCTGTAGGAATTGCTGGAGTGAAATTCCGAGGTGGGTCAGACGACAGACCCCGGGACCAGAAGAAAAGGGAGCAAATTACCCAACGTCCGTTAGAAATGCTGATTAAAAATTGGAATGATCGGGGCCCTAGAGAAGGAAAAAGTAAATGAAACTGAGTTCAGTGTTGTGTGTGGAATGGCCAGAGGGGCTTGTGAGGCTGCCTGTCCTTTGGCCTGGTTTTGGCTCCTTTGAAACCCCCAGCTGGACAAACAGGCGTGTAAATTCACAAAGGCCTTTTAGTCAGGAGGAGAGGGATTGTGCAGTCAGGACTTGACGTCCTTTTCCAGCTTCAATGTTTGCACTAAAAGCAGGAGAAGGGCTTGAAGATCCGTGGGAGCCGTTGCCAAGCCCGGCGGCGGCTGCCCCTCCGGGAGTCGTGGCATTTCCAGCGGTACCAGCGCTGCCCCTGCGCCTCCACCATCAGCAGCACCGGCACTAGACCGACCTCCGGCTGCAGGTGTAAGAAGTGGGGACCCTGTTAGATGATCCCCTCCGAGTAGCCGAAAAACTGGACCAATTCCTAGGCCCTAGTGCTTCTACCTGGGAAGAAATACAGTCCATTTTAGGGATTTTGTTCACTGCTGAGGAGAAGGGAATGATTAGACAAGCTGGACCAAGAATTTGGGAAAGACAGAACCAGGCAGGACCCCCGGGAGACTGAAAATGGACAATTTGTAGCTAAATCCGGGGGCTGGGGGAACATAAGAAGAAAGTTAGAGAAGCTGGAGGACTGGCAAGAAGGGAAATACTACTCAAAAATCTCAAAAGAGGTGCTGGTAGCAGGGCTGGAGCCTCCAAATTGTCAAACTGTTTTTGTCACACTAAGAAAACATTATCCCAACTTAGACACCAGAGGAGATGGAGACAGGATCCTGGCTTTGCTACAGGTGAATGCCTGCACCAGAGTGGCATGTTAAGAAGGTTAATTGTTCTACCTCACTGGGGAAACAGAAGGTTCTTGCTGCCTTTTAAAACTATGTATAGCAGCAATAAGAACAAAATTCTTCCTGAGCTGGATATTCCAGTGTTACCGAATGTTTTGTAACAGTGATCAATTGTACTTGTGACCTGACAATGAAAATATCTTTCTACAATCTAAGATGCCACGTTACTCAAGGGGTTACAGTGTACAGCTGGCTGTCTTTCTTACCCAGGTGTGTGCAGATGAGCCCAGTAATACCGTATCCGTAGGGAGGCAACAGCAACGAGCTACATCTTCACAGCTTTGCAGGCGCTGGACGTGCTGCTGGCTGTAGGGGAAGTGGTGTGACAGCCGGTCACGGGGAGTCTGTATAATCCAGGTCGCTGGGTCCTGAGTGGCAGCCCAAGGAAACTTGCTTGAAACATCTCGCACACCCTGGTGTCTTTATAAATCTTTTAATTGCATAACGTCCTTATGACTTTGTGGCTGTGGGGTTTTTTCTGTGCACTGTGGGCCTCTTTCCTGGGTTGCTCCCAGGACATTGTGGAGTCTGGTTTGATTTGTTATGAATGGGCTGGAGATAAAATCTTCCCGGCCACGATGCCATTTGTGTTGGGTTTAAAGAGGTTTGCTAGGGAGTTGTTTGGAAAAATGAAACTGGGCTTGATGATGCTTTGTTTCAGCTCTCTGTGCCTGGCCTCTTGTTCATTAGAGATGTGAATTTGTTCCTGGTTTAGTGCTTTGTCATGGTAAGGAAAGCCACCCCTAAGGTGGGACAACCTTTTGGATAGGAATGTTGTGGTTAAAAGTTCTGAAAGCTGACCCGAGGCTGCTGCATCAGCCAGGAGAGGGGATAACAGTTTGCTCAGTTGTTAACAGATCATTCTGAGCAAATGCCCCCTAACTCCTGAGAGTGATAGAACTCTTTGCAAGGGGAGATGGCTGAGCCTGCAACTGCAGCATGTGCCTGAGGAGCACTTCACTCGGAGGTTTCTTTACAATCAGGCTTCTAAACTGGTGTTAAGAGGAGTGAAGTGACTTTCTGCTGGCTGCCAGTAGCGCCTTTGATTCGGGAGATGCAGGTAGGTCAAAATTCTGCAATTTTGAAGCTTAATATGGGGATGTCTCTGTGTTTGGTGTTTGCTTTATTTTTGAGAAAGGGACATCTTCTGCTGTAAAGGCCAAAGGCATGTAGCCAGATGTGTAATATTTTAGCAGAGTATAATGATAATTATGGGTCTGCACTTTTGACATGGCAAAAAAATCCATATAAAATAAGATGAGAACTCATGAGTCAAGTTTGTTTTTTTTTTAAAGTATGTTTGATATTGTTCAGGTATTTATCAAACCAGGAAATAAACCCACTGCTATAAAATGGTAAATTATGAGGTAAGGTTTTATTTTCTTTTCCTCTAACTTCATAATCAAGTATAAACAACATAATTAGGGCCCCCATAACACTATTTCATGAGGGGCAGATATGAAGAACACCCAAGAATGAGTAAGGGATCAATCAGAATGCTATTACAATATTGTTTGCATTTTCAGATAGGTTCTTTGGATACCCAAGTGAGAATTTATGAAATACTGCCTATTTGTATATTCCTTTATAGTTTATTTGAACATATAATCAATATGAACTTTGGTCTCCATGAAAGAGAATTAATTTTCCCGACCTTATTGTAGGTACTTAGTGAAAAAAATATGCCTCACCTATGTAGTCTTCTGTAAGGGAACAAATTCAAAGTCTTTATTATGAAATACTCTAGTGGGAAAACAGCAAATTATGGTCATGAAAAGATCACTATAAAGAACTTGTCTATTTTGCTGAGATACCAAATTTATTGATGCTTCCACGATCTGCAGCCAACCTGAGAGCAGCCACAGCACATTATGTAAACTTGGAAGTGCTGTAACTTTCCCACAGACAATTCTTTTTCTTCCACTTGAGCTCAGGGCAGAAAAAAAAAAAAGAATAGAAAATTGGTGTGTTGACATAAATCTTTTCCAGTGCATAATGTCTTTTCCCCAGTGAAATCAGTTCTAACATTGATGTTCCAGGAGTTTCAACCAAAGTAAAAGGTGAAGCTAAAGGCATTTATTGCAGCTAAATTTCTTCCACCAATTGAGGTTTATGTTGCCTGGTATAATATTCAATTATGTGATGTCCATGTTTAGCTTGTGAGCCTTATCAGAAGTTATAAACTTAAATGGTTTTAAAGGGTGAGACTGTTACATATGATATCCTATATAGTAAATGTATGCATATAAATATATTGAAAGTTATATATATTTATGTATATCTCATGTGCCACATATATTCTATACATGTTATATTCGGTATAGCTATATGTACACTGTGGATTATATAGTATAATTGCACACTTGATATTCTATATTATTTATTATACATTCTAAATTTTATACATTATATCATAAAGTACATCTGTGAAGTTTTCTAGATTCCTCAGTCTATGCAATAAAGCACAAAATTGTTGGAAAAGGTGAACAGTGGCCTTAGTCAGGACATGATGTGAGGCAGAGCTGATTTATTGGAGCATTCAGGGTCCAGGATTTTAATTCTGGACTAGGTGTTTCCTTTGGAAGCATAGCTTCTTTCCTCTACTGTTTTTTTCTGTAGCAGGTAACACAAAGCAGTCTTCTAATTGTCATGAACATTGATAATGAGTGGTATTTACATTCATATATCAAAGGATGAGTTACTGGAAATCCCAAATACTAGTTTAATGACAATTCTGATTTCAGTCAATATGTTACTAGAAAACTGAATGGACATTTTATTTTTAAATATCTGAAAATGTTTTTCCTAAGTTGCTAATAAATGCAGTATTTAAATATTTTGGTTAAACTCAATTAATACTGCAGAAGAGAGAATGGTAAAATACACAAAACTTTTATAGGACTTTGGAGTTGAAGTTCTGGTTTTAAAAGTGTTTTTAAAATGTAGAAGCTTGAATTCTGTTTACTTTCAACATTTAGACTCATAAACTTCATGTCTACTCTTGAAATGTCTAAGAATTGAATAATAAAAAAGACAAACAATAAAAAAAACCCTACTTTGCCAGATGAAATATACTTCTTGGTTTTACCCCTGTTCTCCCACAGTTAAAAAAAAAAATCCCAAAGTTAAAAAGTAATCCCAGAATTACTGACTATGAAAACAAATAAATTGTCATCATATTTGTCTTGTTATATGAATAGAAAAGGCAAGACATAAGAGAAAGGCAAGATAAAAAGCCACTATGGAAAAAAAAAGTTTATGTTGCTTATGTTATGCATCTGTTCTTTTTTCCTTGTAATCCTGTCTTCTTTTCTTAAAAAAAAAAAAGAGTATATACTATTTTTCATGCAAATTATGGTGAAGTGAGACCTTGTGATTTGAAGAAACATAGGTCATTGCACTTATTTTGAGCTGGGTAGTTATATTATGGTGCCAAAAAAAGCTAAAAATAAGTGACATACAGATTGACCTCAAACACTGTTTCTGCTGGTTTGTAGTTAATGATATATAACTTACAGACATGGGATCAAACAGCTGGAACAGAGTCAGAAGGAAGAAGAAACAGCTTTCAAGTACTTCACTTCCATCGGAATCATAGAATGTGTGAGGTTGGAAGGGTCATTTAAAGGTCATCTAGTCCAATCCCCCTGCAGTAGGCAGAGACACCTTTAACTAGATTGGATTGCTCAGAGCTTCATCAAGCCTGACCTTGAAGTCTCCAGGGATGAGGCCTCCCCTAACTCTCTGGGAAACCTGTTTTAGTGTCTCATCACCCTCCTAATAAAGAACTTATAATGAACAACCTAAACCTACCCTGCTCTAGTTTAAAACCATTGCCCCTGTTGCTACATGCCCTTATAAACAGTTCATCCCCAGCTTTCCTGCAGGTCCCCTTCAGGTACTGGACGGCTGCTATAAGGTCTTCCCAGAGCTTTCTTTTCTCCATTGTAGAAACCCACTAGGTTGGTCAAGCAGGGCTTGTCCTTGGTGAAGCCACCCTGGCTGTCTTGAATTGCCTCCCTGTCCTCCATGTGCCTTAGCATAGCTTCTAGAAGAACCTATTCCATAATCTTCCCAGGCACAGAGGTGAGGCTGACAGGGCAATAGTTCCCAGGATTGTCCTTTGTACCCTTTTAAAAAAACTGGCTGTAATTATTCCCTTCTTCCAGTCATGAGGGACTTCAGCTGACTGCCATGACTTTTCAAGTATCATAGAGAGTGGCTTGGCAACTACATCAGCCAATTCCTTTGGGATTCTTGGGTGCATCTCATCATGTCCTATGCACTTGGGGATACTCAAGTTTCAAGGTCACGAACCTTGTCTTCACTTACAGTGTGATGGACTTTGTCCCCCAAGTTCCCATCTTGCATTCAAGAAAAGGCACTATACTTTTTTTTTTTTTTCTGAAAATACAGTGTGTGTGAGCCTTGGCAGAGGAAATCTTAATGACAGAAATATGCAGTGGTGACTCCTGCTTACAGTCTGTGCCAAAGTTAGAGGGCTGGTCTCTAAGAGATTATCAACAATTACAGGAGAATTACAGATAAGGTAATCATAGATACAGAGACACAGTAATGAAGAAAGGCCATATTCAGAAAGCTGTCTCTAGTGTCTGTAGCAATGAATATTCTTGGTTATTAGTCATAAGCACTCTATTTAGAATCTCAGAATCACAGAATGGTTTGCGTTTGAAGGGACCTCAAAGATCATCTAGTTCCAGCCCCCACTGCCATGGACAGGGACACCCTCCACTAGATCAGGTTGTCCAAAGGCCTATCCACCCTGGCCTTGAACACTGCCATGGACATCCGCAACATCCATTTGAAGAGGAACATTTATCTCATTCTGAAATAATGTCCTGGCTTTCATTAATTTTGCAAGCTATCTTAGGCCAAAATGAATCTCTAAGAGTTGCAAATTTATTCCTCAGAAGTCCAGAAGTTAATTCAGGGTCCAGTCGTAAGGACTAAGCTCATCCTCTATCTGGCTAAAACAGCGCTTCAGCTATTCCAAAGACCTCTGAGTGAACCTTTGAGTATGAGAAAGCAAACGAAGAAGATTTGAGCACTGTGTATATCATGGGAGGGATGGGGAGAAGCATATTTTTCTGATAAAAACATACTTGCCATGAAGAGGTTCCACAGAATGACAAGAATCCTTTTGTATTAAAACCATCACAAAAATAATGGTTATACTAAAGGCATCATTGACTTTTTATTCCTTGACATGTTAAAAAAAGCTCTGTAAAGAAAAACCTAGCAATATTTGACTGGTAGAGTTTGATGTTCTCTGCTCAGTTCTGTTGGTTCCTGGTTTTCTGGGACCAAAACTAATGTATGCAGTGAAACACAGATGTTTGGCTCTGCTCCACTAGTAAATCCATCTTCTAATGTACCAACACTACACCTCCTTCATGAAAGCACAGATCCTAATATTACTAATGGATTCTCTGTCCTTTGTAAATTACAAACAATGATTTTATGTGTATGTAATGTATCTAAAGTACTTCTTAACATGGTGAAACCTGAGATTTAGGCTTAACAAAGTCATTCTGCTTTGTGAGGACTGGGTGCAACTTGTTCAGAATATTTGAAATTAAAAAGAAATAATTAAAATTATGTGTCAGAATCAAGCCATATTAAAAAAAAAAAAAACAACCTAATTCTTTACTTAATTTGATTTGCTCACTATTTTGACAAGGTTTCTGCTTCAAAATTTTTCAGAGTATCAAACTTTCCCAGAGTTCTCCAAAGTCTGATGAGCTTGCCTCTCTCATAGGAAGAGCTCAGTGATCAGGCTTAAATTTGAAAGAAAGTTATTCCACATACTGCTTCTATCTTCTGGAGAGATGGTCTTGTGCCACAGATGTGCATTTTTCATTAGCTTTAATAGAATTTCTTTCTGCCCACCCAGAGAACAATTTGCTGCAACACATCAGTTAATTTCAGAGAGGATATTTTAAGCTACATGATGACATAGTTATATAGGACTAACATGAAAATGGTTTCAGACTTTTTCCTTTAAGTATAACATTTTAACTTTACATTTACACTATATAGATAAAGCCCAGAATGGGGAATTTCAGAAGGAGAGAGCTAATGTAAGATGCTGCAATACAGATCTCAAAAGATGTGTGTAAATTATTATGAATCCACAATTCAAAACGAAAAGGAGAAAAACCATTAGGTTAACCGAGATAACACAGTGGTAAGCATTTATGTATGAGTTAACTACTTGACTCATCTATAGGAATCCTACAATATTCAGTAGGTCTAATTTCACAAAGTGATTTTTCCATCTGACTCAAGCCTTGCTGCAAATTCCTTCTTTCTCATGCCCATGAATATGAAACTGGCTACCTTCACAGGGATGGAGATACTGAATCAGGCCAAAGATGAAAAGATTTTTGTGTTCCACCATGCTTGTCTTTTCCAAAACTCTGGTGAATGCTTTCCTGAACTGCAACATCAAGTCTCTGAACAAATCAGAAATCAAAAGCTAATAATTATTTCTGAAAGAAATATTAGGCTTATTCTGACTCCTTGCATCATCACATTGGCCATTCTTGTCCCCAGCAGACAGAATCTCCTATTTGAAGTAGTGTTACTGTTGAAAGTGGTGTGGCTAGTGTAGTCAGAACATGGAATTAGATTTGGCTTTTGTTTTTTTAAATCCCATACTATATTTCTATGATATTTTTGTAAAACTGTCATTTGTTGACCCCACGTTCCCTTGTAAGTATCTAACATATTATTCCATTCAAAGATGGATAGAGTGGTAAAAGAACTGAAACCTTATTTTGGAAGACATACTAACATATAATCTCTGGAAAGCAGGTACTATATGACTTCTATAGCAATCTCCAGCAGTTTAATATTGCTTCAATATTGTTAGGCAATATAGGATTGGTCACGGACAGAATTGAACTTTAACATATTTAGAAACAAAAATATTTTAACTCTTCTTTCAGTGAGTCCTTCCATATTATCTTGATGAATGAACTAATTTTGTATATCGTTTCAGGATTTTACCTGTGAAAGCCTGGACAAATCTTGTGTACTTCTTTCCTACAATACAGGAAATAATACACAGATTGTCCCTAAAACTACATAAACTTCACAGAATCACAGAATCACAGGGGTTGGAAGGGATCTCGAGAGATCATCGAGTCCAACCCCCCATACCAAAGCAGGTTCTTTAGGACAGGTTGCACAGGGAGGCATCCAGATGGGTCTTGAATATCACCAGACATGGAGATTCCACAACCCCTCTGGGCAGCCTGTCCCAGGGCTCTGTCACCCTCAACGGGAAGAAGTTCTTCTGCATATTGGTGCAGAACTTCCCATGTTCCTACTTGAGGCCATTGCCCTTGGTTCTGTCTCCACAGACAACTGAAAAGGGGCTGTCCATTTCCCCCTGTGTCCCATACTTCAGATACTTACTTAGAATTTCTAATTGACCTAATGGAAACACTCTAAAAAGAAAAAAAAAAAAAAAGAAAAAATCTTTTCTGAGAATATTACTGATTTCTTTTGGTTTTCATATAAGAAACAAAAAAATGCTGTCTTTTGGAATTATAATGCAGTAGGGATAATAAAAGAAAACTGTAGCTTAGTCTACTAATACTCAAAGTGTTACCCTCCTTATTTTATTTGGTTTGTTAGTTCAATGTGACATTAATTTAGAAGATTATGCAACTTTAATATTTTTACACATCTCTTTTTTTCAGTCACTGTTAAAGACATTGAGTCAGCATTTCTGTTTTCAGTTCTGTTATTCAAGGATCAAAATGGCAAAAAAATTGAAATAAAATACCCCAAAGTCCACAATTTTAAACAATAAATAGTGGGAAAAAAACCCAAACCCAACAGTACCAATATCTCAATAATGGATTGAGGAAGATATTGGTACAGTAGACATTTTTCCTGTCTGACAGACAAAAAATTTCATCATGATCATTTGGTGGTGGGAGGACGTATGTTCTCAAAAGTCCTAAATTAGTTAATTGCCAAATGTTTCTGACTTCCCAAGATCATAATTTTCCCATGTTTTCCCATTTCAATTCTTATTCAGCTGTTAATATTTGTCAATGGGAAGTGATGTTATGTGGTTTGAAAGAGACTTGCAGGTGCCATGAATAAAATTTGGATCATCCAGATGATTGACATTTCCCCTTTCAATGGTTTTGGTCTCTGGTAAAAGCATCCTGAGTTTAGCAACACAAGTCAGCTTTTATCCTGGAAACTAACAGCCACTGCAGTTCTTAGTAAGACATCTTGAGTACAGGGCATTACTATATGCACGTGGCTTCCAAAAGGGATCTTGCATACATCTGGCTGAGTAGAGGCTTGGTGTCTGTGACTAGGCATTCTAGACTCCAGTAGAGTTAGATCATGGTACCTTGGTACAACAAGGTGCTTTGAGTAAAAGGATAACGTCACTTTATCTGACAAATAGGAAAATATTTTCATTAGGCTTTGAAATTGCTGATGTTGAATCTTATCATGGTTCTCTTTCAATTCCCTCTTTCTGAAGTTACTCTGCTCTTACACAAGTTCTTCATGTTTCCGAATTGTTTATCAAGATGAGAACCATCCCCCAGAACCATATTATGACCTTTAACATATACAGAAATTTACCATTTATCACAGGTTTTGTTTTCCCTCCCTTAGTCAATTTTTTCATGAGATTGTGTCGTGAAATTCTCACAAAGGTCTCAATTAGTTTAAATGGAAAAAAAAAGAAATTGTTTCCATGAAATAGATTTTGAGCACAGAAACAGTCACAGTCCTCCTGTTAGAGATCCTCCTACTATATTTTCAGATTTTTACAGGGAGAGGGAAGCTTCAGAAATACCCCCCCTGAAAAACAAGTTGCACAGGTATGACTAAGGAGCACCCAGTAATTGTATAAAGAAGGCTTTTGTTTTTTAAAATACAGTAATTGCCCATTCACGGGTGATGATTAGTCAGGAGAGACAGGTGCTGGGGAATTAGAGGAGATGCATGACTTTTGAGGCATGACAACTGTGTGGAGGGACTAAGATCTCTAATATCTTAAAAAAGCACTAAGTACTAGTCAGTGTTCTTGACTTATAGAAAATACATTTTAGGACCTTTACCAAAAAACCCCATATATCTTTTCTTTACAATCCTGCAAAAACAAAAAATCTGTAACTGTGGGTGCATGGTGATTTTATCTTGAAGTCTTTCAACTGATGAAGAAAGAATTACAAGTACAATTAAAATAAACATTACTATCAGAAAAACTATGATATTTTAGGAAAAACTAAAATTTCCTAGAACCTCTTACAATTACAATATGGTTAGCTGATACAATCCACAAAACATTTAATTTTCATCTACACTCAAATATTTTCGATAATGCCCTGTGATTAAAATGATAAAAAACACCCCCAGACAGTCTGAAGACTGTCTGAGTGACAGCAGGTCAAGTCGGTGGCCACAATCAGAAGCAACATGGCAAAGACAGATTATGAAACAGTAAAGAAATCTTGACTCCAATATAATTTAAGTTAACTTTTTGGAGGTCTCATGGTTGTTTGTATATTTTATCTTATAAATTTGAGGCATGAAGTTCAAAGTCATTTATATAATATTGAGGCCTGAGTTGAATATTGGATATTAGCGGAATTATATGGTTAATAAACCCCTAAATACTATGTGGTCTTCTAACCAAAACATCAAATAAGGTCTTGCTCATTATTTTATTTTCAAATTAGTGAAAACATTTCCTTCATTGCTGCCTACTGCAAGCATCACTGGGGTTTGTGTAATTTTTGTCCTTGCCATTGCTAGATTCAGGGACAAAGAAATAAATTTTTTTATCTGGGGATAAAAAAATGGATAAAACCCAAAAAATATTTCAAAGTAATTACTCTGAGCTAATCAGATTTGATCTGTAATCTGGAATACTGTCTACTTGTCACAGATATTCTCCTCTCATTGAGCTAACTCTACCACAGTGAAAAAATTATGAAAACTAGGTTAACACTAAGGACAAAATGGCTTCAACCCTGAATAGCAGCTAAACTTTCAGCCATACATCAGGTTGGATACTATCAGCAAAATAATTATTTAATTAAAAGAATTTGTGTAGCTTTTAACAGCAACTCAAAACCCCAAGTTTCACACTGCCTGAAATAAAGGCAACAAAATAAAGTGCCTAGTTTCTAGTAACGAGAGTATTCTCTCACTGACACAATGCATTTCAGTAACTTTTAGGGCTTAACCTTCACCCTATACTGTACCACAGCGTAGTGAAACACATAGATACAGAGAAATGTGGCTAGCTGAGAAAAAACAAACCCTTTTCCAGAAAACTAAGCTTTAAATAGCTTCTTACCCTAGAAGCTACAGAAATGCATGAATCAGACTAATATATGCATAATGGACTAAAATTCATGTGAATTCATTCTGCAGAGTTACATTGTGTGTACCTAAACAGTCTTTGAGACAGAAGTATCAATGTAATTTAAGGAAGTTTTCCATTTACTGTTTTGTTTTGCATTGTGAAGACTTCCTAGAAAGTTTAAACTGGATTTTTGTAACAGGGGTTTTTTATATTAAACTGAAGTAGAAGATGGAATCACGTAATGCACTCCAGCTGCAAACAGGCATTGGGTCTTTGGAACCAGGCTACAGGGAGTCTGAATTTAAACAAAATAAAATGTTATGTGTATTGTGTGAAGACCATACGTGTAAGTATGAATTTTAGGAACATCTTGAGAAACCTAAAAAAAGTTAGCGATACTGTCGTATTAAGGTCTAATATTTGAACTAGTCTGAAGCCAAGTGTAACTACTGCATTCCCAATGTCATAAAACAATTTTTGAAGTTGATAGTTCACAAAATGTCAGATCTTGAGGTTTTTTATTAACCTATGAGTAAATGTTCTCTCCTGTATCCCTGCCCTATGTCATTGAGAGCAGAGGATTCCAGTTAGGGAAGGAATATGCCAAGGTGATGGCTTAATCAAATTATAATTATTTAAAAACTGCTCAGAAGCTTGAAATTGTAGGAAACATTTCTATGGAATTACTGAACATAATTCATATAAGACAAAATGAGTGATAAATACTTCTCAATTAACTAAAAGAACAAGTCCTTATCATTTGTGCAACAAATATATATGTAAATATATTTACATTTAAAGATACCAAACTGGATACATTAAAATGGTTAAAAGATTTGATTCCGTCTCAGTTCTTACCTATGTGGGTATTTGTTTTTCTTAATGGCTATGAAAGAAAATATTGGAACAGAGTTCATATATGATAAATTAGATTCTAAATAAATAAGAACTGGGTTTAAACTTCTATCTGATTTCCTGAATTCTTGAGGAACATGAAACATTAATTGTGCATTATTGATTCAACAAGGAAGTGCAATCATTCAAAATCTATAGACCTGCATATATCCAGTGAAGTATCTTGCTCACTACCTTCAAAAGGAAATGAATGAATATCAGCAGCCAGGAGAGTAGTTTCTAAACCTCAGACTAATTCTATGAATGAATGTCCAGAAGTTAAGCCAGTCTTTACCGGAGAGTCTAAACATCTTCCTACAAACACACAAGAGTGCATGAATGTTCATGAAGCAAACACTCAAATAAGAAAGGGATATTTAACAGTGCTTGAGATTCTTCTGAGATTCATGCATTCACTTCCAGATCTCCCTGTGTTTTCTCTGGAAGTCTCTTTATGTTGGAGAAACATGTAGTTGATAGCTAAGGGAAGGTCTTACTGCAGGCATGTCTTTCATGTCTGAGAATGAAATGAGTACAGAGACTGGAAAATATGTAATCTCTCTAGATAGTGCAAAAGAAGGGGGGGAAAAAAAGTCCTTGACTTCAAGAGCCTTAGTAAATGATCACTTGCAAAGCAAGATATGCGTACAAGATAGCTCAAAAGAAATTGGTTATTGGTAAGTAACTTTCCCTTTCTTTGTTATCAGTGCACTTTTCAACTGGGAATAACCACGACGAGATGCTGACTCTAGCTATATTGCTTTAGCATTCTTTTAGTACTGATGTAGTGTCACTTTTTAAATCATTCCAGGCTAAAATAAGCACCCAACTTCTCTGGCTTGGAAAAACTGGCTCCACCATCTTCATCTTGTACCTGAGCTGGGATTTATGTAGCTTTTGGCAAGCACAAACGAGGCTTCTCACCCAAATACCTGAACATATATTTAAGCCAATCACATGCACACATACACACATATTTGCCAAATACCATTGATTTTACTGGCTCATTGTACAACAAGATATATAAAATCTGGTTTCATACCATTTTACTTCTTTTCATGCTGTGTGTATAAAAATCCACTATTTAAAAATATTTCTCACTTCAGAATATATTCTTCATGACATTTATGCTTGTCCACCTCTCCTCAGATATAATATAAACATGATAAATTTCCCATATCCATTATTTGCAAACCTGTATAACTTGTACTAATCTTATACACTTAGCTAAAAAGTTCTGATTGAGAAAGTTGAGGTTTCTTGGGAATTGTTTTACTGCTGACCTATTGCCTAGTGAGAATCTATGCTAAGGGGTACCAGAGTGACCATCCATTTTTTGTTCATGCTGATTCAAACACTTTAATGTGCATTATTTTACTTCTGGAGCTCACTGGGGTTCAACTACCACTGTTGAACATCTAATCTGCACACTTGATGATTTCATTATCACTAATTTGTACACAACTATGACCTTCAGTTTTACATCAGTATTTTCTAATGATTAATTTTTAAAATACATTTTGTAGTTTCTAGAAGATTCTGGGAAGCAGTGATCAAAAAGGGAGTGTAAATGCTCCCATAGAAAGGCTCATCTGCTACAGCCTTTCAAAACAGTATCTCCTCCAAGTCCACAGTGTACCTACAACAGGTGCTACACTTTGAAACTGGGAAAACATAGGTAAAATTCAGTGTATAATACATGATATTTTAAAATATTAAGCAAATCTATACTTCTTTAAGATTAAGATTTGAACATAAATGATGTCTGCAATACATTACGCATATTTGTGAGTTCTAAATGACATGTTAACAAGGCCTGAAGAACATATATATACTTATATGTGTTGGTGTAAACTATTTTGAGCAAGCAGAAATCTCTACATTGTTGACGATAACCAATCAAAACTGATCAATTCAGAGCAGAAACTGTGGTTCTGATGAAGGGATTGTCGTGGTTTCACCCCGGCTGAGAGCTGAGATCCACGCAGCTGCCTGCTCTTTAAAGGAAAAGAGGAGGGGGAGAGGTGTGTGGCGGGGGTGAGGAAAGGGAAGGGAGAAGGAAGGGGCAAATAACAACCCAAAACCAAGAAACCAAAAGCCCGTGGGTTGGGATAAGGAGAGTTTACTAGAATAGCAGAAAGGTACAATATAACAAAGCTGACAGGACTTTAGAGCAAAATTATATGAAGCTGTTGATACCCAATGCAGTGTCTCACTGAACCCACAGCTCAGGCCGTGCCACCCAGAGCCGTCCCGGAACCTGATCATCCCCCCAAAACCGCGCATCCTGGAGCCGCCCCGCTCCTCCTCCCATCAGCCCCCCTTTATACTGAGCAGGACGTAATTGTCATGGAATACTCTCTTTGGCCAATTTGGGGCACCTGTCCTGGCTTTGTCCCCTCCTTCCTCATTAATAGAGAAATATGAAGAGCTGAGAAAGTCCTTGACTGCTTGACCACAACTAAAAACATCAGGGTGTTATCAGCACTGTTTTAATTTTAACTCCCAAACACAGCATTCCATCCGCTGCTACAAATGAAGTGAACTCCATCCTGACTGAAACCAGGACAGGGATTTGAAAAATGGGAAATTTAACTACAGAACTGTAGAATTTTTATATCACAGATTGTACCAGGAAAATGAAGGTTATCAACTGCTGTTCCAATTAATACTGTACTCCCTATGGGATGAACATGTGCAGAGGACCCAAAAGTTCTCTGTGGTACAGCATTAATCTTCTACATGCAGTACAGCTAATGTTGACAGAGCTGTGGCTGTTGTCAGGCCTACTGATGACTTTTGAGTTTTTGACTTCATCTGCCTTCTAGTGATTTGCTCTCTGAAGATAAGTTTGATGAGGAAAAGATAAAAAGTCATCAGCACCTTTAGTTTACAGAGACAGAAACAATGCTGAGTAATTACAGATTATTTTTCTCTAAGAATGTTTTGAGAAATCATATTCCTAAATAATTTCAGAAAATTAGGTAGAAATTTAAAGTTTCTTCAATAATTAGGAATTAGGAGAAGAAAACACTACAAAAGCTGATAGAAAGAAATCCAAAGTAGGATCACAACTGATGAATCATAGAATAGTTCGGGTTGGAAGTGACCTCTGAATATCATCTGGTCTAATCCCTCTGCAATGAGCAGGGACATCTCAAGTCAATCAGGTTGATTAGAGCCTTGTTCAATTATTCAGCCGTGGTTTGTTTCAGATTTAAGGAGAGGAGAATAAACCAGAAGAGATTCACACTGTTAGGCCAAAAACATTGAATAGTGCAGGTCATGAGTTCATTCAAAATGTGTTTTTTAGGAAGACACATATCAGACCACAATAAATACAGAAAATCTTCTATGCCATAAAAAGAACTGCTCAATCATTTTGATATTCTGGACAACTTCTTTTTCCATGGTTCTAATGAACCATGGAATTCTGATTCTATTATTAGCAAGAAATTGGTAACAATCGTTTGTACCCTTACATCTGAAATTTTATTTTGTGGATAAAAGCTGAACTACTTTTTTCTACATAGCTAAGAAAGGAAGGAATGAATAAACAAGCAACTAAAACAAGAAAGAGCAAAGAGAGAGATAAAAGAAGGGAAGCATTGGGACAATCCAAAGGACCTGAATTTCCCTGCATGGAAATCATAAATGTCTTAAAGAATTGGATAAAACTTGGATAGAAAAAAGGTAAAGATAAATTAATGAAGTTTAGGTGATGTCCATGTGGACATTTAGGATGGGTGACAGGTTTCTCAGACCAAACACCTCGCTTAGTATACATGAAAGCATTCCCCAAAATCTATTCTGCATTTATTCTCATTATTCCTTTATTCAAATGCCTGAGTTGGAAACAGACACTCCACAGCTCTGTGCAGTAATCACTTGAAACCACCATCGTCAGAATTGCAAGAAAATGCATTTCTCCTCCAGTAACAGCTGTGGGAGAGATCAAGGATTATCCTCCTAGATTTAGACCACGTCCACACCAGCACTAGTGTGTTACTAGTTACACAGCCCCAGCTAGGCAAGCGTTTGTGCATCTGGAGATGGCAGACTAACGCAGAGCTCAGAGTGTCAATTTATCCTGTGTGAAATGACCGGGGGAGGGAGACATAATGAACAGCTGCATTGAGCTGAGAAGCGTAGGAGAAGGTGAATGAAAAATAGGAAGATAAGGAATAAAGTGAGAAATAAGAAAGGATAGAAAATGAAAGGACTGTATTCATATGTAGAAAATGTGTGCAAAGTCACTTGCCATTAAACACAGTAAAAATGAGAAGGGACGTCATTGTCCATCTGACTCCATTTATCTGATAATCAACACTTTTTATACTCGTAATCCTGAACTCTCGTTTTAAACCCACATTAATGAGATGATCAGGCATTTCTACAACTGCCTTATGAACCTTGCCAAAGAGAACTCATTTTCTCAGATCATTTGCTGCAGTATCAGTCCATCGTCTCATCCTGGCCAGACTGTCTCACCTGTTAGTATAAAATTATGCAGACA